>NC_090941.1:942276394-942937956 GCF_040938575.1 Ambystoma mexicanum | reverse complement strand
GATCAGTGGAGCAAAGCTTAGGTGTGTGCCATACCACCAGGCAGATTAGTGGAGCAAAGCGTCTGGGTGTGCCATACCACCAGACCAGGCAGATCAGTGGAGCAAAGCGTCTGTGTGTGCCATACCACCAGGCAGATCAGTGGAGTAAAGCGTATGTGTGTGACATACCACCAGGCAGATCAGTGGAGCAAAGCGTCTGGGTGTGCCATACCACCAGACCAGGCAGACCAGTGGAGCAAAGCGTCTGTGTGTGCCATACCACCAGGCAGATCAGTGGAGCAAATTGTCTGGGGTGCCATACCACCAGGCAGATCAGTGGAGCAAAGTGTCTGTGTGTGACATACCACCAGGCAGATCAGTGGAGCAAAGCATCTGTGTGTGCCATACCACCAGGCAGATCAGTGGAGCAAATTGTCTGGGGTGCCATACCACCAGGCAGATCAGTGGAGCAAAGTGTCTGTGTGCGCCATACCACCAGGCAGATCAGTGGAGCAAAGCGTCTGTGTGCGCCATACCACCAGGCAGATCAGTGGAGCAAAGCGTCTGGGTGTGCCATACCACCAGACCAGGCAGATTAGTGGAGCAAAGCGTCTGTGTGTGCCATACCACCAGGCAGATCAGTGGAGCAAAGCATCTGTGTGTGCCATACCACCAGCAAAGATCAGTGGAGCAAAGTGTCTGGGGTGCCATACCACCAGGCAGATCAGTGGAGCAAAGTGTCTGTGTGCGCCATACCACCAGGCAGATCAGTGGAGCAAAGCGTCTGTGTGCGCCATACCACCAGGCAGATCAGTGGAGCAAAGCGTCTGTGTGCGCCATACCACCAGGCAGATCAGTGGAGCATAGCGTCTGTGTGTGCCACACCATCAGGCAGATCAGTGGAGCAAAGCGTAGGTGTGTGCCATACCACCAGGCAGATCAGTGGAGCAAAGCGTCTGTGTGCTATACCACCAGAAAGATCAGTGGAGCAAAGCGTCTGTCTGGGTGTGCCATACCACCAGGCAGATCAGTGGAGCAAAGCGTCTGTGTGTGACATACCACCAGGCAGATCAGTGGAGCAAAGCGTAGGTGCGTGCCATACCACCAGGCAGATCACTGGAGCAAAGCGTCTGTGTGTGCCATACCACCAGGCAGATCAGTGGAGCAAAGCGTCTGGGTGTGCCATACCACCAGGCAGATCAGTGGAGCAGATCACTGGAGCAAAGCGTCTACGTGCGCCATACCACCAGGCAGATCAGTGGAGCAAAGCGTCTGTGTGCGCCATACCACCAAGCAGATCAGTGGAGCAAAGCGTCTGTGTGCGCCATACCACCAGGCAGATCAGTGGAGCAAAGCATAGGTGTGTGCCATACCACCAGGCAGATCAGTGGAGCAAAACGTAGGTGTGTGCCATACCACCAGGCAGATCAGTGGAGCAAAGCGTCTGTCTGGGTGTGCCATACCACCAGGCAGATCAGTGGAGCAAAGCGTAGGTGTGTGCCATACCACCAGGCAGATCAGTGGAGCAAAGCGTCTGTGTGTGCCATACCACCAGGCAGATCAGTGGAGCACAGCGTCTGGGTGTGCCATACCACCAGGCAGATCAGTGGAGCAGATCACTGGAGCAAAGCGTCTGTGTGTGCCATACCACCAGGCAGATCAGTGGAGCAAAGTGTAAGTGTGCGCCATACCACCAGGCAGATCAGTGGAGCAAAGCATCTGTGTGTGCCATAACACCAGGCAGATCAGTGGAGCAAAGCGTCTGGGTATGCCATACCACCAGGCAGATCAGTGGAGCAAAGTGTCTGTGTGCGCCATACCACCAGGCAGATCAGTGGAGCAAAGCGTCTGTGTGCGCCATACCACCAGGCAGATCAGTGGAGCAAAGCATCTGCGTGCGCCATACCACCAGGCAGATCAGTGGAGCAAAGCGTCTGTGTGCGCCATACCACCAAGCAGATCAGTGGAGCAAAGCGCCTGTGTGTGCCATACCACCAGGTAGATCAGTGGAGCAACCAGGCAGATCAGTGGAGCAAAGCGTCTGTGTGCGCCATACCACCTGGCAGATCAGTGGAACAAAGCGTCTGTGTGCGCCATACCACCAGGCAGATCAGTGGAGCAAAGCGTCCATGTGTGACATACCACCAGGCAGATCAGTGGAGCAAAGCGTAGGTGTGCGCCATACCACCAGGCAGATCAGTGGAGCAAAGCGTCTGCGTGTGCCATACCACCAGGTAGATCAGTGGAGCAACCAGGCAGATCAGTGGAGCAACCAGGCAGATCAGTGGAGCAAAGCGTCTGTGTGCGCCATACCACCAGGCAGATCAGTGGAGAAAAGCATCTGTGTGCGCCATACCACCAGGCAGATCAGTGGAGCAAAGCGTCCGTGTGTGCCATACCACCAGGCAGATCAGTGGAGCAAAGCGTAGGTGTGCGCCATACCACCAGGCAGATCAGTGGAGCAAAGCGTCTGTGTGCGCCATACCACCAGGCAGATCAGTGGAGCATAGCGTCTGTGTGCGCCACACCACCAGGCAGATCAGTGGAGCAAAGCGTCTGTGTGTGCCACACCACCAGGCAGATCAGTGGAGCAAAGCGTCTGTGTGCGCCATACCACCAGGCAGATCAGTGGAGCAAAGCGTCTGTGTGCGCCATACCACCAGGCAGATCAGTGGAGCAAAGCGTCTGTGTGCGCCATACCACCAGGCAAATCAGTGGAGCAAAGCGTCTGTGTGCGCCATACCACCAGGCAGATCAGTGGAGCAAAGCGTAGGTGTGTTCCATACCACCAGGCAGATCAGTGGAGCAAAGCCTCTGTGTCTGCCCAGGCAGATCAATTTCCAGTGTAGATGCAGGAGTTGGGCACTGACCTAAGCGCTTACTAGACTGAAGATTAGTCAAGGGGTTCCTGGCTTCTACAGTGTTCAGCCAAAGAGGAGGGAGCCCCCGCACCCCACAGCAGTATTTACTGGATGCAGTGGTCCCTGATAGCCACACCTGGCACCGCCTGTGTGCTGCACTGTCCTGCAACTCTTCCTTAAGGTCATTCAGAATAGCAGCAACGTTTTCTTAGTGCGTAAAGGTTTCCTATGTATACCCTGCATCTTCTCTGGAAATACCAGTCCTTGTGAGGAAAAACTACCCTTAAGATGAGGATGCGGGCAGATTTGAACCATGACCCAGCCTTTCATCGACTCCAGGGTGATAACAGGAGTTCCACAGAGTTGTGTGAGTGCTTGGAGCCACCTGAGTTGATTATTCATGTTACTATTAAGATGATGATATGTATAGTTTAATAGGATGGATCCAAAATGAATTATTCAGTTTGTTCTTGAGGGACTCTCAAACCCAGCAGCCATCTTGTTTTAAAGCTGCTCTGAGAAGGAAGGGGTGCGGAGGCTCAAGGGAACTCACCAGCAGGCATCTACCCAGGGCTGGACTGGGAACTAAAAGAGGCCCTGGAAATAATTACCAGGGACCAAAAGAGGCACTGGAAATACATTTCAAAGTGGCCCTATATGACACATTTTCAGCAAGCCCAATGCTTTTCCTATGCGAACATTTGGAAACACCACAGAAAAGAGGCCCAGGGTGCAGAGGCCCACTGGGAAATCTCCAGAGTTCCCTAAAGGCCAGTCCACCCCTGCATCTACCTGGGAACCTGGGACAGAGGAGAGAGAGAGATGGATGCTGCGAACATTACTCTCCTACAACTGATTCCGTCAAACCAAATGGAGTACGCGGAGCGAGACGGAAAATAATATTAGAATCTTCCATCTGCTAGGTTTGGATACAAATAAAAAAGTATATTTAACTCTTCCTAAACTTGGATCATGTTGCTCCTGTTGGTTTTGCTACTGATCTAGAATTGATCAGCACTAAATTCCCAGGGCGGTGCTGGGATACGCTCTATGGAAGTAAGAGATGGTGGTATGTCTAGCTCTTAGCTGTTTTCTCAAGGGCATGGCGTGTGAGCAGCCATTGGGCCCGAGTATAAGTTCGGGAGGTTTCCTGGTGGGACATCTGTCAAAACCGTCTATTTTTACTACCACTCGTTCTGGCGGCATAGCTGCCATTTTGTGAGTGGTGGGAGAGTCATGTGTTATTCCACATTATGCAGTCCCACTGGACTTCATTGGTAGGTCTTTCCAGGGAGTGGCCTAGGGTGGAACATGCTACCCCTGGAATGTGATTGGTCACCACAGCCGCGTGCGGGTGATAAATCCTCAATTTTTACAAGGAAATAGCTGCTGCCAATTATAGGAGGTATTTCCTCTGATTAACCTCCAATGGTTTCATATGGCAGGGCCAGTTATCAGTGAAGGTCCACAGATACTTTTGATTAGTAGAACACAATTTGCGCCCCAAAATCATTAAGTGCAGATCTGGGTTTCTGCTTGCTGCTGCACCAGTTGTGGGAACACTCATGCCTAGTCACAAACACTGAAAAGAGAAGCACAGTTTAACCAACTTGCTTCCTATTCACTTGAATTGTGAGATATGCACCAGCCCAGTGCTTAAACGTGGAATGTTGTACTACACTTTGATAGTAAACATATTATATTGAACATTTCCTCCGTGTTGATTCAGCAAGGAGTGTGAAGTAAAGCACCGAGACCGGTGATACAACTTTTTTGGGGGGGGGGACAACCATTTGGGATAAATGTACTACAACAAATTCTGCAGAGACCTTGAGTACCGTGCCACTCAATGTAGGCCATAAATACCAGCATCTTACACTGAGAAACAGCGCGTGGGATTGAGGCCCCCCCACCCGCGTGCATTGTCGCAGTGAACCTTTAAGTGTGATCAAAGCGGATCATGTACAATAAGGTTATAGACACAGGATCAATAGGATCATGTGACTAATATCATTGCTGGCCACTGTGGGGTAGGGTCACTAGGAGACAGACACTGCAATCACCGCTATTACGCCCAGACGGAATCAGCAAGAATCTGTCACTAGACTAATTCTGATCACTTTAAGATACCTTCATGGAGAGTCCGTCATTGAGATCTCTGTGGATCAGTGTGATTCTGCCAGTGGATCGACGTTGATCACATTTAGATCACTGAGAATTGTCAGTGGGATTAATGTACAGCAGACCCGCTTCATGATGAATTGTGTTCTTCTAGAGTTTTCGGCAAGACTATTTATTGAATGGCTCACTCCCACGGTTAGCCAAGAGATCCACCCTTTAGCACACTGCAGTAGAGAGAGCATAGGGGATAGAAGTGGCACTGTTGCAATTTGTTTCAGTGAGCTTAGCCTCTTTTGACGCACCTGCGCTCTCCTCGGACTGGTTGAAGCCACAGATCTGGCAGATGCTGCGGACCCACTTGTTCATCTCCTCCTCCGTCTCCGCCACGAGGTAGAAGGTTCTGTCGCTGGTCTTGATGTCGAAGACATAGCTGTCCTGCAGCTCCTTCTTGTTGAAGGTCAGGCCTGCATCCACTTGCTCGCAGAAGCTGAGGTTAATCACACGGATGGGCTTTTTGGTGTGGTCGTTCTTGTAATACTCAAGGACATCGGGGTCGCCGCTCATTCGCCCGCTGCGCAGGATAAACCAGCGCTTCTTCCATGCCTAATGAGGAAGAAAGAAAAGAAAAAAAAGGAACATTTGAAATCCACTTAGCCAATGTCTTAAACGGGTGGGTGTCTAGTGTGCCATTCATACGCACTTACAATCCATCCAGTCCTAATCAAGTTCATTCAGAAACAAGTGTTACATACCCGCAGTAGAAGTTATATACACACCGCGAGGATCCTAACCACTGGTTATTTATCAAATTCATGATACATAAATAAATAAAATAAATAAACATGCACAAACCAATAGCATCAACGCCAAGACATGCTCTGTGAAAAAATGGTCCAAAGCATGCGTTTGGGGGACTGCCTCCTGCCTCATCCCTCCAGTATTAGTTAACTTGACGCAACCCCAGCTTAACCATTTGCTTTACTCTAATCACGCACGTGGTTGGACGGGAACATGTTTAATAAGATAGCAATACAGGTTTCTGAGGCCAAACAAATCCAAAATTGGGTGCCAGGAATTTAAACACCACTGTATATGTCTGTGTGTTATCCTGGGAGTATCCAAAAGCTGGCTGACTGGTGATTGTCACCCATCAATGTTTCCTGCAGGCATTCTGGGTACCCATTTTCTCGCGACATCTAGTGATGAGTAGCCATAGGTATTAGCAGGACCAGGAGCCGTTAATGGGTTGATAAAAAGACAAACAACATACACAAGCTGTGTGTCCATCCTCAGATATGATCGGTCTCCTATCTTCCTTACCCTCGAGAATAGTTTCAGCTCAGAGGTGGCGCTAGAGCACTACCTAACGTCGGAAAATATAAATGGACGGCCGGGGGATTTTACCTTGCATCTCACCTCACTACTGAGAGTGGTGTCTTGCCATTTACTCTGAAAATCCAAAGGATGGAAGCAGTGAGAATGCAAATAAATTGGACAGACTTCTGGTGTACCCGGCAAAAGCTTCCATGGTGATCTGTCCCACGAGCACCAAGCACCGCTCCAGCAGCAGCAGGTAAGTGGGGGAGGGGGGATTGAGAGGGAGAGGGTGAGGAAAGGGTTCTAAATCACTGGGGTGGGGGATGTGGGGAAGCAAAAGGGAGCCTAACAAGATTTCGACACCTAGTCAAATCTATACATATCACACTTATGACTACTGTGGATAATATTGCACCCTTACGCTCTAAGAAGACTCATCCTAGCCACAAACATAATCACTTGTGTAATGGAGATTTGAAGAAATTAAAGACTCATTTAATAACAACTAAAAAGCAATGGAGGAAAGATCCCTCACCTGACACAAATGTACTTTTTAAAAAAACTTTGATGATACACCAAAAAAAAAAGATATTTTTGAAGCAAAAAGAAATCCCCTATAAGCACGCTGACTACATTTGTTATCACCTCTTTTAAGGAAGGTCATGTTCCAGGAGAACTAAAAAGTGCTTGGATCTCTCCTTTGTTGAAAAAAAAAAAAACAGGAATTGATCCCTCAATGCCGGTCAATTATAGACCCATTACTAATTCTGTGTGTTTTTTTCTGGAGAAGATGGCATACAAACAAATGCAACAACGACTAACCCCACTGCCCTTAACAAATGGCAATTGGGTTTCAGGGCTGGTTATGTAACTGAGTCCGCCCTTTTGGATTTAAAGTCAAGTATGCTGCAAAAAATGAACAACGGACAAACTATGCTGCTCGTGGAACTCGACCTATCTGCCGCTTTTGGTTTGGTTTTGGTTTGGTTGAACATGCCTTACGGATTCATAGACTGAAAGAAGTGGGCCACTTTAGAGACAGTGCAATAGCATGCGTAAGATCCTTTCTCGAGAATAGATGCATTACCGTCTGTAGTAGTACAGCGAAAGCCAGCCCAGTACCTTTACCATACGGCGTGCCTCAGCAAGCCTGTTTATCGACATCGTTATATAACATGTTTACGGCCCCTCTCTTCCAGATACCAGAGACCAAGGGAATACGTTTTTCGAACTATGCTGATGACGCACAGTGCATCATTCCCCTTACAGGGAACTGCAAGGAAGACACCTGGGCCATTAATAATGTATATAACCTAATTCAGCACTGGATGTTAGAAAGTGGGATAGCATTAAACAACAAAAAAACTGAACTGATGGTTATAGGCACTAACCCCAGAATACAAACATTAGGTCATGAATATTGTCATTTGCAAATAGCAGATTGCAAAATCGTAACTAAACAAAAGATTGAAACATTAGGGGTCTATTTAGACCAAAACCTGAATATGAGAGCTCAAGGTAACAGCTATGTGTCATCATCAGCCTAATACATCATACTTCCATCCCATATTCACCCCTGCCTCAAAAAAAACTTTATATGGAGTTTCCATTTACGAGGTGTAGAATCCTGTACACCGTTTAGACTCTGTCATGTGGGACTTTTTTCTCTGTACATATTCACAATCTTCACACTGAATGACAAATCTGCATGAAGTAATGCTTTTGTGTTTTGGAAACTCTTCCTTATATGTGAAAACACTTAACACTGTTGGGACTATATTGGTATTTGTACCGTTCTCAAATCGTGAGATAATTCGCATTGGCATGAAGTAATGCCTTTTTTTTGGGGAATGTTTTGACTTTGGAAACTCTCCCTCGCATGTATAAATAATTTACCCTGTTGGGACTTGTTGGGTGTCCTGACCCACGTTTGAGCTATCATGCTGCAACATTTGGTGCTGTGGGCTTAGAAAATCCAAGATGGCCAAAAAGCCCACAAGTGCGCCAGAATCCAGGAGAACCACGCAGTTTGTGCGCACACCAAAATGGTTACCTAACTTGCCACCCACCAGAGTAAAGAAAGATCTTTGTTAACAAAATCCACTGTTACTGATGTCAAAAAGTTGCTGAAATCGTGGCTCATCGGACCACTTGAAAGATTCAACCCTTTTGTGGGGTTCCACATAACCATCTTACTGTAAGGAGCCCCATCAAAACAATGTTAAGCAAGGATTTACTACCATGTAAGAACCATTCCTGTTTGGAATGCATTAATCCAAGAAAAATCCCCAAAATGGTTGCATTACCAGTACTCACCACTATCAGAAAGCCGGCGGTTTAAAACAACACCAGACTTTTTTCTCTTTTTGTGTAAAACTGAATAAATGAACCCAAAGCAGGCCAAAGAAAGACTTACTGAGAGGTGGATCCAATGTAAAGTTATATTCTGAAGTGACTTGAAGGTTTATAACAAGACTGGCTGAGCTGTGGATTTCAGCAGTTTAAGTAAATTTGGACTGAAAGACACTAAAAATCTAAATGTTTAAAAGAAATGGGTGACCTACTTTTGAGTGTCACATAGGTTGCAATTGTTTAAATGTCATAGTTGAAACTTAGAATCAGCATTTTAGCTGCATATGTAAAAAATGGTTAGTTTTATTTGAATGCAGAAAACTGGGTAACTAAAAGTGACATTAGCTGGGGCCTGGCTTAAGGAACTGAATTCTGCCCACCAGCTACCCCCGACAGGAGTTGAGACTTGCACAACTGCTGTGTTCCCAGGCCTAGCTGCCTTTTGCTGTTCCCACCAAAAGGGATATGACACTTCTCTGATTGAATTACCAAGGGACTGCTAGAGACTAAACATAGGACCCAGGCAGAGGGTTTATTGAAGTGGCCATAAATGGCTTCCTCTTGAACAATGGGCCTTCCAGGGCCCAGGCAAATGTTTTATTATGGGGGGCGTAAATGTGGCTTCCTCCTGGAAGGAAAGGGGAGGAGCACTGCATGTGAGAGCAAGCTGGCTTGGCAGAAACTGGGAGGGGGAGAAACTGGAGACAGAGGCTGAGCTTGAAGAAAGTGGAAAGACTGGTTTCTGTACCATGTGACCTGAAAAGACACACCCCTGTAGCCAGAATATGGTTTTAGAAAAAGATGAATAACTCATAGTACGGACTTGTCATGATTATTTAAATGATACCATAATTCTTGTGATTTTTCTGCCCACATTTTAAGAGGTGTTTAGAACCGGTGGCATGATCTGGGGGCAAGCTAGCAGTTAAGAGGGTATTACTTAAAATGTATGCATGTTAAAAATCTGACACTTCATCAAGTAATGTCCATACTCCTTGCGCACATGTGTATAAATTTGGGGTAATGTCCGATATTACGAAACCAGTTAAAAAGTGCAAATGTTGCCATTTCTGAATGCAAGCTCCCAGGAAGAGCAGATTTGGACAGGGTATACCTCCTGTGATATGCGATGGGTGCATGTAATTTTAAACAAATGTGTACCTGTGCAAATATGTCTTTTGGGTCAAAATATAGATTGTGTGCAATTTGACAGGGGTGGGTTCTCTGTACCATAAACAGACCTCATCATGATGACACTTCATTTCATTCCCCCAATCAAGGGGAAGAGGAGGAAGTGGCCAATGACAAGTGGAGACGGGTAGGGCCTAGGAAGCTAGCCTTTCCACCACACATAAAAGCAGACAGTCAGGACAGATAGGGACATTCAATTCCATTTGCTGCGGAGCATGCTGCCAGACCATACCATACCATACCAGATCCAGAGATCCAGACTTCAAATCCATCAACCTCCAGAGAGCCAACATAGAGACTTCAATCTATCCACCTTCAGAGACCTTCAGAGACCAAGACTTTACTTCAGAATTTGTAGCAGAGAGGTCAACCCCAAGCTAAATCCCTCTTTAGCAGGCCTCAAATCATTGCCATTATCACAGCCAGGCGAGCTGTTTGAATTCTTTGCAAGAACTCTTGCCATTTGCCAGAGAGCAGTGTTGTATCCAGAGAGAGACCAGCTGAACCGGAGACCGCTGTATCCGGACCCACAGACCTGATCAGAACCAGAGACCCAGACCGCTGTTCGCAGAACCAGAGAGCTGACCCAGACCGCTGTGCGCAGAGACCGTCCGTGGCGAGTGAAGAAAACCTGACCAGATCCGTGGCGAGGCCCATTCTATTTCTAAATATATTGTGAGTACCTAGCAGAACTGTGCAGAACCAATCTCTTAGTTAAAATAATATAATTCAATCTATTTTAATCTAACCAGAACTGCCTCCTAGAAGTTGTCACCTGTCATTTGCAAAGCTGTCAACTGTCATTTCTAGTTGCTAGCTGTCAATTGTCACTTTGAACTTTAAAATTTCAAATCTGAAAAACGACCTTTACCATATCGCTCATATCTCCGTGACCGTTTGTCTTAGAGACTTGGCTTTTCAACAAACCTAGAACCGCATTCCTATTCCATACACTATTGCCGCAATCGCGAAAAACGCACTCGCGAATTTTGCCACGATTTGCAAATTTCTCCATGTGTGAAAACAGCAGTTTCCTTGCTAAAAATTCGTTTGCCTCTTAAGAACCATCCCTGAATCATTGCTAGAGTGAGCCTGGACTAATATTAACTAGATACCACTCACCCTGAACCTCTAGAGGGATATAAAAGCATTTTAGCACATTCTCCACTTCATTGCCAGCACATATAAAAGCATTTTAGCACATTTTCCAATATAGTGCTATCACATATAAAAGCATTTTGGGCCTGTGTTTCAAACTTCTGTAGTCTAAGCTTGCTGGGGTGAACTGAATTACATTTGATAGCATTTCTGAGAGCTGTGTGCTTTCCTTCCATTTCCTTGCATTGCATAAAGGGGGGAGTGGATTGCCAGAGAAAAGTGATTACATTGTTTTGGTGAAATCATATTGAGTATTTTCTGTACTGCATTTTCATTCAACATTGCATCCATCTGAACCGTATAAAGCATTCTCTACCACATTATTCTTCTGTCCCTATTTACCAGTGTTGCTATCTTATCCATCCTATAACCACTCATCATTGATTATAAAGAAGTGTGCTAGTGCCGGACTATCCATTATTGATTACTGCTCAGATTAAATGTGATATTCAATTATTAATTTATTATAAAGTGTGATATATATATATATTGTTTAAATTATCAAATAAACCTTTAAACTTGCAAAACAGAACTACTTCTTGGCTCAGTGGGGTCAGGGGGATTCCAAGAGAGGGGTGTTATATAGGGGTAGTCACCCAGAACGCATGAACTGGACATAAAGATATATTAATAAGGATTTCCATTCAGTATCCCAGACTAGGCATTGGCCCTCATTACGACCCTGGCGCTAAGGGGTCTGCGCCAGCGTTAGCTGCGCCGACCCCTTACCGCCAACTACGAGTTCCCATAGCGCCATGGTCATTTTTCCGCCCGCTTTTTGCGGGCGTAAAAATCCATGGCGCTATGGGACCTCGGTGTTAATTACGCCACCGTAGTGTACGGTGGCGTAATTAACACCTTCCCCACTCCCATTGAGCCCTATGGGGCCGAAATGGGAATGGGGAAGGGTAAATGGGTCAATGGGGACTTACCGCCCCGCCGACCTCGGAATGGGGCGGTAAGTCCGCCATCCGCCATGGCGTAAAGGGACTTTGCGCCATGGCGGAAAAGTCCGCCGATGGCGGTAAAAATCCGCCAGGGTCCTAATGAGGGCCATTGACTTAGCTGTAGTGTTGAATTGAATCCTCTTACAGACTACACTGCTATCTGTACCTTTCTCTAATCATGAGATAACTTGTACTGTGATCTGTGAACCCTAGTTGTGTTTTTTCTTATGTTGTTCACAATATTTTTAACTTGTGTGTATGTTTTTAAAAAGAGTGCGTCAGCAATCAGTAAAAAACTGACTTTCACTAACTATATTGAGTGCCTAACTGCATTTTTTTACACAGCTGTGCATTACATGACAGTAAATAGTATGCTGCCAGTTTGCCTTATATGTAAGTAAATTTGCATTTGAACGATTTGCAAAGGAAAAGTATTTTTACAGGCAGGACCACTCCCTTCTCTTGCATACAGCTTTTGCCAGCCCATAGTCCTGTCCCTGTTCTGGGCTCTCCCTCCTGTGTCCTCTACTCCACTGAACATTATCAGCTTTTCTCAGGTGCTTAGATTCCTTTCTTGCCGAAGGCGCATTACAAACGAAAATGATTGATTGAAACAAGCAATAGGTCTAGCAGCAAGCTCTTTGGATATACGTGATTTTTTCATAAATATTTTACTTAATGGAGAAGTGACCGAATTTATTTAACCTATAAACAAAAATTACTTTTTACTTTTTCTAGTAACCCCCCCACGCATCTCCCCCTTACCCCTCCCTACCTACTTATACCCTTATCCCACACCCCAACTATTATGCCCTCTAAATATACCACATTAGCTACCATTTTCGGTCAAATAAATTCGGTCACTTCTCCTTAGGTAATATTGTATTCAGTCATTTCTACCATACACAAGCTTTCTGCCTTAGAGAAGCGCGCCGCTGACCTGTCAGACTCGTTCAATACGCCACCAGTCACCTATGCTATTCACTGTCACCCCTGTGCGGCACTTTATCACACTTTACTGAACGCGGCTCATCTTCAAAGTAGCGACGCCAGACCAGACCGCTTCTTCCCTGTTTATTTGTAGGACCAGTTGCCATGACAAAAATAAACTCTCCCTTTTTTCTTAGCACAAAAGATGTTCTTTTCTATTGTTCCATTTCGCGCTTTCCTAGCCTGTGTTCCTGCCTCTTGAGCATTAGCTGTTCTGATTTTGAACTCGGAAACCCAGTATGAAGGAAGTGTCCTTAGATATCTACACGTGGCATGGAGCGATGGCGGTCTGACCGCCCGCTATAAAGCCATCTCAAATCCATGCCGCCTGCGACTGGTACATGCTCAGCTCCATTGCAGAATACCTGCCTTGACTTTACTTTGTTTTAACATTTTTTAATAGCTTGCACTGAGCACCTTGATCACTGCATGTTTTTCTGCACCCCATTGTGATCTTCTGCACACTACAAAAACTACAAAATCTGTACTGGCCAAATGGGTCCTAAATCACAAATTGAAGGTAGAAAGCTGTAAAAGAAATTGCAGGTTTATTTATTTATTTAGAGGGAACAACAATGCTGTTTTGATCACAAATGAACGTTCAATTGGTAAGAAATCAGGTTTGACGTGAAGCATTAAGCTTCTTACAATGGAGTGAGTTCGAGTGACATCGGACCAGATTGTGTGGGGGGTTGGGGAGTATGTGGAACAGTCTCTCTTTCTCTCCACACATCATGAACATTGCCAAGAAGTCCAATTTTCAGCTTCATCTCTTCAGGGGCATTCTACCTTTTCTCACCTTCCTCCAGAAGCTCAATGTCTCCAGAGCCCTGGTTCCCCCTAGGCTTCACTACTGCAAGTGTGAAGACCCTCTTTCTTTGGCACTCGCATTTAAGAATTAAAATATCATATGGTATGTCGCAAGTGGATATGTCTACAATCGAAAAATGGACTACTGCAATAGCCTCTTCCTCAACCTGCCTCTTTCCTCCCTTTTCCCCCTTCAACTAATCCTGGATAGGACTGCAAGACTTATTCTTGCCCTTTAACCCAGGGACCACGTCACTCCAGGCCTATAATCTCTACATTGGTTATCGGTTGCTACGAAGATCAAATTCAAGACCCGTTGCATCATCCACAAGGCTGTCTGGGGCCTGGGACCTTTCTCTCCCGGAATACCTCCCGGCCTGAGTCCTTTGGTCTTCTGGCTCCAACTCTCTGCAGGTCAAATGTCGCTCCAAGCAGAGAGTGGGAGGTAGATCCCTTTCCTGGGCTGGCCTCCCTCCCCTCTCAGACTTGAGGCGGATCTTCTCAAGTTCTGGAAACTGCTAAAGACTTTCCTCTTCCTTCCCTCTCCCCCTCCCATGCTAAACTCTCAATCTGCCACTGTGACTGGGGCCTGGTCCCTTCAGAGTCATACAGGGGCCAGACCACCCCTGCACCAGTCCCCCCAGCATCCTTTGCTAGCACTTGCCCTCATGCTCCCTTCCCAGACTATCCCAACTGGTCCTCCCTGTCTCGTGCACTCATCCCCCCTCTTTACCCTGGCACTTGCCTCCTTGGCACGACCAGCATTTTCCCTCCCCCACCCGTGGGGGTACCCCACTCCTGCACTTCTCCCTCTACCACCCCTTGCACTTATCACCTTGTCATGCACTTGAACAGTAGAATTGTCACAAGGCCAATATAACCGTTCTTTGTTGTTGTACTTTTGTGATTCCCATGTCCCCCCCATTTTGTCTTATAGCGCCTGGAAAACACCTGGGTATAGATGCCATACAAATGTCCAATAAACGAAGTAAAAAATAAATACATGGGTGGATTTACATAGATTGAGGGCAGCGAACATGAGACATTTTTAAGTGTAGGTAGGTGGTATGGCCAGCTGTGTTACAGATGTTTGACCATGATGGATGAAGTGCTAGAGTGGAGGCGGAGGAAGTGGGGGAAAGAGGCAGGTTAGACGCAAGTGAAAAATGTTAGCGCAAAGGTAGGTGAGAGGTAGATTAAGAGGGCAACTCGGAGGCAAGGAGGTAGGCTTTCAATTTGGCTTTGAACAAAATTGTGTGGACTATTTCTCAGATGCCCGGGGGCAGTGAATTCCACGCAAGTGTCGCAAGAAGAGTGAAAGAGTGGAAGTGAGAGGAAGCACAGGGAGGGCGCAGAGGCACAAGGGTAGTTGAGGAGGCAGAGCAGAGATGGCAGGTAACACACTACCAGTCTTTTAAATTGATCAGGACAGGTCAACATCACTTTTTGGAAAGCAGATGCGCATAGCCCCCGTGTTCCATGACACAATCATGATTTCAATCAAATGAAGGGGAAAAGCTTTTTAAGGTCACCAGAACACAATGAAGACCTTCGCTCTGGAGTTCTATGTTAGTTATTTATTCCTATTTCAATGGAGCATACTTTCTACAAAATAAACCGTTTTGTGCTTGAATATTTCCATTTATTTGCCCAAGACGTAGCACCAAATCGTGGAGGTGTCTGAATTATGTAGGGCCCTTTTTAATAACACAAATTTGGCTACACTCTGGTGCTTGCTTTACCAGGAATATGGAAAGTGGATCGCTTCGCATCGCAAGCCTCGGTCATCCCATGGAACCCTGTGAGGGATTGGACAACCTACAATGGTGCTGCGGCTTTCTGCTTTCCACCATCTCTACGATGCGACCTTCCTCCTTTCTAAATAAATGTCAAATGTAATGTCCTATGTTCAGCTATGAGGAGACGGCCTTATGTACGAACCATGCTAGAACTGCTATCTGGGACCAGGCACACTGCGCCGCCTGCTTCTTATCTTCTGTGCCGCCCTATCCGCTCCGCCCTAGGAAAGAACAGGCATCAATAGCATTTGTGATCTTCAGATCCAACTCTTGGAACCAAAATAGGATGCTTTGCTCGGTTTCTGAGATTGACATTTTAAAGCATCTAGCTCTCAATACGGGCAGCAGGATTTCGAACGACCTGAATCCCTTTCCCAATGTCCAGGGGTAGAAACAGGTTGGGATGGTCTACAAAAAGCAATGCACCCCTGCAGAGAAGTCACCTAACGCAATGAATGTTGGCTTCACCGCACAAACTGCCTTCGATCATCTGGTTCTGTGTCATTTCATCAACAGCCTTTTTTCTATGGGTTTTTTAATGAATTTTTTGAACGATAAAACTCATAGAAATTGATTTTTTTGCAGTGGGGGTTCCCCCAAGCTCCCCATCCCCTATAGTTTTTTCACCATTCAAGACCCCCAACCCCTTATATAAACTCCCCCCTAAATTTGTCTATGAATTTTTTAATTGAACATTTTTCGTTAAAAAAACATCGAAAAAAAGACTGTCGATGAAAGGACGTTGCACCCATCATCATTTTAATTGCCGATTGACTTTTCCATGAGTTCTTACCTTCCCATCTCTGTCCCTTCTGCACCACCATCACCACTTTACATTGAGCACCACAATGATTTGTGCGGCGTTCTATATCGATGCCAGTTAGTTCGGCTAGCTGCATTTGTCTGTCGTTTAATGGAGCAGCTTGGTCGAAGAGACTGCTGCTGTATCAGTCGACAAAAATGAGGCTGTGTGTTATAGCTAGTGACACCTTTAATTGGATCGCCAAATTCAGTACAAGGACGACAGAGCGCAGTACCCTGACCAAACATCAGATGTGCTGTATAACCCAAACAATGAATGGCTGTATATTTCTTGGCAACAATGATGGCATCTGCGCCATGGTATACGATGCAAAGATTATTAGGAGTAAAGGTGGATGGCCAGGGAGGCTCTGCAGCTTATGCCCACCTGGCAAGGACAAGAAGATCAAATGCCCCCTCTGCCAAGGGCAGAGGTGCATTGATGCTACACGTGGCAATCTCCACAGTCAACAAATGAGGGGTGAGGGTGCATGGACAGGGAACCGTGCTGTAGACCTACTTGCTGCTTTGTGTTGATGCCTCGTCATTACAGTGGATCTTTATTAAAGGGGTGCTGGTGAGTCCATCGTGGGAGTTGTACCATGTGACCCTAGTAAACATGCATGGTTGAAAGAGAAAAGTTTATACAAATGGGTCCATTATAGGCCCAATTAGGACATTGCAAACTAATGTGACAAGCAAGTGCAACCTGATGGCTAAGTCCCACTGGCAGTACTAGATAGAAGCAAGAGCGCGTGGAAGATTAGGCCATGAAGCCAGAGGGGCTGCAGGCGATGGGCTCTCATTTGCCAAAAGTTGGAATAAGGTAAAAAAGAATATCATTTAGGCAAGTACAAATATGCTTCAGCTGGAAAACAGATATTTTGCAATCCATACTTCTGGGCATTAATGCAAATTGAAAGAAGCATGCAGGGTCGGACTGGGCCATACAATTGTCACGAGCACCAATGAAAAAGTGGCCCACAGTTGCAAAGGGCAATTCATTCCTTTTTTGACACTGATTGAATAGTAGCCAAGGGGGGGGGAGTTCTTTGATAAAATATGATGCAAATTGTGCATTTTAAAGGATATTTATTCCGTAACACTGGTCAAAACTACTAGCCATATAGTGAAGTAACTCATCAAACGGGCCCTCATTGGGCAAAAAACGGGCCCACACCAGCATTTTGTGTTTTTGGTTCGGCCATGAGCATATTGACCTATTGGCCAATCCGCGCCTAGCAGCATGTTCACCTTAAAGTTCCTCTTTAGATCAGGCAGTAATAATGCAGAGCGCCTTCTTGTCGCACCCCACTATTGTTCCCACTGACCCATTCAGGTCTGCAGAGTAGTGTCTGGAACCAGGTTCCATCAGTACCATGTAAGGGAATAGTTTCTTACCTGTAACTCCATTTCTCCAGCATTGGTATCTTTCATGGATTCACATGCTTAGAATATTCCCCGTCGTCAGGCTGGGAATCCTCGGTAAGTTATATAGACATTTTCCATAGGAAAAATTCCGACACTTTTGTGTCCTGTCTATGTCGTTTTGGGCGGCGCACGCCGGCGCCACTAGGACATAGGGGTATATATAGCTCCGCCCCCGCGGCTCCCTCAGATTTCAGCCCCCAAAGTAGTATGGGGGGATCTCTGGTTTGCATGCTCAGGGGAGGCCGGCGGGCGCATGTGAATCCATGAAAGATACCAATGCTGGAGAAATGGAGTTACAGGTAAGAAACTATTCCCTTCTTCAGCATTGGATCTTTCATGGATTCACATGCTTAGAATAGATTGTATAGCAGTATCCCCCAACATTTGAGGCGTGTATGCAAACCAACATCACAACAATCACAGTGCCCACTTACTATGGCAACACATTACACTATAGCATGTTAACTGTAAAAGACACGACACTTTAAAACATAGTTGCCGAAGGATGCAACCCCACTTGGGGCTTACCTTATTGGAACAGGTGACTTAGTACTGCCCGCCCCATCTGTGTATCCTCAGCATGTTGCTGTGCGAGACAGAAATGTCGGGTAAACGTGTGTGGTACCGACCAAGAAGCCGCCTGGCAGATATCCCCCAGCGGAATTCCGGACCACAAAGCCGTCGACGACGATGTAGATCTTGTCGAATGGGCCCTTGGATGCTTTTCTAGCGGCTTTCCGGCCTTGGAATGACAATAAGAAATGGCCGAAGACACCCATCTGGATAGTCCTTGTTTTGAAATCGCTTTACCCCTAGCCGCAGGACCATAAGCTACGAAGAGTTGTCTCGTGTCTCTGAAGCTTTGAGTGCGATAGAGATAAAACTTTAAAGCTCTTTTCACGTCCAATGTATGGAGAGTCTTCTCTGCCACTGAAGAAGGTGTTGGAAAGAATGTAGGCAACGCTATAGCAGCGTGTTTATGGAACAGGGAAGGTACTTTAGGTATGAAATGCAGGTTAGTGGCCAGCACAACTTTATTACTGAAAAACCTCAAATACTGAGGGTCGATCACTAGAGCTTGTACTTCCGACAGGCGACGAGCAGAAGTAATGGCCACCAGGAAAGCCAATTTCCAAGACAAAAATTTTAATGTCGTCGATGACATTGCTTCAAAAGGGGGTTTCATCAGGGCTGCCAGGACCAGGTTCAGACTCCAGATCGGAGGAAACTTCTTCTTGGGAAGAAAGGTTCGAAACAACCCTTTAAGGAAGTGTTTAACTAGGCGGTCACTGAACAGTGGAGAGGAATGTCTCTTCCGAGTAAATCTCGAGATGGCAGCTAGATGCACCTTTATGGATGAAACAGATAAACCGTTATTTGCCAGGAGCAACAAGTATGGTAGGAGTTCTCCGGTGTGATCGCCCGCGGGACCAGACCTGGTTGACCTGTGCACCATATGCAGAACCTTTTCCATTTGTATGTGTATGAAGTGTTTGTGGAAGGTGCCCTTGCCGCTTGCAAAATACGACGACAATCCGCTGGAATCGCTAACGCGCCAAACTCGGCGAAATCGGGAGCCAGGCCGTCAGACTGAGGTTGTCCGGGTCGTGATGCCAAACGGTCCCTTTCTCCTGAGACAGAAGGTTGGGGATCTTCTGGAACCTCATTGGTTCTGCCGCTGAGAGGTGAAGTAGATCGGAGAACCACACTTGTCTGGCCCAATACGGGGCCACCAGGATCACCCGACAAGGATATCTGTGGATCCATTGCAGAGTCCGACGGATGAGAGGGAATGGGGGGAAGGCATACAGAAACTTGCCCGTCCATGGGAAGGAGAACGCGTCACCTAGCGAGTCTTGTTGTGGCCACCTGCTCGCGTATTGGGAGCATTTCTTGTTGTCTCTCGTCGCGAAGAGATCGAGGGCCGGATGACCCCATTCCACGAAGACACGGTGCAGTTGCTGATCGTTCAGTTCCCATTCGTGTAGACAATTCATCTCCCTGCTGAGAGCGTCTGCTTGCACATTTTTTACTCCTGGTAAGTGGAACGCCAACAGATGTATGCCGTGTTGTAGGGCCCAATGCCAGATCTCCTGGGCTTCCGTCGACAGGCTCCTGGAGCGAGTTCCTCCCTGCTTTCGTAGATAAAACATTGTTGTCGTGTTGTCTGTCATGATTCTCACCACTGAGCCCTTTATCTGTGGCAGAAAGGATTTTAGGGCCCAACGCACCGCCCTCAACTCTAGCAGGTTGATGTGGAGGGAGGACTCTTCCGATGACCAACGACCCTGAACCTGTAAGGAGTCCAGATGAGCTCCCCACCCAGTTAGAGAAGCATCCGTAACCACTGTCTTCTGGAACGTAGGCTCCAGTAAGGGCATTCCTATTGTTAGGTGTATGGAGATTCTCCACCATTGAAGCGCCTGCACGAGCTGGCCGTTGATGGTCAACTTGTCCGACCAGTGTCCTCGACTTTGTGCCCATCGATCCGCCAAGAATTCCTGAAGAGGCCTCATGAAGAGGCGACATTTGTCTATCAAGGGTATGCAGGACGACATGCTCCCCAGCAGGGACATGTACCTTCATACTGACACTCTGGTGTCGACCTCCCATTCCGATGCCTTTTGTTGCAGTCTGTGAATCCTTTCGAGGGATGGCTTCACCAGCCTCGACTGTGTGTGGAACTCTGCCCCCAAAAAGACCAAGGTCCTTGAAGGCTTTAACGAGGACTTGTCGAAGTTCACTGCGAAGCCCAAACGTTGCAGGAGGGACAGGGTGGCATCTAGGCTTTCTTGTGCCCTTTCCGGAGACAGTCCCCTTACTAGCCAATCGTCCAAATAAGGGTACACATGGTGACCTTCCTTTCTTAACCAGGCTGCTATTGGAGCCAGACATTTGGTGAACGTCCTGGGGGACGATTTTAGACCGAACGGGAGGACCTTGAAGTGATAGTGGGTTCGTCTGACGACGAACCGCAGAAATCTTTTGTGCCGTCGACGCATCGGGATATGGAAGTATGCGTCCTGAATGTCTAGCGACGACAAATAATCTCCGGGTTGTATCGATCGGATCACCTCCTGAAGCGTCAGCATTTTGAATTTTAAATTCTTGAGCGCTCGTAGAGCCAGAATGGGAGGCCATTTTCCATTTGGTTTCTTGACGACAAAGTACCGGGAGTACACTCCCTGTCCTTTTTCTGCCACCGGGACCAGTTCTATAGACCCTTTCTGCAGCATAAGCGCCACCTCCTGTAGTAGTATTTGAAGGTGGGGCTGGGCCGAGAACACCGGTGGAATGTGTGGTGGCTTGCCCTTGAACTGTAGAGAGTGGCACAGATGAATCGTGTCCAAAACCCATCGGTCGTTATGCGCTCCCACTCGTCGATGCGACGAGACACTTGGCTCCCCAGGATGTCCTGAAACACGTCATTGTTGGTTCTTGGTTTGTTTATCTTTCGTCGACGAAGGGTAGGCACCCCGCCGTCTGGAGGTTTGGTAATCTCTGCCTCTACGAGAAGATTGGGCCGCACGCCTGTAGCCGTGGGACGAGTAGGAGGGTCTGCTGAAACCTCGGTCTCTAGATGACCCAAACCGGGAGTTACCAGAGGCCCCTCTGAAAGGACGAAAGGAACGAAAATTCCTACCACTCTGGAGGGCTCCGAGTGACCGCGCCGTGTCAGTATCCTCTTTCATGCCCTTCAAGGCCTCATCAACATTTTTACCGAACAGTTGCTCCCCTTCACACGGCATATCCAAGACTTTATATTGCACCTCCGGTCTGAATGTAGTGCATTTGAGCCAGGCTAGTCTACGTAGAACTACGCCATTATTGATTTGCTTAAAACCGGACTCGGCTAGGTCGACGGCAATGTTTATAGCATGGTTGGAGGCCTCCTCTCCTTCCCGCACTAGCAACATGGCGGACTTTCTATGTTCCTCGGGCAAATGCTCCAAGATAGGAGCCAGTCGGTGCCACGTTTCCCTGTTATACCTAGACATAATCGCCAAGGAGTTGGCTGCTTTAACTGTAGTCACGCCGATGGACAGCACCTTCTTGCCGAAAGCGTCCTGTCTCCTGGCCTCATTGTCTGGAGGGATTGTGCATTTATGTTGAGACCTGGCCTTTCCAGCCGCCGCCGCCGATACCACCGACTCCGGCGAAGGTTGAGACGTCAGGCACTTGGGAGTCGATTACGGAGCCTTGAACTTCTTCTCCAAACGACCTTTCACTGCCGGTTCAGAGACGGGTGCCGCATGGTCTTCAGGCCCTCTTGCCAGCCATGATCCAAAATCGGGATGGCAAATATGGATTTCCTTCTCTTGCCCATATGATCAAAAAGAAAACAATCCTTTTTCTCCTCTTCAAGGACTAGGCCAAACTCCGAACACGCCTTACTCATCATGGCATGGAATGCACCCACGTCGTCGGGTAGCGATGGCTGTGCCGGGCTTCTCGGAGCTTCCATCTCCGCTTCAGAGTCCCAAGTTGGGTCCCTTGAGGGGGATAGTGAGATGTCTGAACCTGATCCTTCACGGTCAGAGTCCTGTAGTTCTCCTTCTTGCAGGATAGGGCAATCTTCCGGTGTGTGGGAAACGGCCGTAATCCTGGTCGCCGAGCGAGGAGCCGGGCCCCCCTTGTCGACGAATGGCATAGACTGTATCCGTGTCGGGGCCCTAGGCTGGGGTATTTGTGTGTCCAAACGCTGTAATAGCTTCTGTAGCGTATTTAGCACCACCAAGGACAGAACCGCCTGGGGGTTCAGTAATGACGAGGTTGTAGGGATGGAACCCCCACCCAAGAGTGACATCGCGCTGGTCGGCTGCAGTCCCAGATCGGTTGGGCGCGCGACCGTGTCGCGTTCCTCGTCAGCCGACGAGATGGAGAAAGTCGCCTCTGGTTGAAGCAGGGCCTCCGTCCGGCGGGACGGGATCGAAAACCTCCGGTTGCCATCCCATCGACGGGACCACCGTCGACGATATGTTTCCTACCGCCGCAGTCTGACATGTGGGAGGAGCCGCCGATGGCGCAGGCGTCGACGAGCGGGTCGTCGGCGAAGCCAGTGGCGCAGGGCCTTGAGGTGTTCCGGCCATTTTTGGGGCTGACTTGCTGGCCGCGGCCTCTTGACTCAAGGTAGACTTATGACGGTCTCCTGAGGAGGATTTAGATGGTTCTTTTCTCTCCTTTTTAGATGAGGAGGAAGAAGACGGCGTCTTGTGTGAAGAGGAGGAGGCCTTCGAATGTTTCTCCGAATGTTTCTCCGAGGGTCGTTTTTCGGTCGAATCCGAGGTTCGTTTTTCGGCAGCACGTGCCTTCTTCGTCGGGGGTTCCGACTTACTTTTTGAGGCCGTGGAGCCCACCTCCGATGCCGGGTACGCACCCGCTCCGTCATTGAGCCAATCGACCAGGCGTCTTTTTCGATCTTTGAGGGTTTTCTGGGAGAAACCCTGACAGATTTCACAAGTGTTCGCCGTGTGGTGAGGATGAAGGCAGTAAATGCAGTCCATATGACCATCCCCTTCGTACACCTTCTTAAGACCGCATGTAGCACACGGACGAAACAACGCCTTTCCAGACATTCTCTTGAGAAGAACAAACAGTCGCAGAAGTAGAAAGAACAACCTAACCAAATAGCAGATACGCGAGGTAATCCCACCACTTTGGAAGACAGTTGAAATCTGAGGGAGCCGCGGGGGCGGAGCTATATATACCCCTACGTCCTAGTGGCGCCGGCGTGCGCGGCCCAAAACGACGTAGATAGGACACAAAAGTGTCGGAATTTTTCCTATGGAAAATGTCTATATAACTTACCGAGGATTCCCAGCCTGACGACGGGGAATATTCTAAGCACGTGAATCCATGAAAGATCCAATGCTGCAGAAACTCATTTTTGTTGTATTTTTACTCCCTACATAATTCGTTGGGGAGTATTTGCCCATTTTAATGAGTAAAAGAGGCTGGCACCCTGCTTATCTGTAGGGCTGGCACCAAACAACTTTGGCTATTATCCCAGGTTCGGCTGGATCAGAGAAGTGTAACTTTGGAGAGGAAAAGGCACAGTGGCCCTCATTACGACCCTGGCGGAAAGCGAAAAACGATGGCGGAAATGCAATACCGCCATCGAATAGCGCTCGGTGCGACTATGACCCGTCACCGCAAAGTACGAAGCCATTAGCGACACCGTAGTGAACGCCAACGCTAACTGCACCAAGCACGCGCGCGCGCGCCATGCCAAACCGCAAACACCACCATGGCGCAAGGGTACGCCAATTCCGACCCTAGCGGACATGTACCTAACGCCATCAGGCATGGCGTAATGTACCATTCCGCCATGGCGAGAAGTACGGCATCGCGAATCAACCGTAAACGGCCCCACTGAGTGCCTGTACACCGCTCCCTGCCCACAAAGTACAACTCCCCGTAGGTGCAATGAAGTCACAATGCAACCATTGAAATGTACAAGTCACCCATGCATGCCAACGAACAAAAGCAACACAAGAGGGGCCAATGGGAGCTGCAGGGCACAGATGGCACGAATACAGAAGCCATCCCAATGGACATGACCACAGTCCCCCACCAAGAAACGCACGCAAACACAGGCACCTGTGACCAGCAATATTCCGAAAATCACATCATTCCACCAGTCCACCTGGCTGACCGGCATCTGTTACACAAAACCCAATCCCCCGCCCCTGAGCATGACAACATTCAAACTGTCATATAGGCAGCCCCCATCCCTGACCCCACGGGCTTAGTAGGCAAACGCGCCCAGTACAGTACCACGCAACTAAACCCCGAAGCTGGAACCCAATGCAGATCTCCTCACAATACATCGCCCCCCAAATAGGCATATGCCACATCACTTGCAAAGAAAAACGCTACACGGGACAAATCAGAATAGCAATTTATGCACATCAAAGTCACCAAGCCCATACAGCCATCAGGCCATGAACTCCAAAACACTAATCACCATTGTGGGCTGCATCCGCAAGAAATGACCAGCCACTACTTGTGTGTCGCCCTGTTCCCCCATGGTACACAGAGCCACATTCACGTACGAAAAGGCAACATGGAAGCGCACAGAACCGCAGGGCCGTCCCAATGGGGAGGCACTAGTCCAGCTGAAAGGCCGAAATGTTGCTCCGAGCCACCAGTACTGCGTAAGGGCATGTGGGCCATTGGCGATCGTCCCATAAGATCGTAATGCTGCTCCACTGATTAACACGAAGCAGCAGGTGTCGGGAGTAAAATCCATCTGCAGGAGTGGCATACAGATGGCAGTGGCAAAAGGGGAGGAGATACCTGTCAACCAAAAGAAAAGAAAAAGAACAAAATGGCCATCAGAACTACATTCGAACAACTCACTTCAATGATCACACGAAATCCACAGCCATATGCATGCTAGCCCACTCAAAAGGATCATCACCACCCCAAAACCACTTGCGACTCATAACCATCCATATCGAGGTGCAAACACCATCACAAACGAGTGTACCTGTGCATGCGTCTGTCAAAACAGATTCCATCAGATGGGAATGTTAACGTGCATGGACACAAGTGTCTGAGGGCGCCTCGAGACAGGGAGGGCTCAACAAGGCCAGATAGACGATGGTCCCACTATGGCAGCCCTGCATCACATAGCGTAGGGGAGGCGGATAGATCCCAAGAAGCCCTGTACATGGCAAACTCTGTATCAAATCACCTGCCCATGCATCCATTCATCATTCCCTCATCCCGGGATCAAAACGCCTGAATAATTACTCACATAACATTAGAAACATCCATTGAGTCTGTGCGTTATGCAGCCTGCAAAATCCACAGTGCCCCAGCCCGTAATTCCAGTGTTGTGAAGTAACATGTATTTGGGAACGGCCGGCCTCATCGCCCACGTAGCTATTGCGCATCCCAAACTATTCATATCAATCATTGCTCCCTCGCCATGGGCCCTGTCTCAAGGACATCGAACAATAGAACGTTATATTTGCAGTCAGACCTGTGGGCATCTCCTCGCCGCTAGCTGAAGACCGAAAGCGCCGCCCTTCGAATTCCTCATTTGCAACACCACGTCGGAAAGGCATCTGTGGCCGTTTGAAATCACTAATTATTCCATCGAGTGCGGCTGTGTGTGAAAATGGCAACTGCCTTCACCCACGAATGGGACGCCCCGCCCGTCGTTGCAACTCGGTACAGTGATGCATGAGGGCCCACCGTTACTCGAGTACTACGTTCCACTGACCCTTCACAAGTCTGTTCGCGACTGCACAGATAGAATGGGAAACAATGGGACCATAGCCGAATGAACATATCAACCAATCTTACACGGCCATCGGGTACAAATACATGATAGCAAGAGCAAGATGCCATTCCCCGAATTGCAGCGTTGTGCGCGTGACGTGCTCGGCCAAAGGGGAGGGCAGTTTGCACAGGTGGAATGAATCACCACAGGTGGAGGCCATACAGCCTGAAAACACATAAATTGCACAGCCAGTCTCCTCCCACAACCACACCGAAATGCTACCGGCAGGACTCGCGATGTTGGCCCTGGGGGACCTGATAGCACTGCAAGTGCTCCAACTCCAAGAAGAAGACGAACACCAACTACAACCGGCCGCACGGAGGAGACGCAGGAGGAGGAGGAGGGCAAGGCAGGGCCAGCAAGGGCTGCCAGCACAGCCACTACCACCACGCAGGCAGCCCGCAATCCCACGCCTCCGAGCACATCCGTTCAACCTCACTGATGAGCAGATCCACACCCTCTACCGTTTGGACCGGGACACCATAGCCGCCATTGTGGACATGACACAGGCTGACCTTGTCAGCATGATAGATAGCCCAACCGCCATCCCACCCCTACTGAAGGTGGTGTCTGTACTCCACTTCCTGGCCACAGGCACCTACCAGCACACAGTCGGACAGTTGCATGGCATTTCTCAGCCACTGTTCTCACGGACACTATTGCAAGTGCTCGATGCCCTCCTGCAGCACGCAGACGACTACATCTCCCTACCACGCTCGGAGCAGGAAATTACAAACACGAAAGTGGGATTCCATGCACTTGCCGGCATACCGGGTTGCATTGGTGCCATCGACTGCACCCATGTTGAATTGGTCGTCCCACATGCCATGGAGGCCCAGTACCGCAACCGAAAACAATTTCATTCCCTGAATGTACAAATGGTGTGTGACTCCAACAGGATCATTACACATTGTTGTGCCCGATTCCCTGGATCAACCCATGATTCTATGGTCTTGAGGAACTCTACAATACCACGCTACATGGAGCGACACGCAGGGAACAGATCCTGGCTACTCGGTGAGTCTCATTACATGCATGATGATGTGGGGTATGTGAATTGGCAATGACCTGGCAGGAAGGGGGGGGGGGTGTGCGTACGTATCAATGGCATTCCACATCATACGTTTCTCGTCCACATACAGGTGATGCTGGATATCCACTGAAGAGATGGCTCCTCACACCAGTCCGGAACCCACGGGACCAGCATGAGGAGGACTACAACCATGCCCACTCACGTACCCGTGTAGTCATAGAACAGGCATTCGGCCTACTGAAGGGCCGTTTCCGCTGCCTCAGCAGGTCTGGCGGGGCACTCCTGTACCGCCATGAGAAGGTTGCAAAGATGGTGATGGCATGTGTCATGCTCCACAACATGTGCGTACGTAGAAATGTGCCCATGCCCCCTGACGCAGAACTGCAAGCACCTGAAGATGGTCATGATGAGGGTGGGGATGTGGCAGCACCTCATGGAGTCTGCGAGGCACCGGAGGCCCGTGACATTCGTCAGCATCTCATTGATGTATGCTTCTAGCACTAACGCCTGGTGGCTGATACATGGACACGGGACTCGTGGCACTGCGTGTGTCTGGGACATGCACAATATGGACTGTACGCCTATGATGGCCTAGTACACAAAGATCAATGTCCACACATCTCATTGGTTGATCGTGCACTTTTTATGGCATATGTGATGTCATGTTGAACACCCTATCGACCCGCCACCCAAGTGAGCCCAACACACCCCCTCCACCCCCCTACCTCCCCCCCGAACACCAGTGTCCAAAGATGCTCATTGTCAGTGGGCTGTCGCTATTGCATGCCCCCTCTGCGGGTATCAGGGGCACCCCTGCCTGTGGAGCGCAGGTTCCTTCCAGATCTACGTTGGGGGCTGCCCTGGACGGAACTTGCAACGGATGATGTGTCTGCCTGCTCACGTCCATGCATGTCCCTAAGGGTTTGCGAGAGCTCAGTGAGCACACGGCGCAATGCGGCAAGTTCGGCACATACGTCCTTGGCCGTCGCATGCAGTTCCCCCCTGAGGCTCTCGGTGCTTCTCTCCATTTGGACTCTCAGGCTCTCGGTGCTACTCTCGATTTGTGCCCTAAGTGTCTCAGTTGATGTTTCTATGTCTGCCTTAGTGCCCCCACATTCATCAGCATGGTCCTTGAGGAGCGTGGCCAGTTGCTGCTGTTGTTCGATCAACTGGTCGAGGGACTGTTGCCTCTGCTGGGCCATGGCCATTTGCGGGGGTGTCACAGAGGGGCTGTTGTCCTCATGTTGCCTTGCCACAGGGCTTGTGGGGGATGGCCAGTCGTCGTCTTGTGGGTGCCCCTGCGTGGTATCCTCATGTTGTACAGGATGGGACAGACAGGGGGATTGGGACAGGTCATGGATGGATCTGACTTCGGCATCCCCGTTTTCTGTGTCGGAGCATGCTGCCATCAATGGGGTGTCACCTATGGTGCTGCTGCCACCAGAGGCAGTGCCTTCTGTGGCATCCATTGGGGGGACCTGTGGTGGTGGTGTTGTGGGCATGCTGGCTGCTGGGGTGCCTGTTGATGTTCCCTCCTCTGTGCTGCCACCTGATTTGTGCTGCTGCCGTGTCTTGATGCGTGCAGCTGAGGTGGAGGGTCTCTGGCCGTTGGTCTTGGCCCTCTTTGCAGGTGTGCTGGTAGGGGTGTCCTGTAGCTCGTCGTTTGGATCGGACCCTGTGGTGGAGTAGAGGAGGGCGAGGGTTATTGATGGGTCTGTGGGAATTGGAATGGCATTGTATCACATGCATTGGGGTGGTACCTGAGGGTGATTTGGGTCGGGGCCTTGGAGGTGCTTTGATTTGTGTGTGGAGTGAGGGTGCAGTTGTTTGGCAGCCTGCAGTTAGGGTGTGCCTGCTGCACGTGTAGTGCGTGTATTAGGGGTTTTTAATTATTTATGTATTTATTGTGAGTTTTAACGTGCGCTATCAGGCCGATGTGTGTGGACGTTCTCCTGGACATGTGTTTCTGTTGCACTATGTGGACGCATGGTACTTCACATGGATGGACTGTGTGGATTTGGCATTGTTTTATCTGGCCCACCTACCTGTATCTTCGGATGTCTGCACTCCTTTCTCCATCCCTCCGACTCCCTCTATGCTCTCCATTCCGATGGTGGAGGCACAGATTTCTTCCCAGGGGGTCAACTTGATGGGTGATTCAGGACCTCCCCCGGTGGCTGTGGCAATGTTGCGGTTGGCAGAGAGTATGCTGCGGACGCGTATCCGCAGGTCGTCCCATCGCTTGCGGCATTGCTGTGGGGTGCGGGGTGCGGTCCCCACCGCACTTACCCGCTGTGCCACCAGACCCCATATGGCCTTCTTGTTTGCAAGTGCCGTCCTGGTCATTTGCGTGCAGAAGACGACGGCAGCATTCTCCTGGAGGGTCTCTGTTAGCACGGTGAGTTCCTCACGGGAGAAGTGGACCTGCCGCTTGCGGTCGCACGCTTTCTTCGCTGCTTTTCCCATTTTTCTTGGTTTCGCTAGGGTGGTTGACGGGTTGGGGTGTGTTTCAGGGTAGTGATTTTAGTGGTTGTGTGGTTTTAGTGTATTTATAGGTGTTCGGCGGGATGTTTCCCGTTCCGGGCCCATGTTTTAACTTCCGTTTCCGTATATTTCCGGGCACCGTACTTTCCGGTAGGCGCACACTGCGGTGACCGCTAAGAGGGGTGGCGGTATTGCACCTAGGGCGCCGTACGGCGGCGGTGTGGGCCGTTTTGGGGTCATTTCCGCCATCGCGGACTTTGCACTTCCGCCATGCCGTGGTGCTCGTGCCCGATGGGTCGGAATGGGCCGCACTTTGCTCCTTCGTGCAATGGCGGAAACGCTATTTACGCTGTGGCGCTCCGGTCAGTCGCTTTCCGCCAGGGTCGTAATGAGGGCCAGTCTATTTAAATGCAATGTATGTATTGGGGGTAGCTAATGCGAGACGTACAGCTCTGATAATGCCACTCTAGCTGCCATCTCACAAAACAGTAGCCGTGACTTGTTGCACCATGAAGTCCCCTCCCTCGCCAGACAGGAAGCACTCGCTTTAAACCTGCCAGTACTCAGAGGAGAGCATCGGGCATTGTAATGACTCTTGCGCTGCAAGAAAGCAAGGTCTCTTTTAAAAAACCAGACTGCGTTCTTAAGTCCAATCGCTCTGCCCATAAAGGGCAATGGCGACAGATTCTCAGTATTACCAAGGAGGCAGGTGGGACTGTGTGAACGATGCTGTGTGACTGCTGGCAGCCCAGGGCCAGGGCTGGCACAAACGAACTAAGAGGGGAACATATTACCTCAAGTACAACAGTGGAGTTTTAAAGCATAGTGTGATCATGGTTGTGTAGGGCGTTGAAACAAAACGGTGGTGTGGGAATTGAACCAGGGATGCTGGCGGTGTCAGTGCACACTGGATCGCCAAGACACCAAACCATAACACTCATATTCTGCAAAGCAAAGAATTTCAAATCTAACTCCTATAAAAGAGGCCGAGGGCATGTTAGCTGTTCAACCAGGATTGCTAGTACAGTCAAAGAGAACTATGAAACCCAAAATTTCGAATACATGATCATTCTGGACCAGGGGGCTACAACCTTTGGCTCTCCAGAGGTTTTGAACTACAGATCCCATCCACCCTAGTCAGTATAGCAAATGCTGGCGTATCATGGGAATCATTGTCCAAAACATCTGCAGAGCTGCAGGATACAGAAAATGAAGTGCATTTTGTTATAAAAGTCATGTATGGGATAATGTACCCCCTATCGTATGTTATAATGATATTGCAAGTCTCTTAGGAGTTCTGTGACCAAATAGAGGTTATACGGTCACAGAACTCTGAGGGGACTTGCAATATCCTTTTTACGTATGGTAGGGGGTATTTTATTCCTTATAATACAGGACACACAATAGATTAACCAAGTGGCAAAAAGGTGATGACATTGTAAGAGAACTTCTATTTGCAGATCCATATAATCAATGTGAAATATGTTTGGATGTAAAAAAGCTAACATGCAGCTTCTGATTTGTTGAGAAAGACAGCTTAGGCAATTGTTATTTGAAAAGCATGTCACGGCTTTAATTAGGTGCGGCAGAGACCAGCTGGAATTCTGCTATGTGCTGCCTCAAGCAGCAGGCATTGTGATGTCATAGCTGTAACGTATTCACTGATTACTGAGCAGTTGTGAGGTCATTTTCTTTTTACCGGTCAGTTGTGATGTCATTTCTATCTGTAATAAGAACATTATTTCCAGGCTGTTATGCAGATATTGCAGGCTGCCATTATATCAACATAATATAAGCCATTGCACTCACAGTGCTCTCTGAAATACCTAGGTGTGTTTGAAACTTTGAAACTGACACCCAACAGGCTTTGCAATAATTGCAGCTATTTGCAGATGACCAGCTGGCCACTGGCAGATTTCTGAAGTGGGTGCATCGACTCGCAGAGCTATCTGAATGGTAGGCAGTGCGTGAAGTAATACACATGTCTTGGTGACTTATCAAACACCTCCCCCACCCAACGCTCGAAGGGGTTCTAGTTGACGGCAGATGGAAAAAAAAATAAGAACCTATAAAAAGAAGATGATTTTTAGTCAGAGGCTGGTGTCAGTGGGAATCCCCTTACAAAGAGGGTCAGAGGTGAGCGAGCTGGCAAAGGAAATCCTGAGTGAACCTTTGGGGACATGAGACAACTGCAGAATGTTTAGCAAGCTTTCCGATTGTGATGCAGAGTTTCCATGTTGGATGAGGCTGTGAAGCAGAGGTTTACCGGTGTTTAGGAACTTTTCATTTCCCAGCTTACAATGCTGTTCTCCACACTATGGTGGTAACTGTTCATGTTTCAGCCACTGGCCCTCAATATGAGTTCGGCAGTAACTCACTGGTGCTACCGGAGTGTTGCCGCCGAACTTGTAACACTGTTTCCACTGCCTGATATCATCGTGAATGGGAACACGGAAGCACCAGCACTGTTGCTAAAAGTGACGGCGCTTCTGTGAAAACCATGCCTGCAAGGGCAAGTGCCCCCGGCAGGTTAGACCTGCCGGGAGCAACGGCCCTAGCAGGCATAGTTGTAGTTTTGTGGTACTGGCACCCTTTTTCCTGGACCGCCAGACTTGGAATTAGGACCAGTGCCTGCTATTGAGGGGCTCATGGTCCAATGATCTGTAATGTAAATGGAAGGGGTAAAAGCCTTGAGTAAGGCTTTTAACACTTTCCATTCACGCCAACGCTCGTTTTCAGTCATTTGTGTGCCAGAGAGGAGGGGTGGAACGCACCTTGCGTTTCTGCCGCCTCCCTTCCTCTCCGCCATACAAATGCTCCAGTATTGGCACCGGCATGGATTTTCATGCTGGTGCAAATGCTGGAGATCCCTATGGAGTCTGCCTGCTTTATGCACCAGCATATAAAAGGCAGACCTCATAGGAATCCATTGTACATGCTGCCTGCCATGCAATGCAGGCATTGTTTACTATTACAATTAAACGCTGCCCGACATGCTCGTCATAATCTTGCAACTACAAGTACCAGAAAGCATTAGGAAAAAGTGAATTTAACCGTTGTCGAAGTGGTCAGGCATAGTCAGAAGCCAAATCTATGCCGTCTTGAAAGTCTTCGACCAACAAAGCTTGGGGAAGGGTATACTTGAGACCTTTGTGAAAGATTGTGACTATTAAGGATTTTTTTTGTTTCAAGACGACCAAGTCTATTTGTGGAAAAACATTTGCAACCTTACTCGAGCTGTCTGATGGCAGAGCCCCTGACCCTCAATTATGCTCTTTCACCTGAACATAGATGTAAATCGCACAAACACTAATCTTGTATTATATGTATAGATCACCAATGGTTAATCATGTTATATTTAAGTGTGTGCCTTAACGTCGATGCCATCCCCTTTTACTGTCTCAATGCTTATCCAAGACACATGGTTATTCTCTGCCCCCTACAGTGCATCTGATCTATCACTGTAAGGCACCCATCCATGCCATTTCCCTGTCATCTATACATGCTCATGGACAGAATTTCATGTGAAGCTCTCAGCCCTTTCAAAATAAATATACATACCTTGGAGTAGTGGTAAAGAAAGGAGACGGGACGATAGATGACTCAATGGTTAGGGTCAGTGGAGTGCTTTTGGTGGATGAATAGTACTGTGGCTATTTTGAAGCAGACGGGGAAGAGCCCAGTCTTGAAAGAAAAAGTAAAAAATGGAGCAGATGTAGGACTAGGTTTTGGGTGATATACTCTTGATTGTTTGGGGAGAAAATGGCTCCACAAGGGCACTGGACGGGTTGGATCTCCAGAGCATGGACACAGGTTTGCTGGATGAGTTGCGGCAGAAGGAGACATGACAGAATAAAGTCGCGGTGAAAGGGAGGAGGAGGTACGCGGTGGGAGAGGAGTGCCTCAGATCTTCAGGATCTTAGATGGGAACTATAGGGTGAAGCCAGCAGCTGGCAGGCGACGGGACAGAGTAATGACCTGGGAGAGTGGGTGGTCAGCATCATGGCCTGGAGGTAAGTGGAGAGTTTGTGTGGTAGGATCGGAGCGAGCATATAAGGATCATGAAGTAGCTAGACTTCATTTTAACACAGGTATAGAAAGATCGGAGAGGGCAGTCTGAAAAGGAGGTCAGGAGTGGAGGGTACCCGTCTTTACTAAAATGTCACAGACGTAGTTGGATATTGGTTTCAAGACAGCAAATTTCCGAGGAGGTCCAAGGCTGGAGGCGAGGGATTGCAGGGCTAAAGGTGCAATCCATTCTTGTTCAAAGGAAGATCTGAGGGATGAGTTGAAGCAAGGAAGGCTTGATCGAAAGAGTAAGCCTGATGTGGAGAGGGAGAGGTAAGAGAGAAGTCTTGATCTCGGCTACGCAAGGAGCCAGGGCATCAAGTCCGAACTTCCATTTAGGTAATGGTGAGCAGTGGGGGAGAAAGAGTGGAGGGGGAAATCGCGACATTGACATGTATAAGCGGATAGTCGGGTGGAGAGGGATCAACAGAGGGGATAGATGAGGTGAGAGAGGATGTTATGAAGATGAGGTCAAGAAAGTTGCCATGGACGTGGGTCAGTTGTTAGTAGAGTGCAGCCAGGGAGTGGTCAAAAAGATGAGAGATCAAGTTGGTGGGTGGTGGAGGTTATACGACGGTTGACAGCTCCTAAGAGGGAAGTGAATAGAGAGGCAGGTCCAGAACATGGAAGAAGACAGAGACTAGACCAGGAGGCCTATAGACAACCAGCACAGTAAGGAAGGTGGGAGCAAAGAGTTGAGTAGAAGCGTAGTCAGGGGGAGAAAGTGAACGTCGGATGGTGGTAGAAAGTGCATGGGTTAGCCTTGAAGATCCGGAGTCCCTCCTCACCACCACGCCTCTGAAGCTACAGAGTGGGCGAAGGTCAGTGTCTGTGTAAAGGGCACAGAGAGTGGGTGTGTCATGAGGGGTTATGCACTTCTTGGTTATGGCCATGACAGCATGCTGGTGATTGTGAGGCTCGAAGTCTTCTGTAGGGTAAGAACGAAGTCTTGTTGTAAAGAGATTTGTGATTCTGGAGCGAAAGAGTGGGAAGACTGACTGAGATGGATGAGGGTTAGGGATATAAAAGAGAGTGTGAGAGCGAGAGAGAAAGGGGTAATGAAGCCAAGGCAAAGGGAGCCAGATAAGGCTGTAGCGAGTGTCTTTTATAGAGGCATAGGACAAGGATGGGTTAGAAGGTAGGAGAGAGGAGTAGAGGCAGGCGTCACGCTGGCCTGTGCATGGCAGTCACATGTGATGGGTAGGGTGAGGGCTTCGAGCAGGAGTGAGGCTTTGTAAGCCCATGATGACGGCTGAGGGGGGCCGGAGTGCAAATCGAAGGAGTTTGATGAATAGGGAGAATTAGTGCCACCAGGTGGGACAGTGAAATATAAGCAACCAGCATGAGACTGCATAGGCTAAGAGATAGTGCATTAACGGCATATATGTGGGGTGGGTCAACAATTGTATTTTGAAGAGCAACCCAGGCGACCAATGACGTTGGTAAAGAAGCAAAATATTCAATGGGGGCAGTAAGCAACCGGAGTATCCAATTGAGTCGTCAGATCACGAAAACATCCAATGGGTCCGTAGGTGACCAAAACATTTAATGGGGTCAGTAGGAGACCAACACATAGGTAGGTTATGAGTAAAAGAGAGAGCTAGGGTGTTTTATATGAATGCTTAGGACAGGAAATGGACCGGTCAGTAAGCGAGCATTCTATTCAGTGTGGTCAGTAGGTGGTGGTTGGTAGGTGACCAAAATCTTTGACCAGAGGAAGGTTGGAGCAAGAAAGACCGGCTGCTTTTTATGGATGCACAGGCCAGGGATGGGCTGGAGAGAGGAGCAAAGGGAGTGCCATGCTCGAATGGGCATGGAAGCTCCATGTTAAGGGGAGGGTGATAGCTGCAAGCAGGCCAGTGAGGAAGTATAAGCAGATTAGCATCTGGAGGGAGAGGGGTCTGACATGCACATTTATGGGGGGGCGATAAGCACTACCACCATGGGCAGAGGCAGGGCATATCAATGGGGCAAGACCCAATTGGCAAGCGGGCAGCAGGGTGCTTTGCTCTGACTTGACTGGAGGGGAGGAGTCTAAAGTTGGGAACAGAATGTGAGGCAGTCGGGGGTTGGCAAAAAATAGTGTGTTGTGAATGGAGTTCCACAAAAAGCTGGGGCTGTAGTCTTGCTCTTCAGGGTGGTGGGCTGTCAGGGTTGACCGCGTTCCTCCCGGTATGTAGCGCTTTCAAGCTAACGGCATAGGTTGGTGAAGTAGTACTGTCCAGTGGGACTGGCATGCCCTTTTGGCAGTGGTAAAACAGACCTCATGTCGTTTCATCAGGATGGGCCGGCACCTGACCCAAGTACAATGCTGGTGGTGAGGGATGCAGGGACGTGTAGTGGGGTTTCCATGGAGCCAGGCAGGATGTTGGTGAGTGAGGGTTATTGAGCATATGATGCTCATGGAGGGATCAGCATTCTGTAGAGTTACCTCTCGATATTCTGCACTGCGTGATTTCATTTGTAGGTTTTGAAGTACCATCCATCCCTCCTATGCGTTCGCGGTCTAGATTTCATGGCCCTTGTCACGCGCATAAGCGCGACGTGCTGGGTGTTTTGGCTTCCCGGGTCACTGTGTCCGCACCACCAGAAGCTGGCAGCCGGAGGTCGGAGTCCGCAGCAGGTGAGTGGTGGGCGGGAGCAGGTAGCGGGCAGCAAAGTGGTGTCGCACAGAGGATGGAGGTGTGGTGTGGGTACGGCCTGTGAAGGGCAGACAGAGAGGAGTGGTGCAAAAAGGTCGTTCTTGCAGATGCCGCGTTCACAGCCTGGAATTCACAGGGACGGCCTTTTGTAACCGACCTTTAGACCCTGAATCTCCTCAATGATGGATCATGAATACCACTGTTGCCAATCCTCTCCATTACAAATGTGGGAATCCAGCTTTGTCCGGTCACTTATTTTTGCCCACTTACGGACAGGGCCTATAACAGATAATGGCTGGTTATAGGTGGATGCAATCTTCCCCTTCAGGACCCACGTGATCTTGGCTGCAGACTTATGGTCCTCCAGAACTAGGCTTTGCACTAATGGTCACCAGCCCTTCCCATGCCAAGAGCTTGAGTGGGTAGGAGCTCAGAGAGACATTGCAAGTGGCTTATGCTGCCTTGGCACGGACTGGTAAAATCACTGAGCGGTTCCTCTCCATCTAGACCTAGGCCGACACAGAGTGGGTGCATTCTCTGCACTAACACCACCACTTCCAGGGATGAGCGCAGTATCAAGCCAGGTCATCTTCTGGTGTTCATGTACAGGGCGCTCCCAGAGGACACCAGACGTCTAGACCTAGCACATAGCCAGCTCTAGAGCACAACTCTCTCCCCTTTCACTTAGTCAGCTAGCCCGGTAAACACGAAAAGAAACAAACCGCTCAAATGAAAAGGTCGGTTCTCTGCAGAACTAGGCCAGTTTATGGATAAGGTCAGGAGGGCACAGAGGAAGTGGAGAAAAGAGTCCAATGAACCTCAATGCCAGAGGCGTCAAAATATGCTTTCTAAAACTATGAAAGCGCATAACTAAAAAAAAACTATTTAAAAATTCATGGCTCAATGAACTGCAGAGCTTTTGGATCAACCAAATAGCTGAAAAATTGAGAAACACTTCCACACAGTTAAAGATCCCACAAACACTCACCTCACACATTTCACAGGTTCCTGTCCGCCCCCAATTCACTAGAGCCAATGTATTCTTCCAGTCCTTACTATTCTGACTGTCACTCCTTACACCAATAAAAAGAAAGATAGGTTTCAGACTATTAAGGACCTTTCCGTCTCGCAAGACGTATCCAATATATTTCCCTCCATTCATTTCTGCAAATAGTTATTAGCCGTCTTTGATAATGGAGTCACAATTATCTGAGACCGGCAGATGGCAGTTTTTCGCTGCATCATCTGCTTATCTCACCCCACCCCTCCACATGCCCAGCAGGCATCCCTGCCAAATCGTCTGTAGGGCGACCATGATAAAGGTTGGGTACCTCAGAGTCGGCTTTCCTGGATGATCTCCACGGAAGACCTCCTGGAGTGGGGGATCCAGTCATGACGAGGGCCCATCGTGGCCTATATAGTGCGTCTCAGTTCTGGCACGCATATGTCGCTGCTTTGCCAACTTTTATCTTCTTACCGTTCACGGATTTCATACACAGCATCTGGGTGGCATGCCATTCTTTATCGTGGCACTAGCCCTATGGCGTAAGGTACCCCTAAATCTTAGTGGTACCAAAGACTGCATTTGGGTTTATCGAGGTTCTTGAGTTCATCCCGCTGGCTCAGAGTGAGAGCTGCTTATAAATTCCATCAAGTTGATAGATGGCTCCCGCAGTGGCCTCATGATGACCGAGCCACGTTCCAATGTACAATTCTAACCCAGGTTGGCCAATAACATAAAAGAATGCACAAAGAAAAATAAAACAGGAGCTAACCTTTATCCACTGCTTCCTTTAAGTGAAGTCGAACATGCGCTGCAAAGTCCTTCGGACCAGCCGGACATGCGTCAACGTGGTCCCAGGAGTCGCCGTCAGTTGGAGGCAATACAGGAAAGCACAGATCTCTCCCCAGAATTACATAATTGATGTCAGAAGAGCATATGTTTAAAACAAAGCATGTTCCGCTTGGTGAATTTTGCTGGATTGGACAAAAATTTTGAGCCATCCCCCCGAGTATTACAGCACTGAACGCTGCTTCTCTGAAAATGCACAAATTCTCTTCCCCGTTGACCAACTATAAGACAAAACTCTGACTACACTTTGACCGATAATGCTCAGTCTGCATAAACAAGACAGTGTAGCATTGTATCTACTATGCCTTGGTTATGGAAGCAAGACGGCTAACAGTGGGATGAAGCGCAGAATATTTATGGGTCTGACCATATGGAAATTGCAGGATCTATGTAGGCTTGCACCTGCTCCCTCTTGCCCTGATCAAAAGGTCCCCAGTCGTTACTCATACATGACAAGCAGGTTTATAAACATGGGAAGTTCAGAAAATGGGGCCCGTTATACCAACATTGTCTATATCCTTGCATAAAGAGAGAAATTGAGCTATACGTATGAAACAGCACCACAAGCCGATGCAAGCCACTAAATCCGTGATTTTAACTTGAACCATTTTACAGAGTGCGATTAATTTAATTTTCTTTGGCCCCATTCCTAATCTAGACCCCACTGTCTCATTGCCCCTCTTTGCGGTAGGCCCCACCCCGAGAGCACAATCGACTGTCAGTTTACCGGACAGGCTTGGTGTTTACAGAGGTTGCTAAGCAACTATGCGATTGCAGTCAAGCATTGCTGGAAGTTGATGGAAAATACAGAAATCTTAGACATTAATGAGAAGCATGCCAAATGTGTATGCGGGAGGCATATGGGTTTAATCCGTATGTTCACAGATTGACGTTAAAAAAAAAAAATAAGCAAGAAGGATGACAAACCCGAAAAAAGGGTAAATTGCTGATTGGGCCATGACTAAGAAGTGACTTAATGAAAAACAAAATCCTGAATTCGTGGATGAAAATAAACATAATAATAAACATAAAGAAAAGACTATGGGTCTCATTACGAGGTAGGAGGTAGCCATGGTGCTATTAGCACCATGGCTACCCCCTTACCGCATTCCGGGTCCGGGTTCTCGAAATAGGGACTTACTGGGTCATTCCAACCTTGGAGGACCCGGTAAGTCCCCATTCCGAGAACCATTCCCCATTCCCATTCGAGCCCCCATAGGGCTCAATGGGAATGAGGATGGAACTAATAGCGGGCCCGACCAGGTGCCCATAGCGGGACCCGCTAAGGGACCTCGGAATAGGGCGGTAAGGGTTTACCGGCACCGGTCTCCTTAACGGTGCCCGGTACCCCTTACCACCCGCCTCGTAATGAGGCCCTATGTGTTAAAGCCCAAGGTATGAGCATACCATCCACCAGTGGTGTCCTGTGCATCATATGACCTGCTATAAATTCTGTTGGATTTGTTCTGCTTCATACCTTGTTTCTTGGAGATTTTGCAACACTCAAATCACTGGTTTTTGTGGTGACCTACCCCCCCGCCCCCCGCCTACCCCAACACAACTTCTATTCCCCCAAAGGAACAGTAGCACTGCAATTTTTCCAGCTAGCAAAAGGCCACCATCAAGCAATTGAATAACGTCATCTACCATATTAAAAAAGCAAATCAAACAAAAAACATTACATATCGCTGGTGGTATAAACGATAATACCTTTTTGAACGTGGGTATATTGGGTTGTCTACATTGAGACCCAATGGCTTAAGCGTCCAAAGCATTTTATCCCAGAAGGTGCCTACCCTAGATGACCAGAGATCCTGCCCGCCATCTTTTGAATCTTTAGAACCTCATTGTACGAAACGTTGCCCCGGTGTCTTCACAATGTTGATCAAGAGTGGCGGTTTCCTCTTCCCCTTGGTGGGCCTCAGTCGTATGCGCGTGGAGTACATCATTACCTTTGGCTTTCTCTACATTTGTCCGACATGTGAGACCATACATGGATACACCAACATACAGACAACATAGTATTCCCCACCTTGTAATGAAGGGGGTATGTTCTCTTTCTCTGCGGAACAGTCCAGGCTCCAGAAAATAGTAAAGTATTTTTGGCAAGTAAAAACCTAGCTCATATTTTCGATGTTGAGAGTAATGTTCTGGTTTTAGGGAGTAAAACAGGTAGGTACGTCCTGTATCTTAAGCCCTGGGTTCTAAACATGTACCCTGCCGACAAGTTATTTCAAGTGACACCACAAAACGTTCTCCTCTCAGAGTTAAGCCCAGACATGTGAAACAAATCGTTCCATGGAACCACAGCTTACATCTCGAGTCATAAACCTGTATGTGAATATGCTTTTCAGTTAAGACTTCAAACATGGACTACAAACAGGCCAGGCCTCCACTTTCCTTAAATGTGCCATGGTGAGAACAGAATAGGGCATGCCAGTTCACAGGCCACACCTGTCACAGTCAATGCTTTAAGTGGGATTCAAAATTGAGGGGGTCTCTGCAAAGAGGGTGTATCCAAATGATGCTGGGAGTGGCATAAAGGAGGTGCAAGTGGCTTAGGCAAAGGCCACCTGCCCCCCAAACAAATAAACAAAGGAATCGGGATGGAGAGATCCAAAAACAACGATACAGAAGTGCTAAGTGTGTGGGTTTATTATGTATTCACACAGGACATGGTAGATAACTTCACAATTTAATTTACATTACTTCCGATAAGCACGAAAGTTAAGTTGAAGAGGACGGACAGGGTTGGTTTATGTAGTAGTGACACGAGTGGGTGTAGGCCTCTGAAGTATAGAGGTCGGCACTACATTAGGATACATGTTGCCTCATAAATCGAGGGGGTATAGGAACCCGCAGTTACACAAAACACAAAAAGCACACAACAGTCTTTGATTTTTAGCGGGTGCAAGTAGTGATACAGTTGTGGTAGGAAGTTCGACACAGGGAGTGACACAGGGTGTGTTTCGGCCAAAGAAAGTGGCTTAGTTGTAGCCGTCTTTATGCTGGCCTTCGTCAGGAAAAAGGGGGCACCAGTAGTGGTGCTGTCCGTACTTGTCTGTGGGTGAAACAGAGTAATTAGGATCTCGGATAGTTGTTCGTTCAGTACTATAAGTATTAAATACGGGCCTAATTGTTGCCCACGTTGTACACCATGTGGTGTTTCTAAAAGACAGCTTACCTGCCGTGCAGGGAATCGGGTGGGTGCTGTCGGTGAAGCCGCGCAAAGTGCGGACCGTCCGGTGCTGGGATTAGCACTGGTGAAAGGCTTTAGTTTCCTAGGGGCTGGCGTGGTTCAAAGTCTCACGAAGCCGGAGTTGGGCGTAATTAGACCCCAGTCTGAAATGGAAATTAAAATTAAAAACAGGTATAGGTAACCTGTGAGGGTCAAATGCGCCAGGGAGTATGTCCGCGTAGGAATCAAGTGGAACTTACTGTTGTCTGGGTGGTACGCTGCCGTGCTGGACGTGGACTGCTGGGAGCCGGATGAGTCGGACAGCAAGGGAGCCGTGTTGGACTTTATAAAGGACAGCCAGTGGCTGGGGACCGGCGAATGGGAACCCACGATTCAAGGGCGGCACCCAGCTTGGGCCAATCAGATGGCTGTGCGCCGTGTCCCAATGAAAAGGCGGTAATCCGTGTGTGATGTTGGGTAATGTAGTCCAATGTGGTGTACGGGGACTCCTGCTCATGGGTACTTGCACAACATAACAGCTAGGATACATGGTTGCAAACAAAGGTCATTTACGTGTGCCATGTGGATGGACGAATGCCGGTGAAGCAAAATAGACTCTCGTATACAATAGTGTTCACAAGGTGGAGGATAGATGTCCAGTGTATACAAATGAAGTTAGTGCCAGTGTAACAATGCTCACAAGGTGAACAACATTGGTTTCTAATGTGTGTCAGGACACAAGTTCATACTCAATGGTCGAGCGCAGTGGCCACTTGGAGGAGTACTCTAGAAGTGTTTCCATTCGACGGTTACATTTAGGCCGTCTTGCACAGAGTTCAATTTGTGGACCCATTTTTGTTCGAGTTTGGTGAGGGCAATGTTTATGTCGCCTCCTCGTCTTTGTGGCTGGAGTTGTTGGACCACGGTCCATGTGAATTGTTCGTGGGTATGCTTCTTCTTAGTGAAGTGTTCGACCAACGGTTTGTCCTCGACTTGGTTTTTGATGCATGATCTGTGTTCATTAATCCTTTGTTTGACAGGTCTAATGGTTTTGCCAATATAGACCAGATCACAGGGACACTTAATGGCGTAGATCACGTATTTGCTCTCGCAGTTGGTGTGGCTGTTCTGTTTCCATACCACGTTCTTGTGGATGAAAGTTTTGCTGTTGGTGGTAAAGCGGCAGGCTACGCATTTACCACAGCTGAAGTGGCCAACTACTGGTGGAAGGTTCCATAGTGTGGTGACTGGTTTGGTGGGTTCTAGGAAGGTGTGGACTAGGGAATCTTTTAGATTTCTATTCTTCTTGAAGGCAAACAGTGGTTTCTTGGCGAGGGTGCCTTCATTTTTAATCAGATGCCAGTGTTTGTTGATGGTATTTTTGATGAGGTTGCTGACTGGACTGTATGTGGTGACGCAAACAGTTCTATTGTTCGGGTCTCTTTCTTTGGTCGTTAGGCAAATTGTGCGGTCGGTGTTGGCTGCTCTTTTCTTGGCTGTCTTGATGGACTTCCTGGGGTAGCCTCTCTCTCCAAGGCGTGTTTGTAGTAGTCGTGCATGGTGGTTGAATTTTTCTCTGTCTGAACAGTTTCTCCGGATACGTAGAAACTGACCATATGGGAGATTGTATTTTAATCCTTGTGGATGGTAACTAGTGAAGTGGAGAAGGGTGTTCCTGTCAGTGGGTTTCCTGAAGAGTTCCGTCTTCAGTGTCTCTCCGGACCGATAGATGTGTAGGTCGAGGAAATTGATTTTTTGATGGTCCCATTCAATGGTGAACTTGATGTGTTCGTTCCGTGCATTGAGCCATTGGTGGAAGGCTAGTAATCCTTCAGCGCTTCCTTCCCAAATGAGTAATACGTCATCGATGTATCGACGCCAGACTTTGATGTGTGGTCTGTATGGGTTATCATCGTGGTAGATGTGATCATCTTCGTATTGTGCCATGTAGAGGTTGGCGACGTCTGGGGCGAACGTGGCGCCCATACTGACTCCTTTGATTTGCTGGTATATCTGTTGGCCGAATAGAAAGAAATTCTCGCCCATGGCGATCCGGATGCACTCGACCAAAAAGTTGGTGGGTATGGTGGAGGTGTTGGCTCGTTTTTCAAGGCATGTGGCCAGAGCCTGTAGGCCCTCTGCCTGGGGGATGGAGGTATACAGTGCCTCAACGTCCATGGTGACCAAAATGGACTCATCAGTCAGATGTATGGAGTCTAAGATCTTAATGGTTTCTGTGCTATCTCTTAGATAAGAAGCCATTTTGCCCACAAAAGGTTTCATAAAAAAGTCTGTGTACAAGGAGAGGGGTTCCAACAGTGAATCACAAGCGGAAACAATGGGTCTGCCCGGGGGTTTCGTGGGGTGCTTGTGGATTTTAGGTAAAATGTAGAATGCCGGAGTCCTCGGGTGTGTTTTGTTGAGGAAGATCCTTTCTTCTTGACAAATCCACCCTTGTTCTTCGGCATGCTTCGTAAGGTTGATGATCTCTTCTTGCAGCCGTGGTGTCGGGTCTCTGTTCAGCCTCTTGTAAGAGGTTTTATCATTGAGGAGTCGCAAGCATTCCTGGTTGTAATCTGTGGTGTTCATGATAACAATGCCGCCTCCTTTGTCTGCTGGTTTTATAGTAATATTAGTGTCCAGATTGAGGTCCTTTAGGGATTGTCTCTCCGTTGGTAGTAGGTTGTCTTGGTAGAAGTTTTTTTGTTTGATTCCGTCGGTGATTGTTTTCATCACGATTTTTTCAAAAGTCTCAAATTCACTGGGGATCGTGTGGGGAGGGGGTACGAAGGTAGATTTGGGTTTTAAACCTGTGATGTTCTCTTTGCTCCTCTCTGATCCCTGGTTGGCTGAATCTTGTTTGCTGGGTATGTATACTTCGAAAAAGTATTTTAGCCTTAAAGTGCGGAAAAACCGTCTAAGTTCTGCTTCCGTATTGAAGGGGTCTGCTTTGGTAGCTGGAACAAAGGACAGGCCCCTCTCGAGCAGTGTTTGTTCGGCTTGGGCTAGTGGCCTGGAGGACAAATTGAAGATAGGAATGGTTTCTAGGGCTGGTTCGAGTACCACTGGCGCGTCCTCATATATTGTCCGGATTGTTGAGTACGCCTTCTCGGGCGGCCCCGTTGTCCCCCTCTCTGAAAAAACGGATGTTGTGGTGGTTGGTTCTGATTTCTGCCATTTCCGGGAGAGCCTACAGTACTCTCGCTTGATGTGTCTGAACTGCCTGAGAAGTTGACTATCCGATTGCGCCTGTTGTAGTTCGTTTTCTGTTGTTGCTGGAGTTCCTCGTAATAAGTTTCTTTTAGGTAGGGATATGTTTTCTCCTCTACGTAGTTGTTAAGATCTTTTCTGAATTTTTGTACCTTACGCTCTACTGTGAGTTGGTTAAACTTGGTAACCTCTTCTTCTAGTTTTTCTAGTTTTTGTTTGGCGTCATTGATGGTTTTGTCATCTAAGAATTTCTTTTCCAGGGTCGCCAGATCCTCTCCCTGTTTTTTGCATTCTTCCTGGGCAGTGTCGATTATAAGGATTATCCAGTCACGGCTGCATTTGTTGCCCACGCCGCTAAAATTAGCTTTGAATTTAGGATTGTCGGTGAAGACCCTCGGAATATTCCTGACTTGTAGGCCTTCGGGGATGATTCCTGCTTTCAAGTATTCTAGCATGAAAGTTCCATGCATCTCTGTTCTTACGAGTTTCTTCCTTTTCTGTAGGATGGTGTCCAGTTCATCTCTGTTGGCGCCCTGGGCGATGGGTCCACCTTCCGAGCCTAGGGTGGTGGTTATGCCCATTAATTTCCGAAAATATTCATCCGTGTAAGACACGATATTGACTTTGTCCATGTTTGTTAGAGATAGGAGGATGTCCGGATGACTACTCCTATGTTTTTGAGTGGCCCTTCAACCGTGGGTTGTGCTCAATATATTTCAATTTTAGGGCACCTGGCTAGGTCCCGATTTACCCAGGTGGGTATGCGTAGTATAAACAAAGGAATCGGGATGGAGAGATCCAAAAACAACGATACAGAAGTGCTAAGTGTGTGGGTTTATTATGTATTCACACAGGACATGGTAGATAACTTCACAATTTAATTTACATTACTTCCGATAAGCACGAAAGTTAAGTTGAAGAGGACGGACAGGGTTGGTTTATGTAGTAGTGACACGAGTGGGTGTAGGCCTCTGAAGTATAGAGGTCGGCACTACATTAGGATACATGTTGCCTCATAAATCGAGGGGGTATAGGAACCCGCAGTTACACAAAACACAAAAAGCACACAACAGTCTTTGATTTTTAGCGGGTGCAAGTAGTGATACAGTTGTGGTAGGAAGTTCGACACAGGGAGTGACACAGGGTGTGTTTCGGCCAAAGAAAGTGGCTTAGTTGTAGCCGTCTTTATGCTGGCCTTCGTCAGGAAAAAGGGGGCACCAGTAGTGGTGCTGTCCGTACTTGTCTGTGGGTGAAACAGAGTAATTAGGATCTCGGATAGTTGTTCGTTCAGTACTATAAGTATTAAATACGGGCCTAATTGTTGCCCACGTTGTACACCATGTGGTGTTTCTAAAAGACAGCTTACCTGCCGTGCAGGGAATCGGGTGGGTGCTGTCGGTGAAGCCGCGCAAAGTGCGGACCGTCCGGTGCTGGGATTAGCACTGGTGAAAGGCTTTAGTTTCCTAGGGGCTGGCGTGGTTCAAAGTCTCACGAAGCCGGAGTTGGCCGTAATTAGACCCCAGTCTGAAATGGAAATTAAAATTAAAAACAGGTATAGGTAACCTGTGAGGGTCAAATGCGCCAGGGAGTATGTCCGCGTAGGAATCAAGTGGAACTTACTGTTGTCTGGGTGGTACGCTGCCGTGCTGGACGTGGACTGCTGGGAGCCGGATGAGTCGGACAGCAAGGGAGCCGTGTTGGACTTTATAAAGGACAGCCAGTGGCTGGGGACCGGCGAATGGGAACCCACGATTCAAGGGCGGCACCCAGCTTGGGCCAATCAGATGGCTGTGCGCCGTGTCCCAATGAAAAGGCGGTAATCCGTGTGTGATGTTGGGTAATGTAGTCCAATGTGGTGTACGGGGACTCCTGCTCATGGGTACTTGCACAACATAACAGGTAGGATACATGGTTGCAAACAAAGGTCATTTACGTGTGCCATGTGGATGGACGAATGCCGGTGAAGCAAAATAGACTCTCGTATACAATAGTGTTCACAAGGTGGAGGATAGATGTCCAGTGTATACAAATGAAGTTAGTGCCAGTGTAACAATGCTCACAAGGTGAACAACATTGGTTTCTAATGTGTGTCAGGACACAAGTTCATACTCAATGGTCGAGCGCAGTGGCCACTTGGAGGAGTACTCTAGAAGTGTTTCCATTCGACGGTTACATTTAGGCCGTCTTGCACAGAGTTCAATTTGTGGACCCATTTTTGTTCGAGTTTGGTGAGGGCAATGTTTATGTTGCCTCCTCGTCTTTGTGGCTGGAGTTGTTGGACCACGGTCCATGTGAATTGTTCGTGGGTATGCTTCTTCTTAGTGAAGTGTTCGACCAACGGTTTGTCCTCGACTTGGTTTTTGATGCATGATCTGTGTTCATTAATCCTTTGTTTGACAGGTCTAATGGTTTTGCCAATATAGACCAGATCACAGGGACACTTAATGGCGTAGATCACGTATTTGCTCTCGCAGTTGGTGTGGCTGTTCTGTTTCCATACCACGTTCTTGTGGATGAAAGTTTTGCTGTTGGTGGTAAAGCGGCAGGCTACGCATTTACCACAGCTGAAGTGGCCAACTACTGGTGGAAGGTTCCATAGTGTGGTGACTGGTTTGGTGGGTTCTAGGAAGGTGTGGACTAGGGAATCTTTTAGATTTCTATTCTTCTTGAAGGCAAACAGTGGTTTCTTGGCGAGGGTGCCTTCATTTTTAATCAGATGCCAGTGTTTGTTGATGGTATTTTTGATGAGGTTGCTGACTGGACTGTATGTGGTGACGCAAACAGTTCTATTGTTCGGGTCTCTTTCTTTGGTCGTTAGGCAAATTGTGCGGTCGGTGTTGGCTGCTCTTTTCTTGGCTGTCTTGATGGACTTCCTGGGGTAGCCTCTCTCTCCAAGGCGTGTTTGTAGTAGTCGTGCATGGTGGTTGAATTTTTCTCTGTCTGAACAGTTTCTCCGGATACGTAGAAACTGACCATATGGGAGATTGTATTTTAATCCTTGTGGATGGTAACTAGTGAAGTGGAGAAGGGTGTTCCTGTCAGTGGGTTTCCTGAAGAGTTCCGTCTTCAGTGTCTCTCCGGACCGATAGATGTGTAGGTCGAGGAAATTGATTTTTTGATGGTCCCATTCAATGGTGAACTTGATGTGTTCGTTCCGTGCATTGAGCCATTGGTGGAAGGCTAGTAATCCTTCAGCGCTTCCTTCCCAAATGAGTAATACGTCATCGATGTATCGACGCCAGACTTTGATGTGTGGTCTGTATGGGTTATCATCGTGGTAGATGTGATCATCTTCGTATTGTGCCATGTAGAGGTTGGCGACGTCTGGGGCGAACGTGGCGCCCATACTGACTCCTTTGATTTGCTGGTATATCTGTTGGCCGAATAGAAAGAAATTCTCGCCCATGGCGATCCGGATGCACTCGACCAAAAAGTTGGTGGGTATGGTGGAGGTGTTGGCTCGTTTTTCAAGGCATGTGGCCAGAGCCTGTAGGCCCTCTGCCTGGGGGATGGAGGTATACAGTGCCTCAACGTCCATGGTGACCAAAATGGACTCATCAGTCAGATGTATGGAGTCTAAGATCTTAATGGTTTCTGTGCTATCTCTTAGATAAGAGGCCATTTTGCCCACAAAAGGTTTCATAAAAAAGTCTGTGTACAAGGAGAGGGGTTCCAACAGTGAATCACAAGCGGAAACAATGGGTCTGCCCGGGGGTTTCGTGGGGTGCTTGTGGATTTTAGGTAAAATGTAGAATGCCGGAGTCCTCGGGTGTGTTTTGTTGAGGAAGATCCTTTCTTCTTGACAAATCCACCCTTGTTCTTCGGCATGCTTCGTAAGGTTGATGATCTCTTCTTGCAGCCGTGGTGTCGGGTCTCTGTTCAGCCTCTTGTAAGAGGTTTTATCATTGAGGAGTCGCAAGCATTCCTGGTTGTAATCTGTGGTGTTCATGATAACAATGCCGCCTCCTTTGTCTGCTGGTTTTATAGTAATATTAGTGTCCAGATTGAGGTCCTTTAGGGATTGTCTCTCCGTTGGTAGTAGGTTGTCTTGGTAGAAGTTTTTTTGTTTGATTCCGTCGGTGATTGTTTTCATCACGATTTTTTCAAAAGTCTCAAATTCACTGGGGATCGTGTGGGGAGGGGGTACGAAGGTAGATTTGGGTTTTAAACCTGTGATGTTCTCTTTGCTCCTCTCTGATCCCTGGTTGGCTGAATCTTGTTTCCTGGGTATGTATACTTCGAAAAAGTATTTTAGCCTTAAAGTGCGGAAAAACCGTCTAAGTTCTGCTTCCGTATTGAAGGGGTCTGCTTTGGTAGCTGGAACAAAGGACAGGCCCCTCTCGAGCAGTGTTTGTTCGGCTTGGGCTAGTGGCCTGGAGGACAAATTGAAGATAGGAATGGTTTCTAGGGCTGGTTCGAGTACCACTGGCGCGTCCTCATATATTGTCCGGATTGTTGAGTACGCCTTCTCGGGCGGCCCCGTTGTCCCCCTCTCTGAAAAAACGGATGTTGTGGTGGTTGGTTCTGATTTCTGCCATTTCCGGGAGAGCCTACAGTACTCTCGCTTGATGTGTCTGAACTGCCTGAGAAGTTGACTATCCGATTGCGCCTGTTGTAGTTCGTTTTCTGTTGTTGCTGGAGTTCCTCGTAATAAGTTTCTTTTAGGTAGGGATATGTTTTCTCCTCTACGTAGTTGTTAAGATCTTTTCTGAATTTTTGTACCTTACGCTCTACTGTGAGTTGGTTAAACTTGGTAACCTCTTCTTCTAGTTTTTCTAGTTTTTGTTTGGCGTCATTGATGGTTTTGTCATCTAAGAATTTCTTTTCCAGGGTCGCCAGATCCTCTCCCTGTTTTTTGCATTCTTCCTGGGCAGTGTCGATTATAAGGATTATCCAGTCACGGCTGCATTTGTTGCCCACGCCGCTAAAATTAGCTTTGAATTTAGGATTGTCGGTGAAGACCCTCGGAATATTCCTGACTTGTAGGCCTTCGGGGATGATTCCTGCTTTCAAGTATTCTAGCATGAAAGTTCCATGCATCTCTGTTCTTACGAGTTTCTTCCTTTTCTGTAGGATGGTGTCCAGTTCATCTCTGTTGGCGCCCTGGGCGATGGGTCCACCTTCCGAGCCTAGGGTGGTGGTTATGCCCATTAATTTCCGAAAATATTCATCCGTGTAAGACACGATATTGACTTTGTCCATGTTTGTTAGAGATAGGAGGATGTCCGGATGACTACTCCTATGTTTTTGAGTGGCCCTTCAACCGTGGGTTGTGCTCAATATATTTCAATTTTAGGGCACCTGGCTAGGTCCCGATTTACCCAGGTGGGTATGCGTAGTATAAACAAAGGAATCGGGATGGAGAGATCCAAAAACAACGATACAGAAGTGCTAAGTGTGTGGGTTTATTATGTATTCACACAGGACATGGTAGATAACTTCACAATTTAATTTACATTACTTCCGATAAGCACGAAAGTTAAGTTGAAGAGGACGGACAGGGTTGGTTTATGTAGTAGTGACACGAGTGGGTGTAGGCCTCTGAAGTATAGAGGTCGGCACTACATTAGGATACATGTTGCCTCATAAATCGAGGGGGTATAGGAACCCGCAGTTACACAAAACACAAAAAGCACACAACAGTCTTTGATTTTTAGCGGGTGCAAGTAGTGATACAGTTGTGGTAGGAAGTTCGACACAGGGAGTGACACAGGGTGTGTTTCGGCCAAAGAAAGTGGCTTAGTTGTAGCCGTCTTTATGCTGGCCTTCGTCAGGAAAAAGGGGGCACCAGTAGTGGTGCTGTCCGTACTTGTCTGTGGGTGAAACAGAGTAATTAGGATCTCGGATAGTTGTTCGTTCAGTACTATAAGTATTAAATACGGGCCTAATTGTTGCCCACGTTGTACACCATGTGGTGTTTCTAAAAGACAGCTTACCTGCCGTGCAGGGAATCGGGTGGGTGCTGTCGGTGAAGCCGCGCAAAGTGCGGACCGTCCGGTGCTGGGATTAGCACTGGTGAAAGGCTTTAGTTTCCTAGGGGCTGGCGTGGTTCAAAGTCTCACGAAGCCGGAGTTGGGCGTAATTAGACCCCAGTCTGAAATGGAAATTAAAATTAAAAACAGGTATAGGTAACCTGTGAGGGTCAAATGCGCCAGGGAGTATGTCCGCGTAGGAATCAAGTGGAACTTACTGTTGTCTGGGTGGTACGCTGCCGTGCTGGACGTGGACTGCTGGGAGCCGGATGAGTCGGACAGCAAGGGAGCCGTGTTGGACTTTATAAAGGACAGCCAGTGGCTGGGGACCGGCGAATGGGAACCCACGATTCAAGGGCGGCACCCAGCTTGGGCCAATCAGATGGCTGTGCGCCGTGTCCCAATGAAAAGGCGGTAATCCGTGTGTGATGTTGGGTAATGTAGTCCAATGTGGTGTACGGGGACTCCTGCTCATGGGTACTTGCACAACATAACAGGTAGGATACATGGTTGCAAACAAAGGTCATTTACGTGTGCCATGTGGATGGACGAATGCCGGTGAAGCAAAATAGACTCTCGTATACAATAGTGTTCACAAGGTGGAGGATAGATGTCCAGTGTATACAAATGAAGTTAGTGCCAGTGTAACAATGCTCACAAGGTGAACAACATTGGTTTCTAATGTGTGTCAGGACACAAGTTCATACTCAATGGTCGAGCGCAGTGGCCACTTGGAGGAGTACTCTAGAAGTGTTTCCATTCGACGGTTACATTTAGGCCGTCTTGCACAGAGTTCAATTTGTGGACCCATTTTTGTTCGAGTTTGGTGAGGGCAATGTTTATGTCGCCTCCTCGTCTTTGTGGCTGGAGTTGTTGGACCACGGTCCATGTGAATTGTTCGTGGGTATGCTTCTTCTTAGTGAAGTGTTCGACCAACGGTTTGTCCTCGACTTGGTTTTTGATGCATGATCTGTGTTCATTAATCCTTTGTTTGACAGGTCTAATGGTTTTGCCAATATAGACCAGATCACAGGGACACTTAATGGCGTAGATCACGTATTTGCTCTCGCAGTTGGTGTGGCTGTTCTGTTTCCATACCACGTTCTTGTGGATGAAAGTTTTGCTGTTGGTGGTAAAGCGGCAGGCTACGCATTTACCACAGCTGAAGTGGCCAACTACTGGTGGAAGGTTCCATAGTGTGGTGACTGGTTTGGTGGGTTCTAGGAAGGTGTGGACTAGGGAATCTTTTAGATTTCTATTCTTCTTGAAGGCAAACAGTGGTTTCTTGGCGAGGGTGCCTTCATTTTTAATCAGATGCCAGTGTTTGTTGATGGTATTTTTGATGAGGTTGCTGACTGGACTGTATGTGGTGACGCAAACAGTTCTATTGTTCGGGTCTCTTTCTTTGGTCGTTAGGCAAATTGTGCGGTCGGTGTTGGCTGCTCTTTTCTTGGCTGTCTTGATGGACTTCCTGGGGTAGCCTCTCTCTCCAAGGCGTGTTTGTAGTAGCTTTGTTCCAGCTACCAAAGCAGACCCCTTCAATACGGAAGCAGAACTTAGACGGTTTTTCCGCACTTTAAGGCTAAAATACTTTTTCGAAGTATACATACCCAGCAAACAAGATTCAGCCAACCAGGGATCAGAGAGGAGCAAAGAGAACATCACAGGTTTAAAACCCAAATCTACCTTCGTACCCCCTCCCCACACGATCCCCAGTGAATTTGAGACTTTTGAAAAAATCGTGATGAAAACAATCACCGACGGAATCAAACAAAAAAACTTCTACCAAGACAACCTACTACCAACGGAGAGACAATCCCTAAAGGACCTCAATCTGGACACTAATATTACTATAAAACCAGCAGACAAAGGAGGCGGCATTGTTATCATGAACACCACAGATTACAACCAGGAATGCTTGCGACTCCTCAATGATAAAACCTCTTACAAGAGGCTGAACAGAGACCCGACACCACGGCTGCAAGAAGAGATCATCAACCTTACGAAGCATGCCGAAGAACAAGGGTGGATTTGTCAAGAAGAAAGGATCTTCCTCAACAAAACACACCCGAGGACTCCGGCATTCTACATTTTACCTAAAATCCACAAGCACCCCACGAAACCCCCGGGCAGACCCATTGTTTCCGCTTGTGATTCACTGTTGGAACCCCTCTCCTTGTACACAGACTTTTTTATGAAACCTTTTGTGGGCAAAATGGCTTCTTATCTAAGAGATAGTACAGAAACCATTAAGATCTTAGACTCCATACATCTGACTGATGAGTCCATTTTGGTCACCATGGACGTTGAGGCACTGTATACCTCCATCCCCCAGGCAGAGGGCCTACAGGCTCTGGCCACATGCCTTGAAAAACGAGCCAACACCTCCACCATACCCACCAACTTTTTGGTCGAGTGCATCCGGATCGCCATGGGCGAGAATTTCTTTCTATTCGGCCAACAGATATACCAGCAAATCAAAGGAGTCAGTATGGGCGCCACGTTCGCCCCAGACGTCGCCAACCTCTACATGGCACAATACGAAGATGATCACATCTACCACGATGATAACCCATACAGACCACACATCAAAGTCTGGCGTCGATACATCGATGACGTATTACTCATTTGGGAAGGAAGCGCTGAAGGATTACTAGCCTTCCACCAATGGCTCAATGCACGGAACGAACACATCAAGTTCACCATTGAATGGGACCATCAAAAAATCAATTTCCTCGACCTACACATCTATCGGTCCGGAGAGACACTGAAGACGGAACTCTTCAGGAAACCCACTGACAGGAACACCCTTCTCCACTTCACTAGTTACCATCCACAAGGATTAAAATACAATCTCCCATATGGTCAGTTTCTACGTATCCGGAGAAACTGTTCAGACAGAGAAAAATTCAACCACCATGCACGACTACTACAAACACGCCTTGGAGAGAGAGGCTACCCCAGGAAGTCCATCAAGACAGCCAAGAAAAGAGCAGCCAACACCGACCGCACAATTTGCCTAACGACCAAAGAAAGAGACCCGAACAATAGAACTGTTTGCGTCACCACATACAGTCCAGTCAGCAACCTCATCAAAAATACCATCAACAAACACTGGCATCTGATTAAAAATGAAGGCACCCTCGCCAAGAAACCACTGTTTGCCTTCAAGAAGAATAGAAATCTAAAAGATTCCCTAGTCCACACCTTCCTAGAACCCACCAAACCAGTCACCACACTATGGAACCTTCCACCAGTAGTTGGCCACTTCAGCTGTGGTAAATGCGTAGCCTGCCGCTTTACCACCAACAGCAAAACTTTCATCCACAAGAACGTGGTATGGAAACAGAACAGCCACACCAACTGCGAGAGCAAATACGTGATCTACGCCATTAAGTGTCCCTGTGATCTGGTCTATATTGGCAAAACCATTAGACCTGTCAAACAAAGGATTAATGAACACAGATCATGCATCAAAAACCAAGTCGAGGACAAACCGTTGGTCGAACACTTCACTAAGAAGAAGCATACCCACGAACAATTCACATGGACCGTGGTCCAACAACTCCAGCCACAAAGACGAGGAGGCGACATAAACATTGCCCTCACCAAACTCGAACAAAAATGGGTCCACAAATTGAACTCTGTGCAAGACGGCCTAAATGTAACCGTCGAATGGAAACACTTCTAGAGTACTCCTCCAAGTGGCCACTGCGCTCGACCATTGAGTATGAACTTGTGTCCTGACACACATTAGAAACCAATGTTGTTCACCTTGTGAGCATTGTTACACTGGCACTAACTTCATTTGTATACACTGGACATCTATCCTCCACCTTGTGAACACTATTGTATACGAGAGTCTATTTTGCTTCACCGGCATTCGTCCATCCACATGGCACACGTAAATGACCTTTGTTTGCAACCATGTATCCTACCTGTTATGTTGTGCAAGTACCCATGAGCAGGAGTCCCCGTACACCACATTGGACTACATTACCCAACATCACACACGGATTACCGCCTTTTCATTGGGACACGGCGCACAGCCATCTGATTGGCCCAAGCTGGGTGCCGCCCTTGAATCGTGGGTTCCCATTCGCCGGTCCCCAGCCACTGGCTGTCCTTTATAAAGTCCAACACGGCTCCCTTGCTGTCCGACTCATCCGGCTCCCAGCAGTCCACGTCCAGCACGGCAGCGTACCACCCAGACAACAGTAAGTTCCACTTGATTCCTACGCGGACATACTCCCTGGCGCATTTGACCCTCACAGGTTACCTATACCTGTTTTTAATTTTAATTTCCATTTCAGACTGGGGTCTAATTACGCCCAACTCCGGCTTCGTGAGACTTTGAACCACGCCAGCCCCTAGGAAACTAAAGCCTTTCACCAGTGCTAATCCCAGCACCGGACGGTCCGCACTTTGCGCGGCTTCACCGACAGCACCCACCCGATTCCCTGCACGGCAGGTAAGCTGTCTTTTAGAAACACCACATGGTGTACAACGTGGGCAACAATTAGGCCCGTATTTAATACTTATAGTACTGAACGAACAACTATCCGAGATCCTAATTACTCTGTTTCACCCACAGACAAGTACGGACAGCACCACTACTGGTGCCCCCTTTTTCCTGACGAAGGCCAGCATAAAGACGGCTACAACTAAGCCACTTTCTTTGGCCGAAACACACCCTGTGTCACTCCCTGTGTCGAACTTCCTACCACAACTGTATCACTACTTGCACCCGCTAAAAATCAAAGACTGTTGTGTGCTTTTTGTGTTTTGTGTAACTGCGGGTTCCTATACCCCCTCGATTTATGAGGCAACATGTATCCTAATGTAGTGCCGACCTCTATACTTCAGAGGCCTACACCCACTCGTGTCACTACTACATAAACCAACCCTGTCCGTCCTCTTCAACTTAACTTTCGTGCTTATCGGAAGTAATGTAAATTAAATTGTGAAGTTATCTACCATGTCCTGTGTGAATACATAATAAACCCACACACTTAGCACTTCTGTATCGTTGTTTTTGGATCTCTCCATCCCGATTCCTTTGTTTATACTACGCATACCCACCTGGGTAAATCGGGACCTAGCCAGGTGCCCTAAAATTGAAATACCCCAAACAAATAATACATCATGAGGCCCTGCAAACATGTATGTTGTGTCATGCAGCACGGTCTCAGGTGTTCTTGTCTGCATATTGTACATGAAACACCCTCCTGTTCAGTTTCAATTAGCGCCATGGTTCATGCCGGTAAAATACCGGCACCGCCTTGGTGGAAAGGGGAATTACCGCCCCATTCCAAGGTTGGCGGGGCGGTAATTTCCCCTTCCACCATTGCCCTTCCCCATTCCCATTTTTGCCCCATAGGGCATAATGGGAAAGGGGAAGGTGCTAATTACGGCACCGCAAATTGCGGTACCGTAATTAGCTCCCTGGGTCCCTTTGCGGGTTGGTTTTTAACGCCTGCTAAAAGCAGGCGTTAAATTCCCCAACCCGCAAAGGGACCTCGTAGTAAGGCGGTAAGGATTTACCGGTACCGGTAAAATACCGGTAAACCCTTACCGCCTACCGTGTAATGAGGCCCCCAGAGTGCTTTATAGCCCTTCTTAAGTGCTCATTTAGGGTGTCACCTCCCCTGTTGTCTGCCTGTCCCCTGGTGATCTGTAACTCTGCAAGGAAGGGCTAATAGCTTGCACATATTCCTTGGGAAGACACCAGTCTTCTCAAACTGAAGGCTGTGTCACTTTAAATGTGTTTTTGCTGGTCAAATACAGAGCTCAAGGTGTTGACTTATTCCTGGCATGTTCTCCTCTGGTTTCAGCTCTTTGATGCGGAGCAGAGAGTATGTTTGAGGAATAATGAAGTTCAAGGTGGGGCTCATGTTATATACCCTCAACGATAAAGCCAGAGAAATCACAAACTGGATTTTGCACTAGGAAGTATCGCAGCCATAAGAAAGGGGAGGAGGACAAATAGCACTGATGTAAGCTACTTGGTGCTTTGCATAAAATCAAACAGCATTTTGCGAGCATAAGCACAAACACACATTTTATATATGTGACATATCTGTGACAGTGATTAAAGCCTGCAAGCCTTCTGAGCAGCTAATGACACTGGCTTTACTGGTTATTTAATTTATGATAAACTAACAATCAAGTGACATAAAGCTAGGCGGTACATACACTCAATTGGAGGGTGTCATCTTTTGGACATAAGGTGCTGGCAGTCTTGCTTTAGCAGACATACTATTTGCCAGTATGTTAATCTCTCTGCCCCTACTATGAGCCACCTGTGTGCGCTGACAAACTCTTGACATTAAAATCATGCTGGGTGCTTACTTTTGGGAGACTGATGGTGCCACAGGAACACTCTGGGACAACTTTTGGAAACTGCCAGTGTTCCGCCATGGTTAGCCCCGTCCCACTTAAAGCCCTGGTTACAGCACTGTTCTGAAAAACCTGGTACAAATAAACGAATAGGTTCCTTTCACTGCCCTTATTATTCACATCATGAACTAACCTGCTATTAAGTGTGTCTGCCGGGTATCTCCCAGCACGTGCCTTTCTCTCTTCCTGCATCCCTCCCATCTATCAGTCTCCCTATTGCACTATGGTGTTTCTCAAAGGACATACCAAGTGCAGCCCACTGATCCTCCCTCATGGCAAGACACTATGCAGCAATTACATGGAAAGGTTGAATGTTTGCTTCATGTGTGCTATGGTGGATTGATTACTACACAGGGTAGCCTTAACCTGCTCTTGCTTATCTCATCGATTCTCTGTTGTTACCTTTACCTCCTCCTTTACCACTCACTTTACCAGCTGCTGTAGTCTACAGTCACTGTTGCATTTCCACTTCCACTGTAACAGTAATATCTAGAATTGTTCTTCCTGTATACATTGCATATACCTTTGCTCGTGCTCTTGCTGTATTTGTATACATTGTGTATATCTATGTTCATGCTCTTGCTTTATTTGTATATATTGTATATATCTATGCTCATGCTCTTGCTGTATTTGGCACCCACTGTAACCCAGCTAAAAGTATACTTGTATTCTCTGTTCTAAAGGCGCCCAGATACCTCTGGGTCGGGTGCGCCATACAAATAAACAAATAAACAAAATGGCTGCCTATCCTACCACTCTCCCCACCAGCCAACATCAGCAGGGGGCGTGAAACAGATTATAAACATGTATAAACAATGGGCGGGTCGTGGGCATGGAAACATATGCTCTAAGTAGAGGATTGAAGTCTTGCTTGTGCCATTCGTATGTGGAAATCAAGGGCCTGATTCGTGGAATATTTTGCACGGTGCAAAGCACTTTTCACGTGTGCAAAGTGACTTTGCACTGCCAACAAATACCCTGATTCATGGAACAGTGCAAAGTGTCTTTTTGCCGTGCAAAGTCACTTTCCAGTGCAAAAATACACATTGCACTTCTCCACCCGGATTCACGGAACAGTGCAACATGTATTTTTTGCCGTGCACCGTGACTTTGCACGGTAATATGACACTTTGCACTGTTCCATGAATCAGCAGTGTTTGTTGGCACTGCAAAGTCACTTTGCACCAGTGAAAAGTACTTTGCACCGTGCAAAGTATTCCATGAATCAGGCCCCAAGTCTCCATATTGTGAGGAGCAGGGCGCGCATCACAGTGTAGAGCATGTCTGTAAATTGTTTGCAGGCAGTCAGCACTCCTGCTTCGTTTAATCTCTAAAGGCCACATCTGCAGCACGAGGCAGCATGGAACGATGCCAAACACAGAAAAGTTCAAATATTTGAACAGTCCCAGCTGTTCTTTCAAAATATCTAGAGCGCGCTTGACATGCTGTACCCTGGGTACCAGCAAACGCTGCACCGTGGAAAACAAGCCAAGCGCTGCAGCCACCTAGCACTGGCTTTAGAGAACAGACACTTGTTAGGTGCACGCTGTGGCACCTTTGAAGTGCAGGCACTTCATCGCTGCAGATGACATGGCATGAAGGGCCATAGCACAGAAGGCAACTTCAATGACTGGCAGCAACAGGGCAGGAAATTAATGCCAAGCGGCTATGCCATATTCTCTGGTGTAATAACTGGCTGGTGAGACTATATATCTATATATCTGCCTGTCAAGTTAAGTGCTATGGGAACAGCGGGGGATCACTGCAACAGTAATGCAACTAGGTGGCGGCCTCGGGGGAGAGGGAGAGGACACTAATGAAGGAGCACAAGGAGACACCATTCTGCCCCTAAAATCATGAAATATGCCCCATTCTAGGGAAGTCATTCTTTCACGTATAATGAACGGAATCACTTTTCAGTACTCCACGTTCTGCGTTTAAATCACAGTGAGAGTACACACTTTCGGAAAGCAGTGAACTCTGGATTTTAATCCCCTGAACAAATTAGGCACTTGAACACATACCTTCTGAGCTACACTAGGTACAAATATTTACGGTGTGGCTTTCAAGGGCTACAGTAATACTCTTTTGTAGTGTTTATTTAAAAAAGAAAATACATAAATCTCATAGTAAAGCATCCCAACGGTATGGAAAACCGTACAGAAACATGTTTAACCAAAAGAATATCATTGTACCTCTATTATCTACATCCTCAATGGAAAGTCCTATAATCCAAAATAACAAGTTAAAGCCTCAAAGTTCTTGAATTGTACAGGACTGTGCATTCAACACTTTAAGAAATACAGAGGGCCCTTTTATTTAAAAACGTACATTGCATGGAGTGGACCTGCTACATTTGCCCTTGCATGTCAACAGGTCCCTTCTGGACAATTTAATTCATGTGCACTATGAAGTGCAAAACAAAGGTGTAAATTCAGGCGTGATCCTCTGCACGCCTTAGTTTTTTCACTTTTGGAGCAATCTGAGTAAAGGCTGCGTGCCAGTTACGCATGGCAGGCGGCGTTTGCAATGGCTTCCTTTTGAATCCGCCTGCTTTTATCTGGTGTTAAAAGCAGTCCTTTTCCGTAAGAATCCAAGGCATTTGCACAAGTATGAAAGGCAATTCCGTTCCGTGCGCCCTTTCCACCATACAAAGGTATGAAAATATGATGTGACATAAAATGCATCCGTAAATCCTTTACTTACACATTTTATACTTGCTTTTTGTGCTGCGAGATAATAAACACGATCCCCTAAAAGAACTTGCGCATCAAGGGGGATTGCTTGTGGCACGTGTCCAGGTTGCTGTAATGCACGGTGTTAGGAACATTTGATAGCCACAAATAAACCCTTTTTTTGCAAGTCAAGTTAGTGGACATCATGGGTATAAACTAATCTTTAAAGGGGAGCTTTCTTGTTTTTCTCACTTTACTTGTCTTGGAAGCAGACACATATGTGCTGGTCAATTGGAGCTGCTGTATGGGGGATCTTTCAGTAGAAAAGGCCCCCTTCCAGTACCAACTGCCTACTCATTCAGGCCTAAGAAAGGCACTGCTGGCCACAGAAGGAAATTGCACAACTCTGGACTCTGTTCATCGTCTACATTTTGTCCTGTACATGGTGGCTCCCGAGGTTCAGGAATGGGCCAGACATTGGGGGCAAAGAGTCGGCACCCAACTTAACTAAATGGAGTGGTGGCTGCAATCAACACAGGGCTGTCTCGAGAGGGTAGCTGCAGGGGCAGGGGCAACGTGCTCACCTTGGAAACAAGACGACATGGCGCACCACTGGTTCGATCCCCGAGCCTGCGCTTAGAAACCTCTGGGTATTAAGCGCGTTATAAATAACCTATCATGTTAATAGCCAGTTACAATTACGGGGCAACCGGCTGAAAACTTGAGCTTCGTCCTTTGTGCCTGCCAGTTGGTTTGTTTCTTGGTTGTGTGGTGACATTTCTTTAGGTCCAACCATGTTCCCCGGACATAAGCAGGTAAAAGATTCAAGAAATACACTCTGGGTGAGGGAGAAAAGAGCATCCAGAGACCTCGAGGGGTCTTCGGTCAGGTGGCAGTAGTCGACCCATCCCCGGCTTTCCAGCTCACAGTACGTTGCACTTTTGCACTACGTCTTACATACCACTCACAGCAGGTGTTGCTCGGTTTGTCCAAGTGACCCGTCTGCGTCTGCTCTTTATAATAAAAACGTTTCATTATTCATTCGGCTCATTAACAATAGTACACATAGTTACCTGCTTGTTTTTTTTGTTTTTTTTACTTTTGGGTTGATTATTCAAAAATACAAACTACAAAAATAAATCCAATGAGGAAAGTAATACTGCAAATATATAAATACAATAATTTGCCAGCCCAAAACCCAGTACTGGTTCCACATGTATACCTAACAAGCGACAACTTGAGAGCTGGCAACATGCACAGAAAAGGTTATTATTATTAGAACACAGGCATACCACACATACTAAAAGACAGACCCATGGAAAAATAATGTCATGATCAGGTTTCCGTGGACAACTCACGGTTTCAGCACTCGGTTCCAATATGGGGCAGGTTTGCACTGGTCAAGTTCAGATCTTGGTGGGGCGACTCATCCGTCGCAGGTCACTAAACTGAGCACCATTCATTTGGTTAACAATAACAGCTATTATCAGAGCACCTGGAAGTAGGGGGAATCTAGCATAAAGCGCTTTATAACAACCCGACAGTCCTTTTTTTAACCAGCAAACGTGCACCAGGCAAACATAATTATTTGGTAGGGACAGGTGCAAATCTTTCTTTAATTTAAATGCTTCGTGAGATGAGAATTTTGCCCAAGATAAATTGTCATGGGAAGGTAAAGTAGCTCAGGAAGTTAAGTGCGTGCCTGAGACAACTGTGTTCAACCGCACATCCCAGGCTGGAGTCGTGGCAGGGCCGACTCGCCTCTCTACCTTCTGAGGGCAATAAGTTGAGTTCCCTTACATTTGGTAATAACACCTATTTTAGTGCTTAGAAGTGCGATGAATCTGGCCGAAGCGCCATTTAAAAACGTTATCTCGTTGCAGTATTATTATTAATTGGTCTTAATGACAAAGACTGCGATTGTAGAACAGCTGTGTTAGGTGTATGTAGCATCCGCCGCCAGTGCCAAGGGACTCGGGTGGGTTTGGCGTGTGCTATGGAAATGTTTACTGTTATTACCAGTGAGGAGTGGGGGATTCCACCCCGCATGGCGTTGCCCAGCAACTGAAAGGTCTGTGGCGGTTCTATATTGTGTCATCGGCAGTTATATTTTCGATTCGTTTTTTGCCGAATGGTATTTTCTTTAAAAAATTGATCACATTAAAAAATATATATATTGGAGGCACGGGGGGGGGGGGTCCACCTTCAAGCCCCCTCTATTATTTACTTCCTATTCCCCACTCCTCAGCCCTTATATCCACTTACCCACCCCCTATATTTTTTGATGAGTTTTGTGGTTTAAAAATGTTAAGCAAAAAACTCAATTGAAAAATATCCTGGCGATATAACACCGTCGTAGCGTCTGTGGCATGGGCAGTTAACAAAGCAAGAATTTTTTTATCAGCAATTCTGTGTGTCGCGTCGTGCCACTGCCAAGAAAATGATAGTGGATTGCAGCTGGCAGTGGGCTTTGAAGATGCATTTTGGTTTCCATGGTTACACAAACTTAATACTGGGGATTTCAACTTGTTCTCAAACGAGAGAACTCTGCATGTGGCAGCAGCACGTGCTGCAGGAGACAGCTCCATGATAGGCCAGCGGGAGCACCCGTTCAGGCAGCCGCACACTGCGTCGGCAGAACTGGGTGCAGGAACCTGCTGGGTACCACCGTTTTAGTGTGCCACCGCCCAGGAGTAGGGTGACTAGACGTCCGGGTTTTCCAGGGACAGTCCAGGGAAATCACCCGACGTCCCGGGAGTTTTTTTACTTTATAAACCCCGTCCGGGGCTTCGGCTATGGGCCATTTTTTTGCAGGGACCCGATTTCGAAATCCCGAAAACGGGTCCTGGCACAACTCTTTTTTGCACCCCCATTTCATCCCCCTTCCCCGCCCCGGCGCTCTCCTCCAATGAGATGAGTGTGTATGTTAGCACATCCCCTCCCCGCCGCCAGCGACATAGAAGTAGGACTCAAGTTGTATGTGTATTTACTTTAGTCTTACTTCTAATTCGATGGCCAGTCCGGGCTTTTAGGGCTTTTAAAAAAAAAATCTGGTCACCCTATCCAGGAGTGAAATCAGTGAGCGGCCAGCATGTTCAGCAAAGTCACACAGAAGCAATGGCAAAGCCATCAATTTTGGCATTTAAGTAGGTATGGACTAATCATTTGCAAGGCACTGCCATAACGGTACAACCCGGCCAAAAGATGGCAACTACTGGAAAATGGTGTGATCACATGAGCGCACAATGTATGTGCCTGGAAAATGCCTAATACCGATATACAAACCAAAACTGTTGGCTTTGCCACTGCTTGTTTTTAAGTGTAAGGAACAGATGAAAGGAGGACACAAATATTGCTTATGATTCAAGCGGCTCAACTTGGTTTAGACATCTTTATTACACCAAGAGCTGAAAGGAAAATAAAAGCTGAAAGTGTTGCACAAGTAGAAATGTAAAAATGTAGCTAACACCCACCACTGACCCAGTCCAAGAATCCCTGCATTCCACGATAGTGAGGGACCCCAGCCATAAAACAAATGGTCATAAAAGAACTGAATACGTGGAAGCATTTCACCTTGTCCCATAAGCACCCTTTGTAGTGCAAGGTACAAGGAGGGATACATTATAGATCAAAACGATGGTGGAAGCCTTGGGAGCAAGAAGATTGTATTTCTTCCGTTCCCCCTGATGCCAGTCCACGAGCCTCCCAGGTGCATGCCTTAATGATCAAGTAGTAGCATGAGCTCACATAGAACAGCACAATGTGAAGCGCCTGAACTTCAGTCCCCGAAGAGATGAGCCTAGCTTACCCATGTGGGGAAAGACAGACGGCGAAGACGACAACCAATCATAGCCTGGCATCCCCTACGGAGCAGAACCATGTATACTGTCTTACCAATCAGCTGTACGGGTTTAGACCCTATGAAGGACGTCATTAGTGATGCTGTGAACTTTTCTAAGCACACTGTACATGATGACTGGGCCAGAACGTTCTTGAGCAGCAGAGTCCTCTGCTGACGCCTTTACTTTTTGTACAATTAAACCTTGTTATCCTTGCAAGCATTCTCTTGGCCTTTTTCCCTAGAGGGTTGTATTCTTTTTGGCGTGAATTTAACAGGGACGTGCCTTCATTGGTAACTGAAACCCACGTGACATCAAATCCAGTTCTCAGGCGTGACTTAGCCTCGTTGTCTACTGTGAGTATCACTTAGCAGACATCACTAGGTGCATCAAGGCGCCGAACAGTGATCAACGTCACAGCTGCAAAGCCTTCTGGTCTCCCCCCCCACCCCCCAAGTCTTGCCAACCAATCATGGCGCCTCTTGATCTAGCCGAGTTATAGTAGCAATTATGGCTATGGTGCCTCATGTTTGGTACATCCGCACACTCAGTGCTCATGAGACAAAACAAAATATTGTCGACACCGATGAACCAAATGCACGGGGTTACCCTCTCCGAGATCCACAGGTCCGCTACATGGCCCACGTGGTCTACCTTTGTGCAGCACTATAAACTGCCTATTGTGGAGAATGTTGTGAAATCCTTTTCCAGCTGTTGAAACCTGTTAAAAAACCCTTTGTGTGTAATGAAGTGCACAATGGATTAACGTGCCCTACAATGAGATTGTTTTGGCGGTTGGTTCCAGTTGCAATTAAATCCATGATTGTCTTCTCCATTCCAAGATAGCCAGGAGTATTGATACGAGCACGACAGATGGTGAAGCAACGGCCAAATTACTTAACTGTAATCCTCGCTACTCAGTCATACTCTTCCTCATCGACTACTCCGACCTCTGCGCCCTCCCTGGTTCACTGCACAGTCTTTGCAATTGCACAAGTCAACTGCGTATCAATCAGGGGGCGCGACGGTGGGGAAGAGCCTTATGCTCCTCCAATGTTCTGAAAAACATGCAGTTGTGAACAAGACCGGGATGAGGAAGAGAACAACTCTGAGAAATGGGGACTTCCGGTAAGCAATCTCGGAATGGTTTCAAAGGAAGTGACATCACATGATATGTGCCACTCCTTAATTGGATAACTGAGGACATTACTTGTTTTTAAATAACAGGCAAATACATAGCTACTAAAACTATGAGACATATAAGGCATACTTTTAAAAGACCAGAGGTCAGACTGTTTCTATCAGAGGTTATAAACAACAACCCAGTGGTGGCAGGTTACCCCTGGGTTGTTGAATGCTACTGCAACCCAGATGGTAGAGTTGGTGGCAGTCAGAGTGCATTGCAAACAGTTCCCCTGCGTGGTAAAGGGGTCCTCTGTCCGCACAGGGATGCCTTTCATTATTGGCGTGTTGTGTATGGTGGAGTGGCTGTGCTTTGTGAACAGGGTGGTGTGGGTGGTTCAAAGATGGAGGTCTGTGTGCCCTTAATGGGTACATGCAGTCCTGGTTGGTGTAGTAGGTATTACATCACTGTTGTCCATACTGAAGCTAGCCAGAAACCAAAGGGACACACACTCCAAAGGGCAGGGGATACATTCACAGCTATGGGAGGATAGCTCAAGGGCAATATGTTTTCCTTCGGAACAACACAGCGTTGTGCAACATGGGTTCGATAGCTGGGGGAATCACCAATAAACAGCAATCATAGACGGAATATAAGCGCAAACCTGGAGACCACGTTCTGGGACACGTGTTTTTTGAATTGGCTACGAAAAAGCACCTGAAACCAAGCTCAATGCTCAGCAGGTCTACTATCGGCCTTACTACCTGCTTCGACAATGTAAACATATTATTGTACCCACAGAACACACAGTTCGGTTTTCACGCACGTGTATAAATGCTTTATTTGCTCAGGTTTGTCCAGCCATCTGATATCCGCGCACACGACCCTACACGTCCAGCAGGAAGATCAAACAAACACCATCTGCTCTGAGCAGGTGCTGCCGCGCGGAAGACGACCTGTAAACGAAACTCTACAGGCAAAGGCACAACGGAACTAGATGGCTCGTGTCGGGCAGGGCAAGAAGTTCCGGGATCATTCCGGCCAATTGAACACAATGTTATCTCTGAGTGTAAACAGGCTGGATGTAGTACACACGTTACCCAAGGTCAGTGGAACCTCGTGCACACGTAAACAAGGCCTCCAGCTCGCGGAACATCGACATCGAGAGCTACTCCAATCAACGTCACAGGCCCATAGCTGCAACTCAACCTCTATAGGAGTAGAAGTACTAACTAATCTGATCAATTTCATAAACCTACCTCTCACAAACACAAAGGGTCCAGGACAGAAATCCATCTCCTCGGAGTCAGTGCCCTCCGAGTGTCTCGCCATCCAGGGTTCTTAGGATTGTGGAGCTGCCTAAGACGCCAGGAGACGGGTTACGGCCTTATTGTCCGCTTGGGTTTCTCTGAGTACCCACTGCCCTATTATCTCCCTAGTCCCTTCCCCTTGTCTCGGGAGGATAGCTCAGGGGCAACGCGCTCACCTTGGAAGCAAGACCACACGGAGCAACACAGGTTCGATCCCCGGGTCCGCACTTAGAAACCTCTGGGTATTAAGCACATTATAAATAACCTTATCATATCATTGTAGATCTCACTCTTTAAGTGACTTAAAATAGCTTCCATGCACTAAAGTGTCACCACCTGGCAGGGACTAAGTAACTGAACATTGTCTCGAGCATCATTATGCATGAATGCAGAAACAGACCAAGGAACTTCTTACTCCAGAGCTATGCCACTCAGAAAAAATGTACACTTCACATCTCTCCTTCCTGTAGCCCCCTATTCTTCCTTGTTCTTCATTGCAGGACAGCCTGATTCACTAATCTGTGGGCCAATCCTGCCCAATCTTTAGCCCTAACTGCTCATCAGCCAAATCATGACTGAGATGCCTCCCCCGGATGCCAAAGCCCAGTCAGGGGCTCGGCCAGACCTAAGCCCCTGACACTGGCTCTCCAAGTGAGGCCGACCCAGGCTTTACATGGGTGAATGGGAAAGCACAGTGGGGCAGAGAGCTCAGGTCAGGAGTGGGCGGGAAGAGGAACTAAGAGCTGGAGAGGAGAGACCATACCTGCCCACAAAAAACGGCACTGCTAATTTACGCTTGCATATATTGCGAGAAGCTCCCTGAGCAGAGTGCAGGATTAAGGAAGTACCTGGAAGGGATCAGGAAGGTGCGGCTGCATTTTGGTGCATTTGCCTGGTTGAGATAGGAGTTGAGGTCTAGGATGGGTGAGGATCACCATCTGTGGCTGGAGTAGATGGCCCAGATGAAACCTGTGGTTGGCGTGCTCTCGGCCAATGGGATGCCATTTCTGCCCGGTTACACTTTACGAGGGAGTAGGGATTAATTGGGGTATGCGCACCAGAGTGGGCCGTCAGTAAAAAACTTTTTGGTGGAATGCTATGGGCATGGTGGGCTTCCATGGATTGAGGGTATCGACAGAAGAGGGAATGGCAGCAGGCCCCTGCTGGTAGAATGCTCAGCTGCCAGGGTAAGTAGGACAGGCTCTGGCGATGGCTGGACTGGACCATGACCCGGACAAGCACGGTGCAGAGTTAATAGAACTAGATTTTGTGGCTGCTGTGGTCCGAGAGCTTCCGTGGCCTGGAATTTGAGAACGGTGGATCAGCATTGCACGCTCACAGAGAGGAAACTGCAGAAAGGTGTGGGTGACGGGGGATGGCAGGCCCCTTTCTGCAGATGCCATTGGATAATCTGGTGATTTCCTGATTGGCGTTCTGCCAGAGAGAAGAAGGGGCATTCCATTTGATTAATCACTTATTGTACACTGAGTGGGGTATTGTGAATGATTCCATGGCACAAGTGACACACTCAAGCATGGAGGAGGATATGGAATGCGTCCAACGTCGTGATGACGGGGCAGAAATGGCTAAGGGCAACAACAAATCAGCATTCAGGTTATGCATTGCCTTACACCCCGAAGATTTGGATCTGCACACTAGGCATTCATTTAAACAGGTTTATCATATATGTGAACAAGGCGATGCCCAGGGGTTGTTCAGTAGTAAGCCTGGTGTGTGAGTGCTTTACTCTAATGCTTAAACGGCTTAACTGAGGAGCCCTGCAGGGAGGTCACATAGTCCCCACCACCTCCCATATAATTCCTAACGGCTCTTTGGGATTTCCAAAGGATGAGATGTGGTTTATGCCACGTACCTCCCTTCTCTGCATTGGTGTGACCTTTTGGGTCTTGCGTGGTGTGCCAAAACCCGCAATGATAAGACAGTCCCAAAATACTTGTATACCTCTTAGACTCCCCTCTGGATCCACCCGTCTCACCCCTTGGCGTGGTACCTGTTGGAGGATTTGGTGGTTTCCTTCAAGCACCTTGGGCGAGTTCCTTCACTGCCCAACAGCCTAGACCTGCTTGCGCTGGCTTCACCTGGATCAAACAAGGTCAAATATTCTAGTGAGAATACAATTGAAAGTTTTGGTAGGCCACGGTCCAGACCTAGTTTTGGAATGGGTGCTTCTTCTGATTGAGTCTCTGTAACTGCTCTGATATATGTGATCTGCTTCAATGATATATGTGATCAGGACTTACTTCCGCATGGAGATCAATCACTAGTCTCTCCTAATTTTTGAAGGTGCAGTCCAATGCAAAAATGAAGACGGAAACTGGCCGCGCAAGTCTGAGGTTTTCTTTGGTCTTAGGAGCAGCAACAAAAAAGGTATGTCCCCACCTAACAGTGAACACTGCGTCAAGGTAAGTGCCACAAACTCCAGGTATCCAGGTAGTACCTGCAGTGGTAGAGACAGGATGCAGGATCTGGTGTCTGCATTGCAGAGAACAGTGCTGAACACCTGCTTGCCAGTCGATCAGGTATTTATAGTTTCGACCTCAAAGATAGCAGATGACAATTCCTGATCTCGCGAGAGTTTGTAAACTCGAGATCTCTTCCTCTGTCCTGTTGTATCTCTCCTGTCAATGCAGCGTCCTTGGCCATGGCCAGGTTCCGTATCTGCACTAAGTTAACCCAAGAGCCATGTGTGGGGTCTTTCTGCTTAGATGGCATGTGTGTGCCTCGAGTGTGTTCATGGATCCCTCTGTCCCAGGACATGGCATTTAGCATGTTCTTCTAAGGGTTTTGAAGCAATGCTCAGGTTTTGTAGCATGTCTTCCATACTCTAGACAATTTCCGGCTGGTCGGAAAGAACAGAGAGACTAGGGAATGCTACCAATTGTTGAGAGCTAGTGCATTGCATGAGCACGCTACTGGCACCAGAGAAACCGTTGAGGCAACCACACTGTTATCCTTCCTTGGGATTGAACAGGACTCGCTGGCTACGGAGTCGGGCAAACAATGTGAAGTAAGAAAGTTACAACTATTGTTGGGGTATCTCAATTTTGCTTTGAAGGTGGCGGTCCTGGGCAAGGCTTTCTGCAGTTGTAGGGCAATGGATATGGCCAGTGAGAAGAAGATGCATCACAGTATGAGGGTGACGGTATGTTTAGATATGGTGGTAGGGTTGTAATTTCCTGAGAGTTGAGGGGGTTGGGATCTGGGCATGCAACTTATGGGAGGACCAAGAGTCTTGAGGTTGGGAAAGTATTAGGTGTCATTGAAATTAAGTAGGTGTAAGATGGCTCAGAGGACGCCGAGCAGTTTTACAACCATGGAGGAGTCGGGTAGGGCAGAGGTGTTGCCAGTGGTGTCCTTTAATGCTTTTAATGGATGCAGGTCTCAGTTGACAGTGTTGCAGATGGCCTCAATAATTCACAAATGAGACTACGATAAGTTTCACCAGGCTTTATTTTAGATTTATTTATTTATTTTGTCATTTGTTACGCGCACTTAGCCCGGGCGCATCTAGGCGCTGGTTACAAAAGCATGGTGGTTACAGATAATTTCTTATGTTGCTTATGGTTACAGTGTTTCATTGATTTACAGTGTAAATATTAGGGTACATTGTTACATCAGTCGTACAGAGGGTCAAGGGATACGTGAGAACACAATGGGGTGCAGATTCAAGGTAAAGTTCTACAGTTATGGGAGGGTATCTAGTTCCCTTGATTGAAAACCCAAGTTTTGAGTTCTTTCCTGAATGACCAGAGGGAGGGGTCTGATCTCAATGCTAGGGACATGGCATTCCAGTGTATAGCTGCGATCACTGGGAAGCTGCTGCCTCATGCTTTTTGTCGCTTGAAGCGGGGGATGTCCAGGCAGAAGGAGTAAGCAGCTTTGGTGGGCCTGGGTCTTGGTGACTTGGCTTGACAGATAGCTGGGGGCACTCTTTGCTAGGCATTCGTGTGTAAGGGAAAAGATTTTAAATGTTATGCGCTCCCGTATCAGGAGCCAGTGGATTTTGCGTCGAGCTGCCGAGATATGATCCCTTCTTGGAATGTTGAGCGCTGCTCTTATTGCATTGTTTTGAATTGTGTGGAGTTTGAATAGGCTTTCCATGAATGTCTCCATGAATGTGGACTAAGGGGTACCATGGTGTTAACTAAACCTCCTCATGAGTGCCTTCCACCCTAGACCAGGCGCCCTAAATCACCACAACAGAAATCTAAATCTCGGCACACTAGCCCATACTGCCTGGATCTAAACTAATCTAAGGGATGGCCTAAAGACTGCAGCCTTCTCCAACTCTCTCCCTCACAAAACTTTCCAAGGGGATCCTGACAAAATGTTGTACCAACTTGTGTTCTCTGTCCCTCACTCGTTCTCCCTTCAGTCTTGCCTTTCCTCACACGCCCTCTCTCCCTGCTAGTCTCTCTACTACTTCTCCCACCTTCTCTGGTATCTCTTCAGCCCTCTCGACTTTCGTCCCCTTTTGATCTTCCTAGTCTCTTCCCTCTCTCTCTCTCTCTCTAGTTCTCCCTCTCCAATCTAACCTTTTGCTACTTCTCCTTAACACCTCCGTCTCTATATCTCTCCTTCTTGTGCACTCTCCATCTACCTCTCCGTTCTCCCCTGTTCCTACTTCTCATTAACATTGCCTCGTCTCCCGTTTCTGTCCCTCTCTCTTCCTTACACTTACCCACTCTCTTATCTTCCTCCTTTTATACTTCACCCTCACTTACTACTCCTACTTCCCTGCTTATTCTCTCTCTCTTCCAGCTTCACACACACCATTAACTTCTCTCATCCTCGCCTTCTACTCACACTTCCTTTCTTGTCCATTTCTCACTCTCATACACTAGCTCCCAGTCACCCTCTCTCGCTTGATCTCAACCACTCTAATTGATAACATTCTCTCTCCCACACAGACCCTTACCTACACACTCTCTCTCTCTCGGGAACACCGCAATCTCAACAACACTTCTTGCCACCGTCTTCTCTCCAACGCCTGGTCTGTTGGTCTTCCTCCTCCACCCTTGAACACACCTGAACACCTTTCGTCCTTACTCTGGCTGGCTACGCTTTTACAGTCCGGCTGATTATGCGTCCGTCCTCCACCTGGCTCCCAATGGCTGTAACGATCGCCTACCCTCTGTGGCCAATGTAATCTTTTCTTATTTCAAGGGGTTGGTTTGGAACATACAAGATTTAAAAATTGTCTACAGGCCACGCCCCTTTTGGTCTTCTCCACAATCTCTGAGCGGGAAGAAAAAGTTCCCGTCTTGCAGTGCAGATCTTCCTCGCAGGGTAAGTCTCCACAGTGGTTTTCTTATCCTTTAGTATGGAAACTGAATGTATATCTGTGTGCTGGGCAAGTAGCCTTTCGCCTTTCTTGTTTCGTCTTTTCCTGGGGTTCTGGTCTGGCTCTTCTATGGAACTGCCTTGTATCTTCTAGGCATAGTGTTTTTGTAAGAAAAAGAGACGAGAGACCTGCCCAGAAGGGAGACTGCAAGGCATCGCGGTCAAGATAATGGTACCAATATTTTCACACCACAATACCATTTTAGGGGAGTCAGAGACTGGGGTCTTCCCAAACCCCTCTCCCCACCTCTGGGTTAGGACCGGCTCTAGCAACTGTCCTGGAAGACCGCCTAGCTCAAGTTGGCGAGGGGTCTATGCTACCCCTTGACAGTCTCAAGCCCTTGACTCTGTCACAACTGTGTATTGGTATTTGCTATAAGTATGGTTTCAAGGCGGTGGCCAAGCAGATCTGGACTTTGATGAGAAATTGCCTACTGAGGTTGGGTGTGAACCTGCATGAAGTTAGTGTGCACCGCTTGCACATAGCAGTAGTGTTCTAGGCTGCAGAGTTGTTGAAAGGGTTGGGGAGGTGGAAGTCAGAGATGCTGGTGATATGTTGCTCGATTGTTTAATGTCAAGCATTGTTTGCCCTTCTGGGGCTGATGTTTGACCATCTATTTCAGTGATGCCGCTGGACTTGGTGAGGGAGAGGAAGGTGGTTTGGATTTGTGGACATTCAACTGGTCTGGGAAGCAGGTGGAGAGGCCTAAGTGGTGTTGTCAGTCCTTGGGGGCAGGCGCAGGAGCCACCGGTTACTCATGTTGTTTGAGATGCAAAGAAATAAAAGGGTGGCGGCCCTGCTGTTGATGCACTTGGAAGCAAATGATCTGTTACTGATTAAGAAAAACCTGGAGACCATGAAGAGGATTTTGCTGGTCATGCCGGTGGTTTGGATGTAGCTGCTGCCTATGAAGACTTTGCAGGGAGCTAAGAGACTGGCAGCGGTGAATAGGGCGAGGAAAAGAAACCAGCAGCAGTGAACAGGGTGAGGAAAAAAAACAGCAGCTGTGAACAGGGCGAGGAAAAGAAACCGGCAGCTGTGAACAGAGTGACGAAAAGAAACCGGCAGCTGTGAACAAGGCGAGGAAAAGAAACCGGCAGCTGTGAACAGAGTGAGGAAAAGAAACCGGCAGCTGTGAACAGAGTGAGGAAAAGAAACCGGCAGCAGTGAACAGGGTGAGGAAAAAAAACCAGCAGCTGTGAACAAGGCGAGGAAAAGAAACCGGCAGCTGTGAACAGAGTGAGGAAAAGAAACCAGCAGCTGTGAACAAGGCGAGGAAAAGAAACCGGCAGCTGTGAACAAGGCGAGGAAAAGAAACCGGCAGCTGTGAACAGGGCGAGGAAAAGAAACTGCCAGCGCTGAACAGGGCGAGGAAAAGAAACCGGCAGCGGTGAACAGGGCGAGGAAAAGAAACCGGCAGCGGTGAACAGAGCAGGAAAAGAAACCGGCAGCGGTGAACAGGGCGAGGAAAAGAAACCGGCAGCGGTGAACATGGTGAGGAAAATAAACCGGCAGTGGTGAACATAGTGAGGAAAATAAACCGGCAGCGGTGAACAGGGCGAGGAAAATAAACCAGCAGCGGTGAACAGGGCGAGGAAAATAAACCAGCAGCGGTGAACAGGGCGAGGAAAAGAAACCAGCAGCGGTCAACAGGGCAAGGAAAAGAAACCAGCAGCAGTGAACATGGTGGGGAAAATAAACCGGCAGCGGTGAACAGGGTGAGGAAAAGAAACAGGCAGCGCTGAACAGGGCGAGGAAAAGAAACAGGCAGCGGTGAACAGGGCGAGGAAAAGAAACCGGTAGCGGTGAACAGGGCGAGGAAAAGAAACAGGCAGCGCTGAACAGGGCGAGGAAAAGAAACCAGCAGCGCTCAACAGGGCGAGGAAAAGAAACCGGCAGCAGTGAACATGGTGAGGAAAATAAACCGGCAGCGGTGAACATGGCGAGGAAAATAAACCGGCAGCGGTGAACAGGGCGAGGAAAAGAAACAGGCAGCGGTGAACAGGGCGAGGAAAAGAAACCGGTAGCGGTGAACAGGGCGAGGAAAAGAAACTGGTAGCGGTGAACAGGGCAAGGAAGTAGACAAACTGGGGTATGACAGGGTTTCTAGGCACAAGGACATCAGTGGTGAAACATGAAGAGATTTGTTTCAAGAGGGTGGTGTATTCTTTACTGGTAGTATAGGCGCCTGTGAGAATGGTGCCCTCCGGCAAGACACACACTCTTGAATTTACACTTTAGGCTCGAAGGGATGAAGCAGGCCCAACTGGTCTAAGAGCGGGAAGGTAAGCCAGGATGGGGTGTGAAAGGAAGCAGGGGAATCGCTCCAACAAAGGAAAAGAGAAAAGTGGGGTCTGGAAGGGGGGAGAGGTCAGCCAGAGAGGCTGAAGAGGCAGCCGGGAAGGAGGATGAAAACAGAAAACGTGGAACGGACAAGGGTGGGAATGGACAAGGGAGGGAAAGGGGTGTTTAGACGTTGGCGGGAATCTCCGACACCAGGAAGAGATTGGTACTGCTGCGCAGAGCAGGGGCGTTGCTAGGGGGGGGGTGGCTAAGGGGGCTATAGCCCCTGATCTTTCGGTTGTAGCCCCGGATAGAATCTCAGGAGCTACAGCCAAAAGACTAGCTAGCCCCCAGTCCCAACAGTTCCGACATCAGCGTAGCCCCGGGTCTTTTCCAGGCCTAGCAACTCCCCTGGCGCAGAGAGACAAGTGGCCTATCTTCAATCGTCACGAGAGTCCTTCCCAGGGCACCAAACTCCGGGCACTTTAACAAACCTTCAAAAGCACACACCATTTGGCACTTTGACACGGCGTTGCCAGAATTCTAGACGGGCGCCCAAATCAGAGCAAGAGATACCAAAAGGGGGTTTGATGTCAGGGAACACTCCGGTTGCTAAGCTGCAGTATCGCCCCTGTTTGTTTGAAGAGAGGGCGCTGCGGTGATCTCAGCACCCGTCTGACAGACGGCCAGCCAGCTGCAATGAAAGCTAGACTTTGTCTTCAGTTTCCAAGGCAGCACGTGCCAACCGTCCAAAGGAACTGTCAGGCGCAAACGGGCTCCGAGAACTTAGATAAAGCATCGCATTAAGGCGGTTTTTAACAACACGGTATCCCTTTCAGGCCTACAGTAAATCACAGGGTGACCTGGCGGCAGGGGGGAGATGCAACGTTCTGCTGCAGTCTATACCAGCGATGGTAGGATTCAATCTGAGTATTCCGATTGGTTGCCTGGTGGCCTATCACGGCAAGTGGATGCTAATTAAGCTTTATAGACCTATATTGCAAAGGATTGTGGGAGCCCCTCTACTGGGAACGAACATGGGCCAAATACCCTGTTCCATGGAATTTCTTCCACTGAGGGGTGTCCAAGCACGTTTTACCTCACTGCACACTTCACAGTAAAGAAATAAAGATTTGCATATCAGTCAGGTCCCACTCACAAGTACCCTCCAGCACAGAAATGCTTGGCAGTTCTCCTCTGAACAAGAATACCATCTGCAAACGGTTCACTGTGATATTAACGAAGCAATAAATAACGAAAACATATTTAACTAAACATTTTTACAGAGCCCCGTTTCCTTTTGTTTATAACCCAGCCCCAAAACCCCTCCCCACCTGTTTTAACCCCTTACCCCACCCTCCATATCTATACTTTAAAACAATTAGGTATTTTTTCGGTAAAAATGATTTGTTAAAAATGTTGTTTGTTATTATCTTTTCGTTATCATCACTGGATACCTCAGCAACCCATCAGTGCCTTAGAGAGGCTCAGCTTCACCTCACTGATGAGGCCCAACTAGGCTGAAACTCGTGTCTGGGGTTGCTGTTGGTACTCTTGTTCAGAGAGGAAGTGCCATAGCATTTCGGTGCTGGACTGCCCTGTGGGTGGGACCAAACTGATATGCAAACGGGTAGTTCTCCTCTGTGAAGGGTGCATTGAGCTAAAACCTGGTTGTAGACCCTCCCAAGTGGAAGAAATTCCACAGAACAGGCTATTGGACCCATGTTCGTTCTCAGTACATGGGCTCCCACATTCCTTTGTAATTTTATAGACCTAGCCCGATGGCCCTACCAGGAGTTATGGGCCCTGAAGAGAGAGGTAAAGGCCAGAGAGAAGCAAGGACATTTAACAAGGTAGCGAAAGGGCCTGGACTATAGAGCTATTATTTATTAATTTTAGGGTGACGAGGGGGTTAAAAAAAACATACAAAAAAGCATTCCGCCTGCTATCGTTGCTCGGAATCGGCTGGTTCCCAGCAACCACATACAGCGTGATGAGAACGGAGGGGCAGGGCTAAGATTGCAGCCTGGCAGCGTTTGTCAGGTGCAGCCCGGTGAAGAGTCAGTAGCTGAGTGGCACCCTCACGTTAATAAGGTAAAAAGGAGGGGTTGGGGGCCGGGGATCTGCTGTAGCCAGGCCGTGTCTGTCAGGTGTGGTCCGGGCAAGACTTAATGGTCCCCACTATCCCTGGGATCTCTGCCCAGCGATTCCAGAAAGTGCCGTGCTTAGGGCCCTGCCGGCGGCGGGGCTGTTAGCGCGGCGCTCCCGCTCCTCACAGGAGCACCGCGCAGGCAATTCTGGTTGTGGTGCACACTGGGGAAAGCATGCAGATCCCAGTCATTGGCCAATTTTCGGGGCCATAAAATGGTTATACTGAGCCATACCAGCTCATATGTGCCACGCCATTCCCCCCGGATAATACTTATTGAGGTGGGTCGTGTGTCATCGACAAAACCGGTGCTTGATGCCAGCTAATGTAGCCCCTTGCTTTCTCGTTCACTGTGCCTCATCTACTCTGCTAACGGTGTTGGTGAACGTTCTGACCGACCTTTCAAGGCATGGATTGAACGTCCAATTGATTACAGAGTTCAGCTCTGAGAGAGGAATCTCCACAGGACTTCTTCCCGCTAGATTACTGACGGGGCTGGGTGCCGGAGAAGTACTGTGGTCCATGAGCAACTCTACTCTAACTGCCTGTGGTGGCATGGAACCCTCTCTAGGTGAGACTTATGTCTGTTTGCAAGCCTTCCCAAATGTGTTTGATCACTGCATGTATCACGTTTTCAAGCCGCGATTTTGAGAGTAGATTGGGCTCCAGGGCAGTGCTTCAGATTAAAAAACATTGAAAGGGTAACTTCAAAGGGAGAAAAAGCTGCGGGAAGGAAGAGAAGCGGCGAGGGACATTGGGCGGTAGAGGGGGGGCGGGAGTGAGGCTGCGCATGCGCGTGAGCAAGATGTAAAAGACTGCTGTGCATCAGACAGTCTTATCCAGATAAGACATCGCATTACACTCTGCGGAAAGATAGCTCAAGTCATTAATGTACTTGCTGCTCAGAACTCTATGTAACCTGGAGATCGCAGGTTCAAACGTGAGTAGTGAGGACTCCGCTTTTCCCCCTCCTGAAAAAGTAGTGCTGATGGGTGGGTGGGAGATTTCGGGTCATACCATCTGTGGCAGGTTCTGCTTTTCATCTCTTGGTGGGGTTTGTAAAGCGAGTGCTGCACAGATGTATAATATTTGAATAAGCAGAGTTCCCATGAGATGAGACAAAGGCAGTCACATGTCAGGCATGTGCTATAAAGCCACTCGTTCTTTTGAAGTTGCTCACAGGAGAAACATCGAGTTTGACAAAATTACAGTAGGGAGAACCCATGGCACGCATTTAGTTATGAAAAAGGCCTTTTGCCAATGGCCAAGCCAGTCACATGCCCTGCACGCATGACTAAGAAATGTGCCCCTGTGATGTTGCTTGGATGTCAACCATTTAAATTGATAATATCACAGTGGACGAATCAACTTCCGGGGCACCAGTGGTCCAGGGATGAATATCGGATTCTAGACCATCAATCAGACCCACACCTCTAGAACACCAGAAGGGAGCTGAACAGACTGGAAACACAGGTCAATTATAAACCTCCTTGTCCAATTTTGGTCACGTGGATGGAACGGCAGGCTCATCTCCGCAAGGTCGTGGATCGTTGGTTCGTTGCAACACAGCGAAAATACAATTATTGCCCAATGATAAAAGGGCTGTCCAGTTAAGGTTGTATACAAATATCTACTTTATTATTATCACAACAAACAGTTCTAGCACGCTACACAATACATCACACCCTGTAAAGGAATGCAGAGGACAGACAATTTCAAAGAAGGAAAAGGGATGCACTCTGGATACTGACAGGAGGGCAGTTGGTAAAGTAACATCACAATGGTTCAAGGATACCAGGTTTCAATACAAAGGGAAGGGAGCAATGGGTCATAAAATGTGACTAGGGGCCTTCGGAGAAGTACCAGGGGCAGAGAACCACAATGTACCTTGTGCTTGTAGAAGTTCTTGGTTCTCGATAGGGTTGAGTCGCTTTCAGGGCGCTTTGCAGCTTCTGCGACAGAGTTCAAGATGGGAGACAGCTGCGGGTATCAGGCAGTAGGTAGTTTGGCGAACGAGGCTGGACGGACGGCTGCAGGCTGGCCTACACAGCGGCTCAGGATCAGGAATTGTCTCAGTGCTGGTCGGTGGTTCTGACGCACTGGTCGAGGTGTCTCGGACAGCTTTAGCAACTGTGGCCTAACAGCAGTAAGGTGATGCAGTCGGTTGCCGCTCGAGGGACTCGACTGGCTCGAAAATGTCCTTTCATGCAGACGTTGGTAGATGCTTGTCGATGCACTCCTCCTTGCTTCTTGGCAGATGGCCCAAAGCTGAGGAGAGTGTTGCAGGCAGCTGCCATGTCCTTGGTTTGGTTGAGAGGCTCTCTGGCACTTCCCACCTAGGAAGCCTGCTCCAGAGCCTAGCAGGGCATACTGTGTGCTGGCTGGGTACCCGTTATGGAGCTGCTGGCGGCTCCTATGGATTTGGCATCTCCCTCTGTTTCCTGGGAGATGTTTAGGGGAGGGATCTTGCTTCCCTCTTGGAGTTCATGGCCTTCCTTCACTGGCAGAAGATGTAAGGCAGACTGTACCTTCAGCCAGGGTCCAATACTGAGTTCTTCTTGTTACTCCTTGCAAAGTCCTCAGATGATTTGTCCAAAAGAAGGGCTTGACCCTCTTCTAAAGCCATATGGACCACAGGTATTGGTGTAGGTTACCTTAATGAACCAATCGTGGGTAACCACCAACAATCTTCAGTATGCATGTGGTCATAACCAGAGTGCTTTGCAACAGAAAAGGTAAAGGGGTGAAACCATGTAATACTAAGTCCCACCCATCTTCCTGTCTGTTGTGGATCAAAGGGTCTCTCTGGTTAATTGAACTCTCTGCGGTTCCTCATTAAAGCGGCAGTTCTCCCTTGAAGCTGTGGCGTGACCAGACTTTCTGGCTTCTGCAAGCCACATTCTCATACCTTCTGAATGGGGTCCCCCTGCAGGATTAACTACTGTAAACAGCTGTCCAAGACATGGCAGTTCACTGCCCTTGACAATAAGAGGCAGGAGCTGGCTTCAGGTTGACACAGTGCATATCAAAGTTTGTTGGGTTTCCTGTCTCCTTTGTTAGCCTCTGCAGCCAAGTCCCATGTGGGCCTGTTTGAATTACTAGTATGCGAAGCTGCGACTAGCAGCAGAGGTAAACAAACAGACAGGGCATATCCATAGAGCCTTTGTTAGTTAATTAGGCTGGCCATGGCAGGGGGGAGGTTGGGCCCTCCCCTTTCTGGAGATGTATTGTGTACTCCACCTGCCAGATCCCAACTAAATATGACAGGTGGGACGGCACCTGTAAACTGTGTCCACCCAGAGTACATGGGGCTAGATGTAGGTCACGCGGTGCACATAGGAAAATGTGTGTGGATTAGCCCCACACTTTTTCGGGAGGTTGATCTACCATCATTTAATTTCATTTAAAATTTCAAAAACGCCCAAGTGAGCGCACAACCACCGTGCGGATGGTCGAATTCCTCACAGGTATAATAAGCTCATGGCAGCCCTGAGCCTGTAAACGTCAAGTAAAACACACACCTTTGCAAAGACTGATTTTTTAATTATTCTTTTTGCTAGCTAAAGCTTAAAAAAGTAATTGCTGTTTTATATCAGCGACAAAACAGCACATAAGCTGTAAGCAATTTGCTATCCAAACAACACTTTGTTTCCTTTTAACATATGTAGGGCAGACATTTAAAGCAGCCTCCAAACATCATACTAACTACATTATTGAATTCTTGTATAGCGCAACACTAACCCAAAGGTCTCGGGGCACTTACATAAAAAGACAACAAAACAAAACATAAACGAGGCGGGTGTAATAGGGGATAGAAGGTGCAGACAGCTGCGCACACCAGAAAATAAATCATTGCAGACATGTCAGCAGTTAGATTTATTATTCAGTTTAATCATCAAAAAGGAGTGTTTTGAGACGTTTTCTAAACTGAAGTGTAGCACATTGTTTTGTTTGCAGGGGAATTGAATTCCAGATGTTCATGAACTAAACCTGTACCCAAACTTTAGAAATGGTTGAGTTTCGACAAACGTCTTATACCCTGAAATGGCAGGCTGCAGAAAATGTGTCTAAATAAGGTTCTCCTAGGCCTAATGGCTTTCTGTTTGCCTTGTTTTGTGGCATGCGTCTTCCTTTGTGTCGCATTCTCTCTACACTTTAGAAATTCCAAGCCTCACAGCATAAGTGGCCGAAACCTCAGACTACAGGCAGTGTAATGATACATGCCCGTTCGGTGGGCGGCTTATAGGATAACCAAGCAGTGAAGCGTAAGTGACCCGTGGCAGTTTTCATAACCTAATTTTTAAGAAAGAGCAAAGCCTCAAATCCTTTCATTCTGTCCTCAATTTGAGCCCTGTGTGGTTCAATCTTTAGTCAGATAACTCTTGGTGATATCATATGATATGGCATTTATAACGCGCCTAAACACAAGTGTTTCAAGGTGCGACGAGGCAAGGGAGGGGGACAGAGGGAGGACAGAGACAATGATCTTACTAGGCCAAGTGAAATTGAGATTGCCCAATTGCAGGGTTGAGTGGAGGGGGAAAAGTGCCAGGGTCGGGGGAGAGGGTCAGTGCTGTACATGGGATCAAACAAATAACAAGTAGTGCAGCCAGCAGGTGGCAAGTGCAAGGGTAAGTGCAGACAGCGGGTGTCCAATAAGTGCAGGTAAGGGGGACTGTAGGGTTGCAGAAACAGACCCAAATGCAAGGGTTGCCAGGAGGCAGTGTGGTTGTGCATCTGGGTGGGCAGGGACCTGGGCCTGAAATCAGAGGGTAGCCAGGTGAACAGTGCAGTATCAGACAGGAGATCAGCAGGGGAGAGGAAAAGAGAAGGCAGAAGCAAAGAGGAAAGTCTTGAGGTGCTTCCGGAAGCAGAGAAATGGTTCTCCTCAAGTTTCAGAGAGGCAGGGAGGCTGTTCCAGAGGGGGGCCCCAGACGAAGAGAGAGATCTACCACCAACTTGTTGCTCGTGCACAAATAATGGGTACCTCGTGGTCAGTGTGCAGTCTAGGCTGTCCAGCAGCTGCCATCACCTGATTGTCTGGCCCGTGTTTTACATTCCCAGTTTTGTCTTGAGTAATGGCCTACATCTGATGACTCTACTAACTTGCGCTCTCAGCTTAATGCCCTTATATGGCTAATGTCTCATGCTTTGCATGCTGACACTGCACGCACCTATTTGCACTTGTTCATTGTTGTTTCACTTGCTGTAATGCACCTCTTCACTTCCCTTCCCTTCCCCCAGCACCTCAGGGACGTCATTTCCCCAAAATGTCAGGCATAGCAGAAATGAAATCGCATGACCCTTGACCTCTGATGACATCACAGGAAGTGATTTAATTTGACCCCATCCAAAGTGACATCACAGGAAGTGATGGAACACAACATTTTATCCCTTTACAAAACAGGAAGTGGCATCACATAGCATTGTTCCCAAGTACACTACGAAAAATATGGTTACGATATCACTATAATGTGATATACATTTCATACAAGAATGGATCACCATATGTCTCGTTAATATCAGTGTGTATAGGCCCGTATTACGAAATGACTGTAAACGCGAGCAGACGTCCAAGGCCAAATGATAATGATGTGTTATTATATAGCACTTAGGCTTAAGGGCTTTAAATAGAACAAATATACATACATTATCACCCAACCTGTGTTGGTACTCATTTGGCGACCTCAGAAGAATGAAAGGCTGAGTTGAGGTGTTTAAGAACAGACTAAATGAGTGACTTGCCCCCTGAAGTGTGCCTGAAACAAACCTTTAATTAGTCTAGCAATTATTGTATAGAATTCCAGAAAGACACATTATTTGTTATTCCTATTCTTTCTTATTTAGGGTCACTGCTCAAAGCATTACACCTTTGGAACCTCAAGTGTTTTTAAAAGACCTGAGCGAGAAAGCCTGGCACTTCAGAAACAAAGAGCCACAACCCAGGAGTTTACATGTAAAAAATAAACAAATAATAAAACTATGTCTTTTTTAGGGGTAGCAAGGGAGACCACAGGGGTAACAAGGGTGACCCCCAAATTATGTCCCTGCAGCATCTAACTATCCTTGAATGCCCCCAGAATTTTAAGGTTCTTTCCCTGCTCTATACCTCCTTCCCTCTACATTTTTACTCCTTTCCTCTCGGGACATTTGGAAGAGTCTGCGTTTGCAGATGGACCTTACAAAATCACAAAAATCAAACATAAAATAATGTCTATTTTATCTTCTATATATGTACAGCCATAGACCGTACATTAAATATCCATCATGGTTATCTTGCTGCTGTATAGTGCTTAAAACCACAAACATGCCAATATCATCCATATCAATTCAAGAGTAGCCAGTCAAATCCTGGTTTTAAATTTGCATTTTGGAGTCCGGGATTTCACCATTATTAACCAAGAACTACAAGTCCCAGAATGCACAGTTAAAACCAGGACTGGACAAGTGCAGGGGTCTGCAATCTTTGGATCTCCATATGTTTTGGACTAGGACTCCCATTATCCTTCACCATTGACTATGCTGACAAGAGCTTACAAGAGTTGTAGTTCCAAACATCTATGGAGCCAAAGGTTGGTCTCCGGAATGGAATGGAAAATGTTGCCGTGTATGAAATCAGAAGAAAAAGATAGCCTGCATTTTATTAATATAATGTCAAAATAGGGTGACCAGACGTCCCAGTTTTGCCGGGACTGCCCAGAATTGGACCCTCAGGGGGTGGAGGGTAGTGGAGATGGGGGGACCAGTTAAGGAGGGGGTTATAGTGGGCGATTGAGGAGCTACAGGGGCGCGATGAGGTGTGCATGGGGCAGTTCTTCTTTTATGTTGTTGGCTGTCCCGTTTTTTGCCTTGAAAATCTGGTCAGCCTATGTCAAGCTGTCAGTTTCTAGCCAACTTGGTGCCCAGGGCGAAGCACCAGAATGCGCCCTGCACCCATCCCCCCTCCCCGACTGGCACACGTCACTCCCAAACTACAACTCTGTGCCACAAAACCCTTCCTCAAAATGAATGAGTAATTGCGGTATAAATGAAGCTGGTTTCATTACAATTCTAATGTGAAAACACAGCTGTTGCTGCCCAAGTAAATGGTTTTTCTGTCACCTGCTCTTAGGGAAGGCATTGCCTGAATGCAGTTTCAAACTGTCTATCCTGGCACACTGCGGTATGACCAGCCTGACAGGGTCTGAAGGCCCAATGGCCACTAGCCATGTGTTGCAGGTGTTCTGTTCGTACCACATCACTTGTATTTCGCATGGGGCAATACTAGACTAACCATATGAATTATTTTCTGATAGAGGTTATCATTCCAATATTAACAGTCTGGTACATTCTTATTGTACTCTTTCAAAATACATTTACAAGCAGAGGATTTGCTAGGGGGTGGGGAGGGAGGGCTGAGGGGCCCTGTGTCTTTTGGTTGAAGCCCTGGATAGAAGCTCAGGGCTTACAACCAAAAAGTCTAGCTAGCCCCCAGTCCTGACAGTCTCAAAATGAGCCTAGCCCCAAATCTTTTTCAGACCTAGCAACACCCCTGTTTATGAGAATGGGAAATGGGACAAATAGCACCATTGAGAGTTCCTGTATGCTTTGCATTAAATCACATAGCATTTCGGGACAATAACAGTGATAAGAGATCTCTATATTGGATAAACAAGTCTGTGATAAAAGGATTGCATGTGCAAATCTCTAAATTCATAATGGCTCTCATCACTGTTCACAACATTCACCCCAACATTAAAATGTTTGTAACCATGAACCATAAATACTCATTTGGACAGCTTATGCTTTTAGATGTGCGTATAAAATGGCTGCAACATCAGCCACTCAGATGGGTTACAAGGGCTCTTTTGCTTCTTGTTTCTGAAGAATTTTAGATGAGGAAGGGGGGGTCTCAGTGTGAGTATGCCCACCCCCCAACATAGAAACATCTTTAGGGAATTATATCTACTATAGACAGGACAGGATACCGTAGAAGAGAGACCCAATAAACAATGCACAGAAAGGCTACACAGAAAGAATTGTACCTCTTACAAACTGTAGCCTAACCTGTAATAAGCTGATGAAGCGTTTTAAACAAAACCGGCTTCTGATGCATGGTAAAGGGTCCACAGTTACTCAGCCACTACCTCCACAATATTACGCAGGCCTCAGGGGTTATTTCTACAAAGAGGAGCGGGTCCATGCTTTATCTAATGGAGCTGGCATTAGCATCTCTTATTAGTGCTGGCCTGCAGCTAGTGAAAATCATGGTGTGGCAGTATAGAAACAGCTTTTGGCCTACTGGATGTACAATTTGAGGCAACTTCTTTGATTGCTTTATGCGTTTCAGTGTGGGTGCAGTTTGGCATGCTTGTCAGAGCGACATACACAAAACGTTCCAGCGGGCTATTGTATGGACATTGGACACATCAGACAAAAACAGGCATATGTGCTGTTACATACGGCACAGCCACATAGACGCCATTAACCAACATGGTGGTGGTTTGTGCAGCACACAAAACATTGCTGCACACATATCACTGCATTGATTTGCCATGGACTACTTTCAGCATGGTGACGAGCAATGAACTCTACTTTCCTAATCAAGGTGCCAAGTGATACTGAGTTGCCATCTGGTGCTTGCTAGGCAGTGGCTGGCTTGTTTAGATAATTAAAAGACCTTTGATGCTGAGCAGATGCATTTTGTCCATGTCCCAAAGCAGCCACTAGAATACTTAAGCACAAAAATGACAGTTAACCTTCCCAGGGATGTGCCATATGTAACTAAAAAGTAATATACAAAAAAAAAGTTATGGTGTGTCAAATAAAGAGATGAAAATAAAGAAAATAGTTTACAACTTTTTCTGTGTGGCATTTTTATTCTCTTTGAAGAATACATAGGTTTGGTCAGCTAACTGATACGTGTGCTGGCCTGGTGAATACAAATGCCCCATGTTCAGTTCTTAACACTGAAATGTTAAGCACATACTGTGTGAAAACAATGGATCATCAAATGCGCCTTCACTTATAAATTGCCCCACTAAAAAGGCTGCCAACACAAAGAATGAGGGGGAAGGGAGTCCAGAGCATCTCACATGCTGTGTTTGGAATATGCATTACTTTGTTTGCATATTCCGAATGCATCGCGGTCATCCACAAGTCGGCAGAGAGCAGCCAGTCGAACATCTCAGAGGAGCAACCACCGGCACAGCAGGCTGCGTAATCTTTTGTCCGGCACGATCAGAGTCCTCTTTCTAGGTGGCCCCCTTACTGCGCCCCCCTCCTGAGCTATTTAGCTCTGCGCCCCTGGCCATCGCCCGATTGGCCCGGGCCAAGAAACGGGGCGTCAAGCTAACCAGGAGCTAATTGGCTCCCAGCTACTGCCAATTTCGAGCCCTGCTTTGCCCTCTTGACATTACTCATTTCTTTTAACATCTCTGTCCGTCAACTGCAATTGAACAACGCGCCTGGAAGGTGCTATTAAGATTCGAACAAAGGCTGACTTAGATTTCAGACGGCACAGTGCCTGGGACACAAAGCTGGCAAGCGCACCAACATGTCCGCCAGGAAGGCCAACCAGCAGGGAACATCTGCCTTCAACGTTGGATGCTTGGAGGCGCATTCTGAAGAGATGCTCAGCGGGTCCTGAACACATGAGCAGCTGATAAAAACGTGAGTTGCCCCACGGCAGCGCTCAGGATTTAAAGCGTTAATTTAAAAAAGGTCACAACCTTACAGATCACGAATACAACACATGCTTTGTGCACTTTTCAGTCTTCTACTAATGTATTTAAGGAGGACCATCCCATCCTAAACCCTTTTCCATGTGTAGCTGTAAACAATGTATATAAACACCACGGGCCAGATCAGGGCCTGCCTTAAGGAAGGGCCACGTGGGCGACTGCCCAGGGTGCCATTAGTACCCTGCCACGCCAGCTCAGGGGAGTCTTTCAAGGTTTCCCACGAGCTGCCATGGTGGGAGAAGGCGCTGCACAGGCGCCCTATTGAAATTAAATGTGCCCAACTTCCGGGGCGCATGCAATAACAATAGTGGGCTGATGCTTTCACATCAGTGCTTATTGAAAAATGTGACCCCGCCCCCACCTGTATAACATGGGGTGCTTGGTGGGGCTCCAGATTTTTGTTTTGCTGCCGGGGTGCTGCCACCGCCAAGTCCGGACTAGGGAAAACTTTGTCCTGGTGCAAAAATGCATTGAAGTGCATGTTTGTTGCACGAGGGACATTTTTGCCCTCGTGTCTATACCATGAAAAATGACACTTGTGGCAGTGCAAATGTTTTTGAATGTGGCTCCAATGTACAGTGCAATTTAGCACTTGCAGCACAGCAACGTTTCTGTAATCTGGCTGGTTAAACACTGCATCATTGCAGGCCCCAACTCTACCATCCCAGTATGGAACAGCTCCAAATGCCATGACAGTGGAGACACTTTCCTGCAGTAGCCTACCCCGGCTGTGTGGGACTCTCTACCCATCTACATCCACCAAGCAACCTCACTGCTCCAAATTCAGAAAACGCCTATAGACCTGGCTCTTCACCCAGTTCCAGACCATTCCTCCTCCTTCTTCATAAATCTCCTCTTTCTCTGGTCCCTGCTTCGAGTTGCCCTTCTCAATGCCAAGCAACACTTAATTCTGTATTGCAGGTTTTCTAAGTCGTTAGATAAATAGCTCTAGAGTCTAGACTCGGAGCAAGGAATGGGCCGGAACATGACAGAGCAGGGCTCTGGCAAAACATGTCTTGCCGCCCTGTCCCAGACCCAGGGGCTTGCTCACAACACTTGCACAACAAGCAGGCAGCTTTTAGAAATCTCTGCAGCATTACCGAGTCTTCTGGAAGTAGGCTGCTCAATGTAGAATGGGTTGCTTTTGACAATGGTTTCTGAACAGGAAGTATCTGTCCTGAAGCAGAGTTATCACATGTACAAGCAATGCACGTTTCAACACTTTAAGTAGACTCCACGAACAACTAAATACAGAAACAGCCAACTCCACATATACTAGTAGCTGTCCAGACTGGTATATATGTCCTGCAATGTACAGACATTTTTTTCTTAGGGTGAGTGGTGTGACCAATTACAACTGCAGAGCCCAACTTCCATTAGTCGCTCAAAAGGGTTTCCTACTCGAGCACATTAAGACATGTTTCAAATTTAAAATTCTAGACATACTTATGTTCCCATAATGCTCTTTGCACATATGCAAATCGCCAGGATTGGGTTCTATGAGGAGATACTGTATTGTGTGACCAGACCTGGGGCATCGCCCCTCAGACCGCCCCTTCCTCTCCACAGCCCGCCCCTCCAAGGATGAGAGGATTACCCCAGTACATTTTTCGCATTTCCAGCGCTGTCTACACTGAATGCAAATAAAAGGTTTCCCATTTGTCCTCCATAAAACATGCATTTCTAGATAATAATCTTAAATGGCTATGTGATTACAATATAAAAGAATAAAATATCATATGACAGCAAAATTCTTTTTTCTTGCTGTTTTGACTTGTCATTATTGCAGCCACCTGTTTCCTTCCTCCCTCTCGCGCTTCACTCCACGTACAGTGCTGTGCACATCTTTCTTTGCTAAGTGGCTGGGCTGGGCATAGTGAAATCAATTTACTAGGAGGGCCACATCTGGAAGTTGGGAGTTTTTGTTTCTCTGTGCCTGAATGTGGAACTCGCTCCCATTCACCCATCAGGAACCAGCACTCCTAAAATTCAGAAAGGGCATGAGGATCTGGCTCCTCCAGATCTAAATATACCCCCACGGCCCTTGGGTTTTCCGTTCCATCTTAATACCCACCTTCTTGCCTGCCCAAGTTATTTGAGGTATGCAGGGCATCACAAGAATGAAAATAAACATATAACAAGCATTGGCAAAGCCAACCGTTTTGGAATTTGTGTAAGCATGGGGCAGGCATTTGCCAGGCACTGTCATAATGGTACTACCTGGCCATAAGAGGAAAGTAGCTGGAAATGAAGTGATGAGGATAGAAGGCATGGGATAGAAGTGCCTGGCAAATGCCTGTCCAATACCCACACGTTTACAGTTTCAATAAAGCCGTTAACTCTATGCAGGATGCTTAGAAATAAAACTGCCAGGCCAAAGTTTGATGTTACTGCTTGATAGAGTTAGCTCAAGAAGATCCCAGGAGGGTGTGTTTTGGGCGAGGAAGGGCAGGGAAAAGACCATAGGGATTAGCATGGACTTGGGCAGCCAATGGGTGGGAAATAACCAAGCAACACCCACAAGCTGTGTATCCCGCCTCATATGTAATCTCCTAGCTGTTCTCTAATGCAATAGTTTTGGCTTATAGGTGGCGCTTAATCGTTCCCTAAAAGCCAAAAAAGAGACAAGGGAGTTGGAAAGGGGTGGCTTACAGGGCAGTTATACTTCAGAAAAGAATGGCACAATCTGGTGTGTTTTACCCTCACAATTACTCGTTTATCTACCTGAAGTATCGAACAGGGACAAGGAAAGAAGAGAGATAATGGCGTATGCCAAAGCATGGCAAAATATTTCAAATGTGTGAGAAAAAAGTATGGCCGCCCTTTTATTACATAGCACGAAAAGGATCAAACAATTTGGTTAAACAATATGCTTGCCATAGCCCTATAGATATTATTCCCTATGGATGCCTGGGCATTGGAGAGTGGACATGTGAATAGCTCCGCAGGCACCCGACTCCCCCTTTCAGCCCAACCCCCTCGATCCAACATTCTGGATCAACTGGGTCCTTAGCCTTTGGACCCCAATGAAGAGACAGATGCATTTTATCCAAACCTTCAAACTCAGAAGCAGTTCGAAGGAGTGCATAGGGTCAGCGGCCAAGTCCTAAATAAAGGGGGGAGGGCTCATTAACATACCAGCTGAATGTGGCGTCGCCAGAAATTAGCATCTCAAGGTGCCCTCTGAAAAAAGTGGGGGGACTCCGTCCACCCGCGTGCACCAGCTCGAACCCTGCGTGCATTATGAAGTACTCGGTGATTCATGCATAGAACTCGATCACAGACATATTTATCAAATATCAAGCTTTCCGGCCATTCTCATGTTACCAAACTGCTCTGCATCAATGGGGCTCCATGTGCACTGTGTAATTACGTGGGTCGCTGGAGAAGCAGGTGAGTTCAACAAGGTTTATTGTCCAAGCCAGTGATAACTTCCGTAGTACAAACACAGGGATGGTAGAGTCCACAGGACAGGTTACACAGGAGGAACACCGGGATTGCCCCACACCCAATCATGGCCACTCTCACTCTGGTCTCCCAACCACCACTCTCAGAACACTCAGAGCACCCACATTCCACATAGGCTGACATCACAGCACTAGTTGCATCATGGCTTACCAGCTACATTACTACACACTGCCCCTTTCTCATAGTTGAATTGCAAGCTAGTGCAGCAGGAGTGCCCTAGACTTTCAGTCTTGGAATGGTGGACTTCCATCAGGAAGTACATTATGCAGTTATTCTACACTTTGATAATGGGCTTAGCTAAATAAGACACATGTAACATTCTTATAACTATAATATACACAGGATGTTCTAATTGGAAATTAACAATGTTAAAAAGAGACAGTTTACAATGTTAGTACTATTAATTCCCCATTTTAATAGCTTCTTTAAGTGAGAAGGAATACCATTTGGTATGATATGATTGGTTATTTATAATGCGCTTAATACCCAGAGGTTTCTAAGCGCAGACCCGGGGATCGAACCTGTGTTGCCCCGTGTCGTCTTGCTTCCAAGGCGAGCACGCTGCCCCTGAGCTATCCTCCCGAGACTCTAAAAATGCCCTTGCTTCCAGGGTCGGACTGGGTCATAAAACTGCCTCGGGCACCAATGAAAAAGTGGCCAGCAGTTACAAATGGCTATTTATTCCTTTTATGACAGACGGTTTGAATAGTACCCAAGGGTGAGTGATGCATTTAAAAGAACATTAATCAACAACACTGGTTGAAACTACTAGCTGCATAGTGACGTAACTCATCAAACTGGCCCACTTTGACCCAAAAAAGTGGCCCACACCAGCATTTTGCGTTTTTGGTTCGGCCATGGGCCTGTTGCCCAAGAGGCCAGCCCGAGCCTGCTCTTTCTCAGAAAGGGACGTGCTCAGATCAGAAATGCTCAGAGAGCTTGTGAGGATCGACTTCTTCCACGAATACGACACGGAAATGCACTGAAAGACCCTCAGTGGTCTCTCTCCTCACCCCTGGGGCTGAATTCCAGGGGATCCCTCTGCGATTATCAAGAACACAAATGAGTAGATGCACAAGTCATCGACTGAGGGACAATTCGACTCTTAAGCGGGTTAGTGCTAAACATCAAGCCACCCGCATCCTGATGAGAGGCAGACATAAACCCACCCCTAGGGCGATAATCCATGTGGAACGGCAACCATGTTTTCCCTAGACTATCAAATCCGGTCAATACAATAGAGCTGTTTTAAGAATTGTGATGGAGCGAATGAATGCATATTGAAGAGCACAAGATTATCAAGGTCAGGTCACAACAGCTATAGTGATTGTGACATCACAGATTGGTTATGACAATGTTATGATGAAGTCAAACTTCATAAAACCTCCAGAAGAGCCACTTTATAGTGGTGAAACACGCATAGAGGTGGTTAAATTCTAATATTGTAAATTGGATAAAATAAAATCATAACTATTTTGAAAAAATGTCTAATTGTCCTAATATACAGAGACTTTAAACTGAAGATATAAGCTTTGAGTCACTTAATAGTGATAGCCACCTGGCTGAAAAGTAAGGATTATAGAGATCATAAGGCACCTCCATCATTCAACAACCACACCTTCCTTTAGATTTGTTTGTTTCAAGCCATCCGCACACCAACATTTTCCCAACTCAAACAGATCGTAGAACATATAAGACTCAAACAGTGACCAGTGCAGTAGCTCCTATGCCCAATAACGCGCAGTGCAGTTTCGACGCATTTGCACAGTCGCGCAGCGCATTGCTGGATCAAACAGAGGCACACCGGGGAGAAGTATCTGCTGCTCAGTGTTGTAATAATTTTAAGGGGTGTAATCATTTTCTGATGTCCTAAAGCTCATAATAAACCCTCCAGTAACGACCACCCTTGCTCATTCATGAGCCTATCACCACCACCAAGCAGAGGCCTGTTCACAATCATTTCACTATCCATGTGCACAGCCTAGATATCAGCTGCAGCTCAGCAACAAACTTGATAGAGGCTAAAATACTGCCAACTTCTCATGCTAATTTGCAAGAAAACTAGATGCAGAAATAAAATCACCATTGACTATGCTGGCTTTGGATGATGGAAGTTGTATTACAAAACATCTGGCGAACCACGGTTTGCAGACGCCCGCCCTAGGACAACAGATGCACTCCATCAATCCTCCACCTCCTAACACCACCACACTTTGAGGCAAGAAGACAGCGTGAATATGTGAAACTCCCCCAAGGAATGGTGGAAGCACATGCCATTGACTAGAACACAAGATGCCTTCAGCTAGTGTTGGTCATCTGCACTTCATTGGGAGTGCTTATTATTACTGTTTAATATTTCAGCGAATGACAGGATGGTTCGACTTCATGGCACGCCAGTGTTCTTCCAATGAAACTAGGAACAGCTGTTTCGAGGGAAATATTAAACACAAACAGCAAAGCAAACTCTTTTCCAACTTTGAATGCCACACCTTTCTGCTCCGAGCCTCAAGCAAAGTGGAGCAGTTAATGAGACTATGAAGGAGACACATCATGGGGCATCCATGAAGGCGATTCACTCGGCTACCTAACCTCATCGGTCCAGGCACGAGAATATGCTTGATGAAAACTAACCTACCTTAGGCAAGGAAGAGTACCTGGACGATATCGCCACTCCTATGATGAGATCACTGTATGCAAAGAACAGGTTGGGTAGGTAAGGTTGCCAATGAATAGGCAACTTCTCAGGTGGCGGGTAATCGACTCTGATCTTTGTGAAGTATGTTTACCTGGCAGGGAAGATAATGTGCATTTTCTGTATTTATGTCCTTATTATTTGGGTCTTAGAAACAATTGACTGAAGCATGTTCTGCTGAAACATAATGTCAGACATGCACAAGAAGTGTTGCTATTGATCCAGCTCACACCTGACAAGTTGGTGACCTTTGCTTTTGCGACCTACATATACTGTGCCTGGTTGCTTAGAAACAAGTTCCTCAAAACCACCCAGATGGTATAAGCACTGGTTCAAGAAGGAGGGGACTATCGGTTACCCTAAAGGATTAGAATTGCTCCCCTCAAGTCCAACCACTTCTGTTATGCCACAGTGACCCAAATAGGATGATTGTATGGTATCCCATTTAATCATGGCGCATTTAGTATGTATTTATGTATGTGTGTAATTTGACTGTTGTTCTTGGTACTCTTTTATGGCAATTCCAAAATGAAATTATCCGATGACGATTCACTCCACTGTGGATGCATGGAAGGATAGACTTTCCATCCTGGACCGCGCTTCAGCTCCAGTCCGCTTCCAAAGCCGGTAATACAGCTCAGCGAGTTTAGCGCTCATTTCTGATATTTGCATGTAACCTACCATCGCAGGTTCCAATCCTGGAAGCACTGACTTAGCTGTTCATTCTGCCGTGGTCAATAAATTGAGTACCATTAAACTGGGGTAATACGAACACTTATTTTTTACATCGTTTTTAGAAAGAGGACAAATGCAGCAGGAGGGTCGACAGGAAAATGTAAAAATATTATTATTAAAACAACTGAGTGGTTTGTTCCAGGCTGTCACACCTCCAAAGAAATTTGACAGATACACAGCTCACAATGGTAAAGTTGAGCGAATGCCAGCTTCACACATTACCCAAGAAAATCTGCCATGGCCCTATACATCGTTGGCAGCAGGGTCTTTGACATCATTCCTCCTAGCAAGTAGCTCCACCTGGTGAACAGCATTGCATCATTCACCTCTGCACATGCACAGGACACGGGGATGCATTTCAGCAACTTAAGGGCATACAACGCAGACCAGCCTTTCCACAGAGGCCTCAACCACTGTCACAATGCAAAACAAAGTGAGCTGACAATGTAGTGCGACCCTGTGACAGGATGCCAACTGCAAGAGTGAAATAGCCTGAGCTTTTTGACTTTTAATAATTAATTGATGTAGATAATTCTGTTTCTGAAAGTGTGATTTGGTAATCAGATCCCATTTTCATAATGCCCTATGCCAAAAAGCATAAGGCGCATGTGTACCTTGCTGTGACTGTCGGCTGAACCTGACCGGCAGTGGCAGCAAGGCAGGTTCAAATGTCACATGTGCATTTCTAAGCACAGCTGCTGGAACACAAAGTTTCAAAAGGCAGAGGTGGCATTTTAAACATCTGCACATCTGCTTCAAGCTATCATAATTATGTAACTCTGACTGCCTGGTGTCAGTTATGGCTTATATTTATATTTTAATGTCTGGTTTTGCTATAGTGGCTACTGAGATTACACAATTATACAGCCACACGCTGTCATATTATTGTCAACTTCGTGAGCAGAGACACGTTTATGGCAGGCCTGCTTGTGTTTTAGCTGTCTGACCTGGGTGTGTATTAGCTGTCACCACAGGAAGCCTTCTCCGATCCCCTAGAGGGGAGATGCCACTTTCATCCAAGGAACGGGAACCCTCCCCGGGATGTCCCCTGGGAACCAGTGCTTTAAAGACAGTCCTGCTAGTGTAGTGGCATTCTCACACTAGGATGCTGATTACTGGAGTGGGTTAGGCAGACAGAGAAAGGGGTAGAGTTGGAGAGGCTCAGACCAAAGAGAGGTCTCACCCGCTTGGCTTTGCTAGGGCTCCCCAAACTTACTGTCCCCCACCCCACTTCCTGCAGACCAGGCACTCCGGGTATGGCATCAGCAGGAAAAGGAGATGTGTTAGAGCAGCCAGGACATGACCCAAACAGGCTTGCTGTGGACCACTCTGCTTAGCATATTTCCTAAACACTGTGAAAGTGCGACCCCGTAGTCTATCCATCTTTGAAATTCCAAGACAAGAACGATTCACTGGGAGCTCTTCTGGGGATACAGGCTATTCCACAGTCCTCTGCCCTAGAGGTGAAGACGGAAGGCTAGAAGGAAGAGGAAAGCTCTTGTCCCTACGCATCCCAATGCACATTTGGGGTGAAACTGCAGTCTGGACAGGGTCTACTGTAACTTGGGCACTAGTACTAAGGACACTCCCACTGGATTTGCCAGAACACTTGTAAGTGCCCTCTACAAACCTTCCTGGCTTAGTAGGGCAGAAGAAAGGACTCACCTTGCCCCGAGACTGTGAACTTGGCCTTTCAGGGTTGGCAAACCCAGAAAGTACTGCAAGGGTTGCCTATCACACAGATACTTTTTCGAGCCAGTTGGGCCATCCTCGCCTCAATCCGAGCTGCTACAGGACCTGCGGTGCTGTGTTTGGCTCGTCAACTACTTGAAAGCACTACTTAGCATCTCTTCGAGCCATCCAAATGCTGACTTACAACAGTGAAGCAGACTGCCTCAACTCGACCCGATCGTCAGCTCAACTCTATGGAAGCAAATAACCAACCACATTGCGACAGCTGACTCGATCCAGTGGAAGCAATGTCTCCTCCCGACTCTATTTCTCTATTAACTTGCTGGAAGCCATAGACTCGCCCATCTCGAACACCAACTGAACCTGCTGAAGACATCGACTTTGCTTGTCTCAAATGCTGACTCGATCCACCAGGAGCCTGCACCTCAAAACATCTCAGCTCCGACTAACCATCTTGACTGCAATAAAACACCTAGAAGACTGGGACAATGTGGTTGAGCCCCAAAGACAAAGGTATTTGAAAAGTGCCAGTCCCGCTGGTCCACCTCAAAGGACCTTGGTGACCCTGCACTCCCCTTTTGTACCTTTTCACAGATATCTTCATGAACTGTAACATTTTGTTGCTGAAATCTTTGCCTTATTACCCCTCTCTACAAACACAAGTTTGCTTTCTCTGTGTTTACAGATGGAAAGTAGTGATATTGAGCCCACAAGCCAGGTACACCTTCCAGTGCGGCATGGAAGTGGATGTAGACCGCAACAGAGATAGCTGTTCCCGCTATTCCTCCCAAAGGCTGGGTAGTGTGGTTTTCCACAAATCCTGTGGTTCAGCAAGTTAATGATATGATAGGATAGGTTATTTATAATGCGCACAATACCCAGAGGTTTCCAAGCACGTACCCGGGAATCGAACCTGTGTTGGTCCGTGTCGTTCCAAGGCGAGCATATTGCCCCTGAGCTATCCTCCCGAGACAAAGTTCTAAACTTCTGGTTAGGTCCCGAGTTTCAGCCATGTCCCCGGGTGGTCTCTCAGGGAAAGCTCCTTCGAGAGGAAAAGAGGCTGGCCCTACACGCACAGAAACAGAGGGACTGTGTAATGCTGTAGCTGTGCAACAGAGCTTCAGGACAAAAGGGAGCCACACAAACAATCTTCTGAGGGGAAGGGAAGTATTTTCAGTGGTGGCAGCAAAGAGAACCCAAGGGACCACATTCCCAAGGACTTAGTCCAGCTGTATGAGTTGAGGGAAAGGCATCAAACTAGTTCAAAGCACTAGAGTTAACACTTGACTAACATTAGTGCAAACCACCAGTTCTCTAGAGCCATGGTGTCCTAGCTGCTGATAGCTGAGCTTTATAAGCTCTATTAAAGAGTTAGCCTTCCAGATTCAGGAGGTGGAGGAAGTATTGTGGGGCTCAGCCCTGATGAGCTGTCTACTGATGGCAGAACCTAATGTCATCATTCATTTGGCTACAGAGGAAAGGGCCATTTATTCCAACATGAACGCTGTCATCCTCAGAAAGTTCTGTAAGACCCAGAGCAATACCCTAGGAGGATTAGAGAGCCCACAACGATGGGACAATTAAATGATTGAGGCATTTACACATGACCTTGAAGCATCTGAGCTGATGGGTGATTGGTAATGGAGTTGACTCTTTTGAAGGAATGTTTAATTTGATTGCAGGCGAGCATGTCCTAAAGAAATTATCAGTCAAAGTTACACCAGCATCTACTGGACACAAATATCACAAACCCTAGGGAGCTTGCAAAGTCTTCTGACAGGTGTTTTAGTACTTGTGCCCAGAAATGTCTTAGGCGAGCACACCCACAAACAGAAAACACAAATCTGTTAAAAGTAAACCCAAGGAGGAAAAGGACACAGGTTATCATTCTTTTTCCATGAAGGCCCCCAGAACATGAAGGAAAATCCCAAACAGCCACCACAGAAAGAAAGAAAGAGTGAGGGTGCCTCTAGCACAGGGGCACCAGCACTCTCAAAAACCGAAAGGATATTTTCGGTGGCGGGACTTGGCACATACGAAGGGAGATCAGGCCTACCAGGGCAAACGCAAACAGGTCATAGTGAGTATTGGTCTCGTGGAGGAGGCTGTAGTCAGTGTGGGCGACTTAGCTGAAGATAGTCCACTAAGCCAGAGAGTTGCCAAAGGTTACCTAGGTCCTAGACACAGAGTGGGAACAATACCGGTCCCCAAGAGGAGGCCCCAATTCCTGCTCAGTTCCCAATGATGTGCCTACTATGGTAGCACAGGATTCAGCGTTGTCAGGGTTCCTACTGTCACAGAAAAGGAGCCCAAGATGAAGGGCGCATAGGCTTCAAACCTAAGGGTTTGGCCCGGACCAGGTGAGTTGCCCTCAATGGGAGGCCCAAATCAGGTTGACATTTGACAGGAACAGAGGGACTATGCCCTCGGTCAGGTCTGCGAAAGCATGCAGAGGTGTAAGCTAAGGGCCAAAGCTCTGTTTTGCTCCACAATTGTGAGTCCAAGAATTCTGAGGCAGGGTACCACCAGCGATTGGTTGTGTTCCAGTGCCACAGGACTTGGCTCCTGAAAGTCCTCTGGCCAGTCACTCAAAAGTGGTTATGTGACAGTTAGTTACTGGCCCCAGGTGGGTGTAAAAATGAAGGAAACGTTGCGCTCTTTCGGTATGCAGTCTGGATAGCACGGCCCGGGGCACAAAATGTTGCGTACAAAAGCGTGCTGTGTGTTGGTCTTCCTGGGCCGCACTGCCCAGACAGCACAACGAGGAGGGAAGCAGGCATCTGAAGGCCTGGAGACTGAAGCAGGTAAGTGGGGCAGTAGGCGGGAGCAGGTCGATGGGGGCAGAGGGTGCCGCGTAGCGACTGGAGGTTCTGGGTGGATCTCCCTGACAATGACCGGGAGAGGTTGCAGCTGTGGAATGCAGCCTTTTGTGCTGCAATTGCGGGTGCAAACTTTTGGGTGCGACCCATATAACCTAGAACCACTCTTTCCAAACTTGCCAAGCTTCTGGATAGATGAGGCAACTCGGTCCCTCCCCCGTAAGGGGGGGGCACAGTGAGGGGATAGGTATATTCTCTCACATGGGATACCCCCAGGAAGACATCTCAGTCAGGGGACCCTACATCCTATCTACATCTTGCAGATACCACAGGAGCTCCCTTGGACACCGGCCTGCCAAGCAGCTTTTTAGTCGCTGAAAGATGGCTTCAGATATAGAGATTCTGGATTATGGGCAGGAATTCCTACTTCAGACTGGCATCTCTGAATCTGGGGTTTCAGCACAGGTGCACCCAGAGGAGATGGATCAGTCCATTGCCTACATTGGCAGGCAGCTGAATGAAGGTGAAAGAAACTGGGCCTCAGTTGGGAAGACCCCAACACTTGTGCATTGGGCTATATCTTTACAGAGATAACATATGAACATACTACCTGAACATGTATTGCAGCACTCCCAGCAGATGGCCTTAGTAGATACATTTGCCTTCAGGATGAGCCAGAGAATTCAAATGATGTTGCAGACCCATTTCATGCTGCAGGGAGTGCGTTGGAATACCATCTACAAGAGTGAAATAGCCTGAATTTTACTGATTTATAATTAAAAAAAATATGCTGACAATTCGGTTTCTGAAAGTGAGATCTGCTAATAATAGCCCATTTTCATAGTGCACCATGCCAAAAAGCATAATGCACACAAGTACATTGCGGGACAGTGTCATGACATCCAGTGGCGGCAGGTTAGGTTCACAGGTCACATGTGCATTCCTGAGTTCCAATAGGCGGAAGTGGCTTTTGAATCATCTACATCTCTGATTCTAAACATAATTGTGTACCGTAGTCAGTGTGGTGGTGCGTTACTGTATATATATATAAGTCATATCTGGTTATGGCCTGGTGGCTACTAAGATCACACAATTACACAGCATTTGAATGTGATATACGTTTCCACTTGATGAGTAGTGCTTTAGTCGTGTGGTGTAAGGTGGTAGGAGATACTTAGAGGACAGTGGGCTAGTTGGGGATGGGAGAGAGAGAGGATAGTAAGCCTTACAAGGCAAAACAATCCAATGTCATCCTGTGTGTCCGTCAGTGTCCCTCAGGCAACACACTCTTGCAGGCAGGTCCATATCAATGAAAAATAACATATGTTGGCTGTCTCTACTCTAATCACAAAGATTGTGCACTGTGAGTATTTGTTTAAGCACTAAGGAGCAAAAGTGACCCTGCTCATGTTCAACCTATGCTAAATGGGAATCAAGGCAGCGTCTGCAGCACTTTCTGTAGTCTTTAGTTACCATGTTAGAAAAGAACTATCAGCATATAGCGCACGCGCAGAGCAGCTCCACTGCCTGTTTTTTGAACTATCAAATATATTGCTCTACTTGTACAGATCACCAGTGACCTGGCTTTGTAAGTGTGGTTATCAATCATGCAAAGTTAAAGCACAGACATGAGCAGTGCTTGAAATGGAAACACAGAAGAAGTGTAGGTACCCACTATCCCAGAGTACCTGCTCACTGTTGAGAAGTGCATGCACTCCTTCAAGTATTGGGAACCTGCTGGAAGGAAGGACTTTGCCTTTCAAATTAAAGAAGTCCAGGTACTCGGGACCGGCAAGCACCTGCCCATTTAAAGCACTGGTCAAATATTAAACACAGTTCAGTAGCACACTGAGTTCACAAATTCCGCAGATGGAAGCAATGAGTGCATCAGACACAGAGCCAGTTCACAAAAGCTATGGGGCCAGATTACAGAAACTTTGCACCTGTCCAAGTGCAAAGTTTGCACGGTAATCGCACTAGGGCAAAGTTTGCCCTATTTTTTAAAACACAGGGACACATTTAAAAAAACATCGACAAGTGCAGTTTGGCATATTAAAAGCAACAGGGCTAAAATTGCCCTAGTGCTAAAAAGATACATTTTTTATGCATTTTTGCATCAGGGCAAAGTTTGCCCTAGTTCTAATAACATTCCGCATTAGCACTAGAGCAGACTTTGCCCGGGTGCAAACATGCAGTGAAAATGCATATTTTTTGCACTACAGCAATTTTACCCTGGTGCTTTTAATATGCCAAACTGCACTTGTCGAGGTGCAATGGTTTTTTAATGTGTCCCAGTGCTTATAAAAATAGGGCAGACTTTGCCCTAGTGCTCATACCGTGCAAACTTTGCACTTGTGCAAAGTTTCTGTAATCTGGCCCTTGGTGTGCAAAATGCGCAGCTTTCAGCCGGAGTACAGACACCCTTCCCCCGTCCTGTCTGCATCTGGCGCAGCAATAAAGCGAGGCCACCGAAAACCAGTGCCAGGACTTAATGTACTAGTCTGTACGTCTTTGTTGTTCTTCTGACAGTATATATTTTGCTGCTACATTCCAATTTTCAATAAAATTTTAATTGAAAATAAAAGAAATAAAGCCAGGCCGATAGGAGCGAAAACAAACCTGCACCGTCCATGTTGAGGAGGCCCAGCCTGCGGGCGACGAGGTCACATCGGAACATCCCAGTGAACCAGACGGCCTAATCCGCTTCATAAAAGCTGTTATTGGCACAAGGAAACGACGACACAACAGAAAAGAAATCCCACTACTCAAGCTTGCTGCGGCCTAGACAAAGAGGAAGCGCGAGGCGAGTCCCTCTGACCTGCCGGCCATGTGTCGGATGTGGTCAGCTGGGGCGACATCCCCTTCCTGTGCTGGGCTACCTGCTCCCTACAGGGGATTGGGCGGTTGCACCTCCACTAAGGGGCGCACTCCCCTATGGTGACAGGGCCATCAACTGATACTACAGAACTTTCTCCATCTCCGGTCAATAAACTCAAACGTTTCCAATCATTTTAACTCGCCTAAAATGTTTTAAATTTGTTAAAATAGGGGTGGGAGGGGTGATCGTTTGGTCGCCTACACCGACATTTTTTATGTAAGAACATTTTGTTATGCGGGATTCATGTGACTATACATTATTTACGTATTTATTCATTTATAAAGCGCTCAAAGCCCAAGGCAACTAGGCGCTACGTATTTCAGTTTGCTTGTTCCATGTCAGGTAAGCACTGATCCAAAAATTACAACAGAAGGATACCTTGGTGAGGATCATGAAGTTATTCATTTGCAAGCTTTCTATGTCGGATGAAGTGGTACGAAGTTTACGAAAGCTTGCAAATAACAGTAACCTTTCTCCTGGCGTCCAATGCCATGCCTACCCTTCCCTCTCCTATCTCCTTGCCATTTTCCCAAGGCTTGCAAGCTTGAGGAACGTTGCCTCTGCTGCTTGTATGAACCTCCTAACACTCAGCAAACGTGGCCTTTTCTTACTAACCACTCTAACAACACTCCACTCTTGTGCTCAGCAAATATGACTACTGCTCAAGCCTACTCCTAAGCCTTCCTCTCTACTCGTCCTCCCTCTAGACAAAGTCCTCAACTTTGCACCCGCACTGTCACCAACCTACCCAGATCCTGCCTACTTCTACCTGCCGCCAACATGCTTTGCTGGCTCACCACGCACAACCGCTCTCTTTTCAAGTACCTTCACCTAGCAGAGCTCACAAAATCTTATCGCCCACTCGCATCGGCAATGAGATTTTATGACGGGTGAGGACAATTTCTATTGCCCTCGCCCTTCATGGCAAGTACAGGGATGTAGAAACGTTTAATTTGCTATTTACTGCAAAGCAACATACGTTGCAGTAAACAGTAAATAAACTTTCACTGTGCGGCGTTGGCCACTGGGTGACACCACTGCACTAAATATGATATGTATTAATGGTGAAATGCACCCTTTAAAAACAAAAAACATGAAATTTATTTTAAACATTTCTGGAGGAGTGAGAATGATTTTTTGGGGCGAGTAGGTTGAGGAAGTAACTAGCCTTGTAGGGCTAGTGACATTTTTTATAATTTGCTAAGGCTGTGATGGGCAGTGACCCGTCATGTCTGGGACTATGTATTTACAGTAGTCATCCCCGTCCCTGCAGGGGGCCCCATTCAGAAGATACAAGTATGTGGTTTGGTGGAGACCAAATGTTTGGTCTCGCCACAGCTTCAAGGGAGACCTGCTGCTTTAATTTGGAACCACAGAGAGCTCAAATAACCAGAGAGAACCTTTGATCCACAACAGAAAGGAGGATGGGTGGGACTTAGTATTACATGTTTTCACCCCTTTACCTTTTCTGTTGCAAAGCACTCTGGTTATGTCCTCATGCCTACAGGAGATTGTTGGTGGGCACCCAGAATTGTTTCATTAAGGTAGGCTTAGCCTACACCAATTACTGTGGCCCATTTGGCTTTTAAAGAGGGCTGAGCCCCTCTTTTGGCAGATCATCTGAAGACTTTGCAAGGAGTATTAAGAAGAACTCATTTGGACCCTGGCTGAGGATTTCCAAAGAGGGAAGGAAGCTCTCTCCACTAAACATCTCCCAGGGAACAGAGCGAGATACTGAATCAAGAGGACCCTCAAGCAGCTCCAGAACTGGTGCCCAGCCAGCACACAGCATGCCCTGCTAGGGCCTGCAAGAATGCTTCCTAGGTGGGAAGTTCCAGAGAGTTTCGGAGCCAAAGCAAGGACAAGGCCGCTGCTAGCAACACTCTCCTCAGCTTTGTGCCGTCTGCCTTAAAGGACGACAAGCCCAGTGAAGAAGCTAGGAGTGCATTGACAAGCATCAACCAGCTTCCGCAATAAAAGACATTTTTGAGCCAGTCGAGCCCCTCGAGCTGCAACCGACTGCACCGCTGACTGTTGTTACGCAGCAGTCAATCACAATGTCCAAGACGTCATGACCAGTGCTTCAGACCCACCAACCAGCACTGAGACAATGATTCCTAACCCCAAGCCGCCGTTTAGGGCAGCCTGCATCCATCCGTCCAGCCCCGAACTGCCAGCTGCCCGATACACACAGCTGTCTCCTGTGTTGAACACCGTCGCAGAAGCTGCAAAGCGCATTGAAACCGATTCAACCCTGTTGAGCACCGAGAACTTCTACAAGCACAAGGTACATTGTGGTTCTGTCCCCCTGGTCCTTCTCCGAAAGGCCCCTATTGACATTTTATGACCCATTGCTCCATCTGTGCTGAAATCAAGTATCCTTGAACTATTGCGATTAATAACTTTACCGCCTTCCCTCCTGTCAGTATCCAGAGTGCATCCCTTTTCCTTCTTTAAACTGCCTGTCCTCTGTATTCCTTTACATGGTGGGTTGTATTTTGTAGTGTGCTAGAACTGTCTGTTGTGATAATAATAAAGTAGATATTTTATACAACATTGACTGGACAGTCCCTTTTATCAATGGGTAATAATTGTATTTTTGCTGTGTAGCAACCAACCAAAGATCCACGACCTTGCAGATATAAGCCTGCCGTTCCGTCCACGTTACCAAAATTGGACAAGGAGGTTCATCATTTGCTTGTGTTTCCAATCTGTTCGGATCCCTTCTGGCGTACTAGAGGTGTGGGGCTGATTGATGGTTTGGAAACCGATATTCATCCCTGGACAATTGGTGCCCCGGAACTTGATTTGTCATAATTGGGTACAATCGTTGGTGAGTAAATGTATGGGAAGGAACATGTGTGGTGAACTTACTTCAATGAAATGAAAGATAACGTCCACTCTCTCTAAGAAACCAATTAAAGGCAGGCAGCACACTGCCCGCCACTGCCGGTAACGATTCCTGCAGATAACGGGAAATACTATCCACTGACTCCTCCTGCTCTAAATTTAGATGGGCTATCTTTGCAATAGCGCCATGAATCATATTACATTGGTGCCTGGTGCATGGCAGCGTTTGTAGTTTATGTCCGTCCAGACATGTTGGCTGCGGCTTCGATGCAGCTGGCATGTCATGTGTGCAGATTGTGTGGCCACAAGAGGACTTCTGGCCCAGTGGTTTAACTAAGCAGATGCTTCCTGGTTTCACTTCACCCCTGTTGTATTCAACTATCTACGAATTGGGTATGATAGTGAACCTTCCAGGGCTTTCAGTGACAGCAACAGTATAATCAGGCAAAGGCTGCTGGTCTGAATGAATGTCCTTTTTAAGGCTATAGTGTGTCAACAAAGGTGGAGGAACCTATATCAAGCCCATACCTTTCCACGACTCCCTGATCCTGATCGAACACCAAAGGTTTTTAGGACCAATTGGGTGTTAACATCCCCCAGTGTCCTGTTCATAACGCCCAATGTTGTGTTATCTCTGTGGCCCAGAACAAAGATGTCTTGGCACTAATAAAACACACAACATATCAGTTACACAACAACAAAAGCAAGAAGTGTTGCACAAAACACACCCCAAGTACCATTTGTTAATAATGCAGAGCTTCATAAACAAATGTGCTCCCATAAAGACAAAACTGCAGAGGTCCAAGTGAGCAGGAACTAACAGGAATTGAGTTCTGTTGATAGTTGCTCTGTTTTTACAACCATTTTAACAGTTCTGGAATTGCAACTGTTGGCCTTTCAGAAATACCTTTGACTTGAACTCTTTTCGTAGCTCATCACTTGGTTTGGGCATCTGCTGAGCTACTACAGAGTAAAACCACGCTTAAGACTTCCTTAGGTGCAGAAATAACATCTTAGAGGACCCTCTTTTTTTGTCCATCACACCCACTTAGCCGTCCCTGAATATGTGTGTCCTTATGTGCTATCGCACTAACCACCCGATCCCGCCGGGGTCACAGTTCCACTACATTTTTTGTTACACTTTCCGCTGTGAACATGGGTAACAGCAGGGCCGGCCTTAGGGCAAGGTCTTTCGGGCGACCTCCCGTGGTGCCATAGCCCCCTGCCACACCAACTCGGGGGATCTTTCAAGGTCTCCCCGGAGCTGGCGTGGTGGTAGAAGGTGCAGCAGGCGATCTATTGAAATGAAATGCACCCCGCTCTCGGGAGCAGGGCGCATTTAATAACAATAAATCGCTGATGTTTATGCATCAGTGCCTATGGATACATTTGGGGAAGGAGGTACTTTTTGTTTTGCTGCCCAGGGCGCTGCCACCGCTGGGCCCTGGATCAGAGAGTGATGGCAACACCTCGGCTTTGAGCTTAGCACAGAATCTTAATGGATCAGACATGCCTGTGGAAGCTGATACCAGCTGATGCTCAAATTCTGACGTGACCCTGAAGCAGAGGCATTGCAGGATTGTCTAACAAGTGGGGCTTGAAGCTAATGTTGTTGGGCTCAGTGCAGTGACATGAACATCTGTAAAGGCCCCACACAGCGCTGCTGATTGGGCATTGACAAATTTGGGGTGAGCCTTGCCTGCTCAGGCCCTACCCTCTCTACGCCGCTGCCCTGAATAAGCACAGGATCGGGAGTAGGTTTGAGTATGGCTGCTTATGCGTCCAATGTCTCAAAACATTCTAGTTAACATGCTACTTAGCAATGTGTGCAAAGATGGAGAGCCTTGAATGCCAGAAGTCACCTACTGGCTAGGTGCATGCCGTCAACACCTGAAAGAGTGACAGGATCACCCCGGGCCCAAAAGAAGGCAGAGTGGCCAGGCACTGCAGTGTATGAGTGTGGGAGCAATTAGTGCACTCTTGGTAAAGACCCTGGTTAAGAGAATGGATGCCTCAGTCTCACTGTACTGACGTGATAGGGAAACGAGAGCTGGGCCCTGGCTGATTGCGTCGAACCTGTCTGAGAGATGCAGGACATTTCGACATTCTGTGACGCAGGAATCAATGAGGGCGAACAGAGCTTTTTAAAGATCAACCACAGCAAGACAGATGTTGGCTATTAATGCAAAGAAGCACTCTCGCAAAACTATGCTTTGGCCATAATCCTTTGGCAAATACTGGCTTTCCACCCACTCAATGAAGAACCTGTCCATTATTATGGATTCTGAACTTTCACTCAGATCTCAGTTGTCTATGGTGGTGAAGACTTGTTTTCTGAAGAGACCCAACACCTTCTGCCATTTTTATCCTCCCCACATAAAGTCCTTGCAATTAACGCTTTTACATCTTGTACACTTGACCTGGTTTTTAATGGGCTGGGTGTAGCCAGGACGGAGCCCTTGCAGTCCCCAAAAAGTGCACCTGAGTCAGGGCTCTGTGGGCTCTCCTGACTAGCCCTAGATGCGCCAACTGCCTCAGGCAGATGTTTCCCTCAACACAGCCGTGTGGTGAAAGGGCTGCCTGCGGGGGTCAGCGCTTCTGATTAAGAACGATAGGTGTACCAAAAGGAATGATAGCAGTTTGCCCACCTCTGCTTTTGTTTCTTAATCAGAGGCTCTGACGCCTGCAGACAGCCTTTTCATCAATGGTCTGCCAGGTGAAAGGGCAGCCTGAGGGGGTTGGTGCTTCTGATTAAGAAACAAAAGGAGAGGCGTGTTCAATGGTATCATAGGTTTTGGTGCATCTGCCTCGACCTTTTGTCCAAAATCACAGGCCGTGAGCCCGACAGGCAGCCTTTGCTACAAAAGGTATGATAAAACTGTGTACACCGTTCCTGCTCTGAGTGCCTGCCTAAGTTCAGAGTCAAGTAATAATGTCGAAGCAATAATTTCCAACACACACAACCCCTGAACTTTGGCCACACCCCCTTGTTAGCGCATTGCCCTCTCGATTCCTTTTCCCACTTATAGCACTGCACTTGACTATGGGAAATTGAGGAAGTGCATGTTGACGGTTCATAATACGGCATCAGGGCTAATGTTCAATGTTCGTAAATACGAACATATTGTGCCAGGAGTTGCCTTGCTGTACTGGTTACCCAGTTACAGCCAATGTGCTTAACCCATAAGGCTATTTATGGCATTTATTTTGACAAAGTAATTGCTCTGCTAATTTCCAACTAGATAGCTAAGGAAGGTCAGAGTCTACCCACACAGTGTCCCTAAGTTTTCACGAGCAAGATTTCAGGGGTGGGAGGGACCAATGTAGTCCAACCTACAAAGATTGAATGTGCTTCCAGTATACCTGTGGACGGATAGGGATATCCTGATTTTTCAGGAGAATTGAACGCATGGCTTTTATATTGCCGGTCAGATATCACAGGGAGTTGAACGCTCGCTCCGGATATCTGTGCACAGGCTCTTGTGGCAGGTTCGAATCCTGGCAAGGTCAAAGCAGCCTTTCATGCTTCCGAGGTCGATAAATTGAGTACCAATGCTCTGAGACGCATGGGTGTGTAGCGCTATATAAGAAATTGATATTATTTTCAGGGAAATTACGTCTGTCCCATTATTTGTCAATTCCTTCGTTCACTAGCGTCAAGAGCCCTCCAGTGAACATTGCACTCTATACAATCCAAAACACAAAGGCGGCATTCTCTGTAGAAACATCGCCTCGCCGTGGTTGCACACATCTAAGAATGATCGATGTAAACGTGACAGCTGATGTGGATGTACATGTCCTCCTTTATGACGTTCCAGAACGAAGGAGAGACCAGGAAGTAGGAAGACTGTGCGGGTGCGGTTCTCTAATGTATGTGATCTTGAATAACACCCTTCTGCAACTATTTGTGGCCTCGCTGTGTGTGGCTCTGCAAGAAAAAAGGGGGTGGGGTTCACTAGTGGCACAGCAGGAAAGGCAGATGTGAAACCCGTGATGTTGACGGGTGCAGGTCGGAAGTACCCAGTTCCTGAGTGCCAATCTGCTTTCTATGGGTTCAGAAGTGACACTTTGGAGTATTTTATCCATAGGGAAGAGCCCAAGATCTGATAGACTACAGCTCTTTGGGTCTGATTGGCTGCTGATGTGGGCGAGTGCGACAGGGCTAAAGAGGAGAGATTAGCTCTGCACTCGTGGGAAGGACAGTGCACCTCTCCTGTACCCCCAATTGTCTTTTTCAGTATCAGAAAATGGCATCAGCCAAGGCCTTGGACACGGTAGGTCTCTTTGCTTCCTTGCTATTTGCATGACTGTATACATCCAGGGTACATGATGCCCTGCAAAGAAACACTCTAACAAGGGAACAGCAAGCAGGGCACTCCTGCCCCCGGGAGCTGCACAATGAGTGCAATATCGATGAGGTCTAAACCTGTTGGTGTAGGTGGCCTGGGTGGATGAGAAGGCGGACGAGACATAATAGCAGTACACAAGTTGCACCCACAATGCAGCAGGAACAGCATCTATGATGTGTACCCATGTCGCAAGGTAACTGGGCATTTTCTAGCAGTATTAGCTTGCTACTATACGTTTAGCGCCCACTAATTCGACATTTTGACATCAATTTTCTACACCATAAGCAAGTATGTGCGGGGGATCTCCCAGTTGAAATGGAGTGTTGGGGCATGGGGGACAGCCTTTCTTCAGCCTAGGTAACCCACTTATGAAAGAAAGCTGGGCACATTTTAATAATACCACACAAAACATTACACGCCAATAATGAATGGTCTTCTTTCTGCACTGAAATTCAGGATTTCTTTTTTGTAATACCACCCTTCTCAAGTGCCAATTTAGTTTCTGTAAAACACATAATGGTGCACTTAGCAGAACATAAACCTACACACTACTTGCAATAAAATCTCTACTCTTTGCCCAATCAAACAGTGTGTTAAAAATTCTCTGAGTGCCACTGTTGGGAGGGTCTGTCTGTGATCTAACATTTAACCCCAAAGCTCTTATTTAAATGACTTCTAATAAAGGGAAATACAGCCAACCAATTTGGCACAGAGTATGGTCAGTGGAAGAGTTCCTGGCATATCTAGCATGGTACCGTATTGTTTGGCAGACAGGTGTTTCTTTCAGTTATATGTCATATTACCGAAGCAAATTTCAGAGGGGTACATTTCACCACAACCGAAATACTGAAAACATACATTTTCTTTTTTATTTTATATGGGGGGGGTCCCCTCAAGCCACCCGTTTTTCTATCCTTGTAATCCTACCCCAACCCCCTCCAGACCCATTTTAACCCCTTACCCCGCTACCCTATATATATTTATTTGATATTTTCGGTATTTTTTCGGTAATATGGTTGCACTGAAATGTACCACTCAAATTTGCTTCAGTAAATTGACTGGGTACCGTTTTTTCGAAGTAATTGTCATCGAAGCAATTACTTCGAAAACGCTCATCGAAATATATAGAAGGGTAAGGGGTTAAAAGCGGTGGGGAGGGAATTAGGGTGGGGATACTAGTATAGGGATGGGAGGGTCTTTGGGGGGGGCAAATATTTATAAAACAATTGTTGAGTTTTTTCAAAGTAATTTGTTCCAAAATAATTTCTTTGAAAAATGATTGTTGGCCAAGGGACATAGAACCATCTGGCACAGATATAGCCATTTGGGGTGCCTGTGATCTATCTGGCACAAGGTATGTTCAGTTGAAATGGCCCATGACCTATCTAGCACAGAGCACGGTTAGTCAAAAATCTTCCCGAAATGTCTGGCACAGGTTATGGTGAGTTGGAACACTTAAGGCAAAAGGAATGGCCACTTGATGGGCCCATGAACAATCTGGCACAACGGAGACAGGCAGTGCTCCCAAGACATATTCGGCACAGTGCATGGTCAATCGTGGGACGTATTACATATTTGGTAGAGTATGATGAGTTGAAGGATCTTGTCATATGCACTATAGACTATGATATGTTGGAGTACCCACAACACATCTGGTACAGAGCATCTTAAACTGGCATGCCCATGACATATCTCGAAGAAACTAAAGCTAAAGGATGTTGCAATATCTGGCACACAATATGTTATCTCAGATGCCCAAGACATATCTTGCACAGAGTCTAGTGAGTTGAAGGGCTACTCACATAACACTGTGCACGTGAAAGTAAAACGGCACACCACTTCCTGATTTACCAGTCCCCCTCCTCTAATCCCGCCTACCAAGCAATCTGATTGGGCATACTGACCCATAGAGAATAACGAGAGTGCATCGCTGCACAGGAGGCCCGCAACCCGATTTTCCACACCGGACCTGCAGTGAGAAGACTCTCCACAGCCATGGGAACCCAAATCTTCATCTTGTGGGCATTTTCAATTAATTGTAATAATACTGTCCACATGAAAGTAAAGCGGCACAACACTTCCTCCTTTGCCAGTCCCCTGCCTCTAATCGTGCATACCAAGCAATCTGATTGGGCCTACGGACCCATTTCAGTACTCCACTCAGGGCATCCCTATGCCCATTGCAGCCCCTCCGGCTAAGGGCCCCAATGCAAAGGGCAGCCCCTGAAGAAGCAGCTCCAGATCGTGTTGGTCCGTGTTAACCTGTGGAGCCTGCAGCCGTCAACCAGAAGCGACAGACAAGGTAGGTAGGTCTGGACAGGGGGAACAGCAATTACTGCTCCTCATAAGGCTGTCCGACCCTTCTTACTATCCTATTATCACATTATTAAAAAGCCTGTAGTTTGCTACACATCTCACATTTAGCCTATGTCCAGTTAGCCAAATCTCACATTTAGACTGCTTGTGTCTAGTTAGTCATTAGCCTGATTGTGGGCCTCATTACGAGATGGGCCGAATGGGATTAACGGCGCCGGTAATGGTGCCGGCGCCGTTAATCCAATTCCGCCCTATTACGAGGTTCCCTCGCGGCACCCGCTCTGGACGTCTGGTTTTACCATATTTCATATTTTAGCCTAATTTTGTTTAGCTAGTCATATCTCGCATTTGGACTGATTGAGTCTAGTTAGGCATATCTCACACTTAGCCTAATGGTGTTTAGTTAACCCTAGCTCACATTTGCACTGATTGGGCCTCATTACGAGTATGCCGGTCCGGTAACAACAGTGCTGGCAAGCCTACCGGCACCATTGTTACTGGTCCAGCACACTAAGGCTGCGGGCGGCTGCCGTTCCGCCCTCAGACTTTCCCGGGAAGCACCAGCACCGTTATTAATGGTGCCGGTGCTTTCCTCATCCCCATTCCCATTGAGTCCTTCAGGACTCAATGGGAATGGGGATTAACATTTTGTCAGCGCCTTACTTCCAGGAACACCGGGGTCGTTATCCCACAGTGTTTTCGTGGAGCCAGGTACAATAAAAATGCACGAGTCCGGCAGCAGCCTGCCGGTCTTACCGGCATGACTACCGCCGGACTTGTAATGAGGCCCACTGTGTCTAGTTAGCCATATCTCACATTTAGCCGAAAGGAGTTTAGTTAGCCATATCTCGCATTTAGACTGATTGCCTTGTAAACCATACATTTTAAGTCTTGCTGCATTTACTGTTGTGCCCCCATTTTGGGCCATTCTCCCTCTGTCCAGATGTCCCAGGTGTAGGTGCTATTGCCTTTAGGTCGAATTGTGCTAGTAAGCCATATCTCAGATGGTGTTCTAGCCCTATTTGATTTTGGACCAACTGTGTTAGCTAGCCTTATTTCACACTTAGGCAAATTGTGTTCCAGCCATATTTGAACCTAAACCAACTGTGTTAGTCGGCCATATTTCACACCCAGGCAAAAGGCAGGAAACAAACTTTGAACAATCATAGAAAGGTAGGCAATCCCACCATAAGTCCAATTAACTGCAAGTAAGACAGAACCCAGAATCATAGTAGTAGGTAAGACTACTCCACAGGAGAAACTAGGACCCCTACCAAGTCCAGCCCATCATCTACCATCCCTCCATATAACAATCTGAGCCAACTCATCAAGGCCGCACACAGCGTGAGACCATCGCCAACCACGACCCAACTCAGCCACTCTCAACAACCCCTACTTTATCCACGGAAACAAAACTCATTAGTAAACCACCACTGACAGGACCCCAACCCAAAACCAGCAAGTCGGACAACCAAAAGGCAGACAGAAACACAGAATAATTAACATAGAAGGGCATACGCCCCTGTAATCCCAAAGAACCCCAAATCACATGAAGCCACTCGCAACTGTGAGACATCCTGAAAAATCCAAGAAGACAGACCATGACACGTCAGATAATCAGCCGACGTGAGAGAAAACAAGAAAGAATATCTAAAAGGGAAACACAACAGACCCCAACCCTGACAAACTCCATGACATCATCAGAACGCACAGCCATGACCATCACAGGAATAAGAGACACCCCCCGAAAACAAGACAAATATTACTCTACCTTACCCCATTCCTCACTACAACTGGATCAACAAAACAGATACCCATACATGACAGCAGAATACCAGGACCCCACAGAAAAAAAGGCAGAAACAACTGGAAGAATCTGAAGCTGCACCCTCACACCATACATCACTAAACCCCAAGAGACCCGCCAACACCATTGTGAATCGGAAGAGGCACCTGAAATGGCCATTAACCCAATTAGACGCCTAACAGACCTATTCAATGATGAAACAAGAATAAATGAACACTCAAAAACCCAAAGATGACAAGGAGCACCGCCAACAAAATCACCCAAAGATGCAAACCAGAATAAATCAAATCACTACAAAGAGAAAACTACACTGCAACCTAATCAACGCCAGATCTATGTCCAAAAACGCAACTGAGATCTACGACCTTCTCTGCGATGGGGGAATTGACATCCTATTCATCACAGAAACCTGGCAAGCTGAAAATGACAAAGTCATACTTCAAAGCTGCCTACCTAATAACTTCAAATGCAAACAGGCAAACAGGAAAGGAAAATGAGGCGCAGGGCTCACAGTAGCCTACACAGAACATCTAAAATTCAAACAGCAGAGCCGTTAAACATCCGAACTGCAAATCCCTTTTCCTCCACCTGACCACGGGTCCACAGTCAAACCTTCCATTCATACTCGTCTACAGGCCTCAAACCTACGATGCCACCTTCACAGACACCTTCATAGAAGCAGTTAGCAATCTAGCCATCAAACATGATCATATGATCATTCTCTGAGACTTCAACATATGGTTTGAAGAAGAGAACCCCAACTGGCAGAAAACCTTAACCAAGCAACTTGAGACCATGAACCTTCGACAGGTGGCGAAAGGAGTGTCACACATAGCAGAACACGCCCTGGATGCAACCTTCACCAAAGAAAAGATGATCACAACAGCACAGCCCATCCAAATACTATGGAGTGACCACCTCATCATTCCTTTTATGATCCAAAAACCATCAAACCCATCGAAAAGTCAGCTTACATACCCACCAATTTGGAAAAGAAACTGGAAAATTGTCAAGAACAGTAACCTAGAAGAACAACTAAAAACCACAAAGCCAATGGCCATATCATTGGAGGCAACAGACAGACGGAAAAGCAAAATTGATCCAGAAATGGATTGCAGAAACAATAGATGCCAATTGCCCGGAAAACGTCTCATACATCAAGAAAGAAAGCAGTGGCTAAATGGTTCACCCCCATCTAAAAGCAATGAAAATAACTAACTGTAAACTAGAACATGATTGGAGGAAAAATTACGACAAAGATAAAAGAGTAAAATACTGACTACAAATACGATCATACAAATCAGAAATTCTCAAAGCAAAAAAGAAGCAGTACGACGACCAGATCAGAAAAACCACCAATAACCAAAGAGAGTTATTGAACATCATAAATGAGATGAGAAACCTACCCGGATGCAACAACTCACCATTACCCTCCCATAAATTATGCGACGATCTCGCAGAACACTTCAAGAACAAAATCACCAACATACACCAAGTCATACAAAGCAGACCAATCGACCAAAAAATGCACCAGCTACCATAAGCCCCTGGACCACAAAACAAAATGTGCTACTTGCCACAGATGTCAAGAGAAAAACTATGGAGCATGATAAAACAAAAGAGTAACACGGCAGGTTCCCCAACATACCTCTGCCCTCCAGACATCTACAAATCCATCCTTGCACAAGACACACAGTCGGAATACTACCTAAACCTCTTCAATCAATCACTTACAACAGGGAGAGTACCACGACAGTTAAAACGGCCTACATCAAACCTCTGCTCAAGGACACAACGGGATATGTGAAAGACCTCTCAAACTATAGACCAATCTTAACCATCCCATACCCAGCCAAACCATTAGAAATCTATGTGTATGAACAACTACTGGAGCACGTTGAAAATACCCATCTACTGGACCAGCCACAAGTAGGCTTCATACCCTTGAGTGGAACAGAGACAGCACTTGTCTCAATATTTGACGAATTAAAGACAAATGCAGACTCCAACACCAAATCAGCACTGATATTATTGGATCCCCCAGCCGCCTTTGACACAGTCAACCACAACATCCTAATAAAAAGACTGGAAGAAATAGGGCTCACGGCACAGCCCTGCTCTGGATCAAATCTTTCCTCTCGGCAAGAACAGAAACAGTTTGGTTAAAACCTTTCAAATCCGCACCACGGGACACCACCTGCGGAATACCCCAGGGCTCACCGCTATCACTCCTACTCTTCAACATCTACATGACACCGCTAATCAACCTCATCAAAAACAAAGACAAACTTGCTACAGCTATGCAGATGATACACAAATCATCTTCAAATACACTGACATAAAAGAAGAGAACGCACCCCTAACAGAGTTCCTCAAGGAGCTCTACCAATGAATGAAAATCAACAAACTCAAAATTGACCCAGACAAAACTGAAATCATGATTACACCTGAAGACATAGGAAACAATCAGCGGATCCCATGGCCCATAAAACTAGAAACCCATTGACACCATCTGCAGCAGTAAAAAACCTTGGAATCATCATGGCCAAATAATTAACACTAAAACCCCAAATAAATACGATAATCCAGAAGTGCTTGTTCCAACTACAATCAAAAAAAGTCTACCTTTCTTCTTATTCACACACAAAACACTGGCCTTCATATCCCTCATCAAGTATAGAATAGATTATGCTAACAGCTTATTCCTTGAAATGCCAGACTACCTACTAAAGCAACTACAATTAATACAAAATGTGACAGCCAGACTTCTCCTTAAACTCAACATATGGGATCACACCACACCAGCTCTTAGGATGTTACATTGGCTTCCGGTAAAATAAAGAATCACTTTCAAAACAATGTGCATAACCCACAGAGCAATACACGGCCAGGGAGCATAATTTATTCAAAAGAAACTTTCCATCTACAAACCAACCAGAACCCTGAGATCCTGCAACGACATCCGTCTAGAAACCAAAACAACACAAAGAAAAAAACTGGGAGGATCAGCATTCTCCTGCTTAGCCGGGAAACTATGGAACTCTCTTTCTAGGGAAATACGAACTGTGGAGGACCATACAAAATTCAGAAAACTTCTTAAAACCTGGCTCTTCAGCTCTGAACACAATGAAATTGACTGACCAGCCCCTGCACACCTTGTATAGGGCAACGTACTGAAAAAGTCAAAATAGGCCGAAAACAATAGTGGCACGAGGGACATGACTGCAAAGAGGGATAGGACCGGGAAGAGAGACCTTAAACTGAGACGCCCCCTTAAAAGAGAGACTAAGAAACCGGAAAAGCTGGTAGGCTTGTTACGATTAGGCCAGGGAAGGAGGTTTAAGGGAAACCAAGGGAGAGAATAGCAGGGAAGGGAGATTCTCAAACTAGGCGCACCTCCACTGAGGACCAACAAGTGCACAGGTGTAATCCACCAAACCCTCCCCAATAGATAGAACAACACCCGTAGGTTATCGAGGAAGACGACTAACCGCTCCCTGCGAATTGGCCTTAGGCCTGTGAACACATCACCTAGCTAGAAATAGGCCTAGTTCCAAGAAAACAGACAGCCTAACGAATTCCGGAAAAGCTTCGGATTCATGAACGCTGAGGTGATCATTCAGTTACAACACAAAAAGGGCAACTAGGGCAGGGGGGAAGACAACGTTCATGACTGCCACGGGTGACACAATTAGATGAAATTCAAGAGTAGGACCCGTGACGTACTTAGACTGATTCCAGGGGTGGGAATTGTGATGCACTTGGATGGATGTCAGGGTTAGTGAACCTGATGCAGTTAGGTGGACTTCAGGGGAAGGAAATGTGATGCACTTATATAGATTTTGAGGGTGGTGGGGTGACACACACGAATTGATTCCTGGGGTGGGAGGTGTGATTCGCTTGGATGGAATTCAGGGGAGGGAGTTGTGAGGTGGTTGGGTGGGATTTGGGGGTCGGAGATGTGATGCACTTGGACGGATTCTCAGTGGGGGGGAGGTGTGACGCACTTGGATTGATTCCTGGGGTGAGGAGAGTGGTGCACTTGGATGAATTTCTAGGGCGGGGGACTTGATGCACATGGATTGATTTCGTGGGTGAAAGGTGTGGAGCGCTTGGATGAATTTCCAGACCATTCACCAAAAATCTGTACTAATAAAGTCACTCCTCTGCATAATCCTCTCAAACTCTGGAGTTAACACATCCAGATCTATACAGCACCACAGTCTGCGCATACTTCACAACATCACAACAACAAAACAAACCACACACAATCTCGCACAACAGCAGATGGTGACCAAACCTCCAAAAATCACACTTATGCTTAGTGAATGCTGTTTTTCCGAACTGAAGCTGCCAAAAGCACATCACAGCTCTCTTGCTCTTTTCTCGCTCAATCCCACTAACCACCCACACGCCCTCCTTGCATTACAGATCCGCCTGAGCACCTGGTGACCACACCAGTGGCATCAGTGTGCAGCATAAAAACCTTTAACATTGACATTAACATATCTGTCACAAAGTCTGTTGAGTTGGAGTACCCTAAGCATATCTGGCACACGGTACGCCAGCTGAAAGGACATTGTTAGTCAAAGGACCCCTGATAAATCTGACAGTAAACGTCAGGCAGAGTGTGCATGACATGTCTGGCAGGCGATATGGTCAGCCGCAGTATCCAAGACATATCTGGTACAGGACATGGTCAGTGGAAATGGACATTACATATTAGTGACAGCAAACGATGAGTTAAAGGACCTATGCATACGTGGCACGTCTGGGCCGCTCTACAGAACATGCCTCGCATCTGGTACAGTGTGGTCAGTTGGAGTGCCCATGCATGACCTAGCTGACATGATAGGGCGGATGTTTTCAGTTCACTGTTCTGGGCAGCCTGCAGTGTTGTTGTGCTGTCTGGCATCATAAGCCATTAGAGGCGCAGGGGCATATTGAGCCGTCTGGCCTGCGCAGGCTGCAGACACATCGCGGACGCGCTCATTGATCCGCGGACTGTTCCCCCGCCAGTGCCCCATTATGAAGACCAGGCTCCTCCAGCGGACCATCGGCGTGCCAAGTCCTCGGGCTGTCGGGCCGCGTCCACCTCCATTTCCTGCCAAGTTGATGAATTCGGAGCGCTGTGGGCGGAGTGTGTCCAATGGGAGGGGGGGTGGTATCCTGCACTAGAAAGGCCCAGCGGGCACGCCTCCAACCACCAGAAACATCAAAATAGACAGTAAATGTGGAGAGGGTACTCACAGTTCAATAGGAGCGTGGGGTACAATTTATTATCAATGCATTCATTTTGCACACAATGTGCTAAGAGGCTGCCAAAATGGTAAACACTGCGGTACATACAACTTCAGATTACAGCATTTGACATTACCAAATGGGGTGCAAAAATCAGGTGCAACTGAGCAGTCGTCACAATAATGCTGCAGCTCAAATCACAATAAATAACCACGGGTTACGGGCGTATCTGAAAGCCAAAGCTAAGGAGTGGTCAGGGAGGGCACCGGGGCCTTTCAAACTTTTCAGTTGCAATGGACCTCGTGCCGCAGGAGGTGGCCGTGGCAGCTGCCCCAATGTCAGCAGTCTTCTAGCAAAGCATCATACTTCTTTACTTCATACATTAATGTGCGCCTTGACTCTTCCCCTGCCAAGCCATTACAAAAGGTGAAAGACCATATGCAAATCAGGCTGGGTCCCACCCCAAAAGGGGTGCGGATTATTAGGCCTCTACTCGAGAATACAGTGTGTCTGGAATATTTGCACTCCGGCTCAACCTTCTTACAGATACAAACAAATAAGTTATATGGTGCTCTGACACCCGCTGCTGTCAAGCTTCTAGGTACAGAAGCACTTGCCTCACAATAGACAGTACCTTCCCTTCTTGTAGCTGTGTCTTCTTGATCTACTGCCTGTCCATCTGTTACTGCGCTGAGTCCTTCTCACTATTGAAACCCGAGCAGAATGGTTTAGAGCTTATGTTCTGGATAATTGGCACAAGACCAGGTGCTGATGGGGGTCAGTAGAAAACATCAAACCTGGGCACATGCAGACTGTACTAATCAAAGCTCCTTAGCCATACTGCATAGGTTCCACAAGTCAGCTTTATTCCAGTTACATTAAGATGATACTGGGTCCCATCACCCAGGCTGGGGCTCTCCAACTGACCTACCCTGGAACCTTCACACAGGCATTCCCTACACTCGCAACCAAACATTCTCTCAGACACACCGACATTCTCTCATGCATTCCCTAGCACCTGCATTCGCACCAAGTACGATACAAGACAAACCAAGATAGAAACTCAGATGGCAGTAACCGCAGGGGTGGTAGGGATCGGTCGATCGGTGTTCCTGCGAGGCGTAGGGGGTGCAGCACGAGGCCCGAGTTCAATGATTGAATGTCGGGGTAGTTTTGATGTTAGGGGAAAGGAGTTCCAGAGAAGGGGAGCAAGGGGAACGCAGGAGCAGAAGCGAGAGAGAGTGCACAGGACGGGTGAAGGAGGAGAGCAGGCTCGGACTGGCCTTTGGGGCAATGTCCAAACCCAAAATGCTAGTGTGGACCTGTTTTTTGGCCAATGTGGGCCAGTTTGATGAGTTCCTTTGCTATGAGGTTAGTAGTTTTGAACATTGTTACTGAATACATATTTTAAAAGCACAATTTGCATCACATTTTATCAACAAACTCCCCCTTGGGTATTACTCAAATGGTCTGTCACCAAAGGAATGAATAGCCATTTGCAACGGTGGGACACTTTTTAATTAGTGCCCAAGACAGTTTTATGCCCCAGTCCAACCCTGGAGAAGAGTAGTGAGAATTGGAGGTAAGCAGCTGCAGGGGAGGGGGAGTGTAAGACCATAAATGGATTTGAAGACAAAAGAAGGGATTTGTAGAGTGGCCAGTTGTGCATGGAGAGCCAGCTGTAAGGTGGGTGTTGCGTAGAAATGAGAGAGGAGCGTGAAGATTTTACAAGGTGACGAAGTTAAGGAATTTGTCGAAGAGAGCAAAGGATCAGTGAGGGAGGCTTGAGCAGAGATCAAGGTGACAGAGTATCAGGGTGGGAATAAGAGGTTTTGTGAGGGTTAAGTGAGGAGCGGATCTCCCGATTTTATGGAGATGAGTTCTGGCGGCTCGGGCTGTAATGAAGTGACTGAGATTTAGATCGCTGTCGAGGAGAATCCCAAGCTTACCAGGCTTCCGATGGGTGTGAAATGTTTAGGGGTAAAAGAAGAGAAGGGACATTAGAGGTAGCGGATTAAACACTTAGAGGAGTTGAGCATAAGACAGCGACATGACATCCAGTGATGATCGTCGGATGGATTGGCAGTTGGAAGTCCTGCACTGACTCTCAATGATGCACCACGAACTGATACAGAGCCCTTAACATCTAGTCTGCACCAACTAAATGTGACAGGGAGGGCTACGCCTGTAGGCTGTGTCCCCCCAGAGTACACAGATCTATGCGTTAGTTGTGCAGTGAGCATATGAACATGTGTGCGGTTTAGCCCCACACATTTTCTGAGGTTGATCGCCCATCATTCAATTTCTTTAAAAATATCTAAAAAGCCCAGGCGAGTGCACACCCACTGTGCAGATGGTCGAATTCCTCACATGACCCCCAGCCTCAACATGTGAACCACCACCGTACTGAGGGTCTAGGTCTTCAACCTGGTGACAGTACCATCTGAGGCCATCTGCATTTCCATGCATGCTGGGAGCCTGGCTTTTGCTGGATGTCCATATCTAATCCCTGTAGGGATAAGGGCCAACGCAAAAGTTTAGGGTTTCCCCTTGCATAGTCATTAATCATCGAAGAGGCCGGTGTTCTGTCTGGATCATAATGTGTGACCCAAAGATGTAGGGTGTCAGCTTATTTATGGCCCACACAAGCGTGTAAGCCTCTTTATCAATGACAGCCCAGTTCCTTTCCCTTTTTGTCAATCACCTGCTAATGTAGGCCACGGGTTGCTCTACCCCTTCAGAGTTCAGCTGCGCTAACACGGTTCCAATTCTAAAATCACAGGCATCTGTCTGGATAATGAACTCCTGACCATAGTCTGGCACTTTCAGAACTGGGGCCCTGCACAATCCGTCCTTTACATCCTGAAAGGATGCATGACAAGCGAGGATCCAAGTTACCTTCTTTGGCTTGTTCTTTGAAGTCACATTATTTAGGGGCATGGCAATGGTCACATACCCCTTGATGAACGACCGGTAGTACCCGGTGAGACCTAGAAAGTCTCTCACCTGTGTCTGTGTGGTGGGGATGTCCCAATTCTTCACAGCCTGTACCTTTGCTTCGAGAGGTTGTTTCTTACCCTCACCAACCAGGTGGCCTAGGTAAGTCACGGTACCTTGTGGTATCTGGCACTTTGTGGCCTTGATAGCCAACCCTGCATTCTGCAGCGCCTGAGGCACTTGTTTCAGGTGGGATACATGGTCCTCCCAGGTGTGGCTGAACACGGCAATGACATCTAAATAGGCGACACTGAAGTTTTCTAGACCAGACAAAACCTGGTTAACCATCTGCTGTAAAGTGGCAGGGACATTCTTTAATCTGAAGGGCATCAAAGTGAACTGATAATGTCCTTCCGAGGTGAAAATGCTGACCTCTCTTTCGCTCCATCCGTCAAGCGGATCTGCCAATACCCAGCTGTGAGGTCAAAGGTACTTATTTACTTGGTAGCGCTGAGCTTGTCAATGAGCTCATTTGGCCGAGGAATGGGGTGAGCATCCATCTTCGTGACAGAATTGAGCCCCCTGTAGTCCACAAAAAGTGAACTTCAGTCTTCCCATCACTGGTCTTTTTCGGGATCTGTACCACTGGACTAGCCTAGGGGCGGTGGATGGGCTCCATCACTCCAAAGGACAGCATCTTAGAAACTTGCTGCTTGATGGCGTCCCTGACCTTATCTGACATCCAGTGATTCCAACTCTTCACCGGCTTACTGTCTCCAGTATCCACATCATGGGTGCACCAATCTGCGCAACCTGGAGTCAGCTAAAACAGACCGGCAAACTGTCCGTTGCTGATATGATATGTCTTTTGCACGGTTGATACCTTCAACTGACCCATCTGTGGCTTCAGTGTGCAGGAGGTCTGGGAGGGGATCAGTCTCCTCCTCAGTCTCTAATGCACATCTGTTTAGTTCCTTTCATGTCAATGAGATAATTCACCTCACTGATTTTTTCCAGCACACAGTAAGTCCCAGTCCACTTGTCCTGAGGGGCACTGGGTTTGACAAGCTTCACAATCCACACCCACTGGCCTGGAGACTAGACTGTCACTGAGGCCTTTTGGTCATGCCAGTGCTTCATCAGCTCCTGACTGGCCTTTAGGTTTCTCGTTGACTGTTCCATGTACTTTACCATTCTAGACCGAAGACCAAGTACATAGTCCACCACATCTCGTGTAGGGGAGGAGGGGTTGCTCTCCCATCCCTCTTTCACTAGACTGAGGGAACCTCGGACAGGGTGTCCAAACAGAAGCTCAAATGGGCTAAACCCTACACCGCTCTGTGGCACCTCCCTGTGGGTGAACAGTAGGCATGGCAGGAGAATATCCAATTTTCTCCTCAGGTGCTCTTCCAACCCACATATCATGCCTTTCAGGGTCTTCTTGAACCGCTCAACAAGCCCATTTGTTTGTGGATGGAAGGATGTAGAGAACCGGTAGGTGACTCCACACTCTTCCCACATAGCCTTCATATACGCTGATATGAAGTTTGATCCCCTGTCAAACTACTTCCTTGGGGAATCCAAAACAGGAAAATATCCCAATCGGAGCTTACACAAATGCAGGGGCTTTGATGCTCCTTGGAGGGACAGCCTCAGGGTACTTTGTGGCAGGGTCTACCTCCACCAAGATGCATCTGTTCCCCTAGTTAGTTTGATGATCCAAAAGACCTACAACATCCATGCTTTTTCTCTTGAAAGGCGGCCCAACCATCGGTAGTGGAATTAAGGGGGGCGGTGCGGCAACACCCGACTTGGCAGAAGCTTGAAAAGTTGGACAGGACCTGACAAATTCCTTAACCTTTACGCCGAACTACAGCCAGTAAAAGTGCACAGACAACCGGTTCGATGTCTTAGTCATTTCCAAGTGAGCCGCTAAAGGAATATGGTGAGCCAAATCTAAATTGAACTTTCTGTAGCACTGGGGAATCACCAACCTTCTAGTGCCCTCGCCTTGAGAGTCTTTTTGCTCACTGTACAGGTGTCCATCCTCCCAGCACACTTTGAACAGGCCAGGGGCCTTCCCCTTAGCCTGCTCCTCCGCCTGCTTCTGCAGACCGGCCAGAATGGGACATTCTTTCTGGGCTTTAAAGAAGTCAGTCTGATCTGGGTCCCCAGCTGATGCAAACTCATCCAGCTTGGGCAAGCCCTTCAGATCTGCTCCCACCTGGTCCTTGAGTGCCCTGCTACCAATGTAGGGTCCTCAGTGGCTACTGGCCCCTCTGCAGCAGGGGTAGGTGACTCAGCAGTCTGTAGAACTGGACTAGAGGCTACCGGCCACGCTGGTCCTTTCAGCAAGCCCTCTGGAAGCACTCCAGGCCCTAAGGCTCTGAGAGTGCTCAATCAGGCGATCTCTTTGGCCCTTGATCGGGTTGCTGTTGCGACTATCTCAGGATCAGGAAGATCATTACCCAACAGACATGGGACAGGGATGGAGTGTTTTCACCGCTACACGGCACTGGGTTATTTCAACTCGCCAGCTGAACTCTACTATCGCCAAGGGGCACTTACTCTTTCTGTCAAATCCACTGATGCTACAATCAGGCCCATCGATTTACTGGCCTGGTTGTAGCCACTGCCGGGTGACAGCAGTGATGCTAGCTGCAGTCTCTATCCATTGATATGCACATGTTCTAGATAGAGTTGAGCATTATTGGGAACTGGGATCTCTTCTGGAGACCCAGTACCGTTCCCACTCAGTGTAACCAATCCACATTCGGCAACTCCCTGGCCTAGTCGGTAGTCCTACTCTAGGTGGTCTACACTAATGATGGCCTCTTCCATGAGTCCAAGATGTACTATGGCTTGTTTGGGTAAACCCTTGCAAGCAGGATCCTTTCCTGTGGCCCAGCTCCTTACACACGAAGCAACCTTTGGGTGGTGAGAACGCAGGTGCCCAGTGTTAGGGGTGCCTGTGCTCTTCTTTTCAGTGTGTACAGCTGAATTAAAGTTGGGGGATTTCCCTTCATACTTTTGGGTACCTGACTTCGAAGAGGAGTGGGTTCGACCTTTGTCCTTCCCATCATTGTTTACTTTTTGTCTGGAGATTTTTCTTCTGGTTTTGGTGTGCTCGCCTGAGCCTTTTTCTGGACTCGAGTACTCACAAACTTGTCGGAAGCCTTTGCAAGCTACCTAGGGTCTGTGATAGTCTAGTACACAAGATGCTGGTGTAGGTCAACCTCACAATTCTTCAATACATGCTCACATGCAATCAATTGTACATCCCTTTAAATGTGTCAACTTTGTTACCAGCCACCCACCCGCTCAGATATTTCAACAACAAGTGTGTGAATGCTTCAAATGTCTGCCCACTTTTCTTTCTGAGCTCTCTGAATTTCTTGAGATACTGTTCTGGGGTTTTACAGAACTTCCTGAGGAGGGCTGCCTTCATGCTTTCATAAACGAGCATTTACTCAGGAGTTAACTGAAGAAATATATCAGTCCCTCGTGTCGGTAAGAGACTCATCAGGGCTGCACCCCATAGTACCTCGTCCTGTAGCTGAATAGCAAACTTGAGCACTTCAAAGCAGTCAAAAATAACCTTGCCCACTTTGTAAGCCTGCACTAAGACTTTGGGGATGTGCCTCTGGGGCTTATCCCGGGTTCTCTGGTTTGAGCCGCTACTGCTGCTTTCGCTAGAGGTGGCTCTTATTCTCTTCAAGCGCCAGCTTGTGCAGCTCTATGGCGGCCTTGTCTGGCTCTATGGTGACCTTGTCCCGCTGTTTCTGTTCCTCTAGCGCTAGTCTACCCGCTCCTCGAGCAGGAGCTTTCTAGCTGCTACCTCATTAACAGCTGGAACAATTACTGGGCACTTAGAGACTATGCTGAGGCCTGGGAACTGCAGCATGCCGCACTAGCCCATGACCTCAGTGACACTCTAGTGTGTTGAGAAACCACGGCCCCCGCCCGCCCCCCAGCGGGATGGTTGGCGAGAAACACTGCTCATGCTGTCTTCCTCGTCATCTTCCACTTCCCCTCCGGAATGTCTTTTCCGTTCTGGTACACAGGGCCTAGCCCGTCCCCTGGGGTCTTCTCCCCAACTGCCCTCGCTTCTACCCAAGTTTGGAGGCTGGTCAGCAACTCATGTTTATTAACCTTAGTGCTGTGGGGTCGTCCCCTCTCTTGACATATGACATGCAGGACATCCTTGGTCATGCCTTTCACAGTCGCTATTCCAAGATCCATTATTATTACAAATACCTAGCAGTGTCTAAACGTTGCCCGCAACAGTACTTTTATTGTTGGGTGATTAAACTGTGCGCAAGGCTCCAACTGATCCGACCGCTTGCCACCAATGCGACGAATCAACTTCAGCACTAGTGGCCCAGGGATGAATATCGGTTTCTAAACCATCAATCAGCCCTACAACTCTAGTACGCCAGAAGGGATCCGAACAGATTGGAAACACAAGTCAATTATAAACCTCCTTGTCCAATTTTGGTAACGTGGACGGACGGCAGGCTTATCTCCTTAAGGTCGTGGATCGTTGGTTAGTTGCAACACAGCGAAAATACAATTATTACCCATTGATAAAAGGGACTGTCCAGTCAAGGTTGTATAAAAATATATACTTTATTATTATTCAACAGACAGTTCTAGCACACTACAAAATACGACCCACCTTGTACAGGAATGCAGAGGACAGACAGTTTCAAGAAGGAAAGGGGATGTTCTCTGGATACTGGCAGGAGGGTGTTCGGTAAAGTAATTACTCTCAATAGTTCAAGGATACTTTGTTTCAGCACAAAGGAAGCAATGGGTCATAAAATGTCACTAGGGGCCTTTGGGGAAGGACCAGGGGGAGAGAACTACAATGTACCTTGTGCTTGTTGAAGTTCTTGGTGCTTGGCAGCGGCGAGTCAGTTTCAGGGCGATTTGCAGCTTCTGCGACAGAGTTCAAGATGGGAGACAGCTGTGGTTATCAGGCAGCAGGCAGTTCAGCGAGCAAGGCTGGACAGACGGCTGCAGGCTGGCCTACAGGGCGGCTCGAGGTCAGGAATCGTCTCAGTGCTGGTTGGTGGGTCTGAAGCATTGCTCGAGGCATGTTGGACAGCATGAGCGACCCCGGCGTGACAACAGCCAGCAGCGCAGTCAGTTGCAGCTCGAGGGGCTTGACTGCCTTGAACATGTCCTTAAAAGTGGATGCTGGTTGATGCTTGTTGATGCACTCCTCCTAGCTTATTCACTGGGCTTGTGTCGTCCTTTAAGGCAGACGGCCCAAAGCTGAGGAGAGTGTTGCAGGCAAAGTCCTTGTCCTGGGTTTGGTTCAGAGACTCTCTGGCACTTTCCACCTCAGAAGCTTGCTGCAGAGCCTAGCAGGGCATACTGTGTGCTGGCTGGGTACCGGTTCTGGAGCTGGTGGAGGGTCCTCTGGATTCAGTATTTCCCTCTGTTCCCTGGTAGATGTTTAGGGGAGTGGACTTTCTTCCCTCTTGGAAATCCTGGCCTAACTTCACTGGCAGAAGCTGCCAGGCAGACTACCTTCAGCCAGGGTCTAAATGAATCTTTCTTGTTACTCCTTGCACAGTCTTCAAAAGATCTGCCAAGAGAGGGGCTCCATGATTGATGCAGGCTACACCTACCTTAATGAACCAATGCTGGGTCCCCACCAACAATCTGCTGGTATGGGTGAGGTCATAACCATAGTGCTTTGCAACAGGAAATGTAAAGGGGTGAAAACATGTACTTCTAAGTCCCACCCATCTACCAGTCTGTTGTGGATGAAAGGGTCTCTCCGGTTAATGGAGCTCTCTGTGGCCTAAATGCACCTTCATGTTTTATGTCCGCCATGCTCCCCAACTTTGCCATAAAAATGTATAAAAATAAGGCAGATCGGGAAAAAATGCCTGTAACACATTTACTGCCACTTTATTCTGATTGGCATCAGAACAAACATGACCCCCTTAGTCGTCCATTCAGGATTCAGAAAAAGCTACAAACATTCTCATTTGGCTTAACATATGTCTATAAGGAATTGTATGTGATGTGTACTTTGCTTGCAAGCATTCTCTGTAATGTAAGTGGTCTGTATAGTGCCCTTGCTGCTCATGGCTCTGTGAGAAAAAAAGGGAACACAGAGGTGCGGGGGGTCATTAGTGGGACAGTGGGAAAGGCAGATGCCTGTGGTGTTGATGGGTGCAGGTCAGAAGTGCTAGTTCCTGTGTACCAATCTGCTTTCAATGGCATCAGCAGAGACACTTTGGAACATGTTATATATAGGGAAAAGCCCAGGATAACAGTATTATTGTAAGTATTGCCAGCCAAAACTTAATTATGTGTACTAACTAGAGTCCTGAATGGATGTGGTCAAGTACCTAAATGACAGAGCGGGTTAAAATCTTGCCTTCACTACTTTACCAAAGTCTGTGATCTTGGGCAAATCATTTAATTTACTGTGTCTTATCTGCAAGCATTACAAACATTAGGAGTAACTAGAAGGGATTCATAAAAAGCCTCCATCCCAATGAGCCAGATTTTATGGTTTAGGATGCAAATAATGTCCCCTTGTGCTCCTCTGCTAGCGGGCGCATAGGCTGCTGCCTAGACTTGCATTATGATAGTAGTACTGAACCTGCCTTGACTCCTATCACTTGATTTGGCAGGTGGATGTATAGTGTCACCAGTCAGGGCACAAGAGATTCTACTGTAGTAGGCTGGCTGCAGCAGAACCAACATTTATTTTCTCCCCCAGTGCTGCCAGTCACTATAGTAGCTTGGACAAGCAGAGCTCTACCCCATAGTAGAATAAGAAACTATTTGCTATGTAATTATGTTGGTATTATGTCTCGTATGGCCCAAATGTAGCAATGTTATGACCTTTTGGCACTTCAGCACCTGCAAGCGCAAGAGGTGGGGTAGTACACTAATGTAGAATTGCAAGGGACAGGGGAAGGTTGCTTTATTTCAAAGTTACTATGTTCAGATCTGAACAGCTCGGGATCTGTGTCCTTTTTTCCAACATTGCACAATACTCATACATATACACATAATGAGACCACCTCTTCCCAATACCTGTATTGCTCATGCCTTTGTGTCTCATCAGTATTCCTGTCTCTGTTTTGTTTAAACTCACTATTCTTGCTCTAGCCTGTGGCCTAGCTATCTGTGGTGGGGTCAAACTGCTCCTATTTATACGACAAATGCTTGGTATCGTAAGACCACTACGGTGGTGATTGATGTTGTATAAAAGGCACTCAACATAATATGTGTTGTTTCGGTGGTGTAGAAAGGTGTAAAATGTGTTGTTGATTAGGGTGAGAGGAAAAATAATTTAGAGGCGATTATTGTTGTCATCATTTTCTTTGAGCACACCATAATAGGGGGCAGTGCTGGCAAGACTCAGGATGGTTATTTTTGAACAGGCAGCATGAAGGGGCAGTGTTGGTGTTGAGGAAACATCCACACTTGGCAGCTTTCTAGGGCATTGAGACTATTATATGATATATGTTGTTCTAACAACCATCAGCACCTCGGCAGAGGGCCGGCCAATCAGGAGGCTACGAACACGGCTTGAATGTCCCGATGTTAGCTCACGTTCCAAGTCACCTGATGGCCGTTTACCCCGCCATCCATCCCTAGATCCCTTTTTGACGAATCCCCCCTCCCCACCTACCTCATTGTAGCAGCGGCAGCCATGGAAGGGGAAGAGGGGCTTCGCTCGGGCCTTCGACTCGGGCCTCGAGCTACTTTCAGCCCTTGGAAGAGCTGGTTAACGACATAGAAGTGCACACAGTAAATAAAGACAGATTTGGGAACTGCTTGTGTACATGCCCGTACATCATTGACTAGATTTGTTTTGGAATATTATTAAATGCTGTCTTTGAAATCAGGTGTATGGCAGACTTCAGCCCTGCCCTAAAGGTTTGTAGGCCATGCCCCCAATTCCATGACCCCGCCTTGGTGATGCACCTTTCCAAATTGTTGAGAGCAGACAGTGCTCAAAGGAGGTGCTCATGGAGCTGAGGACAAAGGCAAAGTGGAGGCAAATACAATGACAGTTTGGTGAAAGTGATCCACCAAGATGAAAGCTAAGCACGTGACACGCTTGGGTCTGGCTGCATGTAGCAATAATAGCACAAGAGACTTTAGCGGAAATAGGGGTCCGACTGCCTCAAGTGGGTGGACTGGAGCAAGGCAACCATGACGTTGGTTATCTTCAATGGCAGCAGAGCAGCACAACAAACTTTGAAACAATATGCATACAAAATGACGTTGTTGTGTGCTAGGCCATGTTAGGCCAAGCTGGATTCCACATCCTACAGAACCCACTTTCTCATACAGTTATTTATTGATCCAGAAACGATTTGTAATATATGTCTTCCATATATGGTGGACACAGGGTTCTGTGAGGGACAACGCTATGAATGTGGCCGTGGTTGGAATTTATTTCCTTCAAACAAAACGTCTAAAAAATGGGTCGACCTTATCGGTGCTACTTTGACCCCCAGTGTAATCTAGTTTCTGCGAGCGGAGTGGGGGGCGAGCGTTGTGGGGCGCGAATGTCACAGATGCGCAGAGCTGATAATGAAGAGACTATAGGGCCGGCGCGCTTTTTTTCCCGATCCATCCGCCGGCTGTGCTGTAGCTTTCCTGTGCATTATCAGTAGGCAGCTGTGATGAGTCCATCTCCCTCCGCGGCGGCTTAGTTTTCTCGTGCGCCTGGGAACTTCTGTGGGGCCCCCGTCACTGTCCACTGCCGTGAGCAAGGTGGCATCTGTCACTTGGGGATGTTTATCGCTCCTCTGAGAGCGGGGCGAGGGTCAACTTTAAAAGAAACAATCTAATCACGCCAAGGGACCGCCTAAATGAAACTCCACTTGCCGTCAATGCTTTCTCCTGTGCAAAGTAATGGCAAACTCCACTCCAATTACCTCAGACATCAAGAACCTCATTCAACTTTTGGCTCCGGATAAGGTTTTCTCTTGTGTGTTATTTTCCCCTCTTTTGGTTTTTTCTGCCATTGTCATTGGCTGAAATATGAACTATTCTACGTGTAGACCTGCGGGAGCCAGAGATTTCATGTGAAGGGCCGAGCATGGGGGTCTGGCCTGGCTCTTAGGGCCCAACACAGCCAAGCCCGGGAAATGGCTGCACAAAGCAGGGGGTTGAGGGGGGAATTCTGAGGGTCAAAAAAATAAGCTCTGGGGAAAGTATGAGGCTAAAGAGGTTTGGGGCAACAAAAAGGTCTGGGGTGAGAAAGGGGGCAAGAACAGGGGATAAACAGTACTGGGCCGGCGCAACAAGGGTAGAAGGGGCAAGAAAAGGTGCTAGCGGCATCAAAAAAGGGCTAAAAGTGACTGGTGGGAAACAACTGGCTAAATGGTTTGGGGCAGGGACGTCATTTAGGGGACGCCGTCGCCAGGGGTCACAATTGCAACCCCTGAAGTCTCCCTTGATACCCCTGTGGACTCCCTTGCTACCCCTAAAAAAATGAAAAATGCAAGCTCCTGGGCTGTGGCGAGCACATATGGCTCTTCTGGAGTGGCTGGCTTTCTTGTTCAGGACTCAAAAAAAAAAAAAAAAAAAAACAAAAAAAAAACAGGGGTTTCACAAGTGTAACACTTTGAGCAGTGACCCTAAATAAGAAAGAATAGGAATAACAAATCATAACACATCATTATCATTTGGCCATGGACGTCTGCTTGCATTCACAGTAATTTGGTAATATGAACCTATACACACGGATTTTAACGATACATATGGGGTCCATTTTTGTTTGAAATGTATATAACACTATAGTGATATTGTAACCATATTTTTCGTAGTGTTCTTAAGAACAATGCTATGTGGTGCCACCTCCTGTTTTGTCAAGGGGTGAAATGTCATGTCCCATCACTTGCCGTGATATCACTTTGGGGTGGGTCAAATAACATCACTTCCTGTGATGTTATCAGAGATCAAGGGTCATGTGATGTCACATCCGTTACCCCAGGCATTTTGGTAAAATGACGTCCCTGGTTTGGGGGCTACAAAAGGGGCATGAACAGGGGCTAAAGGCTGACAGGGCAACAAAAGGATCTGTGGGCAACACAATGGGGCTAAAGAGGGCACACACAGGGATTAAAAGGGACACGAATGGGGCTAGGGGCAACAAAAGGGGCTAAATAGGACTGGGTGTCAAGAAAAGGGGCAGTTAAAAGGGCTAAGGAGCAACAAAAGGGGCTAAATGGGAAGGCAATAAAAAGGGGCAAAGCGGATCTGGGGCAACTAAAAGGGTTAAGGGCAACAAAAGGGGCATGAACAGGAGATCAAGGGTGATGGGGCAAAATAATGGGGCTAAAGGGGGCAAGAACAGGGATTAAAGGTGGACAAGACCAGAGGCAACAAAATCGTCTAAATGGGACTGGGGATCACGGACTGGGTTCACGATAAGTGGGAACACGGGCCTGGGGGGCTGCTAAAAGCATTAAAGGGCAACAAAAGGGGCTAAACTGGACAGGAAGGGTCAAGAAAAGGGGCAACATGGTTCGGGTGCAGCTATAAGGGTTAACGGGTAAGAAAGGGGGCAAAATGGGACGGGGCAAGCAAAGGGGCAAAATGGGCCTGAGGCAGTTAAAGGGGCTGAGGGGCATCAAAAGGAACTAAATGGGACTGGGGTCAAGGAAAGGGGCAGAACAGGTCTGGGGACCTAAAAGGGTTAAGGGGCAACAAAAGGGGCGTGAACAGGGGCGAAAGGGTGACAGAGCAACAAAAGGGTCTTGGGGCAACAAAATGGGGCTAAAAGGGCAAGAACGGGGATTAAAGGGGACAGGAAGAGGGGTTAGGGGCAACGAAAGGAGCTAAATGGGACTGTGGGTCAAGAAAAGTGTCAAAATGGGTCAGAGGGCAGCTAAAAGGGTTAAGGTGCAAGAAAAGGGGCTAAATGGGAATGGGAGAGGCAAGAAAAGGGGTAAAGGGTCTGGGGCAACAGAAGAGGCTAAATGGGACTGGGGATCAAGAAAAGGGGCAACATGAGTCTGCAACAAAAGGGGACACAGAGTACTGGGAGGAGAAACAAAGTGGCTCACTTACCTTTTTTGAATTCGCCGCTGCCTCACAGCACCACAGAAAGTGTTCCAGTCCTGCCCCAGCCAATTAATGAGTGGCTTGGGCGGGACAAAAAAAACATGCCCCTGATGTGCCAGCAGCACTTACAGGAGCACGCCTGTCCGATTTTCTTTCCTGCCGCCTGACTTCCTTTCCTGCCGCAGCCAATCAATGAGTACCTGGGGAGGGGCTGGCAGTCAGGCGGCCGGAACCTGAAGACAGGCAGATGGCTCCTGTACGAGCTGTCGGCACATTTACAGTAGCAGTCTTTTTTTCTCTTTCTTTTTCTAAGGAGTGGGCAAGCACCCGGTGGGGCTCGTGGCTGGCTCTTGCTTTGGGCAGCCACTGGCCTGCGGGGAGTTGCAATCAGCACCTGGGTAGGCACGAGCAGCCAATCAGGTTTAGATGCGAGCAGCCAATCAATTTGCTCGGATTGTGAGCTTTACCTACCAACATAAGCCTGCGTTCTGGTCAAGCTGTTGGCTGCAAAGACCCTGTGAAACTAGCCCTACTGTGACAAGACCACACAGAACAAGAAGAACACAAACCCACGATTAAATACTCAACTCGAGAAGATGGAGTAATGAGGCTCAAGCCTCGGTATCCAAAAAATCACTGCTGATGGACAAAAGAAGAACAAGCAAGAAGAAGAACAAGCGCCGGAGAAGATGTTGGCTGCTCGTAATCCCTCCCAAGCTCCCTCCCGCCACCATGCTCACCTTCACAATGTTGCTGCCAATGCCACTGCACCCCTTCCACTCCTCTGCACCCTCCTCGGCTCACCCTAAAAAACGCTAGACGGGCAACTGCTTGAGCCCCGGTCTGCTATTTGTTTACTTGGTGGCCATTTTAGTTGCACTTGTATTTATTTGAGGTAATACGCAGGTCGTGCACTCAGCATGGTCTGATTTTATTCCTAAATAAAAAATGCCCTTTGGAGGACGTTTTTACCCCAGGCTGCTAATGGCAAAAACCCCTTTATTGATGTGTACTGGGATGTTACAGGTCCCACGGTTAGAAATGTCAAGTATTAAACTACCAGCCATGCATTAAAAAAAAAAAATCACTTGTCCCTCAGCTTTCCATATACATACAGCGCACCATGTCTTACTCGCCAAGAGTCAATTACCACTCGCCAATGGCTACTAGCAAGTTCCCATTTTGAGCCCCAAGTCTGGTCCCCAGCCCATGTTAAAGGCGTAGTTACCACCCAGAATGGCACACCAGAGAAGGGGTGATAGGGATGTGAGCCCATGAGCCAGGAATGAAAAACATGTGTCCCATGGATTCTTGAGCAGATGGCTAGGGGGCTTAGAAGCGTTCCTGACAACTTTTCAATGTCCTCCTGCAAGGCGTCTGGACCATTCCTTTTATTGAGTGTTTACAGGGCATAAAAACAAGGAAAAGTACAGCGGCACTGAGAGAAGTTACAACATGTCCCCTGTCTAAGCCCGGCTCTGGACTTATCTGGGTGGGCTCCAGAGGTTACAAAACCATCTACAGCGGCCAGGGAACGATTTACAAAAAGTCCTTCTATCTTTCTGTGGATACCCAACCGATTAGAGACCGGGTGACGCAGCCTCGCATATTACCACTTGCGCCCAACTACACCACCTGCATAGTGATTCATTTGGATGGGCCACCCAGGGACGGGCGAAACCGCTCTCACCGGAAGTCTGGACCAATAACAATTTTCCAATCTATCAGGTGACTCAATGAAGCAAACACACAGAAGCATGTTCCGCTTACCAAACTCTTCAATGTTATGTCATGCTGATAATCTTTCACACTGGGCCCTTCATCACCCTAGTGGTCTAACGGCACCAAGGCTTGTTCGGATACTGGTGCCTTGGGCTCTTCCCAGGGGTAACCAGGCCGTCGGGCAAAAGAAAAGGGCAAAGAGATGAGAGGATGGGTGCAGCAGGAGAAGAATCGAAGTCACCAAACAATTCTAAGGGGCATGAGGGACGGTGTGCTAGCCCGGGTGCATGTCTAATCCTTGGCAACGGATCAAACAGCATGCTGATCATGACGAATGAGACTAAAACCCATCCAGGACACCGAGCATTTTCCATGCAGGATTTTTGTAGTACAATATTGTGTGGTATGATATGATTGGTTATTTATAATGCACTTAATAGCCAGAGGTTTCTAAGCGTTGACCCGGGGATCGAACCTGTATTGCTCCGTGTCGTCTTGCTTCCAAGGCGAGCATGTTGCTCCTGAGCTATCCTCCGAAGACGGTAATAGAGTTAGTGCTCAATTGTGTAATGGGTTTGAGATGTGCTCAAGTGTACCCTGGAAGTGTGGGCACTTCTTCACCAGATGAAGATTTAATCGTTCCCCCTGATCACCAAGTCCATAATCCAGGGGGTGCTGAGCCAACTCACAGAAGTGCAAGAACTAAGAGGTGAACACAGGGAACACAAAAGGGAAAGAGGGAAGGGGAAAAATGGAAAACCCAGATCCTCTGGGAGCCATATCTGCATGGCCGCTTGGTGAGCAGGCAATTGAATGATCCCTGTTATGTGGGGTGGGACAACGATAGCCGGCTGTGGGATCATGGTAGTAGACCTCCATATTACGAAAGTAGACCCCTGAAATTCCTCTTCTGACTGAGTCTGAAAACCTGGGGGATCATAACCCACAATATATCTAGAGTTGGTCTCTAATGCGTAGGTTGCCAAGGGAAACCTGCCGTCGAGTCCCCACCTATAAGTAGGCTTCGATAAGGGGTAGCGCGTTCTAGGCCCAAGCAGCGAAGATGTGGAATGCTCTCCCCCTCTCGATGCCTTGGGAGTAAAGTGTTGACCTTTAGAAAGCAATTGAAAGCCCAGTTTACGTTCTGCTCTCCACCATGAACAAAACGTTACCCTTATTCTATATCCCCAAGGTATCAACGGCAAACATAAAACCCAATACGAAAATATAAAAACCACAAAATACTTTCAAATAGACATTTTCATTAAACAGTTCCAAGAATGCCACGACTAAATTGTGTTAATTTATAATGCACACCGCTGCAATCTACAGTTCCCAAAATAGAACATGAACAGATCAACAAAAAGTAGAGAGGATTATTAATCATTTCGACTCTAAAGGTAAATCTTCAAATTGTTTTGAAAAGCATGAATGACCGTCCATGTTTGGAATGTCTTGTGAAAGAATTCCAAAGCGTAGCAACCTTTGCGCCGCAACGGAAGAGTGGAACCCCAATTTGTGTGCTAGATTTTAGGTATAAGCAACAGACAGTGACTAGAGAAGCAGATATTCCTGTGGAGGACATGTTGTGTGCACTCATCAGTCAGGAATATAGGCGATGCTTGATGGAAGGCCCTATGTTTAAGCCATAAAGCCTTCCCTGTTATCCTGCTGGCAGTGGGTACCTAGTGAAGTTGGGAGATATGGCATCTTTTAGGCATTATCAGAATTATTCTCACAGACATATTCTGAATTCTCTGCAATTTACGTTCCCTCTTGGGAAGTAGCGTGTCCAGGGAGTGGCATGGGGTGGCACGTGCTACCCCTCGAATCTGATTGGCCACCGCAGGTGCCACCCCACTATCCTAAACTATGATCATTGTACTTAAAACACAGGAATGTGAGGCACTAATGTTAGTAATTAAAGTAGATATGGGTAGTGGAGGCAAATAGTAAACTAATGCTATTCAGACGTGTGTGTGTGTGCGCCGCGCGCGCTCCTACTTCATGCCATCCCTGCATAAGTCAGAGTCCCACCTGAACCACGGAAGTCAAAAGAGTCTGGACATGCCACTGGTCTCAGGAAATTCCAGTTATAATGAATTCATGTTATCTAATCCTGAGGAGATAAGAGCATTCATACGTGCAACTTGATGGTAAAAGGAAAGAGGTGGAGGAGCCTATGCAAAAAGAGTAGTAGAGCATAGCATGTCTGAGTCATCTTCTGCATCTGTGGTCTCAATTGTGATACCCAGATTTAGATCCAGAGCAACTGGTGAGGTCTGTGTGCCCAGCTCTAGTGGCCAGACAGAATAATTCCTGGGAGGTTTGTGTTGACTGGACATCAATAACTCAGTTTTACTAATGTTAGATTTTAAATGGTTGGCTTTCAATTTTTGACCTAGGAAATGCAAGATGTAAACGTGGCGGGTGTGCTCTAAGTATTCTTGTCTAGACTTAGCAATATCTGGGTGTCATCTGCATTGTTGCAAAATGTATGGTCCTAGGACTTCAGAAGGTTGGCTAATGGGCGTTACTATAAATTAAACAAAAGTGGGAAACGGGTCCCTGTGGGACACTGCAGTTTATTATCAACTTTGCCCTGTTCCCACCTTTTTCAGATGTATATTAACAAGCATTAGCCAACGTTCTACAGTCCTAGGACCTCATTATTTACAACTATGCAGATGCCCGAAGGCTGGCTTACTCATAAGGGCCAAGGGTCACGGCATGGGAGTATTTCAAGAAAAAGGAGTGCAGCCAGATGTGAAATGCCATATTTTAGGAGGCAGCCCAGGAGAATGACGAATCCATGTTTTCGAAAGCTGCAGACAAATCCAGCAAGACCAGAGCTTCAACATTGCGGTCATCCACATTCTACTGATGGAGTAAAGCATGGATGGGACTACCATTTCCATACCTCTTCCTGGTCTAAAAACAAACAGGTAGAGGTTGAGTATATCTGTGGCTTCAACATGACCCTGGATCTTGTATGTCACTATTTACCCAATTGATTCTATAAAATGGAGAGAAGATATATGGCACAAATTGGCTGATTCCTGAAAGTCTTGGGTAGACCTTTTTCAGAAGGGGTGCTACTGCATGCTTGCAGTCTTAGATGACCAGGTCTTTACTTATGGAGCACTGCAAGATTAGAAGCACTCCTTCAATATATGGAGAATTTGCAAAGACACTTTTTGACAATTTGGTGGACAAAGGTCACAGGGACGTGCTTGAACATTTTGCATTTACAATTAGATGTCCTCTGTTACTGGTGGATAAAATTCAGTGAGTTGCGCGAGTATCACTATCGTCTTCATGGAAAGCAGAAGAAGATCATAAGGAATGATTTGCATTTTAATGTTGAAGAAAGTAGAGATTCCAACACACAAAAACTGATGGGGAATTTGGAAATTCAGGGCCGTAGGGGCTTTAAGTTTGAGAAATTTAAAAGGTTCCTTGGAAATGTAGCTACTCTTAAAAAATCCTGTTGATGTAATAATTATTTCCTCAAAATATGATCTTTTTTTTACGACTGTTAATTAAATCACTAAAAGCATTTATCTATAACTAACAGCAATTTTTCCTCCGCTTTCCAAACTGTGTGTTTTATATCAGGTAATACTTAGTGTTTTTTTAGCTGTTCTTTTGCCATTATTTGGTTCAACGGATTCAAAAGCTTTAGTGACTGTATTATTAAGCGAAGCTTTTCCAGTGGACTTGATAGGTCGTTGAGATTACATGCAGGCATCATTACGAGTTTGGAGGTATTTCGGAGGTAAATCTGCAGAAATCCCACCAAACTCTATTCCTGTTACTGCCACTCAATCCTGTGGATTTTCTGCAGGATTACAAGTGCTGGTAGGGAGGTGTAAATCCCCGTATCTGGAGTCCACAGGACTGTATGCAGATTTTGGCCCTAATTCCACTGCACAAGGTTCACTGATTTTTGGAGGAAAAGTGGAGGATAAATGGCTCAGTTATTTACATATTTGAAAAGAGGAATTGTTGAAATGTGGACATGAAACTGATGATCTTGTATTTTCTTCTTGTGTTTGTTTTATGGCTTACTGTTGGTTTTTGTTGATGTTTTTCAAATATTATATATGGTGCATTTGGCCCCATTTCATCATATTTGGTGCTTAGTGATTAGCCCAGAAGACGGACAGATCGCCGAAATGCATTGGCTTTAGGACACTTTTGGATTATCACTGCCTTTTATGAAGAAATAAAATAACTGAGTTACTGAACATGGAGAATATCATTTAAGGACTAATTGTTTAGTTTAGTTTAGTTTAGTTTATTAATTTGTATAGCGCGCCATACCCTGGAGTATCAGGGCGCAAGCGGACAAGGATATGCTCAACTTAGTTACAGGTACATAGAAATGGGGGTACAAAGATGCGCTGAGCTTGGTTACAGATATGCTCAGCCATTGCAAGTACAGAAAAAAAGGCAGGAAGTGTAGACATAGGCAATATTACAGCAATCGAATGTGAACAGGGAGACATAAGCAGAATTATAGCAAGCAAATATGAACAGGGAGAGATCCAGGACAGGGGTGCGAGGAGCATGCTCCTGTTCACGTAATATATAGTTATATACAGTATTGTACAATGTGACAAGTGGACTAGTTAGTTGTCATTGGCTCTCAGCCACCTGGTGAGGTTTTGTCTGAATTTATCAAAAGGCTGAGGTTCTCTGACGTCATGGGGGAGGGAGTTCCATAGCTGCGCCGCCTTAACCGGGAAGCTGTTACCTCCTATAGTGGCAAGTTTGAAACGCGGGACTTGAAGGCAGTTTGCGTTGGCTATTCTGGTAGGTCTGGAGGAGGTTCTTTTACGTAATCTATCCATGAGGTAAGGTGGAGCTTTGTTGTTGATACATTTGTGGGTGAGGGAAGCGATTTTGAGATGAATTTTGTCTATGGTGGTGAGCCATTTGTGTTCTCTTCTTGTGGAGGATATATGTTCGTTTCTGTTTATCTTGAGTGCTGCTCTCAAAGCATTGTTCTGGAGCACTTGAATTTTGTGGATGGTCTGTTTATTAGCTCCAATGTAAAGTCCATTACAATAGTCTAATTTGGATAGTATCAAGGCTCTGGCAAGTGTAATGCAACTGTCTGTGGAGAGGAATTGTTTGCTCGCTCTGATAAGTTTGCATGTATATGCTGTGGCAGAAGCTAGAGAGTTAACTTGTTTGGTAAAGTTCATGGTGGCGTCTAGGTAAAATCCTAAGGTTTTTACTTCATGGGCTACTTTTATGTTGTTCCCATCGATAATGAAGTTGTCATAATCATGGCTGAGTTTGGATATATAGGTAGTGGTGCCCAGGATGATAAGCTCAGTTTTATCATCGTTCAGGCATAGGCCGTGTGTGGCCATCCATGCCTGAACGATGCTATAAATTCTGTTCACTAGGGCCAGGTCCTTGGCGTAGTCTCCTGATAGCGGGAGGAGGATCTGGGTATCGTCTGCGTAGTTAGTGTAGGCGATACCCAGATGATCCAATTCATCAAAGAGAGGCTTCGTAAAGACATTATAGAGGGTAGGTGATACACAGGACCCTTGTGGAACACCGCAGGTTATGGGGACTGGATCTGCTGAGGCTGATGGCGCGAAGACTCTCATGGTCCGATTGCTCAGGAATGACTTGATCCAAATTATGGCCTCTTTTGAGAAGTGGGCTGCCGAGTCGAGGTGATTACAGAGGACTTTGTGGTCCACTAGGTCGAATGCCGCTGATAGGTCCAGGAGGAGAAGTAGGGCCGCTTGGCCATTGTCTCTGCAATCGTCTATTTGGGCCTTAAGGTCTATTAGCGCTGTCTCGGTCCCATGTTGCGGCCGGAAGCCTGATTGACGGGTTCCAAGTAAATGGTTAGTCTCTAGGAAGCTTTGAATTTGCGAGTAAGCCACTTTATCTAAGATTTTTAGAAGAAAGGGCACCGTCGTGATGGGCCTGAAGTTAGTCGGAATGGCAGGGTCAAGGGTTTGCTTCTTTAGTAGTGGCAGTACCCAGGACTCTTTTAGGTTGATCGGTACTGAGCCTGAGGTAAAGGAGGAGTTGATTAGTTTGGTTATAAATGGCGACAGTTCTCTCGCAGCATCCTTGATGAGTTGTGCTGGGCATTGGTCGCCTTTGCAGTTGGACGGTTTAAGTCCCAGGATGACCTTTTCTACCTCTATGGTCGATACCTTAGAGTAGCAGAATCGGGCTCCCAACTTGGGCTGGGGCGGTGGCGCTGAACTCTGAAGGATGTGTGGTGTTAGTGATGCCTTCTTGATGGCAATTTTGGTTTGTAGGTTTGCTACTTTGTTTATTAAGGCAAGTTGTATGCTAGAGCACCATTGTTTATCCTTGGTGCAATTTTCTTGGGGTACAACGGGTGTCTCTAATTCTTTCAGAATGCTGAACAGTTCTTTGACACTAGATTTTGAGTTGGATATTCTAGTATTGTAGGTTTCTTGTTTGGCTAATAGTATTTCTTTCTTGTATTGGGAGGAGGCTTTGGAGAGGTTGAGTTTATTTTTGACTGATGGGGAAAGTCTCCAAATGGTTTCAAGTTTTCTTTTAGCCAGCCTAAGATTTTTTAGGTGGGGCGTGAACCAAGAATTGAGGTGTTTTTTAGGTTTGCTGTTTCTTAGTTTGAGCGGGGCTATGTGATCCAAGGCTGAGGACATGGCTGCATTATAATGTTCGACTAGCAGATTAGGGTCCATGCAGTCAGATAGTGCGTTTAATTTAGGTAGTATAACGGGCATCAGATTTTCTGCTGTCATTAGTTTTTTATTCCTCGTTGGCATAGGTGGGGCAAGTGAGGGCGGGGCAGTGACCTGATAGGTTGTCACTGAGAATAATAGCAGGTGGTGGTCAGTCCAGATCTGCGGTACAGAATCTGTAATATTTACATCGCAATTATGTTCCGCTATCCAGTCAAGGATGCGACCTTTGTTGTGGGTGGGTAGTTTAACTTTTTGGGAGAATCCCAGCTCTTTCAAGGTCAGAGCAATCGCTGACGATTGGGTGTCCTTAATGTCATTGTACCCTAGATTAAAATCTCCTAGCACTATTGTTTGGGATGTATTTTTTAGGTTGTTGGACAGGGATGTCGAGATGTCCTCAGAGAAGGTTCCGATAGGACCTGGTGGTCTGTAGATGAGGATGATGTTTAGTGTTTGGGAGTTGGCGGTGGCTATTTTGACCGTGAGGGATTCACAGGATTGCATATTGGTAGCAGTGATGATCCTCATGTCCAGGCTAGTTTTAGCTATAATTGCTAGACCTCCACCTCTGGAGGTAAGTCTGTCCGCGCGTAGGATTGTATAGTTGTCTGGGACTGCTAGTGATAAGGCTGGGCCAGCCGCATCATGTAGCCAAGATTCTGAGATGGCCAAGAAGTCTAAGTTGTCTGTGACAATGATATCTGAGATCTCTGTAGCGTGTGCGACTAGCGACCTGGCATTTATAAGTGCGCCTTTGAGATGTGGTTTGTGGTTGGTTAAGTTAGGGCTGGAGATGTTGTGACTACCTTTGGTTGTCTGTTTGGAGTTATATATTTTAGGTCTGTTAGGCTTGGGCTGTTTCCTAGTGGGTTCCGCAATACCCTTCAGGGGTAATTGTAATTTATTTCGGGATTTTGATAGTTCAACCTTCTTGGCTGGTAGCTCATGCAGTTTGGACAAACGAGCACGTAGTCTAAGATTTCTGTCTGCAGTGTTACAAGGCCTTTGTAGAGTGGTGCTATCTGGATGATGAGTCATTTTAAGTTCAGTATTAGGTTGTTGTATGTTGAGCATGATATGGCAGGCGCGATGGATGGAATAAGTGCGAAGACTCAGTGTTAACTTTGGTGCTTATTTTAGGTGGTTGTATTCCTAATGTGAGGAGGAGGGCGATATACAATGGTAGCCAAGGTGACCTGTAGGCAAAACCTAGGGAGTACATGCTAAGTGACTGGATAGTAATCCGGTAGGAGTAGTTTCGATGGCCGTTTAAGTGGCTAGGACTAGGCAGGCTAGATGCAACTATCAGGTTGAGTACAGTTTCTGTAGGTGAGGGTTAGGAGAGTTCAGGCTGTGGTCCCACGTGGGAGTGAGACGCCGGTAGTGGTGTGCATAATGTGGGAGCGAAGAGGTAATGCTTGTATTAGGTGAGATTGGAAGTGCGAGTGTACTATCAGTCTAGTTGGTAGATCCTGTTAGTATCTGTAAGGCGGATATGCTACAGCAAGGGTTCAGGCTTGGGAAGTCCTAAACGTGGCTAAAAATGCCAATATAGTGGGGCATGGCACATGGAAATTGACATGGGCATGGGGCACACATAGTTTCGAGTAGTCTGAAAGCGACCATAAGGCACAACGCAATTTAAGAGTGGTCTGAAGGCGACCATAAGGCACAACACAATATAAAAGGTGGTCTGAAAGCGACCATAAAGCGACCATAGGGCACAATACAATTTAAAAGTGGTCTGAAAGCGACCATAAGGCATAACACAATATAAAAGGTGGTCTGAAAGCGACCATAAGGCACAGCACAATTTAAAGGTGGTCTGAAAGCGACCATAAGGCACAACACAATATAAAAAGGTGGTCTGAAAGCGACCATAAGGCACAGCACAATTTAAAGGTGGTCTGAGAGCGACCATAAGGCATAACACAATATAAAAGGTGGTCTGAAAGCGACCATACAGCACAATACAGTTTGGAAATGGTGAGTATGCTCAGGTCACACAGTCATACATTGACGGTGCAATACGGTTGAAAAAAAAAATAGTTGGGGAAGTATACTGGTATTGAGTTTCTTACCCTGAGTAGGTGCCGGCATAATCAGGAGGTTGTAAGTAAGTTTCAGAGGGAGCATGAGAGCTGGTACTCGGCACTTGATAAGACCTGGATTAAAGGTAATGTTGGTGGGAGGCAAGTTCTGTGGCAGGGTTCGAGGGGGGCGAGCGCCTTGCGCCTGCCAGCGGCGAACAGGGGCTAACAGGGTAGCTTGGCCTTAAAGGTGGCCACCGGCTGTTCCTGTAGGTTTGTGCGCGTTGCTTAGCAACTAAAACGATGCCAAGCCTCACTTTCACCCCGCATCGCGCCCGACATTTTGTTTTTTTTTTCCTTTTTTTTTTTTTTTCTTTCGTGTCGGCGCGAGCGGATTAGTGGGGCAGAGAAGGTGGTGGACCTGCAATGGTGGCAGGAGGGGTATGGGCTCCTACCCGCTCCGGTGGAGGGGTTCTGCTGGCTGGGAGTGGGGACTTACTTGGGCAGGGGTTCTGGCGGAAGGCTAGGAAGGCCAGGACAGGCTTGGACAGGCACTGGCCTTGCTGTTGAGGGCCTTCCTGGAGGTGGGCCGGCTCACGCCTCCGGTCGCGGGTTGGTGGCCAAGAAGGGGGCCTCAGCCAATGGGGCGACGGTGGGCAGTGCAGCTTCAGGCTGTGGCTGCCGATCCGAAACAGGGAGCCGCCATCTTGGAGCGGGTCAGGCCGCGTGTAAGCTGATGGTGGTGTTGTGCTTTCGGGCACATTTGCTTATGCTTAAAGTTGTATGGGCGGCATGTACACTAGCCTGCAAAGACTAGTGGTGAGGGTGATTACCGCGCTGAAGGCGCTAAGAGTAATCCAAATTCGGTGCGGTCACGAAGCAATCACGCTGCGGTCGGGGAAGTAGCCAGCAGGCTTACCTCGTGCAGCTGGTGCGGGGAAGGTGCACGATGCTGCTCCTGCAGCACACCGGAGCTCCTGCTCCCACGGTGATCGCGGCCAGCAGGCTTGTATTGAAATTATTGAAACTAAGCTATGAACTTTGACTCAACTTGCTAATAGGAAGCAACGAGAGCACTTGGTTGGTCCAGGGTAACCTTGAAACATTTTTGTATATATATATATGACATCCTTGTGCCAAGATGCGCTCCGAAGAATTATATTAAGTGTTGGATTGATTATTTGAATAACGAGACAGCAATATTAATGAAGTGAAGTGGTGTCCACCCTCAATCCATGTTTGGGCCTTCTCTACTTTACATTTTTAAAAGATGGAGATAGGAAAACATGCACACAGAGATATATGGGATGTGTACAAGATCAAACCATTTGAAGTGAAACTCTTGGATTCAGATCTCCAGGTTCGCATGTCTAAAATTTGGCACTTGGCAACATTAATGCATTTCCTCTCCTTGCCTTAAAAAAAAACCTTTATGCAGTACTTCATATAATTCTCCAGTTTGCTTATTTCCAATCGTTCTTGCATTTGTCAGGTACGAAAGTTGAAACGGATGGGGAAAGATATTTGGCCAAGATCACACTATCGTGTCTGATGTAATTATTGCTGCGTAACAGGCAGTGATTTGGTTCTTCCTGACCAATGCACTGGAGAACAATGTGCTTAAAATGAATAGTTTGGCACATTTTAAAAAGGAATCTGAGTGCTGAAATCCTCTTAAGGTGCCTTGAAGTGGTTATTGTGCTTACTTTCTTAGCGAGCCCATATGTTGATTTAAAGTGGGAAACATTTCCGTGATCCATGGTTTGTGGGGCTTTTTTTTGCATGAATGGAGATTTTGCAGGGCCGGTGCAGTGTGTGGGTTCTTGGGCATCCCATGACCACCTTCCCTTTTTTGGCAAAGCATCTTCCAAAGGCTTCAGTGATCCATGGAAAGCAACTTATTTGGACATCTTCATGCTCTCCTTGGGAAGGTGCTAAGGGACTATGAAGTCACCAACCCAGTGATGTCCCTAACTATATCGCCCTCTCTTCTCGCCCCATGGCCACAGCCTTCCTTTCCTGCCATGCCTCTTATTCTTCCACATTGCTGTAGGGGCATCTAATGGGAAATATTCAGCACCGCCTGATAAGAATAACATTGCGTACACAGGACGCATTTATCAATGTATTTGTGTGGTTGTGCTCACAAACACACAGGCAGTGAAGTGGCGTCTGGGCAATTGCAATAACTTGGCAGTTATCAGAAAACATTTGTACGCATGTTTACAGCGACACAATTGAGCACTATAGAACTGTGCTGATTTGTAAAAAAAATGGTTTCTCTTTGAATATGATCTGCATGCAGGGCTGCCATTTTAATGCTGTGGACTAATGTTACTGCCATTTCAGGATGCAAAATGTGCACTCGCCACTAGCCACTGGCTAGTGATAATTCACTCTTGGTGAGTAAGAAAGGGGTGTGCTGCATGCATAGAATTGAGTTGTGGAGCGATTTATTATGGCTGTCTAGTAGCTTGCAACTTGAATTTTTTGCCCCTGACTATTCCCTGCTTGTGATCAATTTTCCTGGAATGGATATTAGAAATCATGTCTATCTAATCAGATACCTTTGCTTTCTCATGCTCCTCTGTTTTTTTGTTCAATTCGATAAACCCTGTCTTTCTTTTATCTTTACTTTCTATTACATTTTTGGATTTTTATTCCTCTGCCTTTTCATTATATGGAAAAACATTTTAGAAAAAGTAGCCATACTTGAAAAGACACCAGAGGGCATGAAACACAAGGCGACAATAAGAGATACAAAAAGCAATATATAACAGCTAATACTACTTGTTATCACATTCAGTATCAGAATACATTTGTTTGGTTTACATCAAAACCGAGTCTATCTTGAATAATCGATGGATCATCTGGATGCCGCGGTGCGACTGAAAGATTTCTTGGAGAGCGCGACTGTTGGGAAATCAGCATAACAGTTATATTTTTTCTCTGAAATCACTGCCACCCTTTTTTCCAAGTGCCCACTTGTGACTTTAAATAGACAGAGCATTTGTTATGTGTACTAATCCCAAGGAATGAGAGTTTGCACAGATGTTTGTGGAAAGTGGCGGTGGTGCATATTTTGCTGCATTGTCACCAAATACTGTGTAATGCTTCCCCTGCTACATGAAAAACAAAAGAACTAATACACCTAAAATGTTAAATGCATTTGAAACTGAGGCCCAAACAAAAACTTTGATGTACTGGAATTACTAAAGGACTGGAATTTCCCCTTCCCCTATGGCTGGTCTATCAAGAATGCCCTCTGCGCCTTCTTGCCCCAGTCTGCCTCTCTCGCGCATCTCCTCTTTCCCCCTCTTTTGCCTCTGCTTCAGGCCCCACCGTTGCAGCTTTGTTGGGGCACTTGCCATATCCTGTCCCTCTTCATCTCCCCTATGACGCACTCGTCGTGCACCCACCTTCCGCTTTCTGGTGCAGGTCACCACCCACGGCCTTTCAGCTTGGTGGGGGAGGATGACACCAGCCAATAAGAGCCCTCTACCTTCCTTATTTCCTCTGGGCCCTAAAGTAAGGCTTTCCGGGCATCTAATGGCCACTATTGGAAGCCACCCCTGATCCCGGCGCTAATGCTTAATTTGAACATATCAAGGTGCCTGATTCAGAGACAATTTTTATAATGGCGCAATCCCATTGGAAAATGCTCTGTGAATCGGGCCTATAGAATGCCAAAGTCCATATAGTATTATTATTATAATCATATTTATTGACCACAGACCTAGCTTCGGAAATCAAACGAGCACTTTAGAATCATAGGGGGAAGAACATAGTGAGGGAATCAGAGAGATAGGGAGCGGCGAGCTAACAACAACAGCAGGCAGGCAATTGGTAGCAAGAGATCTACAAGCAATCAGTGGAGGAAACAGTGAGGATCAGATCACGGCGTCTCGGGTAGAGTGGGGAGCGGAGGGTGTGCATATACTTTATGGCAAACCTTTCCAGACAGATACGACAATAGCGGGGGTGGACAATGATAGAGAATTGGTGAATCAGAGCACCGCCTCCCAGTACGCATGCATTAACCCCGTTGCTGTGATATCCTGAGTGAGCGCATGCATATTACCGAAGGTTCCTGCCAAGAGGATCCAGGAGCTACATTTGGAAGAGCTACCTGGGTGGTGGGGACCGGCGGGTCTTCTCCTCCCCCTGTACTTTTAACCTATGTCCTAACACCTAATAAAGGAACCTGCTTCTACCCACGTGAGTCACGGACTTCCAATTATTGCAGATTATTTCTGAGGCTCGCCGTCAGTTGATGGATTTGCACTGACTAAGGGGAGAGAGGAGTTACGAGCAATGTGACACGTAAACTCATATCTTCAACCTCTGAGAAATGCACAAAAGGGTACTTGTGACGGGGAGCGCTAAGCCTTGGCAGTGCGCCCTTCCACTATCTCGCCACAGAGAAGCTTTTCTGAGTGAATATGTGCTTTATAGGAAGGAATGTGAGTCTTGGAAAAATGTTAAGCGTGACAAATCCCTCCCGAAAGGTCCATGTGATATTTTGTTGTTGTAACACATACTTGCCTAAGATAAAAGAATTGTATTGTATTCCCTGCTGGATTGGAAATAGAGAAGGCCTCTGGCAAACGCAACTCATCTATTGAATCCATGAGGATGATATGGCAACACAATTTCTTTTTTTAAATCATACCTCAACTCGGGTCCTCGATGTCCCCTTTTTCCAGCTATCCGCATACAATTAATGGGCAGGTAGTGTATTTAAACAGGACTCATTTAAATAGGGTAATCATTATGATGTGTTATTTATATAGCGCCTTAATCCAAAGCGCTTTACATAGCACATATTTACATACAATATCACCCAACCGAAATTAGTACTCATTTATCAACCTCGGAAGGATGAAATGCTGAGTTGGCCTTGCCGGGATTCGACCCAGCGACCTGCAGATCACACTCAGATTGCAGCAGGCTCAATCTGCTAAGCTACCTTACTGGCTTAGGGTCTAATTATATTTAAAACCTAGCGTGAATGTGACCCTCCAGGACAGTGGTTAGGCACCACATGCCCTTAAAACCCTTAAAATGGTGAATATTTTGCTAAAATAACAAAAAGTGCTTTGGGCAAAAGAGTGGCTCCAGGGTACACAATCCGACCGCCCAATGAATAACAAGGGTGAGGGGACCCATGTAACTCAACACATCAATGGCTATGAATGTCGGAAACTTTGGCTGAAGCGCTCCTTGCTAGAACCCTTTGGACCATTTTATCGAGAACACTGTTAGACTTCTGATATGTACTAGTATGTCAGTACCTATGGAAAATGTTTTCAAGTGCCCTGTATGTAAGAAAATTCAATAAAAGTGTGTTATTAAAGAAAACAGTGATTTCACCTTTGAACAAGATGAACATTTTTAAGACTAGTGAAAATGAAAAGGTGGAAATTATGTTGAATGAGAAAAATGAAGCAAATAATAAAGAAAACCAAAATAACCGAACTTCAATATTATATATATATAAAATATATATATATATATATATATATATATATATATATATATATATGATACATTACCCACCGTAATCGTATTTCTGATGCTTGTATCTACTTAGATTCACATGCTGTGCATAGGCCGACATCTAGTGGAAGCTGCGGAGTATTACAGTTTGTTTTTCGAAACTCGAAAATGGGCGTCGACACAGGGCGTGCCAGTAATACTATCCCTAGTGTGACGTCCACTGTACCCATGATCCCTCACGCATCTAGGACCCTCAGATTGTATTTTTTCTGACATGAGGTAGCATGAGGAGTAGGGCGAGGGGAGGAAGGGTGTGTCGCATGTGAATCTAAGCAGATACAAGCATCAGAAATACGATTACGGTGAGTAATGCATCCCTTCTGAGGCTTGTGGAATCTGCTTAGATCACATGCTGTGCATAGATTAGCGAGCAGTGTTAGAAGAAGGAGGTGGGATGTGAGAAGGGTCATGAGCAAATAAATGTATTAGAACCGCTTGTCCCACTTGAGTATCTGTCTTGGAATGGCTGTCAATTCAGTAGTGCTGAGCAAAGGTGTGAATAGAGCTCCAAGTAGCTGCTTTGCAAATGGTGTCAAGGGGTAAATTTGCAATGAAAGCCAGAGTGGCCCCAATGCCTCTTGTAGAGTGGGCTCGTGGCGTGAAAGGCAATGTTTTTTCAGAAAGGGAGTAACACAGCTGGCTACAGTTAACAATCCACTTAGAGATGGCACCTTTAGAGACGCAATCCCCCTCTCTGCCTGTAGCTACGGAGACAAACAGCTGGTCTGTTTTCCTTAGCGGTCTGGTCTTGTTTACATAGTAGAGGACCGCCCTACGCACATCTAGGGTGTGTAGTTTCACCTCAGCCGAGCTTTGTGGGTTTTGGAAGAAAGCCGGAAGCTCGATGGACTGGTTCAGGTGGAATTTGGAAATAAACTTAGGTGAGAACCTAGGGTGTGTACGCAAAACCAGTTTATCCTTGTGGACTGTAAAGAAAGGATCCTGCACTGACAGAGCCTTAATTTCACTAACCCTTCTTATGGATGTAATAGCTACTAAGAAGGCTGTCTTATAAGTCAGGTGTTTGAGACTGCTTTTATGCATGGGTTCAAATGGGGGGCCCATGAGTTTAGCTAGCACCACATTAAGGTCCCACCCTGGTGGTGGGTTTGAAATAGGAAGTGAAGTCTCTTTACTCCTTCCATGAAGGCTTTAACCACTGGAACTTTCCACCACAACACCTTGTTATGGGAGGTGGTGTATGCTGACAGAGCTGCCAGATGCACCTCCAATGAGTTAAAAACCAGTCTTGCATCCAGCAGGTGGAGCATGTATGTAACAGTAGTTGAAGGAGTGCAATCAACTGGGTTGATTTGTCTATTCTAGCACCAGATAACAAATCTCTTCCACTTGCCAAAGTAGCAGTGCCTCGTGTTAGGCTTCCTAGATTCTTTTAGGATGTCCATACATCTTTGAGGTAAATTGAGATGTCCAAACAATATGACCTCAGGAGCCATGCTGCTAGGTTCATTGAGTTGGGTAGAGGATGTACGGTTTGACCTTGATGCTGGGAGAGTAGGTTGTACCAGCCCGGGAGTTTGATGGGTTCGCACATCGCTAGTCTGCGTAAGAGTGGGAACCACGGTTGTCTCGCCCACATGGGAGCAACTAGGACGAGCGTCATCGATTCCCTGTTCATCTTGTTCACCACCTTCCTGATGAGGAGTTGGTGGAAAAGCGTATGCAAACATTCCTGACCAGTTCATCCACAGGGCGTTCCCCTGGGAGCCTGGTTGTGGGAATCTGGACGCGAACCTTGGGCATTGTCTGTTTTCGCTTGTGTCGAATAGGTCTATGGTGGGGGAACCCCACTGAAAGAAGAGATTGTCTACGATTTCTCTGTGTAGACACCATTTGTGCTCCTCTGGGAGTGGACCTCTGCTTAGTGCATCTGCTAGAGAATTGAGATCCCCTGGAACATGTTGAGATGACAGGAAGATGTTCCGTCTGAGTGCCCATATCCAAATTTTCTGGGCAAGCTTGGACAGATTTGGCGAACGAGTCCCTCCTTGCTTGTTCATCTAAAACATGGCTGTAGTGCTGTCCATCCGGATCTGCACTGACAGGTTCAACAGTTAGGGCTCGAACGCTTGAAGCACTCTGAATACGGTCAGAAGCTCTAGCAGGTTGATATGATTCTTGGCCACTGAGGGAGACCAGAGACCCTGAGCTGTGTGGTGGAGATGGTGAGCTCCCCACCCTGACAGGCATGCGTCCGTTGTGACTACCGCCTGTATTTTGGGATCGTAAAAGGGTTTCCCCTTGGACAGATTTTCTTTTGTCCACCAGTGAAGACTTTGTACAAGTGTTGGCAAAACGACCACTAGATCGTCCCACTGACCACTTGCCTGAGACCACTGTTTCGCCAACCATTCTTGCATGGGACACATGCGCAGGCGCGCATGGGCGACCAGGTAAATACATGACGCCATCATGCCCAGCAAACGCATTGCTTTGCGTACCGTTATCTGGCGACTGGCCTGATATTGCGGAATTTGCAGCAGTATATTCCGAATTCTTTCCTCTGATGGAAAGGCCAACCCCTCTTGTGTGTTTAGGACAGCTCCTAGGAACAGTTTGGAGGTGCTTGGCACCAGACTTGACTTTTTCTCATTTATGGAGAAACCTAATTCGAAGAGGGGGTTGATTGTTCTTTGAATGTTTGTACTGCAAATTACTGGGGTCTCCCTCGTGATGAGCCAGTCGTCCAGATAAGGTTACACTGGGATTGCCTCCCTGCGTAGGTGTGCCACCGCCAATACCTTGGTGAATACCCTTGGAGCCGAGGCTATCCCGAAGGGCAGTACCTTGAACTGGTAGTGCTGACTGTCCACCTTGACGCGCAAGTATCTTTTGTGCGCTGGGAACATGGAAATATTATGTTGCCATGTAATCCCCCTTTTTTAGGAGGAGGATTACCTCTTGGAGAGTAGTCATGCATAATTTTTGGGGCTTGACATACTTGTTTGCAGGCCTTAAGTCCAATACTGGGCGCATTGTCAAATCTCTTGTTTGGCACAAGGAAGTAAGTTGAATAAATACCCTTGTTTACCTGGTGTCCCGGGGACGAGTTCTATCGCGTCCTTTGCTAGAAGATTGGCGATCTCTTCGAGGAGGATCTTCTGGTGGTCTAATGAGTGTACTTTTTGACGTGGCGGGTGGTTTCGGGGACGCTCTAACAGTTCTATGCAGTATCCTGCGGACACTGTGGACAGCACCCATCTGTCTGATGTGATCCCTTCCCAAGCTTGGGTGAAGTTGGTAATGCGTCGCCCTACTGGGGAAGCGCGAGAATGGACCCTGAACGGAACGTCACTGTTTTGGTGGAGGCGTGCCGCCGCCTCTACTGGGGCTGCCTCTACCCTTACCACGTCCTCTCTTATTACCCCTGCCATAACTTTGGTTAGACTGCTGGTTGTTGTTCCATAGTGTACCCTGCCCCTGGGAATAGTTTGTTATTCTCTGGGATTTTTGTCCGCGTGGGCGACGAAAATTGCCATTCCCTCTTTGATTTGGGGGTTTGTTGGTTAATTGGCCTAGGGATTTGAGAGTCTCATACTCATCCTTGGCATTTTTCAGGGCGTCCTCTACCGCCTTCCCAACCAGTAGATCTGTCTCCACCGTTTTGTCTATTAATGATGCTTGTGTTTCGGGTTTGAACCAAGATTGGCGTAACCAAGCATGTCTTTTGATAACAGTGCTTTCTGCTATCAATCTGCCGGCATTATCTGCGGCATCAAAGGTTGCCTTTAAGATGCAACCGAACACAGCTCTTCCCTCCGATGCAACCCGTGCCAATTGGCCTTTTAAGGGTTCTGGGGCGGAGTCTATGAGTGCTGCGACTTCCTCCCACTGGTGGCAGTTGTAAATCGCCAGTAGGGTGGTGGAGTTGGCGATCCTTGCCTGGTAGGCGGAAGTGGATGCTACTTTCCTACCCAAGCCATAAATCTTCTTGCTCTCCTTGTCGGGAGGAGCTTCGGACGATGACAGGGGTGTTCCCGCCTCCTTTCGTGTGTTCGTAACTACCAGGGAGTCCGGTTTCAGTTGCCCCTTTATGTACAGCGGGTCTGATTGGGCTGCCCTGAAAAGTTTCTCTATCCTGAGGTTTACTGCCCTAGTGAGGTTGGGATTTACAAGGGAAGGGTCTATCCTCCTTTGTATCGCTTTAAGGATAGGGATGGCCTGGGCAACAGGTCTCCTTTCTCCCACTAATTCTTCGGCAAAGTCCCTCTCTTCCTGTGCTCCCTGGGAGTCAATGTGGAAGTGTTCTGCCGCTCTGGACAAAACTTCATTCAGGAGAGGTTGGTTGTCGACCGGGGAGTCGGTAACCGGGGGATCTTTGTCTACTGGGGAATCTACCCTGTAGGTTTCTGGGTCGTCCTCTTCCTCCTCTTGGTCCTCCTCATCCCCATAGTAGCCCGTCCCAGATTGGTCTCCCAACATGCCCAAATCAGGATCCTCAATAAAGGATGGATCCTCATTATACTGAGAGTAAGGCTGTATACAGAAAGCGAAGGCCGTGTTGGTGCTTCAACCCGGGACTTCTTACTTGGGGGTATCGGGTCCCTAGAGCCCGAGGGTGAAGCCCCGTCAGGGGTATATGAGAGGAAGTGTTTGTGGATTCTTGGCATAGAAGTCTGCCAAAGACAACATCCTAGACATAACTCTGTCTATGTTATCACTAGACCATTCCTTTGAGCTGGGAATGACTCTTTCCTGGGAGAGTTTCCCTGTCTTGTCCTGACTGGACCTATGTGTAGGGGTCTTTAAAATGACGGCAGACTAAGACTTGTCCGTCTGTTTTAGCCTGTCTGACTGCTTCTGAGGTGTGGAAGAAGGTAGAGAATGCTTCTTTTGTTGTTTTCCCCCCTCCCCGTGGTTGGAATAGTGTTTTCCCTGTTTATTCGCCCCTTCTGAGCCTTTCGACGTCTGGCGGCGAGGTTCGGGGGTACTGTCCCCATCTCTAGAGTGTGGAGGTTGGGCCTCGGGAACAGCGATTAAGCGGTCTGCTGACGCCGACTCCTGGAGTGTGGCCTGGGGATAGAGGTCGGCTTCGTCTTCCGACGATCGAACCTCCGTTACCTTAAGGAGCGAGGCACTCTTGGCAACAGTGGATGGCTGCCTGGAGTCATGTGGTGATCTAGATCAAGACCGCCCAGAGGACACCGATTCGGTGGACCGTTCTCTGTGTGCCTCTTTCCGAGAACTCGACATGCGTGTTGAGTCTCGGTGGGACTTATGTTTGGTGGAAGTGGTGTGGGTAGCGCTTGTGTCGCCGGGTGTTTTCCCCATAGCCGCCCTGCCGGACGACCTTCCGAGGTCGGGGACTTGCACTTGGCTGTCTCTCGATGCCATGTTGCCCTCGCCGTGCGAAAGCACAGCTTCGCTGCCATCGCTGAAGGCGCCCTCCGCTGCCATGGCCTCTTGACGCCTGGCGTGGTGGGCCCAACGCTTGATCGAGCAGTCCTTTAGTGTTTTCGGTTTAAACCTACTACACGCTCTGCGGTTCGCCTCGGGGTGGTCCCTCGGCAAGCAGAGTTTGCACGTGGCGTGTCTGTCAACCGAAGATTACTTGCAGTTGCACTTGGGGCAAAATTGGAAAGGGGTACCCTCCAAACGCACCTTGTGGCAGCAGGCTAATGATGGTAGGAATATATAGAAGATGTACCTATATATTAAAGAGTGTAGAGTATGTGCCACCCCCCACTCTTCCCTACTTGCAGGGCCGAGGCCAGAGGCCTTCCAAGGCCCGGGCCGAGGCCAGAGGCCTTCCGAGGCCCAAGTCCGTCGTGCAGCTGTCGACGGTTGATTCCTTCTCTGTGCCGACATCGAGTGTCGAACTTCGGTGGCTCGACGTTGGGGTGGAGAAATGGGGAAATATGAAGATATTTTAGCAAAATTGTGGCTAAGGCCAGGAACTCCGCAGGATGCTTTCGACCAGTATGGCGGAAAAGAACAATCTGAGGGTCCTAGACACGTGAGGGATCATGGGTACAGTGGACGTCACACTAGGGATAGTATTACTGGCACGCCCTGTGTTGACGCCCATTTTCGAGTTTCGAAAAACAAACTGTAATACTCTGCAGCTTCCACTAGATGTCGGCCTATGCACAGCATGTGATCTAAGCAGATTCCACAAGCCTCAGAAATATATATATATATATATATATGAAAACAAAATATGAGTTTCCAGAGGGCCGTGTTTGCAAGCAGCTGAGGTAGTGCTCCGTGTTTTCACTGGGCTAGCTCGGCTCCTCCGCAATGGGCGGCAGTTCTGGGGGGTGGACGCCCCATGTTACATGCTGGATGAGCCGCCCTTCCCTAAGAGGAGCAGCACATGCGGAGAAACCGGCGCCTGCAATGAATGCCCCATGTAAATGCCAGGATAGTGCAATCTATCAAGCAGGGGTGTTGCAAGGTCTGGAAAAGATCCGGGGCTACGTTAATGTCTGGACTGTCGGGACTCGGGGCTAGCAAGCATTTCGGTTGTTGCCCCAGAGCTTCTATCTGGGGCTATAGACAAAGGACCCGGGGCTATAGCCCCTTCAGCCCCACCCCCTAGCAACGCCTCTGCTATCAAGTGAAATCTTGTGCAATCGCCTTCATGGGGCGGAGTGATGGGGAGTTAAAAACATTGACCATCTCATTACATTTTTCTTTTTAAATGCGTTTTGCATTGGCCAGTGTCCGCGCCGTCCTTTGCTTCGCATAGCTAATTAAATCACGGCTTCATTTGGAACACAATAAGGATGAGGCCCGTAAAGGCCCCCCAGGTTTCTGGATGGATCATTCCACAGGCCAAGTGACCTGGAAAGCCCACAGAGATGCACCATAGACTCCTCTCGGGATACCCAGCGCAGCCTCCATTAAAAAAGAGCAGCTGGCATACACCTTATCAAATGCTGGTCCCTTCACCCAGGCTAATACCACAAAGATGAAAGCTGATATAAAGAACATTGCTTTCAAGCAGTGGTCTTGAAACTGTGAGGCTGGCCCCCCTAGGGCGGCAGATGGGTGTCCAGGGGGGCACGAGGCTTTTCAGAACGCGGGTTCCGCAACTGCTTTTAATAGAAAATATAAGCAAATATGTCATCTGGGGGGCCCCGGCAACATTATTATCAGGTGGGTAGAGGAGGGGGTGGCGAGGGGAGGGGGCAGGGGGTTTGGTGTGAGCAACAATGTTTATTCTAGGGGGGCTCGGCAACAAAAAGTTTGAATGCAAGTGCTTTAAAATATGAGGAAATTTGTGAACATACTGAATTATTTAAAAAGACAAATATAGCTCAACTGACCTCAATATCCTTGGTGGGGGGGAGAAGAGGTAGGTTTTGTTGCAGGAGAATTCGTCAAATTTGAATGCATCACATTTTTTTAACGAATTTGGCCACAAATGTATGCGGGGGAGTGGGTAAGTAATTAAGGTGGGGGGGTCTCCGTCGCATATATTTGCAGCCAAATGCAGTAAAAGAAAAGACAATGCAATGGATTCTAATTCGACGATCTCTCCTCGATGAAATCCCATGGAACCACCCTTGGGTGAGATGGAGAGATGTGTATTCTGGATCCCGCAGCGATTGGCAAGCAAATGGCTGGCCCACTTCGGTAATATTTTGTCAAGTGGCCGATGCCTTATGGACGCATTTAGATGAAACTATTTAGTTTGGATCCTTTTTATCAAGAGAGGAAACTGATTCATTCTGTTACTGCTTTGCCCAAGATATCCAAGGACTCGGGGATCCACACGGGCTCCATTTTGAAATCTGGTGGTTTTATCTTGAGTGTGCTGGCCCGCTTTATCTTTGCTTGGTTGCCAATATTAGAGTAGTGTGGGCTTTGCAATATTATCCAGGATGAAGTGACACAGGGCTGTACTTCTGCAGCAGATATTCCTCTACTGCTATGAATTTATATTTCATTTATTGTATTTTAATTGGCAGAAGTTTGTATATGCGTTAATTGTTATGTAAGCAAACCTATTTCTATTGTTGGCTTTTATGATTTTTTTTAATGTTAATAAAGCAGGATGAGGAGTATCCATATGGGTCTACAACCAGTGGCTTGCCACATGTGCTAGACTAACTCCCACAATCCCTCAGTTTATAGTATGCTGGGCAGGGCTGATAGGGATTGTAGTTCAAAATATCTAGAATGCCAAAGTTTCCAGATCCCAAAGAATGGAAAATAGTGGTTTTAAATTTTGTACCGCTGTGTCAATATCTCCCTCACTGAACGGTAAAAACATCTAGCTAATCGCTGACAGAGCTAATTGGCTCCATGTAGGTATGATATGATATATGTAATTTATAACGCGTCTACACACAAGTGTTTCAAGGCGTGACAAGACAAGGTAGGTAAGACAAGACAAACAATCTTACTAGGCCTTGTGCCATTCAGATCGTGCGAGTGTGGCAACGCCAAATGCAGGGAGAAGCAGAGGGGGAAGTGCAAGGGGGACGAGTGGGGAAGTGCAGTCGGGGCAGCAATTGCTCTGAGTAACTGCAGCCAGGGCAGCACTGCTTTGGGAAAGTGCAAGGAGGCAGGGGACTGTAGAGGTTACAGTTACAGCCCCTACAGGCGCGGTAGACATGGAGGCAGTGCAGGGGAGACTGATTATGGGGGAACCTGGCACCCAGTGAGGCTCTGAGGGTAGCCAAGCAACCAGTCGGCGCAGCAGACAGGTAGGTCAGCAGGGGGGCAGAGAGAGAAATCAGAGGAGAAAAGGAAGGTCTTGAGCTGCTTCCGGTGACACTAGCACAAAGTTACCACACAAACAATAGAATCCCAAAAGCTCACAAATCCAGATTGTGGTCGCTGATGTGGAGCAATTTCCACCATCTTCAAAACTGCAAAGAGTTTAGAAAAACGATTAAAGTTGTTACTTCAAAAGCATGTGCTAAAATAATGCTAGTTCCAACTCTACGATCCTGAAGTCGGAGCCAACTCGCAGGACTCGAACAGCACTTTTGTGGCTTCTATTGCTCTGCTGCCTTCCCAAGAAGGCAAGGAAAGGGGGTCTCTTCTTTTACCCTCTAGTGACATCCTGTGGGCATTTAGGATGTAGGTGGCTGTGTGTACCCTCAAAGGGTACTGATTCTCTCTGGTTACAAGGTGCCTACGTCCAATGTCTCCCTGTTCACGCATGGCACCGTGTGCATCATACAGGAGTCTTGACACTGCGCTGCACCCAGTCTGTAGAATTGCCTATCTTGCACTACCACCTGTTTGCTCTTTCCTCTATCACCAAACACCTCCAGAGGTTCTGCTCTAGCACCTTGAAGCGTCTCATGTGCTAGATGGAATAACTAATAATGATCTCCGACCCAAATAACCGGACAGACTCAAAGAATATGGCAAAGTACTACTTTATTATCAGCTCGAATAAAGTAGGGAAATCTGGTGAACAACAAACTGTAGTCACACGCTCACATTTCAATTTTGATTACACAAAGAATTTATAGCTCGATGTACGTCATCTATGACATCATTGTACGTGGCATACTGTAAAACCTATTAAAGGGAGGAATTGGTTAAGGGAACATATACAGCTGCACATCATACAAGTATTAGTAATATCACTGGATGCCCTTTATCTAATAGGCACACCTTGAACCACCTCCAAATACGTATTATACAGATGATATCAGAAAAACAGCAGTGGGTTGGCCTGTGCAACACTGTATATTTGCTACATATATCCTGTGATTGGTTGGCATTCTCTCCCAACCTTGAACTTTCGGCTCGTTAGCAGCATGTAAGAAAAACAAAACTCAGGTGCAGAGAACAACGTCAGATTACTACTACCCACTTGCCCAATTAGTCCATCATCTCTCATCAGTCATGCCACAAGCCAAGACTTCTTTGAAATTGACCTTGCAGCCTGTTCTCTGTTCTGGGAATTTTAAGGGAGTGTAGGCACACCATTATCTTTGTCTGGAGCTTAATGAATAGCCCTTGTTTTCTACTTTTATGTCAAATGTGAGGAGACCACGATGTTGTCTATTTCGTTCATTTATTTACTGCTATTTGATTTAATTAAGCTGGGTGTTATTACTCCTCTTGGCCTCTGGATACTTGCACACTCCACCTTGCATATGCTTTTCGCATCTTTAATTGTCCAATACTTGGTGCTTACAGATGTTTTCTTCTTTGCTTAATCTAAGAGAAATATATGTTTTACGTACATGGCCTATCCTCTTTATTCCCTTTGTGCCTTGCATTATCCCTTTAAGTGGCATTCTTAGTACCAGGCCAATAGACTCCTCTGTGTTCCTCACACAAAGCTGTTTTTCCATCATCTTCTGATTCTGCAGCCCTGGTCTGCCTCTGAGGTAGCTTGATTCATTTCAACACGAGTCTGACGTCCATCTTTTTCTTATGGCCGCTTCTATATGTCGCAGCTACCTTGCATTTCTGCGTATATACATTTAGTTAATCTCTTCTCACTTATTTCTTTGGTGCATATGATTTCTTCGTATTCAATTGCATGTTTCTCTTATCACTTCAGTTACATATTTATCCTTTAAGTATTTGCATATCGTTTCAGTGAGTCTTCGTTTCTTTCTTTCATGACGTCACTTTGCGCTTGTCCGATTTCACTTATAGCTCTTTGATGTCCAGTGGTGTGTGCAGACATCCTTCCACTCTTTCAATGCAGGGGCAAATTCGATATGGTTGTCGGAGTGCATATCGTCTCTCATACACTCTATGCAGTAGTGGGATGATACCTGGTGTCCCACCTAGGGCTCTTTGACTACTGTTCCAATATGATGGAGGTGAGGGGGCGGGAGGTAGGGATGATGTGCCCACCTGCTACCCTACAAGGTGACATTATCTTGATCCCCCGCTCCTTAATAAAATAACAATATCAACACACAAATGCACTGACTCCCATATGGCAGTCCTTTTTTCTCCATTGTTCTCCGATTTCATACTCTGTGAGCCTACTCTCTTGAAGGATGATCAGGACCTCCTGCCTAGAATTAAGTATCAATGCGGGATTAATTTGGCTGCTCAACCTTTATCTTCTCCTCTTTCACAACACAAACATAGCCCCCTTATAATAGTAACTGTCTAATAATTACATAGTAGTTCATGTCGGAGTCCTCCCACTTCTAAACAATGTAATAATATAGCCCTACAGACTGAGTGAGGGGGGGGGGGGTCATTAACACAGGATAATGACCCGCCACTATATTATGGCCCGAGGTGAAGACAAGAACCACACATTGCACAAGGGTCATTATCCCAAGCAATAATGAGCCCTCCCAAGGTCAATTAGACTATTAGCACATGGTGGTAGTACCAATACATGTTTTGCTGTTTTTGTGCTGAATTGAACAATGGTTCTGTAAGAGTGAGTAAAGTAAATACACAAACTGAGTTAGTAAATTAAATGTGGTTTTATTTTGTAGCATTTAAATATCATGTTTGTCTTCAAGTTAAGCATTTTAATTGCAACTTAGTTGAACTTGGAACAGGTCTAACATGAGCATGCATGAGGTGTCGTGTGAAAGTATTTGTATTTGTACTGAATTTATAAAGCGCGATTTGCAAAAAGCACTAATACAAAATAATTAACATTGGTACAATAACAATGAGAAGTACATTTCAAATGAATAAAACTGAAGAGGGGAGAGATATAAGTGTTAGAAAGAAGGGATGAAAGATAGTTTTGAAGGTTAGTCTGAAAGATACAAAGAGAAGAGGAAGAATGAATAGAAAGGAGAAGAGAGTTCCAATGATTCGGGGCAAAGGAGCTGAAAAGGAGAAGAAGCACATTTGGGTTTTGGGATAAAAAGAAGAAACTGGTTCTGGGAGCGGAGAGCATCGAATGGGAGGGGGGATACAAAGAAATAAGTGAAGAAAGAGAGAGGAGCAAGACCATGGATACACTTGAAGACAATTGTGAGGAAATGATAAAGAAGACTGGATTTGAAAGGAGACGAGATATAGAAAGTAAAGAAGCTGTAATAGAGGACTGAGAAGGAAGAGAAGATGAATAGAAGAGTTATAGATAGAGCGAAGAGGAAGAAAATGGGAAGCAGAAAAACCAATGAGAAGAGCTGAGCAATAGTCAATACGAGAGAAGGCGAATCAGGAACGAAGAAGCTTATTAGCATGAAAAGAGAGATCAGGTCGACCACAATGAATATTAAAAAGAGCGTAGCAAGAGGATCGAGCAGTGGAAGAAATATGTAAGGAGAATGAAAGAGAGGGGTCAAAAATGACCCCTAACTTACAAGCAGAAGCAGAGAGGGAAAGTAAGGAAGGAGGGAAGGAAAGTAAGGAAGGAGGGAAGGAAAGATAAGGGGGAGGAATTGTGATTGCAGGAAAAAAAAATAGAACCTCTTTCTTAGAGGGAATTGAGATGGAGGAAGGATGAAGAGATCCACGTTTGGATTGTAGAAAGACAGAAACACTGGTGTATAAATTATAATTGAATGAAGAAAAGGATCTCTACCTCGCCTGCCTGCACCGCTTTGCAGGTACCAGACGTAGTACTTTATATCTGACACTCACCTATATTATCGGATAATGTGGTCTGCTTGCAGGAAAGCCTACAGGTTCTATACCACTGCAAAGTCCAGAGCACTATCATGAATGACCATTCCTACAAACTAAAACTCTGTGTCTAATGCTCTGCTCTCACTGATCCGTCATTTCAAGTATGCCCCAACATCAGCCCGTTAGCATTCCTCCTCACTGTATCTTGAGCGCCATCGACTATTGTCTGGTGCAGGCCCCTGCCTACGGGATCGGATACCTCTTAAGCACATGTTTGTGCTATCCTAGATACCCAAATTCCTTACTGCTGTCCACTTCCTTGTCGGTGCCTCCGATCTATGCAACTTGTTCACCTGTATCGTTATAACGAGAATATGTTTTAAACTTAATTCAATTGTACATAAATGCATTCACTGAAAAGCACCTCAATACTTGCATGACAGATTAGTCTTGGAATGTATTGGCAAAGTTACTCGATCAAAAGACTCCATGCGTCTAATCCAACCAAGATATGAAAGGGTGCGAGGTAATGAACGATCGTTTGCCTCACAGGCAGGGATGATGTGGAACAAACTCCCTGTGGAAATGTGCCGAGAAGCAAATAACACTGCATTCAGAAAATGTCTTAAAACCTTATTATTTGTTTAATTTTTACACAATAGTACTGTCTGTCCCTTCTTGTTTGATGTGTGCGCCTGATACCTGTGGGCTCCGGCGCAATATTAGTAAATAAACAAACAAACTGCTCTGCCCCCTTAACATGAGGCTATGCTCCTCCGAGTCATTTACTCACTCTAGTGTTATCACTTATGTCTGGTTGCACTCTGAAGCAGCCCCCGTACCATGAGGCGTGGCTCTTCCAGAATGTGCATTCCCACCTATTTTGTCTTCCTCGTGTGCCCTATTTGAGGTAGCCCCTTGTAGCATGAGGCAAGGCTTTTCCAGAATGTGCATTCTACCTATTTGACCAGGCAACCCTCCGCTGCTATTGTAACCTATCATGTCTACTAATACCTATCTCACCTGGCAACCCTCCGCTGCTGTTGTAACCTATCATGTCTACTAATACCTATCTTACCTGGCCACCCTGTGCTGCTGTTGTAACCTATCATGTCTACTAATACCTATCTTACCTGGCCACCCTGTGCTGCTATTGTAACCTATCATGTCTACTAATACCTATCTTACCTGGCCACCCTGTGCTGCTATACCTATCTTACCAGGCAACCCTCTGCTGGTATTGTAACCTATCATGTCTACTAATACCTATCTCACCTGGCAACCCTCTGCTGCTGTTGTAACCTATCATGTCTACTAATACCTATCTTACCTGGCCACCCTGTGCTGCTATACCTATCTTACCAGGCAACCCTCTGCTGGTATTGTAACCTATCATGTCTACTAATACCTATCTTACCTGGCCACCCTGTGCTGCTGTTGTAACCTATCATGTCTACGAATACCTTTCTTACCTGGCAACCCTCTGCTGCTATTGTAACCTATCATGTCTACTAATACCTATCTCACCTGGCAACCCTCTGCTGCTGTTGTAACCTATCATGTCTACGAATACCTTTCTTACCTGGCAACCCTCTGCTGCTATTGTAACCTATCATGTCTACTAATACCTATCTCACCTGGCAACCCTCTGCTGCTGTTGTAACCTATCATGTCTACGAATACCTTTCTTACCTGGCAACCCTCTGCTGCTATTGTAACCTATCATGTCTACTAATACCTATCTCACCTGGCAACCCTCTGCTGCTGTTGTAACCTATCATGTCTACTAATACCTATCTTACCTGGCCACCCTGTGCTGCTATTGTAACCTATCATGTCTACTAATACCTATCTCACCTGGCAACCCTCCGCTGCTGTTGTAACCTATCATGTCTACTAATACCCATCTTACCTGGCCACCCTGTGCTGCTATTGTAACCTATCATGTTTACTAATACCTTTCTTACCTGGCAACCCTCTGCTGCTATTGTAACCCATCATGTCTGCTAATACTGTTTCAACATGGCATACCCTAACTTAGTGTCTCGTGTATCTGTATACCTGATGTAGCCCCCCGCACTATGAGGCGTGGCTTTGCCAGATTATACTACTAAGAACCACCACCTGTTGTAAGCTACATATGTTATATTGCACTTTTAAGAATACCACTCTGCACTTACTGGAACTAGCGCCCTGATGCCGGAGGGCTTGGAGTGCTGCTATAAATGCAAAAATAAATGAATAAAATGTTGCAGCATAAAAATGATCCTCTCAGAGGGTGCCATGTTGAAACAAAATCTTGTCTGGAAATGGCATTGTAGTTTCCATGTAGTATGCTTCTGAAAAAGCATGCACTCAATACCAGTAGTTATTGACTGCACTCTTAACATTCTGGTTGGCTGAGAGGAGGCCAATAACAATTTCCAGGTACTAATAGGGATTATGTTTACCCAAAATGTTATCCAATTTACTGAGCTTGGAAGGAAGAAGGATTGAGTTGGCCCTGTCCGGGATTCGAAATTGCAAAGTGCAGGTTGGCACACTTAACCTGTGAGCTATCCAGTTGGCCTTGCAGCGGCACACTTCACGGGCCGATCAGCCAAGCAGCACCTTCCCCTGATCAATGACCTCTTTTGACATCCAAAACCTGCCTGAAAGTGGACCCATTGCTGCAAGTCCAGCACTATAAATGTTCAGACAATACTACCCAAGAGGGTCAATGATGTGTGCCACGCAGTGCGTGCAGCACTCACTCTCGTCAATCCTTCACGACATTACAGTAATCACAATGCAGAGATAAAAATAAGGGTGTGTAAAGCAGAAGCTAAACGCAGATACTGGGTGTCGGGTATCACCCAGAAGTCAGGTGCTACAGTTGGGCAACAAGGAGTGAGAACAGTGCAAGTCACAAATCCAACTTCTGTATGAAATGCACACTATAACCTTCAGCCCAGTGGATGTGACTTGTTATACCTTAAATGTCTCATATGGCCTCCATTGCGTGTTTTATACACATTCCCAAGCACAAAGGTAATGTCATGTAGATATGCTTGTACGCCACCGGTTGGCCTAGCAGGGAGTCGAAACTGGACCCTGGCAACATGTGGTGTCAAACTAACGAAGCTCTTCTGGGCAGGAGCTAAATTGCCCCCCACATCCCCCCCTCCAGTTCCTGTCAATTTCGAACCCTGCAATGGTACCTTCCCATTCCACCATCACCTTCTGCAAAATCCTGAAAACTTAAACCCAGACCCGATTGGTTATTTATAAAGTGCCTAATAACCAGAGGTTTCTAAGCGCGGACCCGGGGATCGAACCTATGTTGTTCCTTGTTTTGCTTCCAAGGCGAGCACGTTGCCCCTAAGCTATCCTCCCGAGATCCCAAAACCTCATCCCACAAGATCTTTTATCTATCCTGTTCTTTCCATCATGCTCGAATCCAACTGAAACTTCTTTTTCACCTTCTCCCTTTAAACTTTCTAAAGCATTCCAAGTCTCTCTGGGTAGGGCCAGCACTGTATTCAAGTCTAACTAAAATGAAATAAAGCAGCAGTCGCTCGTGTTAACCCTTCATAGGTATTCAATAGGTTTGCCCCTTAGACCTTCAATGTTGAAACGGTGCATTGTTCTGCAAGGACACGCGTCCCGCGCGGAGACTTCTGCACTCTCTTGCGTTGGTCCGTTTCCGCGCCAGGCTCCAGCTGCTGCTCCAGCTGCTGCTGCTGCTGCTCGGCTCGAGGCTGGGGATTATCTGTGCACTCGGACTCGCATTTCAGCCGGGTTCACGAGGGCGCAGAGCCACGGGCCCATTCCCACGTCTAGACAGGCCTGGGATGCAATGATGCTGTTATTAAGAAGGGGAGATTGGGGGCTCAGAACACGCAGAAGAAGTCTATGCCCATCAGATGGGGGTGATGGATAGTACATTGGAGAGGATTGTGCTTTGAGCCCATAAACAAACATCATGATCATCATAAGCTTTAATCGGCACAGAGCCATAAAAGAGCATTATAGTCCATCACATAAACAAATACATAGCGATACATAAAAGCACGATGAAGACAGAATCAACATTTACATAAAACGCAATGATGCTGTTATTAAGAAGGGGAGATTGGGGGCTCAGAACACGCAGAAGTCTATGCCCATCAGATGGGTAAACTTGATTCGGCTCAGAGTCATAAAAGAGCAACAACACAGTATTATAGATCACCGCATAAACAAATACATAGGGATACATAAAAGCATGATAAAGAGAGATATAATCAGAATTTACATAAAGTGCAATTCATCAGGTGCCTCCAATTACAAATACACGTTTGCCATAATTAGAATAATTGGGGGAGAGAAAATGGGGGCATAGAAAATACTCGCAGCCTCCAAGATTGGGCTCTACATAAGCATATCACAGAACCGAGCCTCAGCTGGTTATGAGGGCACTGAGTTCCCTGCAGTAGATGACGTCATCCACTCACAGATCACGCACACGTCTCTCGCCCAATGGACTGCACGGCATCAACGACCATACAGAGCAAGTGTGTGGGGGGGGGGGGGAGTGGGAGGGGTAGAGGGACTTCCTGCCTCTAGGAATCGCTAGGACCAAATGCAGGTCTAAATTTGCACAAGGTCAGGGGTGCCAAGGAAGCCGTCTGCCGCAACCTCTGACCCTGGTAACGTCATGGTACGTGACATTACAGCCAATTGCAAAAGAGCCGGGACAGGCTAGGCCTTGTTTTCACGTGCCCAAACGAATAACTGATGGATGGAAGAGTTGAACTGAATCATAAGCACTGCCATTCCTCCGGGCAACATTTACCAAACTATAATGATTTTAGTCCATCTCTGCCAACAGAGAAAGGGAACAAAACATTTGCAAAGCAGTCGTGGGCCTGCCAAAACCGGGAGCAGTCCAGTCAGAAATGCGATGCCATGTGCGACACAAGCAAACGCAGACATGTTTCGGTCCAGTGGCTTCATCGGTGAGGTGCAGCTTGATTGCCGAGGCGTGTGAAGTATGAAACCCGCGTCTGAGCAAACACACTCTCACTTAGGCAGATAAACTGAAAACAAAAATGGAGGGCTGGGAGGCGGGCTTTGAATCAGTCATAACCTCTGGGCAACCTTCAATGTCATTGCAGGCAAACCAGTTTGGTCCTGCCACCAATGTGAGCGTTCTGTCCCACGTTGCAAGACCACATGCAGTATTTGGCTGCTTGTGTTTCCATGAAAAGTGCATATGCCCTAGGAGTTCAGCCGGATCCGCTCCTTTTAGTAGAAGTATCAAGAATAATATTCATATAACTGGGTGTGGAAGGCAAAGGCTATGGTTCTGATTCATTCAAAGCCTGGCATCCATCACGTTTTCTTTTACTTGGCTTAGCTTTTAGAGCCATCTTCCCATCTAGCAACCTGCTATGTTTTCACCTGTGCGTAAATAGATAAGGCCACAGATGAGACCCTTTGAATCTGAAGTGCAAGGAACCTTCCTTGATAATTCTGTGTTCAAACTGCAGGTCACATGTGTGTACCCTGGATGAGAGTCATGCCATTTCATCCTCCCGACGCGGACTGATGGAAGTCATGCCTCTGTTCGGGCATGGCATTGGCAAGCAGAGCTGCTATGACTTAAGCCCTAGCGGAGCTTTCTTGAGTCTCCCAGCGGGCACAATTGGGAACAGCAGATGGCACCCCCATGTCATGGATGGTGGGAGAAAAACTACAGCAATATATGGCTGCTGTGAGACCTGATGTCTCTGCAAGTGCTCAGGCCTCGATGGCCGGATCTGTGTCAGGTTTTTAGGATACCCCTCATTAATATTCAGGAGGTACATTTTCCTACAAAGATTCTAAATGCATGCAAATGTTTCCTCATGAATATTAATGAGGGAAATCCTGAAAACCCATCAGGATCCCAGCACTTTAGGGCTGGAGTTGGACAGCCATGATCTAGACCCATGTGCCGTCGAAACCATTGCCCCAATCAAAAGCTGGGTAGCAGGTGGAGACCCCCTGACTACAGAATGTAGGCCGAGTGAGGTAGAATGAATGAAAAGAAATTGTGCTATAGGTCTCCTTACACAGTCAAGGCCCATGTACCAAACACCATAGTGCATCATTTATTTCATTTTGAACCCTGGCTCACAAATTCTTTAAACCAATAGCATTGAGAAAACTAAGGGTAATTTACGAATAGTTGTATCATATGCATTCAGCATATACTGAGGCTTCTTGTATAGTGCACACATCATAGAATGCCTTCTAGGTCATAATGATTTTGGTGGGCAAATAATGAAGACCCTTTTAGGTAGAGTGCCCTGTCCAGGATCACAGAGGTTGGTCCTGAGCCCAGGTTTTCTGGCTGCATAGTTTGCACATTTTTGGACTTCATATTACACATTCTCCTGTTGCATCTTTAGTTTTGCAACGACACGCAACAAGTAGCTGGTGTCTTACTCGGTAACACATTTTTAATACATGTGTGGCACATTTACAGCTACAATTAAGCCACTAGCTCTCTGTCAACTGCTTAGAAATAACACTGGCAGGCGAAAGTTTGATGTTACTCCTTGATGGAGCTATCTGAAAGTGATCCCAGGGGGCTATTCGTTGGGAGGGGGGAGACTGGTAGTGGCTGGAAATGACAATAGGGATTTGCGTGGCACTTGGCAGTCATGGTCTCGGGAGGATAGCTCAGTGGAAACGTGCTTGCCTTGGAAGCAAGACGACACAGAGCCACACAGGTTCGATCCCCGGCTCCGCGCTTAGAAACATCTGGGTATTAAGCACATTATAAATAACCTATCATATCATAACGGGTGGGAAAATAATCATACAGCACCCACAAGTTGTGTGGTCCACCACGTGTTGTCCCTCCTAGCTGCACTCCAATGCAATAGTTTCATCTCATAGGTGGTGCTTAGGCAACACCCAACACTAAAAAGGGTCCACTTTCTATTAAGAAAAAGTCCCCTTTAATTTTCCATGCCAGCCATGTTTTGGAAGGTTTTTTATTTCAGGGACATATTTTCACTGGCTGGAGCAGGGAACTTCTTTACAAGGAACATGCAATGGCTTCAGAGCAGCTTTAACATGTGCTGCGGTATGTACAGCTCTATGGAGCGCAGGGTTCATTTGAGACAGAAATCTGGAAGTGATGGGACCAAAGTGGGAGGGGCCATTTAATTAGGACAGTGCTAGACCGTCCATCATGGGCAGGTACTTTATTAAACAATTGGGTGGCCAAGCGTCCTGTATTTTGCAGAACGGTCCCAAATAAAAATGTTGTGTCTCGCATGACGCACAGTTTGTTTCAGGCCCGTTTCCAACCGGAGAACCTGTGAAAGATCTTAACACTTTGCTCCATGTCAACAGAGAATTATAAGAAGATCAATTAGACATTGATGGGTGGGGGGCTACTGGCATGCGAATGGTGGCTGATGAAAAATGGGAAGAGTGCATGTGCTGCATCCTGTGTGAAACAATGACTATGGTTTTAAAGAGAATATTTGTTTAGCTTCAATTACTTGCCTGGCGCTACTGTGACCTTCCATGCAGGATGGGGAAAATAAAAGTAAAACCATACCCTTTAGTTCAACGTGTTTCTATGACGATCTATATAGTGTTATGTTTATTATGAAAGTCCTTTTTATTTTATAATGCAAGTTCTTTTAAAGGTATCAGTATAAACAAAGTATTATTTAAGCACAATGAAACCCAAACCAAAACCTTAATAAATATTACTAGTAACTAAACCTGGGAAGATATGTGGGCAAGTGCTGGAATTGTCCACATCCTGGTTTCATCACTTAACCAAAGTGTGTAATCATGTAACCTCACTGTGTCTTATCTGGAGTCGCAGTAAGGGATTTAGTTCATAGTTGATGCTATTATAATAATAATAATAATAATAATAATAATAATAATTAGGCTTTTATATAGCGCTACAAACCCTCAGGTATCTGAGCGCTGCTTATTATTACCCACGGTGTGTGGTGCTCATTTATCGACCTCGGAAGGATGAAAGGCTGAGTTTGGCCCCGCCGGGATTCGAACCACTTGACCGGCATTATATGCTGCTACTGGCAAAAAGTATTGGTACTCCGCACAGGATCTGCAGACAGCCATGGTAACACTCATCAATTCTTGAAAATCAATGATCCAGTAGGTCGCTGTTCCGAGTCGCTTATTGCTTGATGTACTTTGCGATATGAAGTAAACTGCACTGAGAATGGGTGCTAGTGGCTGGCTGACATACCCCAGAGCAGACGTGGGGGGAGGCGAGAGTTGGCGGGCTGCAGCATACTGGGACCGTCTTTGCGCTCGCCCCACCTATCACCTCACCCTGGCATGGTACAGTGCATGGAGGTGCAAATATCTCGGAAACGGTGTGTACTATGGCCTTGAAATGTGGTTTTTCGAGGTCCTTTGGGTTTTGTTGCTCGAATCGAACTGTTTAAAATGACCTTTGTTCGGTCCTTCTACGAGCACATTGATGTTTTGCAGATGAAATGCGGGAAAGGGGTGGGGTGTCCACATGCCATGTAGCTAGTATTGTCCAGAGGGTCCTAACAGGCAACTATGCAACATTTGGTGCAGATTGGTGGAACGGTGTGGAATTGTATAAGGAACAAACTAACCGATTTTCTGCTTTTTATATTTATTTATTTTTTTTATTTATTTGCATTTTTAAAGCGCTCACACAGCCCGCGGGCATACAGGAATTGTTTTTTTTTGTTGCGTGATTTTTTTGTTTTTTTTTTTGTTTTAGTTGCGTATTTATAACGCGCCTAAATACCCAGAGGTTTCTAAGCGCGGACCCGGGGATCGAACCTGTGTTGCTTCGTGTCGTCTTGCTTCCAAGGTGAACACGTTGCCGCTAAGCTATCCTCCCGGGACATATATAGAAAGAGATTTTAAAAAGCCTCACTTGTGGTTTACTTGACCAGAGTTGTTTCAAATATAATAGTGACCATCTATGCATTTCACACAACAAAGTTTTTTGTCTCTTTGCTTACTCGTGACTTTTTGTAATGTTACTTCATGGTGCTACGAAGTATCCAAGATCGGTGATGCTCCTTGCAAGGCACTCTTCTTCGATGCAAATTACGAGGTTTGCAGGTCTGCCTGCATGCATAATCCTGCCGTTTTATGTTGTGTGCTTTGTATGTGTTAACATGCCACCTGCCACTAATGTTACCGAAAGGTTTGCGGTGGTGGCAATAGACACACATGATACCGTATGGAGCCGCGCGCACTGCAGGCGGATTGTTCTGTGCTACCACTTCTAACGTGTCCTGCAAAACTATTTAGGAAAGTTGACCACACTCATTTACAGTTTAACTTGCTGCACCCAAAATCACACACTCTTTTTGATCACGCGCCCAGAGTAGAACCCAGGTGTCCATGCTACGGGGTTAGCAGTTTAGACATCTCCTCGCGCCCCTAAAGCAACGCGTTGTCTGATTCTGTAAATTAAACGCATCTGCTGCCTTCCCGCCTTTGGCGCGGTGTGTGCTAAAGCAAGTATGTGGAGAATGTGTGAAGACGGAGCTGCGCATGCGCCGCAGTCTAGCCGGACCTGCTGAGTGAGGAGGTGATGCTCCCAGGAAGGAATGGCCGCTTATCAATGATTGAAGAGCGGGCCGGTGACAGCTATCAGGGAAGGCACAAACACTGCAGTCACCTAGTAACAGCGTAAACAGCAGGCCACGGACAAAGCAGCGAGGTACACTTTATTCGCCGTTTATTTTCGCTCCTGGCGCGCAGCCATGCAGGCTCTCAGGTCTGAAGAATGCTGCTCGGCCAGCAGGGCCTCCTCCACAGGAGAGCAGGCCCAGGCATTACCACCAGCAGAGGGCGCGTAAAGACCATCACGTGACAGTATTTCCAGAGAGGCGGACCACTAAAATGTCACTTCTCCCTGGGCCTGAAAAATCCTTGCCACACATCTGCTCAACTCCCCAAAAAGGGCGAATGATACTTAAGAGCATGATCTCACTTTAGCCAATGAAGGTGAGCCATTTCTTTGGGGCGGGTCAGATTTACTACAAGGCAGATTCCATGGAAGGGAATAGGGGCTAATTGAGAGGTCCCGGCACAGACCCACTGGCATGGCAGTGAGCTGGTGAGATGCCTCTAGTCTATGGGCTAATGCACCAGCGGCAGAGCTGTGCGTACAACTTAAATCTCAGATGTGGTCCACACTGGCTCTCATCCTTCTGAGGTTGATAAAATAAGCACAATTGATTTGGGAAATCCTTACACCTGCTGCCAGTGCTCAAATGGCAAAGTTCATTAAGTGTCATGCCGAGCTCTCTACTTCCCAGAAGTGAGCACGCCGCCACCGGCATCTTCCACTGTGTCAGCCACAGATTGGTGCACCCCATATGGTCCCTGGGAACACAAACTCAGTGATAAGGCTCGTGGGCATCACTGATGTCAGTTACTCACCAGTGCTGAATCTGTTTTTTGGTGGTGTCATTATGGCAGGGTTCTCAAACTCCGGGCCATAAGGACCGCAATCCTGACGGGGTATCAGGCTATCCATCAATAATATTCATAAGGAAAATGTTCATACATTTATTTTCTTTTAGAATTTTTTTCATTTTTTCATTTTGGTTTATTATAAACATTTACAAAATCCATATGATAAAAGCAAATCACATATACAAGAATATTTGAGACAAAGAAGAAACAACATATAACACTAAAATGTCCATACATGGGACTATTTAACAAATCAAATACCAAACTTTTTCCGAGACAAAAAACATATCCAAGAACATAGACGAGAACAACAAATCACATTAACACTTACCAACATAAAAAGGATTTTTTTCAAATAACGATCTACCTAATCTCAAAAAAACATGAAACCAAACTATTACACAAACTACAATTAGATACCAAATTACAAAAGTCTAAAAGCAATGACTTAGTTTAACACAAGTCACATATGTTTTTCAGAAAAGCTGTTACACGTATAATCAGAGTGGTCGAGTTCTCATGCATCATTCTGTGCCATATAAATTCTCTATTAACCGAATGCGTTGATCTTACAAATTGTGCAAAATATTCAATCCTTTGACAGAGGAGGGCAGGACATACAAGCAAAATACGTTGGAGTGTTTCTTCGGAATTCCCTGCTTTACAGTTTCTGCACCATTTCCAATCCTATATTATATTTAGAATCATTGTATGCAAATTTAATCCATGAATAATGAGGGGTATCCCGAAATCCCGGCATGGATCCGGCCCTTGAGGCCTGTGGTTGGACAACCGTGCCTTATGGGAAACCTATTAAAATACAGCTCCTGGCATCCTTAGTACCTCGTGAGCATGCTCGATAATCGGTTTACGCAAACCCAGAGGAAGCGGGCAACAACCCTCCTCAATGCGTTCTTCTATCCAAGTGCTGGTGGTTCAGTTCTGTTGTTACTTTATGGCCTGTTAATGAACCCTGCATGACAGTTGCATTTCCTTCTCTGTACCTTATGGTACAGTCTGTGCACTAGTTTCAGATCCAGGCCGTCCCTGGATTGTCCCCGCAGCTTCCTTTGGTAGTGTTGTTGCCTGACACTTTGGACCTAGACTGCCCACAGATTGCCAATGCATCTGCCCCCTTTTTGGGTCAGTCTACAATTTTCAAACCCAGCCTGGTTACCTGTTTTTCATTTGGCCATCCCCAGCTTTAGTGTTCCTCACCCCCCTCTGACGAACCGACCCATTCCCTGGACTAGCCACTACCGCTATCTGTTTCCGCTCAGTCTGCTCCATGCCATCGCATGTGCTGCTCACCTGACACCGTACCTGACTGGCTTTCTCTGGAATCGCTCCCATGTGACCACCTCCACACTACCACGGGCGCTTCTGCTCATGCAGTCCTTGCTCCGGCAGGTTTTTACTTGTGTTGCTCCTGATTGTGGACGTAAGCCTTGTTTGAACCATTTGGTTGCGGCCTTCGTGCCGTCAAGTCCTCGGACTACAGATGACTTCCCACCAGAGCTCATGCTTGGAAGTGCGGCTCATTCTAACGCCACCTCTGTCTCATGGCCTGGCAAGATGTGCCGATGACTAGTATGGCCTCCATGGTAAGGAACCTCAGAACCACAAATAGCAGTAGCCTCTTTCTCACACCGCCGGCCTGACCCATTGTCAGAAGCTCTTTCTTCCAACTCTGCACTCTACAATGCATCACACTCTTATCTACCCTTACCTGTAATCACCCGAAAACATCGCAGACCATTACTGCGAGCCAGAAAACCACACATTTATTTAATCTAATTTTTGCAGATTTTATAGAATAGATAGATGGGGGTTGAGTTATGGTATTCATTAAGGTGGGGGGGATGTGGAGAGGGGCTGCGGGAAATCTCCACCCACATCGATTTTCGATAAAATGTGAAAAATCAAAAAAATAATTCGAGGTTTTTGGATTCGCAGTAAACAAGACATATTTAAAAAATGTTTTTTAAAAATAAAAAAAATAAAACAATGTATTCACATAGATCTCCTTTACGCACATGCCCAGGGTCATGATATCACTCGCCCTAACAAGACTGCCCTGCAGTCGGAGCAACCAGCATCAAAGACAAACAGACTGTCTCATGGGCAAACTATAAAGGATACACAGTACAGGGGCCCGATCACTACTCAGGATGAAAAGGGTTCAATACTTCACCCCTGCACTTACATGTTTACCTGGCTCCCTGTCAAGAAAATAATACTTCTCAAAAACCTCTGTGTCACGCACCACACCTACCATGGAGAGGGCCCGGCTTCCTTCACAAGGAAATTCTAACAATACACACCTGCCAGGACACCAAGGTCCAGTAACGCTGGTCTAGTCCTTCAGTCAACAGGAAAAGGCAAGGAGTGTACCAAATTATGGAACCCCTCCACCCCCACGCAACCATCTTCGCACGGAAGTGAAATACCTGAAATTCACAAAACAACCCGAGAGGTGGCTCTTCAATGAAATGAACAGGTTAAACAGCAACCAATCAAGAACAACAAAACAGGAAATACTGGATGCCTCGTGTCTTGGTTCATAAAGGGACTTGGTGTGTAGCTCCCCAAACAATAATACTCTGCACTGTCAGCTGTACCGCCTGCTTTAGGGAACACAAATCAAATCAGGAGCACATTCCTCGGAGGCCCACCTCTTCTCTTGCGACACTCAACATCTGACCGCAATCTCTGAAAACCAGCATTGACAATGCCAACTGTTTGGGCTTTTGTGTAGGCATGTGAATGGCACTTTGCCAGGCACAGCTGTAGTGCTATTAACTGGACATTGATGGTAGCAGGTGCACAATAGTGCGAGCACCTGGGCATCTAAAAGCACTGCTTGGAAGATGCCTACTACTTATACACACGCCAAAACTGATGGCTTTGTCAGTCCTCTTTTTGAACAGGACACACAGCGTGCATATAAATCGAGTGGCTGATGGCAGACCTGGGCAGACATTTTTATTACACCAGTAACGGGTTTACAACTAATTAAGTCATTAACTCTCAGAAGACTGCTTTGAAAAAGCACTGGCAGGCACTTTGTGCAGATTTTGATGCTAAGGCTTAATTAAAGCTAGCTCAAAGAGCTCCCATGAGGAGGTGTTTTGGTTGGGGAGTGGCAGGAGGGGAGGCAAGAACTGGGTGGTAGTGACCATAGAGATCAGCATGGCCATGGACAGTCAGTGGGTGAGCAAATAACCAAACAGCACCTACAAGATGTGTGTCCCTCCTCATACGCCATTCCTCCCTATCTGTACTCTAATGCAATAGTTTCGGCTTATAGGTGTCGCAAGCGACACCTAACAGCCCAAACTAAAAAGTAAGGACTCCACTGCCACACCACAATAAGTCTCTAAGTCTGAGCACCGACCCGACTCTTTCATCCACTTCTTTCCTCAATAACCTCTGACTGCAAAAATGTTTTAACTTTACACCACACATGCCCGGTCCGATGACCCAAAGGACTAGCATAGTAAACACACTCATACCCTGCTCATTTGCTATCAACACCCCGATCACCCATTGCTACTCAACCCTGGGACCACCCTTATGGTTAACCCACACCATTGTATCCCATGCACACAGTACAATTCCTACCAACACACAGTTAAAGGGCGCTTCCAAAATGCACTCAACACCACAGGTGTCCCCACTTACCTTCCCCTCCATCTCACTAACACGTGAATGGTATAGTTGGCTAAAACGTGTTCGTAGACCCCCAGATTATGATACATCCCATAGAAGAGGTTAGTAAAGGGGCTCCCACAGTTGTGCACATGTTGTAAAACCTGAGCTTTTATCTTAAGTAACTAAGGGCAATTCAGATGTGGACCTCTTATAGTTTGTGCCTTCGAGAGGCTCCGCTATGCCTCACTGATGAGGCCCAACAAGGCTGAACTACGTTTCTGGGGTTGCTGATAGTACTTTTGTTCAGAGGTGAATTGCGCTGGAATTTCAGTGCTGGACTGCCTTTGTGGGTGGGACCACACTGAAATGCAAATGGAGATTTCTCCTTTTTGAAGGCTACATTGAGCTAAAACGTCATGGTAGACCCTCCTGAGGGAGAACCATTCTATAGAACAGGTTATATGAAACATGCTCATTCTCAGTAGAAAGGCTCCCACATTTTTGTAAATATGGCTTATATTTAGTTATTAACCTGCCACCAGGTCGCAAGGGTTACACAGTTATGATGATTTGAACCAGAGGTGCAGACTGTAAAATGCCACCTCTGCCTGTTGGAGCTTTGTATTCCACCAGCTGCGTTCACGAATGCACATTTCACCCTTGAATTAGCCCTGATGCCACTGCAGGGCAGCTGCTGTAAATGTCATGAGACAGTGACAGCAAGGTACCTGTGTGCATTAGGCTTTTTGGCATGAAGTATTATGAAAGGGGTGTCTGATCAGCAGATCCCACATTCAGATATAGCAACACCTACATCACTTTTTATTATTAAAAACCACAAAAGTTCAGGCTCTCCCGCACTCATCAGATGGCGTTCTGTCAGAGATCCATGGGGCCTATCCTAACAATGCGTGCTATAGAGTGCGGGAAATGAACAAAGTTACGCCCGGATTCTTTTGAAGTGTATCAAATCGTAGGGGAAAAGTTCAAGGCAAGGCAACTAAAGCAAAATAAAATAAAGCGATGAGTCCAGGATCACACAGTTTTATCAAGTGGAGCCACACAGAGTGCAACCACCCCTCCAGATTCATCAGACGACAATTTAGTCACTAGACAGCACGTGTTCTGAGACAATTGTTTCAGGCTCAACTCCCTGGGGCGGGGACGAAAGGTGTGTGACGCGCACATGACTTGAGTGGAAAGGTACGACACTTCCCCTGGGCATAAGAACACCAACGCATGGCTGCCCTGACGAATCTCAGCACGCCCTTGCTTTGTTTCAGCTGAGGGGTTAGAGTGACCTTGCACGCCAGGGATAATCTTCTCTGTGCTTCCTTTATAGTCCTCTCTGCAAAGGGATGAAGCTGAGCCAGCAAGATTTTCCAGGCACGGGTCAAACATGAGAACATAGACATTAATTGCATTATCATCTGTAAATCCTTCAGCATCCCATACAAGCCAGTCATGGCAAAATCCCCTGCAGCGGCGTTGACATCTGCAGACACAAGACCTTAACAGAAGCATAACAAATATTGCCAAAAAGACAATACATAGAAGCACAAATTCTCAGTCTAGGCTTCAACACTGGGGAAAACGAGCCATCTACAAATTGTGCTTGCCCCCTCTATCCGACAATTCGAAAATATGCTCAACGCATGCCCGCTGAAGGAGCAGGACTCCAGTACACACTATTCATGAGGGAGATACTTGCGAAGAAATAGTTCACACCTACAATTCACAGGTACATGAACTCATAGATCAGTTATAAAGAGAAAATCAGTCAGGGCAAATAAGGGCCACCAAAAATGGTTCAACACCGAACTGACTCAGCTGAAAAGAGAAAAGAGGAGAAGGGAAAGCAGTTGGTTACAAAATCCTTCAAAGTGTAACAGGGACAAATGGAAGGACCTAGATATATGCTATAAAAAAGCATTGTTGAAGCAAAGAAAGGCTTCTAGAATGATCAAACCTCAGCAGCAGCCAATTCAACAAGAAAACTGTTTGACATCCTTAAATCGATCGAAAAAACCAAGACTCTGGACCCCCCCCCCCCCAACCCTCTCAGGAGGACTGTGTAAAGGTACAGGAAGCCTTCTCCAACAAAATAACAAAAGAGCAAGAGAGGCAATAAGAATAACACAATCCATTACACAGGACCAAACAGGCTGTATCAGACTAGCTACCCCACGAAACAATCAAGAAAGTTTCAAGTGTAACCCCATTACCACAGAGGAAATTAAAGGGATATTAGCCTCCATGAAACCCACCTCATGTGCAGAGAATGTACTCCTGCCTAAAATCTTACTGGACAACAGGAAGATGTTTGCCCCTTTGTTCACTAGGATGGTGAACGCATCCTTTAGAGATGGGAAGATTCCCAAGACTATTAAGACAGTTACCATCACACCACTGGCAAAACAAACCCAGCTTGGACCAGAAAGACCCGGGCAACCTCTGGCCAATCCACAACTGCAAATTCCTGCAAAAAATTCTAGATAAGGTAGCCACGGCACAACTTCAAACATTTGTAGAAGCTAAGGATATCCTCCATAGACAACAGTCGGGATTTAGAGCGACGCATAGCACCGAGGCAGCAATACTAGACCTACAGACACATATGCTGAGCATCATGGACAGTGGTAAAACCGGCTTGCCGGTGCTGTTAGACCTAAGCGCTCCATTTGGCCTTTTAGATCACCAACAGTTACAATGGACTCTGGAAAATGTAGGCAATTGTTCCATCGAAGCAACCAGATGGACTACATCCTTTTTATCAGACAGGAAATCCAAAATTCACTGGGGTGATACATTCTCGAGAAAAACACCCATTGATTGTGGAGTTCCCCAGGGCGCAAGCCTATCACCATTGCTGTTTAACCTCTACCTGAGGTGTCTCTGCATAGTGCTCGATAACATTGCAGCTTATTTTACAAACAAAGCGGATGCCACCCAATTGGTGGTGGAGCTGGGTGGATGCTATACCAGTGACTGTACAAAGACGACATCCCTATATAACATCATTGAAGCCTGGATGGAAAAGAACTGGATGTGCCTAAACAGGAACAAAACGGAGCTGTTGATTTTCGGCTTCCCTCAAGCCCGAGCTAAGCTAAATCAAGTGTACAAGACTATTAACATCACAGATTCCCCTAACCTTGGGGCCGAGAAGGTGAAGACGGTGGGAATATACCTTGAAGCATCAATGGGTGCAGTTGCACCAGGTTACTTCACTAAAAACTGGCAATATGATCTAAGGTTACTCAAATCCATCAGACCATATCTAAGTGAGGGCAACAGTGCAACCATGGCAGGCTCTACTATGGCAATGCATTTCTGATCGGCGCAAGTAAAGGTTGCATAGCAAGATGGCAGGCCTTACAAAACAGCACTGTGAGAATAATAAGGGAGAAAGCAAAGAGAGATCACATCGCAGAGGACAGAAAAGCCCTACACTGGCTGAAAGTAGAAGACAGGATTCAGCTTAAGACCATGACTATGGTACACAGATGTCTATTCGGGCAGACTCCAATGTACCTTAAAGAAAAAAGTCACACTCTGCGTACCAAGGCGACCCCTAAGATCCGAGGCCCTGGGCCAGATCGAATGCCCTCCCATCAAAAAGGTCCAATGGTCTAGGCCGGGACTTATCAGGTGAAATGCAGCCCAGAAGTGGAATAGCCTACCAATGCAGCTTAGACTAGAAAATAACATCCGAACATTTAGGAAAACGCTGAAAACAAACCTATTCAGATGAAAAGCATGACCTAGGGGTTTAGGCCGCTTTAGCCAGGTAGGAAAGCTGTGCCGTTTTATATGTTAGTCCGTGTCTATGTGTGTGCGCCCTGATGCCTGCGGGCTTTCAACAATATAAATAATCAAATAAATAAAATAAATAAATAAGAATTTTGCACTCATCTCTCACACATTTTTAGCAACCCTCTACTGCCCAGCCCCTGTCCCTGGACATCCCTGCAATTCCTCCTTCCCACTATGATAGTGTAGGACATTATCTCTGAAGCATACACTTACGCACTGGCCCACTCATTTCTCTTCTTGTATGTTGGTTTCTTTTGGTGCGACCATAAGGTCACTTCAGAGGGAACCAAGAGTGTGGCATTCAAACAGAGGACAGTGGATTAAAAGGTATTTGCATAATTGACCTAAAAACATTTGCCCTAAAAACATTTGACCAAATTATTTTGACCTTTTTTTTTTGGTCAAATGTAATCAAATATACATAGGGATTGGTAAGGGTATAGATTAGGTTGAGAGGAAGTGGGGTGGGGGTGCGGGATAGTACCCATTTGCTCTGGCTAGCATAGTCAATTGTGAGCGGTGATGGGAGTTGTAATTCAACACATCTGACAAGCCACAGGTTGCAGACTCCCGTGCTAGGAGAATGGGGATAGACGTCAGGCAGGAGCTTGTGGGGGGGGGGTCTGGAGTAGCCTGTGTTTAGACCCCTGTTCTATTTCTGCTGTGTGTGAGAGATAGGACCAGGTCTTATAAAACCACCTAATAAAATACAAACACAAAGTACAAAAATCCTCCATGTGACTGATAGGATTTTATGTGCATTTTATTTCGTTTATTTTTAATTAGGAGACACAGTGTCAAGCAAATCAGGCTCTTTTAGGATAAAAGCTTGAGCTAAATGGCTCCCCCCATAAATGTATTTCAGTCTGTGACTTGTCCTGGTCCCATATAAAACAAGGCAACCTTTTTTGTTTGTTTTTACTAGTGTCTTTAGTGTAACATTCCTTGCGTTTATTTGAATATATGCATATTAGCTTTAATTTTCCTTCTGTTAATAAGCTAAATGTTTGCTTTTTGTTGCGATGAACTAAACGAATGCATCACCAAATCTGCAATCCAAAAAACCCAACACAGGCGCACACCGAGGACCTCCTGAGCTGCCTTCTTGATCGTATTCTATGCTACTGAAACAAGCCCCGAGGTTCAATACTGCTGTACGGACTACATTTTATTTTATGTATTTATTGTGCATTTGTTAGGCGCTTATACAACAAGTAAATTGTGTATCAAAGAGGACATACTGGTGATTTATTTGAATTTTTGCTCGGCACTGGCCCTACCCTGCGGGTGCCGGACCGTCTTCCATGGTTCAAAGGTTAAAACGGTGAGAGCTGAAACAGAAGTTACACAATGTTTTCAGGATTGGATAGTAAGATTAGGTAAGACAAGTGGTAGCACAGAATGGGGACAGCGTTATGTGTGGGGTAACAGGTACGTTTTGAGGCGCTTTCTGGAAGTGGTGATGGAGGATGCAGTGCGTATGTGCATTCTTTATATCATAGGGGTTATGGGTGACCAAACCAACATTGGTCGGTTTGGATCAAAACAACAAGTAATGGGGCTTATCCTTTCCTTAGGACACTAGTCCGAAGTCCAGCCCTCACTTTCTGGGTCAGGGTGTAGACCAGTCACTCACAGTCTCTGGGATTGTATAGTGTTGCCAAGCGCTTCTATCTTGGACAGAGCGGGAGGAGGGATCTTTCTTGACTGGCGCAAGATTTCTCAGGATCTCGCGTTGGTCCTCCTTCACTCTACACTACGTGGCACCACCAACTCAGCACTTTAGACCATCTGATGGGAGGAGGGCAGGCGTCAGATTCTTCAGGAGCAGTTGAAACCCTTGGTGATTCCACCCCAGCCCTGCAGTAAGACTTTAGGTAGCCCCTTCTCATCTCACACTTTGCTAGTGTTTGCCTCAGCTAGTTCCTCTTGACTGACTAAATCTCACCCTTAACTGTTCCCTTTTTCTCTAACTCTGGAGCAGAAATCATCTTGTCCCGTTCTCCCTCAGCCAGGCATTTCCCCTCCTTCCTCCCTCTTGCACTCTCCATCTCTAAGTTGACCTATCACCTCCTCTCCCCTGTCTTTCCCTCTCGTGGCTCTGTCCTTTCCTTTTCCTCTACTCTCTCTTGATGTTCCTCCTCCTCCCCTTCTCTCATTTGTTCCTGAAGTTCCTTCTGCTTTTCCCTCGTCTTGCTTTCTCCTAAAGTTCCGTCTCTCCCTCTACTCTCTCTTGATTTTCCTCCTCCTTTCCTTGCTTGCTCCTGAAGTTCCTTCTCCTGCTCTACTCCCTTGATGTTCCACATGCTCCTTTCCTCCTTCTTTCCCCATATGTCCTCTTCTTGCTCTTTCCTCTCTCCCTGTTCACAAGCCAACGTGTAACTCCCACACTACCAATCTAATCTGCCTCCCCTTTTTAGCCATGCCCTGACTCCAATAGGACTTCTGATCTTGGAATCTGTGGGTGCTGTGCAGCAATCGGAAGGAAGCCTTCTGGCTCTCTACTTGGACTACCAATTCCTCGTGCGTGCCTACTTGGACTGTGGATCAGGATGCAGCTCAGTGCACCAAACGCTCAAAAGGGTAGTTCACCGTCTTGGCAGTTTCAATGGCCGTCCAACAGCAGAATGGCTCCCGTAGCATACACTGTTATAGAGATTCTCTGTATGTGGGCTACTGGGTTCTGCTGATCGGACCGGTGCGCTCCACTGGCAGCACGAGGATGCTTTGCGTTGTGCTCCGTGACCCATGTTTGCGTACCTGTGATTTGATGGTATTTCCTTTAAGGATGATGTAATTTGTGGCTCACGAAATCCTGCACGGAGGTTGCTCTTGAGCTGGACTACATTTCTCCACCTTCTAAATGCATGCTACAACTTAGGCTCAGAGATCCCATGGAAGGCTATGTAGGGTGTAACGTAAGAGACTAGGGACAGGGTGGACGCCTGGGGGGGTTCCCCATATGCCACGCGTGTGGCCAGCTTTGCCGCATGAGCGGAAGTCCCTGCCTCCTGGTCTCTCCAGAGACCCAACCCTTAGCCCTTTTCAAGTGATTTCGCCACAGTGCATAATTTGCCAAACTCTCTAGATGCTGAGTTCAATTGTACTGAATAGAAGTAGATTTACTGTGTGGGGCTTACAGGATTTGTCCGATAGTATAAAAAAAGTAGCTTACTTTGCTTCAACCTTCAATGCAAATCGTTTATTTTTGGACCAACAATAAACTGGTCAAATACAATTTGTTTTCAATGTGCACTGGGCCTTCAACGAAGGCTGCTGCGCCAATAAACGTGGGTACAGACCACCGGCACGGGTGATGTGACTATTGGCCGTAGGGTGGTCCAAGAGCGTATTTTTCAGTAATATAAACACATTTGCTCCCTGAAAGCAACACGCCCAGCGCTTGAACACGTTTACTATATTAAAAAGAAGTGTGGCTTCCACAGCTAAGGGAGCTCCTTCATAATGGAAAGAGCCGTCTTCAATTTCCATTGTGCTCTTTCATAAAAGGAAGAGTCGTTTTCTATTTCCATTGTGGACTGGAGCCAGTTTATCCCGGGAGTATCGGATAGGTGGAGGATCCAGGGTGCTGACAGGAAAAAAAGGTACGTTATTGAAACAAATTAAGAGGAGCGGCGGGATCCTCAGGTGACTCGGGAATTATGACAATACCAGCACTGAACTAACCCCACCCCCTTTCACATCCAACAGAGCGCTTGCAGACCATGAAAATGGCAGCGGAGTGCAGTATAATTCCCAGTGATATAACGGTTCTATGTGATTTTACCGCATTTTGAAGGTGGAACACCAAAAAGACCGATTTATTTTGGTCGTTTTGGTGTCGCCTCTAAAATGCAATAATATCACATTGTGCCCGACCCTCGCTGTGCCTGCATTTTTTAAGGTATTTGTGGGGTTTCACCCCCCAATTCTCCCACAGTTTTAAAGGTACTGGGGGGGGGTTTCAGCCCCCCCTAGTCCCCTTTCACGCCCTCTTCCCCCTCTTGTCGCGCACAACACTTTCCCATCACACAATCACACCACTCATTATGTTTTTACTCACGCCCGCCCCTCCCATTCCCACTATATACATTCACTCACCCCTCCCTCACATACATGTACACACACATGCACATACCCATAAAAACACTTAGCTTACTTTCACAACGTCCCTCGCCCGACCGTGCCCATCAGCCCCTGCGCGCACTAGCGCACTAGTGTGCCTCTCAGGGAACAGCCGTCATTTCCAAAATGGCGGCACACCAAGAGGAGGACAGCGTTGACGGAGCAAGGCAAGTGCGGTGGGGAGAGGAGATGGAGTTTGAGGTGGGTGAGAGGGGTTTTAGGATGGGTTTAGAAAGAAAGAGTTATTGATTTTGTTCGGTCTTTCTAAATCTTTTTTTTTTTTTTGGTTCTCTCTTAATAAAACTCTTTTTCACTTAGGACCATGTGAAATGCTCTTTACAATGACGGCTGTAGCGATTCGTGCACTGATCATTTTAATTATTATTAGGTTATTAGTCTTTTTGATACGGTACCAGCAGACCACTGTAGCAGTCTCAAGGCGCATAGGCAGGAACAACAGGACCTTAGTCTGAGGATATATTGACCAGAAAAATGATGCAAATCATTTGGTTAAATTTGACAATTTCCTGCTTTAGGAGCCGGAAACTTTAATAGAGAGCAATTCAGCTGCGGGCAGTGCCTAAATTCCAAAGACGCAGCATAACAACTCCCAGGAAGGCACCCAATATGAGAAGATCTGAGGCTGTGAGCAGGCTTGCCCGGCATTGCTAGAGCGGCCTCCAACAATATTTGAAAAGCATTTCTAGGGCGTCTTCCACAATGCATTATTAAAATTCTCTTCTGCCTAATTTATTAAGAACAGGCAGTACTGCATTAGAAAATGACCCGCTCACTGACCCACTTAAATATGTTCTCGATGAACGTAAACAGTGCCGAGCTAATTGCAGCCAGCGAGGCGAGAGAGCCAAGTGCCAGCATGCAACCTCCACACTGTCACCACAGCTGCTGAGGGGATTAGCCATCTTGGGACCACAAGACGCGCCACTCCGCTGGGGGGGTAATTCAAGCACACTCCGGATCCCATGAGACGTTTAAGGAAAGGCCTGTGGGTGGGGGCACGCGTGTGTGCACACTGCACACCACACACATTCACACACACACACTCTCTCTGTCTTACTGAGAGAGCACAGGAGAGGCAAAAGATAGACAATGCATGAATTCATTTTATTGTATTGAGTATTTGAATTTATTTATTTTAACATCCCCACGGGGGGGATAGAAAAAAGTTGGATTAACGTGTCAACACCACCTCAAATGCACAATCAGCATTCAAAGCAAGGGGAAAAAGCCAAGCAGAGAAGCAAGTCTTCAGACCAGCCTGCAGCAAGGCGGCACAGTAGGGGATGTGTTGCAAACATCTCTTGACGCCATGGAGCACGTGCCACGCCCCCACCACAGCTAAACGAAACAAGCATCCCGCATCAAGGTGCACCATTAGGTTGCGCACGTTTCCCAAGCTCCCCTCGCAAGACTGCGGCTAGAGTGGCCCTTGCCCCTGCACGGCTCTAAAGAGCAGAAAGGCCAGCGTGCATCTCACACTGAAAACATCCAGTATCTAGGGCGGCCCACAGAGTGGGGGTGGGTGATATGATCGGCGCATGTCACGCCGTACGAGCAGCAGCGTTACACACATGGAGCGTTGCATATGAATCCTTTCTGTACTCCCAAGGAGTCCCCACAAACGCACGGATTAGCGATCCCAGAGCCAGTGAAGGCATTAAGGGTCTGATTCATGGAATATTTTGCACAGTGCAAAGTACTTTTCACTGGTGCAAAGTGACTTTGCACTGCCAACACACACCCTGATTCATGGAACAGTGCAAAGTGGATTTTTGCCATGCAAAGTGACTTTGCACAGCAAAAAGACACTTTGCACTGTTCCATGAAAACGGGCTTTTGTTGGCAGTGCAAAGTCACTTTCCACCAGTGAAAAGTACTTTGCAGCGTGCAAAGTATTCCATGAATCAAAAACGGGCCTCTTAAGGCTATGGGAAAACAGAACGCCAAGGTTTCGCACTTGGGTCACAGGGAGGCGGTCACATAGTATTGATTATTGGAGAGCCACACCCTGGGGATGGACCTCAGGCATCTGTCATTATTGCCATTTGCCTCCATTCACGTGGCGACTGATCACCTCTGGGCCGCCATGGAAAGAGCCCTGAATCAGTGTACGCCAGCTGCAAAAACAAAATGAATTCTGAGTCTGCAACCTTAGGCTCTCCAGATGGTTTGGACTGCAATTGCCATTAGCCCGAAGCACTATGGTCAATAGTGAGCGATCATGGGAGCTATAGTGAGGCAAAGTAATCAGAATACAAGAACCAGAAGGCTGAGAGATAGAAAAGAAATCCATCAGAACAGCTAGTCAAGTGCCAACTCTAGGGGCTGGGGGATTGCAGCATGCCCATCCGTCCAGCCACGATTCCTCAACCTGGTCCACAGTCAACCGGTGACATCTGGCTAAGCCCAGGAAAAGGCCTGCTATTGCGGCTACTGCAAAACAACACTAGAGGTCACCCAAGACAGGCAGCAGTCGCAAGTGATGGTGGTCAATCAAGGAAGAATCCGCCTCCAGCTGCTGTGACTTACCCGCAAAGCCTATTGGAAGAAAAGTCCCAATTGCCTAGGGGACCGTATGGTCCCGCTCCCGCACATAACCAGAGATGCGTATCGCTCCTGAGGGTGCAAACTTAGAAGAAAAGGTACAACTGGAGGAAAGAAGTGCGACTTTTGCAGGGCAATCTGGATACAATCTACAATGTATTGATTTATTGGATGTTTGTAAGCGCTTATACAGCAAAGGGTGTTTCAAGGCGCCACACAAGACAAAAAAGGGGGGGGCAATGGAGAAAGATAACAATAGTGGTCCTACTAGGCCCTGTGACATTCGGATCATGCAAGTGCAGTAACAAGAAGTGCGAGGGAGGTGGGAGTGCTAGGTTGGGAAGCGAAGTGCAGGGTAAGAGGAGGAGTGCAAGTGAAAGGTGGATGAAGGAGAGGGCCACAGGGGCTAGGCGAATGCCAAGGGGAGGCCAGGAAGGCAAGTGCCAGGGACAATGAAGTGGGAAAATGGGAAAACACCCTCCTCCCATTTTCATCCAGACCCTGGCCTAGAGGATCACGGCCCAAGCACCCCCTGCGAGAGGAGTTTGACCCATTCACTTCCTTACCTGACGACAAGGTACCATGTGTCCACGGTCCCCACAAACAAGGAGCATGCCCAATAGCATGCTCTGGTCAAGCCGACGTCTGCGGCATGGACCAGCTCGACTAACGCAACAACCACGAAACCCAACATCGTTAGAGATGCCATGACAAAGCCAACTGACAAGAACACACGTGCCACCATACACACTGGTCACTCACACACCAATCTACACGAAGAACACACTCAGTGCTATGACGTAGCGGACTGGTACACTCGCGGACATGCATCGTTGTTATTTTTCACATTGGCCTCCTACCGCACCGCAGAAACGCAAGATGCCTGAAGAGCTCTTGTACACGCTTGCAGATGCTTTGCCACCCCATACCAATAGAGACGCCATCATATATGTATAATGCTGCTTGTGACACTCTGTCATCCTGCGACACCCACATTATGGATTCTGTACCACCACCCATGAGCTAGGCCCGAGTAGGCCGCAAGCAAGAGTCCCCAGGCAGGAGCCTCTCAGACGAAAGTCCTCCCAAGACAAAAAGCAAAGCGCTGACCATGCAGAACGAGAGCTCACCGCCAAGGCCGCAATTCTGCAACCCACATGCCGCGCTCTCAGTGCCAAGGTTACACCTGCCACCGCCAAGCACCCCTCAGAGCCGAAATACAAATCAAATGCTCATAATCCTGCTCCAGCTACGGTCTTTCCACACGTGACCAAGCCGAACTGACAAAATGCCAAGCTCATGAGAAGTCGCCGGGGTCCCACGTTTGGGACACAGGTTGCAACAACGAGGTGACAAGTTAGACACCTACACCAATGGGAAAGGCGTGATCATCAGCCACTAGCAAGACCTGTCCATTGTCCACCATTAACACACAGTTGCACATTGTTGCCAGCATCAGGTACATCGCGAGCTGGGAACAGCGATGGTCCAAGGCTTGGGGGCTCGCAAGGGGACCAATCAGAGTACTGAATCACTGACACCATTTCAGCTAGCCAATCACCAAGTGTCCCCTTGTAACCAATTTGTTGTAGCAACTTTTAGGGACAACCCAAGTGTACCACCTGACCCCGTCCTTCTCCACTAATATCACTTCATACAGGTAGCTATACTAACCCTACCACTCGGGGAGCCAACCCGAAGTGGCGATAGGTTTTGTGACGATTTTTCCCAGGTGATGTGAGTAGCGCGTCACACTATGGTAAAAAGGGCCTGAGAGCCCCTCTAAGGACGAGAGCGTCTCCCCGGATGCATACGGGCCGAGAACAATCCCTGCCGTTATTCTAATAAACAGCAGTAATTACTTGCTCTTGTGTGTGCCTCATACTCCTTTTGGGACGTGGGAGGAGTCGGGGCCTCCCCAGCCCCGGAGGTCCATGGACGGCTCTGCCGGCCCCCGGGAAATCACCCCGACAAGTTGGAGGCACTGCTGAGATCTGTTTGAGGTCTACCTAACCTGAGGGCATCACTACCAGGCCTCTTGCAACGAGGCAGCCCGGCAGCGTGGCCCCCTCTGCCATTGCCCCCTTTTGAGGACTGCAGGACCATCGCAGAACTGCGAGAAGACCTGACAGCGCAATCCGGACATTGGCCCTCGGGAGCCGACTTGAGAAGTATCCCGCCAGCGGTTGGCGAGTGTCCTAGACATGGTCCAGACAAGGGGAGGTGGCGAGCCGCTTTGGAGGGGTGCCCGCGGTCGAGCGGCCCCGGCTCACGAGGTCTTGGTGAGTATGGCACACCCAACTAGCAACGTAATGTTGTGCGGGAGGGTGGAGGAATTGTAAAGAGGGAGGCGGGCGGTTGTAGCAGTGTGGGGAAATTGATTTTGACTGGTCAGCGGCGATAGAGGTGTGATGTGTAGCGGGACAGGCATGAGGGCCGTCCCCTACGGTATCACGAAGCGAATTGGGTGGGGCCCCAGGCACCCACGTATGACTGTTAGAGGGCGCATATTGGTTTGAGATCACGGGCACCTGTGTAAGAGGGGGGTGTGGCTTTCCTATGAGTTGACGTTGTAGATCAATGAATGGATGATGATCCCTACTAATTGAGTGTTGAAGCTCGTTAAGTAGATGACGTTTTCCCGCAGGGGGTAGCTAGGTTGTTTACCGAGTGCGGAAGATAATTGGCTGGTTAAGCTCCTCTGGAGAGGGGGCGTATCACACGCGAGGCGACGCAGCGTGCGCAGTCCGATTATAAAAGTTTATTGTTGATTATCTTGCTCCAGACAGGCGGGAAGACATCTGTGGGGTTAATGGGGGACAAAAGTATGAGAAATAGCGCGCATTTGTAAGGTTTTGGAAATTGTATGTACTTACAGGATCTTGTAGAGGTTGGTGATGTCACCCATAAGGATTGTATAGGACACAGCAACCATCTCACGCCCATTCGGGGGTGGTCGAGGATAGGGGGTAAAAAGGGGTTGGGGAAAAGGAGGAAAGGCGGCTGCACACAGAGAATGCTGGCTGCGCTCGAAGAGGGAAGAGTGAAGGGGGAGAGGCAGCCGCGCACGGAGAACGCTGGCTGCGCTCGACAAGAGGTTGCACAAGAAGGGGGAGTGGCATGAGCAGACAGTGAGGACGGGAGAAGGAGGAGCTAAGTTGAAGGGGTGCCGAGTACAGGAGACACAGGAAGGTGGGGCAGCCTAGAGGCATGCCGCACAGGGCACAGAGCCGCAGGGGGCTTTGTGCACCACAGCCGAAGGGGCCATAGTGTAACGTCTGAAAGAAAGGAATAACAAACCATACTAGTGTAACATTAGAAGTGTTTTCCCTTTTCAGCGGACAGTCAGAAGTCCCTAGCTTACGGGGCCAGGTAAAAGGTTAACGTTGAGAAAAATAAAAGTGAAACATGGCAACGTATTATGGGTCAGGGGAAGGAGCAGGATTGGGGTTCAGAGCAAACGCTTTTACTACACCACTCCAGCAAATCTGTGCGACATTGTCACCACACAAGGAGAAAATAATAAAGTATGGTTTATAGTGATTTGGTCGAAAACAAAATGTCGAATTTCTTTTTCAATACGTTTTTTTTCGAAATGGGGGGTTACTCCCCCAACCCCCCTTTTTTTCTATTTTTTTTTAATTTTACCTCTTTGTTTTACTTACCGAATCCAAAAAAAACAAATAAAAAAATAATAAATTCGACTTTTTGTCATTCGACTTTTTTTTTTGTTGACATTTTGACTGACCACCATAAAGTATAGTATTGAATGGACACAAGGAACAGACAACAAAGCAGGGGTACTGTGGCCGCCAAATGGCAGCTTCGATACGTTTACCCAACGCTATCTGCTAACATATCTTCACAATACATACAAGGGGAAGAAATTGGCAAACCATTTAGAAGTTTTTAACCTGTGGAAGATGTTCCAGGGAACTAGACCAGGAGACCCGGGTATGTTTACAATACAAGGGGTAAAGGAGGAGAAGGGGATAAAGGAGGAAAAAACAGTAAAAGAAGAGAAGGTGAAAGGGGAGTGGGGGTAAGGAAACAAAAAATCCACCCAGCGCTGAAGAAAGTGAGGAGGAGACAGAAGGATCATTTGCAGTAGCAGAGGTAAAAGTTAAAAAAAAGAAGGGGCAGAGGACATGCCAATGGCTAAGGTAGTGAAGAAAGAGGAAGGGGGGTTGTACCCAATAACTGAACTTAGAGAAGCAGCGCGGCAGCCGCTAACGGCTGCTGAGTGATACTCCAACCCCGCGTACAGCCCCCCACCATGCGCACCCCCAGACGATTGTCTAAAAAGGATGGGGGTGGAAGGTATGGTAGATTCCACCACAGCACCGGTAGGAACGGGGGGCAACAAGAACACCCTGGGGAATTTTGCAAACGTAGGGCAAGATGAGTGGGTAGCGGCACAGGTACTTCTGAAGCTCCGGGGAACACTAACAAAGGAAGAGGAGGACGCAGTTAGAAAGGTAAATAAGGAAGGGGTGGATGACACACAAACAGGGAACGAGGTAAGTAAAGAGGGAGAAGGGCGACTTTCACAGGAGGAGGAAGAGATATTGGAGGACAGGTTGGCGGAATTGAGGAACATACGAAGCGCACTGATCAGACAGTTCGAGAAGGAAACACGGAAGAAACAGGAGGAAAAAGAAGGCACATAAGCAAGAGGTGGCAAGAATGAAGGAACAGGCGGAGGAAAGGAAGAAGGAAGAAGAGTGCATAAGAGCAATAGCAGAGAGAATGGCACGCGCAGAGAACAGGGAAATGAGAAGGAAGGAGGAGGAGAGGGAAGAGAATGATAGGGAAATGGGACTGTGGGAAAAGAAGATTATATGTGAAAGCGCACGAAAGTATGAAGAAGGTAAGGTTATAGAAAGCATATTAAAAAGGGAAGAGAGTAAATGGGTAAGAAAGGAAGAGGAGGAACGAATACTAGCAAAGGCGAGTGCAGAAGTATTGGAAGAGCTCCACAGGAAACAAGCGGAAATAGGTGGCGAGGTAGTGGAGAAGAAGAAAGAGGAGAAGGAGATAGGAGGATGGCGCATGGAGCAAGGAAGTACATGCGCCAGGACAAGGAGGTGGCATCAACATCAACGCAGGGGGCTGAGGTTGAAGAAGGTGAGTATGCAGACGTGGATTTAATAGATTTAATAACAGTGACCGTAGGAGGGAAAAGCACAGAGTGGGGATTAGCATTTCCAGACGGATTTTACAGCGAGGAAGAGGACAGTTTGAGCACCAGTGGAAGGGATGGCAATAGGGAAGGTTTAGACAAACTGTACATAACGCGCACTATCTGCGAGTCACCATGGGCATGCGAGAGGCGGGGACAACAAAGCGCAGGTGAAACAAAGGTGAGGGAGGCAACCAAGAAAACGCTGTGCCCTCTAACACCCACACCAACACCACGCCCGCTGACACCAACCCCGTGCACGCACCATATGTTGGCAGACTTAGGGACCTCCCAGGACGCAGGCAGGAAGAATGAGCAAACACACCAACGACAGGACAAGAAGGTAATAAGAGGGGAAGGAAGGATTTAGTAGGCGAAAGGATAAACTCCTGTAACATTGACAGTATTGAAGAGCTACCAGGTATGGAGGAAGATGATGAATATACTAACATAACCACACATAGGCGACTGAGGGGAGAAGAGAGGGAGTACAATCTAATGCCATAATAGAGAGGGGAGGAGCAAGACCACAATATATCCCCTGGAAACATGCTGACAAGGAAAATATAAAATGCAGGCTTCCGTCCCTGAGTGCTGGAGCTGGGAAGTGGATATATGAGATGGAAAAGCAAACTGCGGGGCAAACGTTCGTGGTGGGAGACGTGAAGGGCCTCCTGATTTCCATACTGGGGGATGCTGCTGATGACATTTGGAAAAGGGCGGGATTCCCAGGGGTGACAATACACGACACGGCACATGACGGGCCCCATTCGCCAACTGCAGACATGCACTATGGCAGGCATTGAGGGTCCTATATCCAGAAACATCAGACATAGGAGCAATAACATCACGCAAGATGAGTGAGAATGAAGATCCTGTTGATTACATCCAGGAGAAGTGGCTCTTAGAAACACGGGAACTGTGGGATAAACCATTAGCAATTTTCTATCATATACTAGTACAAGGGCTCCTGGAGGAGGTGCAACGACAGTTGAAGAAGTTGGTGGGGATGGAAGCTAAACCATGGCCAGAAATACAACTGACCATAGTGCACTACTGCAGGATGTGGCAGGAAAAGATGAAACAAAAGGAGGAAGATAGGAAGGCAGACAAAGCGAAATTGGTACAAAAGAAGTTGTCAAAATACGCCATGGAGGGAGCACTGATAACAGCACCCGCCCCCACACAGGCCACAGTGACGCAAAACACAACACAGGTATCACCAATGCAGCATGCACAAGTAATGACACAACAAATGCCTCCACCCCCACCATACATGGGAGGGGGCTATATGGAAATGGGTACTCGAATAACTACAAAGGGAGGGGCAGACAAATGAGAGGGAGAGGATATGGCCCACCCATCCAACAACAAGGGGGAGGGTTCCGGGGTTACAGTCAACCAGGACAACAGGGGTACCAGTCCAATATGGGGGGACTTCAATGGCAAGCACGGGAACCAGCGACATGCTGGATATGTGGGTTGGTGGGACACATGTCACGCACATGCAGGATGAGACCGGCACAGACAGCTTGGGGGGGAGCAAGGACAGCAAGGGTCCATGGGGGAACAGTGAGTTTACCAACAACAGGGGACACAACAACAACTACCACCACAACAAGCACCGATGCAACAACAACAGGTGCTGCAACCACAACAGCAACAACAAACACACATACAAACATACACGCAAACGCAACAGCAGCCAATTGCAAAACAACAGCAGGTCCAAACAGTGCAGCAGCTCGCACAAATACAGGACAATACAATAACATCCACTGACACACCTGTAGCACAGACACAGCTAGGGAAGGTGACAATACTGGGTCACAACCTGTACACAGGAAATGGACCGTCACTGTACCCACAATAGGACAGCCCACAGATGTCTTTGATGTGTCCCATCCTATCAGTAACACTTAACCCTGTGGAGGAACCACGCATGCAGGTGATGATAGGTGACAAAACATTTTCCTTCTTAGTTGACACCGGGGCCACTAGGTCATGCATAAGGGAGGGAAAGTTTCAACTGTCAGGCGAAGCTATGAACACTCAAGGATTCTCTGGGGCTCGAGGGTTGGTTCCCTTCACCGATAACATCGCCTTATCTGTAGGTGATCACGATATGTCCCTCCCGTTGCTATACTCAAAACAGTCACCAGTAAACCTACTAGGTAGGGACATCATGAGCCGATTGAATATGACTATCTCCTTTACTGACAAGGGGATAATATGCTCCACACATAAACATGCTCACAGCATGACAAATAATACAGGCTTATTGCGGCAAAACAGTTGCCAGAGTAGAACCAGTAGATGGGGAACTATTCCAATATGGGACAGACATGGCAATAGCATGGCTACCAGGAATCGAAGGGAAAACCTGGAAGGAGGCCAACAGCCTACCTTTTTAGCCCCGAGACACCAGCCAGCGAAAGGGAAGGGACAAGGATATCACTGAGAATTGAGAGCATTGTAGCAACACAAGACTACATTGCAGTACACGGCCAAGACAGGGAAGGGAGAGCCTGGAGAGCAGTAATAGCGCTAGAAGACGGGTGCCGACTAACCCATGTATCTGATGAGGAGCTCCTCTCAGACGATTATGGTGAGGGGAAATGGTGTTTGAGATGAGCGTCCATATCTGGGTGACAGTGACATACAGAGACGTAGCGCAGAATATGGCACTGGCGCTAGAGGCACCAGCTACCACCTCTGTACCATTTCTGGAGGAGGATTTGGCAGCTGTACTTGCATCTCTATGGACCACTAGTCCATATGACGTGGGCTGCATCAAGAGCATTGGAGGGGTGAAAATAAAGTTGAAGAAAGGAGCTATACTGCCAAGAGTAAAGCAATACCCCCTATCAAAAGAGGCAGATGAGGGGATATATGAAACAATAACAGCATTAATAAACAGAGGTATATTGGTACCATCATAGTCTCCATGCAACACTGCTGTGTACCCTGTGCGCAAGGCTAAGGGAGGGTCTTGGCGTTTCATCCAGGATTTAAGACCCCTCAACCACATTGTGGAAGCAGAATACCCCATAGCGGCTAACCCGGCAACCATACTATGTGGGATACCAGTAGAGGCGTCACGGCTTACAGTGATTGACCTCAAAAACATATTCTTCTCAATACCTTTGCACCCTGACTCACAAAACCTGACAAGTTTCAAATACCGCAACACAAAATGGAAACACACCAGGTTGCTCCAGTGGTACTGCGAGTCACCATCTATCTTCAACAGGGTGATCCAAATGGACTTGAGTAACCTTGAGATGGAAAGTACAGTGCTGCAATATGTAGATGACATAATCATCTGCAGCACCACAGAAGAGAAGTGCAGGAGAGACTCCATCAAAATGCTCACAGTACTAGCAGAAAAGGGGTACAAAGTAGACAAGGAGAAGCTACAGTACTGCCAAGAACAAGTACTCTACATAGGCCATCTTATTTCACAAAACGGAAGGAACATTGCACCACAAAGGGCACAGGCCATCACCAACAAACCCCAGCCACAGACAGTGAGAGAACTGCAGCAGTTCTTGGACCTATGCAACTATTGCAGGGCATGGGTTTTTGATTACAGCTCATACATAGGACCACTGCTTGAGGGCCTCAAGGAAGCGCAGAGGGGGGAGAAGAAGTTGAAGTGGACAACAGAAATGACAGAGGCATTTGAGGAACTAAAACATGCCATATCCACAGCACCAGTACTGGCCACCCCAAATTATGAAGAACAGTTTTTCATCTTTTCACATTGTAGCTCAGCAGTAATGAGGGCAGTGCTGACACAGAAAACTAGCATGGGACACAACCCAGTAGCATTCTACAGTGGACACCTGGACCATGTAATGTTAGGCCACTTCCCATGCGAACAGAGTTTGGCTGCCGCAGCATTCGCGGTAGAAAAATCATGCTCCATAACAATGGGCTGCCCAACCACACTGTATGTAGAGCATGCACTTTTTGCAATACTGAACAAACCAAAATCACCCTTGACCACTCAGAGGGCGTCAGGGTATGAAGTAATTTTGTCCAGGCCAGAGTTAACAATTGTAAGATGCAATAGCGTGAACCCAGCGAGGTTCATAGCAGAGGTAGTGGAAGATGGCAAATACGCTCATGATTGCACACAGGCCATTGACACTTACTCCAGCACAAGAAAGGTTGAGGAAAACGCCCTAGAGGGGGGAGAGATACTGTACATTGATGGGTCATCAACAATTGACCATGGTGATGGGATACGCAGAACAGGAGCAGCAGTGGTGAGACCGACAGAGGATTTAACATATGTCCCAGTGAAATGCGTCCAGTTGCCACAACACTACTCTGCCCAAGCAGCAGAATTAGTGGCCCTAATTTTAGCACTAAAAGAAAGCATTGACAAAAGAGTAACTATATATTCTGATAGCGCGTACGTCACATCAACTGTACATTGTGGATTAATTAAGTGGCAGCAAAGAGGCTTCAGAAGAGCAGACGGCACACTAGTGCAACATGCCCTACTACTTGCTGAATTAATTGAAGTAATTGAAGATCCCAAAGAAGTAGCCTTGGTGAAGTGTCAGGCCGATACAAACGGGGATGATCCTATTTCCAAAGGTAACGAAACAGCAGACACACATGCTAAACATGCTGCGTATTTTGCTGAGATTTGGCACCCCCCCAGAAAAAGGAAAAGATAAGGGGAGGGCGGGGGCAAGACAGATGTTGTTGAAGGATGGGTACACCCACATTCCTGAAAATCAAATTATGGAATTACAGGCAGCAGCACCCGAAGGAGCTGTGGGTAAAAAGGAGATGCACAATGTCCCCCACAGACGCATTATGGCGACAAAACAATGCAGGCAAAATAGTGATGCCCCTGGCCCTATTGAAAACAGCCCTGGCCCAACTACATCATCCCGCACACACAAGAAAAGAGGCGATTGCAGGAAGAATAAAGGAGGGGTGGTTCTGTCCCGAGCTAAATTCACATGTTGCGAACTTCATTAGCAACTGTTTCACTTGTCAACAATTCACGGCCGGCCTCACGCTGCAAGTGATGAAAGGTGTCATACCCCGGCCAGAAGGTCCCTTCCTGCACCTCCACATTGACTACGTTGACATGATCAATGTATGGCAAGGATACAGGTACATGATTGTGGTAGTATGCCCATTATCAAGGTGGATAGAGGCCGTCCCATGCTCCCATGCTGATGCCCACAGAGCTGCAAAATTCTTAGTGAGGGAGGTTTTCCCAAGGTGGGGGGTATGCGAAGTGTTGCGGTCTGCAATGGCCCACACTTTGCCAATTAAATGTTCCAACACATCACTGCTCTCCTTGGTATAAAGCACAAGTTTACATGTGCGTACCACCCACAGGTGAATGTCGTTTATGAACACCTCAATGGCCTCTTAAAAGAAGAGATAGCAAAAATTCAACAATCAATCAAGAAAAGCTGGCTGTACTGTCTCCCCTTGGCCCTATTTGAGTTAAGAAACAGGCCAGGGTCGGATCACCACCTCACACCCCATGAGGTGGTGACCGGACGCCAAATGCACCTCCCACTGACACCACCATCAAGGGCTATAACAGACTGTCATTTGTCTCACTGTTTTTGGTAATGAAAAGTACAAATACGTCTCTTCCTTGATTACTAGTGTCGCCTTTATCTCTCAAAAGCTCGAGCGGACGCGGGCGGGTCGAAGAACACCCAGCAAGAAGAAGGAGCAAATGAAGAACAGGAACAAGCAACACAGTGGACAATAAGTGAAGGGGACAGAGTACTCCTACAAAATTATAACTGCCGGTGGAACAGTCCCCGTTTTACTGGGCCCCACCTGGTGGAAAAAGCAGCTCCTAGAGCGGTCAAACTCCGAGACAATAACGTGTGGACACATTGGCACGGCATCAAGCCCTACAAAGATCAGACCCACCCTTGCGTCGACGACAGGGCCAACGCAGCAGCAACAGCAACAAGCGACAATGGCAGTACAGCCTCTGACCCCTCCAAAACCCCAAACACCTCCAAGGACTCAAGTGAACAATTGCCCATAGCATACCCCATGATCACGAGATCCCAAAGTAAGAAGAACACTGCCCCAATAAGCCCCATCCAAACAAGCCCCGTCCCTGCCGCCACCTAAATAAAGGACATTGCCTAACAAACTGCCAAATTACACCACACTTGCACATGCATGTTCTCTTTTTCCTTTTTGTCTCGCACATGCAGGTATTGCAAAGTACTGTTTATGTGTATAGATAAGTGCAATAATTAAACGCTTACGTTTTGCCCCGGGGTAAATGCTGCCCACAGATGACGACACCCCTGAAGCACTATCGCACCAATTTGTATACGCCATAAAAAGAGCAAAATATCTTAAGAAAAGGAAAATACGTGTGTATTATAACACGTTCATTTTGGCCATAGAGCAATCGTTCCCACATCTCCATGAGCACTTACCAGCCCTGAGAGATAGGACATTAAGGTACGCGTGGGAACATCTTTTCCCCTGGGCATTAAACGACTACATGATAGGGAGAGCTTGAACCAACCAATTAATGCGCATTTTCAAGAAATTTTCAGGCGGCCATCTATATCATCAAAAGTAACAAGCTGCAGGACCGCAGCACAGGTAAGAAGAGAATGCCGGTGATATTAGCTATTGTAATAAAAATTATAGGCTTGTTGTTTATCACTGGTCTACTTGCTGCCACTGTCTGGCAGACACACTATGCTTCTGATGTTATGGCTGCACCTTCTACTAATAAACCCCCCACCACGGCTGCAACAGGTACGGTATCAGGTGGTACAAGTAACATAAGAGTAAAAGTGAAGAGGGTTAAAAGTAGCACAGATATTGATAAACAATGGTGTAGACACATATCTTACAGAGTCCGCACACATCTCAAACAACATGTGGTACTAGCACATGTCCAAAATTGGTAGGGGGACAACTAAGTACAACTGCTATGTGTGCTCACTGATCCCATTCGCCATGAGTGCATCCAGAACATAACTTCATCAAGACACTCCCTATGTACAATAACTACTGGCAACTAACACAAGGGCTCCAGTATGTGACGGATGGTCAAGAAAAAGGGGAAACAAAGGAAGTTACATTGTATTACCTACCATGTGAATGGCGTGCAAGAGAAGTACCTTGAGTGCTAGGGTGCTGGGAGTGACCACTGCTAGTAATATACGGAAAGGTGTACACGAAGGAAGGATGGACGGATGGGGTTGTGGGGACCAATATGGTAACATTTACAAAGGCAACGGTGGCGAAGATGGACGAAGTAAACAACAAGTGTTAATGACGGATGGATTAAGAGCGCAGGACTAGTAATGTGATTAGAGAAGGAAGAGGATCCAGTAACAATACTCCCACTAACTGCACCTACACTTTGTTATCAACACAACAGAGACGTTCATGTTGGAAGAAACAGCAACTGCAAAAGAATAGTAATGATAAATGAGGAGGATGCCGGTACAGCAGTATTAATGGACCACTACTGGGCCTGCGGAGAAAAGGCATACCACAGCTTGCCGCCATCGTGGGATGGAATATGCACTATGGTACACATAAATGTACCATCCCTAGTAGTGCCACAGAAACATGTCAACCTGGGGAGCTTCCCTAAGATGGATGAAGGGAATAAGAGGAAGAAAAGATTGTTGAAGATTGGAGGAGGACCGGGAAAGAACGACACGACAATATTGTCGAGAGTAAAAAGACAAGGAGAACCACTGACGGGGAACTACCTGTGGGGAAGATCGGAAACAGCACTTAGTGACATTCCACCGGGACACAGAGTATTCAGCAGGGCAGCAATGTTCTTTTCATCAATAATACATCCAGGACTGCAGGCATATGCAAATGCGAAGTGGCTCCAGATAACAAGATGGGAGCTAATGATGCCAATAAATTCCACCGTCAATGGATTCAATGCGATAAAAGAAGAATTGAGAGCAGTACGGATGGTAGCACTCCAGAATAGGCATGTGCTGGATCTCCTTACAGCAATGGAAGGAGGAGTTTGTGCAAAAATTGGAAGATCATGTTGCACATTTAACCCTGCCAACGACACAGATAATGGTACACTTTCTGAGGCAGTATCACAACTTGCCAAGATGCACGCTAAAATGGAAGATGAAGAAAAGGGTGTGAGGAGAGATGGTAGCTGGTTTTCCTACTTATGGTCTTGGATGCCATCTTGGCTGTCAGGTGGGCTTCAGGTAATAGCTGTATGCATAATATTGGGAATGGCCTCCCAGTTAGGTCTGGGGTTGTGGAAAGCAAGGACAGCGCGCACAACTGATGAAATGATGGAAATGATCGGCATGCACGCCCTAATGCCAGCGGAAGACGATAAAAACACAGACATCATCATAAAAGAAAGAGAGAGGTTGCGCAAGCAAATATTAGAAGCAGACTTGCAGCCGCCCTCAGTGAAGGTGGAGAACCTGAGGAACCCGAAGAATTATGTTGGGAAATGGGTCTACTGCAAACCAGGTGGTGGATGTGTGTACATGTACTGGTCATTTGAAGACCATGTGAACCAGTATGGACACCTAGCTGGAATAACAAAGGATCACGGCCCAAGCACCCCCTGAGAGAGGAGTTTGACCCATTCACTTCCTTACCTGATGACAAGGTACCATGTGTCCAGAGTCCCCACAAACGAGGAGTATGCCCAATAGCATGCCCTGGTCAAGCCGACGTCTGTGGCATGGACCAGCTCAACTAACGCAACAACCACGAAACCCAACATCGTTAGAGATGCCATGACGACATAGCCAACTGACAAGAACACACGTGCCACCATGCACACTGGTCACTCACACACCAATCTACACGAAGAACACACTCAGTGCTATGACGTAGCGGACTGGCACACTCACGGACATGCATCATTGTTATTTTTCACATAGGCCTCCTACCGCACCGCAGAAACGCAAGATGTCTGAAGAGCTTGTGTATACGCTTGCAGATGCTTTGCCACCCCATACCAATAGAGACACCACCATATATGTATAATACTGCTTGTGACACTCTGTCATCCTGCGACACCCACATTATGGATTCTGTACCACCACCCAGAAGCTAGGCCCGAGCAGGCCGCAAGCAAGAGTCCCCAGGCAGGAGCCTCTCAGACGAAAGTCCTCCCAAGACAAAAAGCAAAGCACTGACCACGCAGAACGAGCCCTAATGAGAGCAAGGTTACACCTGCCACCGCCAAGCACCCCTCATGGCCGAAATACAAATCAAATGTTCATAATCCTGCTCCAGCTAAGGTCTTTCCACACGTGACCAAGCCGAGCTGACAAAATGCCAAGCTCATGAGACAGAAAGTCGCCGGGGTCCCACGTCTGGATCACAGGTTGCAACAGCAAGGTGACAAGTGACAAGTTGGACATCTACACCGATGGGAAAGGCGTGATCATCAGCCACTAGCAAGACCTGTCCATTGTCCACCATTAACACATAGTTGCACATTGTTGCCAACATCAGGTACATCGCGAGCTGGGAACGGCGATGATCCCAGGCTTGGCGGCTCGCTTGGGAACCAATCAGAGTACAAGGGGCACCTCACTGACGCCATTTCAACTAGCCAATCACCAAGTGTCCCCTTGTAACCAATTTGTTGTAGCAACTTTTAGGGACAACCCAAGTGTACCACCTGACCCGTCCTTATCCACCAATATCCCTTCATATAGGTAGCTATACTAACCCTACCACTCGGGGAACCAACCCGAAGTGCCGATAGGTTTTGTGATGATTTTTCCCAAGTGACGTGAGTAGTGCATCGCACTACGGTAAAAAGGGCCCGAGAGCCCCTCTAAGGACGAGAGTGTCTCCCCGGATGCATACGGGCCGAGAACAATCCCTGCCGTTATTCTAATAAACAGCAGTAATTACTAGCTCTTGTGTGTGCCTCATACTCCCTTTGGGACGTGGGAGGAGTCGGGGCCTCTCCAGCCAGGGAGGTCTGCGGACGGCTCTGCCTCCTCCCGGGAAATCACCCCGACAATAATGAGACCTCAAACATTGAAGACCCACAAAAGATTGCATAGCACCTAAAACAAGTGCTGCAACATCACTACAGCACTCTTTCGTCACTTTCCTGTCTTAAGCACCAGGCACTTTCAGACCACAGGAACTATCTGCTCACCTCCAGCGTTTTGGGAGTTGCAGTAAGGTCGACCTGGATTACCATTGACCCCCGTGAACCCCATCCCATGTGCGGCACACACTGTGCCTTCTACCTTCCCACACGCCCTAAATTGATTCACCCTGAAGGGATTTGCACTGCACGTTTGACGTGTTACAAATGACTAACTAAATTGAAATAAACGAGGGTCTGAGCTGTAAGTTAATGCACCTATTCTGCGTTGTGCGAGTTTCTCTCACGATCGAATTTCCAAATATTTATAGGGGTGCCATATACTTGAGGGTACGGGGGGCTCCGCTCTAGCAAATATTTAGCACAATTGCAGCTGTCCAAGGGGTTGGTTTTCAAAGGGCCCATTACCGTATTGCAATTCTCGATTGGGATTAAACAGTATTTTTTAGACCGGCAGGATAGCTCAGTGGCAACGCGTTCATCTTTGAAAGAAGGCAATGCTGAGCAGCAGGGTTGGATACCTGGTTCTGTGCTTAGTGGCTGGAGTCCGGCATGAAGTACCAGTTTCATTTACTTTTATTCAGGACTCTATGATGGACGGATGGATTGAAGGTCTATGAACTACAGAGAGGATCAATATACTGCTGTTGGTTTATAATGATTCCTTTAATGGTGTCCAGTGATACAGTCGCCTGAGAAATGGTAGCTAGGGGGCGAGATTTGCCAAAAAATGTACCCTCAGTAAAAGCTAACACTTTCCCCAAATATTGTAGGATTGAAGTTTATAATATAAAATTAGCCACTTGGGGAAAGTATTTTAGGGGTCAGGAAAAAAAATTGCCTACCTGACTACTTTTTCCAGGTGACATTGTGACATGGAACCCCTTCATGCCATGGTAAGAACGGTGGCAGAGGCAGGTTTTATGCCACTGCATCAAGGAGTACTTCAGAGGGCACCAGTCGCTTTGCGCACTGCCCAGCACTTTCTCAAGGCCAAAACACCAACAAAATACTCTAAGTAACCTGGTGTAGTGTGTGCATTGCGAATCAGAAACCCTTTCCTTTAAATACCTCTTTTGAACAACCGCCCAACATGCTCCTGCTACGCGCACACTAAGTCATGACGTAGAATTGGAAGCTTACCAGTGAGCAGCCCATAGGCTACTTAATTGCACAACAGTCCTACACATATTTGCGATGCAGCCTCTGACTTGTAAAGCGCTCTGTTACTTCCCAAAGCTGGGTCTGCACCCAATAAATACCCTAGCAATACCAGTAAGAGTAACCTAAATGCGTATCAGGATACTGCGAATTTACCCAGAGATGCTTCTGCTGTTATTATGCCTTGTTGAGGCGAACAGGTTTGAGCTTCAGTTGTATTTGTCAAGTTTGTATGCATTCAACAGACACATTTGATTCTGACACGTGGACAGCCTCCACAGAACATATGAATTTGCCGGTCAAGTAAAACAGCGAGTAGAGCGCTCACTTTGACATCCATGCAGAGCCTGCCAACGCAGGTTCGAAACCCAACTCAGCCTTTCCTCCTTCCGAGGTTGATAAATGAACACCACACACCGTGGGTAATAATAAGCAGCGCTCAGATGCCTGAAGGTTTGTGGCGCTATATAAATGCAAATTATTATTATTATTATCAATTTCAGCTTTGGGGATAAATTGCCTGTCATGTCAAATGGGAGCAGCAAGAAGGATTCAAACAAGTGCACAAGAAAGAGTAAGATACATATTGATATACATAAGCATTGATAAAGCCATATAATTTGGGTTGAGATTGGTGACCAGGGCCCTTATGTGTCCACATGGGTCCTGGCCTCCCACCCCCAAGCGCCTTCAGCCTCCTCCCACTCCCAGCACTTGCTTTAGGTGCCCACTGGCCTGTGCTATCACAGGCCTGCACTTATTTATTGACAGTTGACCACTCTCACTAAGTGATCTCTGCCAGTCACTTAGCAGTTTGCAACTTACTCCCAGCACTTCCCTTCTTGTTACTCTTAGCACTTACCCCGCCAGCCCCCCACCCCTCTCTCTCTCTGGACTTGCACACTCTGAATGCTCACACTGCCTAGTAGGGCAGCCTCTCTCTTTCATTGTTATATTTGCCTTTCATTCCCATGTTCCCTCCCTGTTTGCTTGTGAGTGCTTTGAAACAAAAGTTACTTGATGTATAAGCACCTTACAAAGGAACAATAAAATAAATAAGTAAATCATTTGTACATGCCCCACCAAGGTTTTTGTTTTCTAGATGCAGCCTGCAGGTGCTGATATCGTATGCAAGCAGAGCCTCCCGACACTCCAAAAATGCCAGGTAATGCCAGAATATCACCCATGCATAGAATGGTCACCAAATGAAATGTTCAGCCTCTCATGCCCAGTGGCTGCCATCATATGCCTAGTGCACCCTGAAATTCCCCACAAATTAAGCCTTATTGACCAAAGGAGGGGTCATTATGGCAGGATAATGACCGGTCCCCAGCTCTGTACCCGAATGGAGAGCTGAGGGCTATAGGTGCTGTTAGAGACATAATCCAAAGCTAAAAAAGAAAGTGAATTTATTCTGGTAAAAAATTAGCACACACGTGTAACTTGTCATGTTACTATAATGACAATTGGACTAGTAGAAATTGTATACATGTTGTGCTTCATTTCTGTTTGTTAACCTGGCACACTGAGCTGCACATGCCTTTACACAGCTAAGGACAATTGTTTCCGTGCGGCTTGTCAAGCTGCTGCTGAAGTCAGAATGTTAGGAATGAGGTCTACACCAGAGGTTATTATGGGATCCATGTGCTCATTACACAATACATCCCGAGCTGGGGAGGCATTACCAGTTGGGTAATGCCCTGGGCGTAAGTTAAAAGCCCACGTGAAACTTGCAGACCCATTGTCCACAGAGGACACAGTTTGCAGAGTGTGCCATTTCCACACACCCAATGCCCTGCCACAGAGGCAAGATCCCATAATGCTGGAAGGTGGTTCATTTCTTGTTTTCAAGATGTATGGCCTGTTTCTTTGTTCATCTTTTTTGTTGTTCTAAACTGCCCGTAACCACTGTCTAAGCTCTGACGCCCAGTTACCTGAGGGTTTGGTATGTGGTACAAATAAAGAAACTAAACTAAACTTAACCCAGGCATCCGCAACCTTTGGCTCTCCAGATGTTTTGGACTACAACTACTACCAGCCCTAACCATCACAGTGAACGGAGAGGGATCATGGGAGTTGAAGTCCAAAACATTTGGAGAGCCAAAGGTTGCACATCTCTGCGGCTTAACCAATGACTGAAGTGCGTCTGCCTGTCAGTTTTCTGTACAGTGCAAATGCCAATACGTTAAAATGGATGTATGAGGCACAAACCAAGCTGGGAAACGACAGCGCCTTATACATAAGACACACGCCCAAAGGGTGGTTAGAGGGAGGGTGGAGGGGTAGCAGAGGAGCAGGAAAGGGTAAGGTAAGCGGGGGGTGATCTGGAGGGGAAGAAGTAGGATTGAGGGGAGCAATCGGCGGTTGGCACAATGTTCCTTTAAGAGAAGAGGTTTCTGGTCCTTCCTAAAGCATAAAATGGAGGGGAGGCAGTTTTATCTGCATTGGTAACTTGTTCCAGGGACATTGTTCCGTAGCAGGAACAGGCCGGTTGTCTGGATGTTCGCCTCTTGCAGTGCTTTGTTGGTCCATATTGGAGTGAGGAGTTACATGCCATGTTAATACTAATGTAATGTACTCATGTAAATTGATCTCGGATGGGGTGATGTTGACAATGCCTGCATGTGCTTAGTTGGAAAATGTACAAAGGGATTAGAACAGTTTAAACAGCCAGAATACCATTTTAACATGAATGTCTTGAGGATTTCCAGCTCTTAGAACTACCTCAGCAAGAACTTATACGATGACATCAATAAATTGTTTGAAATAGATATCGAATGTTTTAAAAGTGCAGATCTGAATTGCTTTTGTTTTTTTTTAACATTTATTTTCATTTTAATCATGACAACAATACATAAAATGACAGAAAAACCGTAACAAAAACTATATACATAATTATAAAACATATTGATACACCGCCCCCCCTCATAGACCCCAGGTTCACATCATGTATTATACAATTGTCAGATTCAATACAGTGTCAGAAATGTTCCCCAAATCTTCTTAAACAGTCCATCTTTGTCTTGTTTGCTATATGTACATTTTCCCACATCTGCCAGAGCGAGCATTTCTTTTAACCAATCATCCTTCTTCAATGCGACATCAGATTTCCAATTCCTAAGGATGATTTTCTTACCCATCATAGCACCTCTAAATAACCACTTCTTTTGGCATTGAGTAAGCAGTTCCAAGGTATCATCATTTCCCAATATCAATGTTTTAAAATTAAAGTCAATCGATTCACCCAAAACCTCCTCCAAGATCCCACCAAGTTCACTCCAAAATCCATGCACCTTCCTGCAGTCCCACATCATGTGTTCCAGTGTACCAGTTTCATTAGTGCAAGCCCAACATTCCGAGTCATCCTTCAAGCCACGCTTCCATAGTCTTTCAGGTGTCCAATAAATCCTGTTTAATATCTTTATCTGCCTCATTCTCTCAGTCAACCCCAAGGAACAAAAATGGACATTTGCACACATTCTCGTCCATTTCTCCACAGTAATATCAGAGTCAATTCTTCGACTCCATTCATCTCGCGGCTGAGCATTGTCTTTATGTTCATCCACAATTTGCCTGTAAGCCCGGCTGGCTAAACCACCTCCCCCGCCAATGATTCTCTTGTAAGGAAATCTAGATTTAACCTTGCCTGGGAATTAATCTCACCAACCGCGATCTTCAATTTCTTGCAGTCTGAAAATCTGAAATTCTCAATATGAAAATTTTGTTGCAACTCTCGAGCACTCATCCATTTCCCCTCCTTAAATAGATCACCAATCCAGCACACACCACCCAAAAACCACTCTGCCCAGAATAGCGTTTTATTTCCTATTCTAACAGAAGGATTCATCCATAATGATGCACCAGGGTCTTTATAAGCATCCACACCCTGCAAACCGTTCAATTCCTTCCAGGATTTCCTCAGACAGACAGTTAACGGGTCCTTCACGCATCCCGTTCTTGAGTCTGTAGTCAGCAAGGCTCTAGGTGACAGAGGACCATTATAACTTGCTTCCACCACAGCCGATTCATCGGGTATTGCTCTCAAGAATCCAACCATAATCTGAATTGCTTTTGACTGAGAGCATGCTGATTTCCTTAATTTGACTAGCTTTGCGGGGTAAGAGCAGTCTGTTACAGCATGGACCTTTAGGACAGGCAAAGCAATCAAAAGGGTGTGTCGCCATCTGAAGTAAGTATTCACATTTTGGAGGAATTTCAGTTTTAGAGTCACTACCTGCGGCGTGGACCTTTAGGAAACTTCATGAGAAGGCCTTTACCGTTATATATATATTGCTGCAGTGATTTGCGCGGTGGCGCATTGGCTATAGGACACAGTGTATGTCTCTCCCAGATAGAGTGGATAAAAACACATTGACAGTTCAAGAAAGTTCTGACGTCACTGGCAGCGGTGGACTGGCCTACAGGGAACTCTGGAGATTTCCCGGTGGGCCTATGCACCGTGCACCTCTTTTCTGAGGGTATTCTGGTTTCTGATCCTCCCAAGTCTCTCTCCCGTGCACCCTACTCCTGTCCTTTCATCTCTCCTAATCCCCCACATCCCTCTGAAGTAAAGAATGTGTTTAAAAGCTTCTGTTATGTTATGCTATGTTATTAATGCTTACAAATGTACGTTTTTGTTATAGTTCTCTAATTTTGAATCCCAGTTTGAATACCTGCTTAGGGAAAATGTGCTTTAAAATTCACTACTTGGACCAATTGTTTCCAAGTGTTCTTGTTGGAGCGCCCTCAAACTATTTAGGGGGGTTGGGCTTTCTTGCTTGCTTTGATGTAATATGGGGCCACTTTGAAAAATATTTCCAGGGCCTCTTTCGGATCCCAGTCCATGCTCGATCACTGCAAATGACAGAGCAGGAGGGATCCAATGTATCCCTCGTCCTCTGATGTAGCAGTGCCCTGCTCGTTTATATCACCACACTCGTTCTTCTAGTGACCGTTGCTGGTAAACAAAGCAAAGCAAGCTTCCCGTGCCTGCAACTTTCTCTCACTAAAAGACTGGCGGTTCCAAAGGGATGGCGGTGGAACGGGGCGGTGCGCTCGACAAACAAGAAGCCACGCTTGCTGTTAATTCGATTAGATGGACTTGTGTGTGATCCACATGTACTACCGACGTGCGTTCATTAGTGTCCCTCTGGGCCTCCATGTGTGTGTGCCTAGTGTTATATAGGATACATAACTCTTACCATGCATTAGAATCATGTGGCCTGAAGTTCTGTGTTTCAACCAGAACTCTGCTTGCTGCCTGGTCCTCAATGATGCTCCTGGTAGCTGGATAAGCCATATATCATATCACACAGCTTCTGGTAGTTCATCTCACATATGCCTGTGGCTTATCAACCTAACAATATGATCATATGATGGAATATGATGGCAATATGATCCTTTGGGTTGATGTGAATGCCACACAGCCAGGCACAGACATTATATGCCCGGTGCCCACACCGTTGTGCAGCTGGCAGATGCCTATCATGTGCTACACAAAAGGCAAAACTGTTTTATGCCTCTTTACATATTTGGTTGTGTTTTTGGGTAATTTATTAAAGGAAATTATGGCATTTTTAATGATTGTTTTAATCTTTTCATTATACATGAGTTAGTGTAGTGTTGGTATTCCGTTCCATTGCAATACCGCAAGTGGCATTTTAGGTGGACTTTCTGCTGAAAATATGCCTATTTTTACCTCAATTTAATAGGTGGAGAAAAAAAATGACAAATTGGCCCGATTCGATGTTAAACATTTTTGTTTAACAGTACAGAAGCACTGGTGCATACCTTCAGTACAGAAAAAAGCATGTTTTTGCAATGAGCTATAGTAAAGGGATGAAAAGGTGGGCATTTCTGATACCCCCTCACCAACATTACCATGTAATGCATAAAAGACCAGAATGTGCATATAAAACACGTACAGCAGTGTTCGGTACCACTGTTGTACATAAAGGTGCTTCTACTGAAGGTGGAAATGGATTAAACAAGTTGAAAAAAAAGAGCTATATAGTTTTTCACCTGCGGAGGAGGTATTTCTGGAATACCTCAGAACGTATTCCAGAAATACCACCTTCGCCAGTGGTAAAGTCTGAATTGGGCAGATTTTCAGAAATGCCACCAGTTGACGTGGTAACTTTCTCTGGCAGTATTTCATAACAAATACACACAACTTTAAATTACCTCCTTAGTCTCCATTCTGCCCGATAACATTTCAACACACATAGGGCTTCATTTTGAGTGTGCCGGTCTGGGAAAAATGTCGGTAAAACTGCATCCAGCATTTTTCCCATAACCGGCACACTCGGACTATGCTGGTAGGGGCAGCGAACTACTACCAGGCCTGACCTTCCAGGAGTTCAGGCCCCTACCGGCATAGAATTGCCCCCATCAGTAGCGGTGCTGGTGATAGGGGCAAGCCCATTCCATGGAGTCCTCTGAGACTCCATGGAATAGGAACTTACTGCCGTTGCCGGCACCCCTAATATCCCAGTAACACCAGGATATCGGGTGCCGTTAGCGGTAAGGCGAGTCTGCCGGTAACCGTTACCGGCAGACTCAGAATGAGGGCCATAGTCTGCATCTCTCAAAGGCATTTTTGCAAGTACGTCTTGTGAGAAACCTGAGGGTATTTTCACTCCTACTCCCCTTGGATCCTCTGTGCAGGTGGCCAGGGAAAGGCCATCACTTTTGGATCATAACCCTGGGGGCAGAGATTCAAGGGGGGATCACACGGGTGGAAGGTACTTGAGGATTGGGAGTGGCGTGCCCTCAGGCGAGACATGGTATCCCCCTTCCCTATTGATGACCAACCTAACCCTCCCCCAACCATGTTGGGCTAAGTCAGCACCCTTCCATTTCCTTTCTTGTGACACTTGACAGTACTGAGACGAGGAAGAGGCAGCTGCGAGTAATGAACACTATGCCATTTCCCCACTTTGGTATTCGGACGAAGCAGATGCCTGCAATGTGTTGTGACGGTCATTCATGTGTCCTTAATCATGGTCAGGCAAAACTAATTGAGAAATCACACCTGCAACCTTTTAGAGGGTTGCACATTTATAAAAGGAGGAGGGGAAAGCAACATAGAGAGGAGCAGCAGGGAGGCCTGTGTGATCAGCAGAGAACCTTGTTGGAAGAGAAGCGAGCCGCTGTAGCGAACTGCTGTGGGATGGTCCGTTTGTGTTCAGCACGCCGAGACGCTGGGGACTGCATTGTGAAGTGGTCTGAGAAAGCGTGGCGTGGGATCTGGGGCTCCATGCTACGGACTGAAGGCAGAGAAGAGAGCCGTGCAGAGAGGCTGTCCCATTTCCTTTCATTAGAAGAGCTTGTTCCCCTGTGTCAATGAGCTGACACAGGCGTGCCTGCAGAAGCAGGAGTTTCTATGTGTCACACTGCTGGAAGACCTATTGCAGAGACTGGTGAGTTTCTACCAGATGAGAAACCTGGTGCGTGAATGATTGAACATTGTTACAGAATACTTTGTATCGAGTGGTCGCTTTTCTTAAGAAGTGCGTTTTTTCGAAGGTCTCCGGTTCAAAGTCAATTTTATTGTTGAGTGTTGCTGCGTAAGGAAAACTTTGTATCAGAGCGGTCGCATATCTTGAAAATAATGTTGTTGAAAACCATTACATGTTGAATTCTGAATTTAATGGAACTTCAAACTTAAGGAAGATTGAACTACCATAACTTTACAAATGAGCAATTACGGGCCAAGAAAGTAGAGAAAGTAGCTAAGGGGCCCACCCATTTGTGATAATGAGATGAAAGACTTGGGGAACAGAACAGTTAGACTGAAGGAGCTACATTTGTTGTCTTGAAAACAGAACCTCAAGACCCTTTTGTGTCTGACTTGTATTGCCTAAAACTTGGGGAAGGGAACTCTGAGTATTGTTTAGAACTATATAATATTGAACTTAAGAAAGGTAACCTTAAGACTTTTTCTGGAACTGGTTTTATATGTGGGGAATGGAGCTGAAAGAAAGTTGTGCGCTGGAACAAGCTCAGAAAGTTATTTCTGAACACTGTCTTTTGGTTGCTGACATCCCTACACATTGTATAGATTAGTTGTGAGGGCAAGGATAGGTTTTTGGACACCTTAGTTTCGTTCACGTAGGGAAATCCGACCTTAGCATAGGGAAAGTTAGGCCATTTACCATCCTGGCATTTATTTTAATATAACAGTTTATTTTTAACTTTGAAGCTGTTGTCTGGGTCTTGCTTCACGATACCTTCACAGTCTCCAAATATGATCTTTCCACCGCAAGATGGACTGTCCTGCCTTAAAACATAAATGAGCACCCACAAAGAAGAAATGCCCACACCGTAACAGCTCAGTCAAGACTATAAGAATAAATAATCTGAACCCCATTCATGCTTTGCAAGGCATGAGCAAGTCTATTTGCTCAAACTGACACAGGGGATCCCCATTGACCTCAGACTCTCACTGTCTACCCAACACCAGCGGAAAAGCTGGCGGTGCCAATGACCAGGGCAATACTCTCATCATTGGGTACCCAACAGCTAGGGATGAGAGCATCTGAGAAATGGCCAACCAGTCGGGCCATGAGCGAACCCCCAACTCTAGGAACAACAGCTAATCCATAAAGAAGGTAAAAAATACCTCAGCATCTAAAGCTGATGGATTCGGCCCACATAAAAGAAGACACAGTGTCGATAATTATGAAACCCGCTGTAATTCAGCTCCCGACTATCTAATATGATTTGCTTCTTTACGATCGTACTGAAGCAGTTGTTGGGCACCAACATCTACTAGTTACCAACCACTGTCCATTTGTTGTTTGTTAAGGTTACTGAGAGGGTGGTGACAATTGAGATGCACGTTCTCATCGACCAAATGGTTGGGTCCATCGAGATGAGTCTATGGTCTCCCTTGCTCATAGGATGGAGCGCACTTAGATTACACTGCCAACTGATATGCACCTGCAACTCAAGTCCTCCGAGTTGCTGGGTCTTCAGAGTCTTTTCCGTCTCTTGTGGCAGGTCTCTACAGCCTTCCCTTGGTCCTTCTTCCATGGCCATTGCAGAGTCTGAGACCTCCTGTGCTGGCATCCAGTCCTCCTCGCTTGGCAAATGATAGCCCATGTGCCTACACGTCCAGCGCTCCTTTCTGGAGTACATAAGCATAAGGCAGCCCCACAGGTTTGCGCTCTGTCTCCTTTCACGCTCTGGAGATGCAAAGGTTGCAGACCCCAGTCCTAGACACTAAGTCCTGCCTTCTTAGGGAAGATGCAGTACACTAAGAAACTTCCTAGATTTCAGAAGACTTCGGAAATCAGAACTGTTCAAGGCGGGTAAAGACTGGAAGGCACAAGGTGAGACGCAGCCATGGGTGAAACCCGGATAAGGGGATTTTCCCCACAAGGCAGGACTCAAACTGCCAGTAATCATTTATAAACTCTGTTCCCTGAAGTGACCCTACCTCAGACTCGACAGGCGCCTTCTAACACTCGAAATTAAATAAATAAAAATCAGAAAAACACTGCCGCTCCAGAGTCTGAACCGGTCACTAATATTACTTTGTTCAATTTACAAGCACTTCTGAATATTGTCTCTTTTGGAAAAAATAAAACTAAAACCTGAATTGTGTTTCAGCAAGGAAAGCTTGTTGCGCAAGAAAGGGAAGGGTAGATATGATGTGTTGTCGCGCCTTGTTGATGCCAGGTCAGGCACCCGTTGCTTTAGGCCATGGGAGATGGACTATTACAAGGAAATAAAGTGGATATCTTTTAGGCAGGAATGCGGACGATAAAGACGCGCTGACCTTAACTGTTACTTTTTTGCATTGCATAATGTTTTTCTTAAATGCTTGCTGCTGTGTCAAAAGTCAATCACAACAATGCACGAAGCGGAGAGGATTTCATGGTATGATGGGAAAATAGGCCCAAAAATTAATGTCAACAGCGCCCCCTGGCTGGGGTCAAAGTGTTATAGAGTCATTCCGATGGTTCCCTCAGAAATGTTTTTGCTGCTTTTTATAACTTATCATCTGTAACCTTTGTTCTCCTTCCTGTTTCTTGGGAACTCTTCGAACTTTTCTATTTAGAGGCAAACATCCAGAGTCATGAAAAGGGAACGCCCACGGGGCACTATGGAGGTATGTACTGTTCTATGTAATGGCAGCATGCTGCGCAACCAACATGTGTGATGCACAGCAATTACAGAGTAAACACATAGTTATCACAAGCCTGTCTGTAATGCAGAAGAGAAGGGGTCAGGGACTTGAGGATGGTGGGGTGCAAGAGTCAAGTTGGTGTTTCGGAGTAGCGTTTGGAACACACATCTGAACAGAGATGCTATCAGCTGGCGTGGGGATATCCAACTGGCTCTATGTCCTTTCATCGTCAGGCATTTCAAAGCCTGCAATTTAAACGTGTATACCACCCCCAATCACCACCTCCTTCCTCCTGCACCTATTTTTAACTATACCCGAACCCCCCAACCACTTATCTGCCCTTTCCCACCTCTCCCCCCCCAAACAATGCAGTGAACTTTCACGTTATTTCGTACACGTTTAAATTGCAGGCTTTGAAATGCCTGGCGATGAAAGGCCATGGTACCATCTGACTCCACTTCTTCTGCATTCCGTTCAGATAGTACAGTGAGCTAAGCGCTCACTCCTGATATCTGTGCACAACCTGCTGTGGCAGGTTTGAAACCGGGCAGGGGCAACTCAGTCTTTCATCCTTCCGGATAAATTGAGTACCACTCTGTGGGATAGTAATCTTCTGTTATTTCAGAGTTCCAAGACCCTATGGGTGTGTAGCGCTATATAAGAAATCCATTATTATAATTCACTTGGTCACTTCTACGACTTCATACCTTTACTTCTTTCTTTCACTTCTTGTAACATTCCCTTCATCATTACTGGGGGAGACCTCCTGTAAACCTCCCTTCTTTTTTAACCCATATTCTTATCCCTACCGTCTCCTTGACTCCAACCCTAAGCATACAGGTAACCTTAACCATATCCATTGCCACTTTACCCACGTGAAGATGCAGACAAGGAGAAGGCAAGAAGTACATGCACAGAGAAGGAGATGCCTGGGGAAGTTAATGCAGAAGAGGTAAGTAGTAGTTTGTCTTTTATGAAGGGTCTTTATCCCATTAGTATGACCTCAATGCGCTTGTGGGGGAGGAACGGCCTTGGGGCACCAAAGTCCAAGTGTAGAAGTAAACTTCTAAGTGAAGTAAAGGAGGGGATACCGGTGTGCGGAGGATGTATGAACCGACCCGCATAGCTTTGTAGAGTTATCGCAAGTCAATGTAACCGACAGTAAATCCTTGTCTCCAGCGCCTCACATGCTAATCATCAAACCACTATATAAAATGTACACCTCCATGCCTCTCGGACAACTCACCCCACCGGCAATAGCCTCACACTTCAAAACCCTTGACATTTATGCTAATCCCCAGCCTCCAGACTGCAGGTCCAATCAGCGGGGCGAATCAGGGATGAGCATGCAAGCTGCACCCTGCTATCCCAACAGCCACAGAGGGGTAAGGGGGAGGATCCTGCCAATCAACCTGGGTATCCTTTTGTAAAGTGGTTGTATTTGGCCTAAGCTGGCACACTGTGGTCCGAAAAGGCTAGCGAATACATGTCCTGTAGCCACCCAGACGAGATCTGGAATGTGGGCATGCCAGCGTATCATCCCGTATACTGTGGTGTCGCGCTGCTCTATGCCCTGCCTGAAGTTTCATTTCTGACCATCTTTAGGTGTCGGATGATTACTGACGGTGTGTGGTGGTAGCCAACACCTGCATGAGTCGCAGGGTTTACACGTTGCGCGTGTGGCACATCTAGCCGCTCCCACCTCAGAGTTCTGAGGGTGTGCTCGTCTGTTCACGGCTTGCTAATGGCTAACCAAGAGCCTCCGGCCCACACAGCTGCTGTCTGCAACCTAAGGTTTCATGGAAGAAACAGTAAGGACGGTTTTGCTCATCCCTTTGTAAAAAAAAAAACACATGTTGGATCCACATTTTGCTCACTATTGATGAGGTGGTCCCAGCAAGGAAAAATTATAAGATCGAGACAGGATTCTGCAATCTGTTGTTCTTCCGAGGATATGGACTAGGACTAGGATGCCCATGATACCTCACATTTGACCATGCTGGCTAGGGTTAATGGAAGTTATAGTCCAAACATCTGTTATCAGGGAGAGCTGGGCCACTGCACACCAATGCAATCGGGCAGTATTTAGTCTGTACCTTTACTTCAGTGGCCAATCACCATGCTCCCCTCATCATTCTTTAAAGTTGGAGCCTGACCGATGACCACCTAAGATCTTGCTAACTACCAGCCGCAAACACAGCCAAGGTGCCTTTTCCAAAGTCCGGACAAACCTGCTCTATCATCCTGTGAGCAGTGCTTCAGCCACAATATCTTTCTGTTGTTCCGCTCATGAGAAGTGGTAACCTGAGGCAGTCCACGGCACCACCACACCACATTGATCTCAATGTACTCATCTAGCAGGGAGGCATAGGGCGGAGTGTGCACCCCATGCCCGGGTAGATGGCATGGTTACTGCACAGAACAGAGCCAGATATGAAATAGTATACATTTTCAGTATGACTTTGTTACATCGCCAGGCTTTTTTTAATGGAGTTTTTGCCAAATCTTTTCAGCCGAAATAGCTCATCAAAAAATATCGGGGGAGGAGGGCTGAGTAAGTGGATATAGGTGGTCTGGTGAATAGGGACCATGTAATAAGAAAGGGAGCCTTGGTGGGGAAACCCCCAAATAAAAAGAAAACAAATTTCGATTAGTTTTTTCAGCCAAAACTATTGAGCAAAAAACTCTGCGGAAAATAAACTGGCGATCTAAGTACATAGAACCTACATTTTCACTCACTGTCCCTATCTCCTACTGTGCGTTCCCTGCTTCTTCTTTCAAAAACTCCTTCTCAATCTCAGGTGGTCATTGATGAGGCGGCCTTCCTACTTTTGTTTGTTCACCCCATATCAATACATGCAGAATATCCATGGGAGCAAAACTGACACTCCTGCATCAGTAGCTCAAGTAGTGCACGGTCAACTGCCTCCTCTGCCCCCATGTACTCGGCGCTCATGGACATGGTCTTGAAGCAAACCCATAATTTCCAGGTCTCTCAAGTGGACACTTCCCCAGTTCTGATCTACATTTTCACATTTTGAGGAGGAGTATGCTCGTCCTATTTGCATAGACATGCATAATAGCCCAGCAGTTAAGGGGTTAATCATTGATTCATCTGCTTTGAGCACTGAGTAACCTTTCTGGTGGTAGCACTTGCCCTATTGAAAATGAAAACATTGGAGAGAAGGGCCTGGCTTCCTCGCACTAGTATATTTGAAAAAGATCATCTTCACTCTATTTGTGGTTAATATGGTGTAGTTTTATTGCAGTGAAGCCTCTTGGTCCTAGTGGTGGTCAGCCGCCACGTGTTTCGACCTCTAGGATCTTTATCAAGGCTATGTTCTGGTTTTGGCGGGTGGGGATTTATGTTCCTGCATGGGATCCCCTTTTGGGAGGAGCTGGTTCTATATGTCCCAGTCTTGGGTCCTGGATGGCCTGTGGCTGTTTAGCCAGTCCTGTGTGAGTCGATCGCTGTCCTGGACGACACATCCAGGACAGCGATCGACTCACACGGGAAACAATCTGGCATTTGTGGTCTTTCAATAGACAGCAGCCACAGCAGCCAAGCACCCCACATAAAACTTCAAAATGCTAGTACTAGTTAACTAGTGAAAATGGTTTAAAGACAAGTTCAAGATGTGGTGTTATCTGTAACTCCAGTCCCTTAACATTATAACAACATGGCGCTTTCCATCTTTCAGTTATCAGAGTCGTGGAAATGCTTGTCTGGGGTATGCACTGATGGTAACTGCCCACTGGAGGGACACAGCAGGAATTGTACACGGTTCAGATACCGAGCGTGAGAGTCGTCTGCACAGGGGTGTCACGCATCACCTCCCCACCCACCATGCAGATCTGCCTTTGATCCTTGGCACAGCGTTGCTGTGGCATAAAACGCTATACAAGACGCTTGAAGCAATGTTTTATGAACTCATGTTAACAGTCAAAGCATAATAACATAACCTGACCGAAAGTTGGCAATCTGTCACTATATACAGAAGCAGAGACACCTGCCCCCTTCCCTCTCTGCCTACTCACACATCCACCTCTGCCTTTCACATAGTCTAATGAACACATCCTGCATAGGTAGCTGGGGGTATTCGCACAATAGATAGCCTACTTCCAAGTAAGGCACCACCATACCTCACCACAAACTAAAATAAAGTTTAGCATGACACGACATGGAACAACCTCCTTACGAGAACCTTTTTGACATCAGGGGTGCTATGCCTTTTTAATTTTACTCTACCAGTTTGAATCTGTCCCAAAAGGGAGGACTGCTGCCCAAATACAATAGACAAACCTGCCTACTATAGAATCCAAACACAAAAGAGACCTAGTGTATTAAGCAGTCCATTTCTTCATCACTTTTCCTTTTCAGTTTTCATGTGAATAATATACACGCACTGCTGTGTAAGACCATGTTGGTTTTTATGAATTGTGATTTTCATTTTATGAAGGAATAAAAGACAAATGTTGTGCACTTTAAACAGACCGAATGCTTGAGTGTTGATTTGGTACTCAGTATACTGGATTTCAGCAATAACAAGTTTTTGCAATATCTCTCTCATTTATATATATATATATATATATATATATGTGCATTATATGAATTGTGAATTATTTGTGGATTGTGTGTTGTAGAAAGATGTTTTAATGTACTGAAACACAACTGCAAACAACTGAATGTGTTAATTGAATACAAATGTTATTGTAATAAGGTACTGTGGGAAATGTTTAATAGTGAAATGACTTATCAGAGTCTGGGTCCTTCTTCTAACCCGCCACAGCAGGGAAATTCGCTTACAGCAATAGGGACACATTGGCATTTTCACTTTATTTCAAACTAGCAAAAAGTACCTGTACTCGGCATGGGTTCTGTGGACCGACATAACACTCTCCTCACTTGTTGAAAATCAATGATCCTATAGGTCCTGTGAGTCGCTTTTGAAAGTCAATGATCCTGTAGGTCCCTGTTCCGAGTCGCTAATCGTTTGATGTGCTTTGCACTCTGAAGTTGACTGCACTGAGAATGGGTGCGCATGGCTAGTTTACATACCCCGGAGCAGATGTGGAGGGGAGGTGATAGTTGGTGTGCTGCAGCACAATGGGACCTTCGGTGCACTCTCCCCACCTGCCGCCTCACCCTGGAGTGGTGCAGTGCGTAGGTGTGCAGATATCTCTGAAACGGTGCATCATAGGGCCTTTGAGTTTTGTTTCTGGCGACAGGATGCTTAAAATGAGTTTTGTCCAGTATTTCTATGAGCACATTGATGTTTCCTGTATTGCGGTGCAAATATCTCCGAAACAGTGCCTTCTAGCGCTTTGAAATGTGGTTTTCCTTTTGAGTTTTTCTTCTCGAATCCAGATGCTTGCAACAAGCTCTATCCAGTCCTTTAATGACCACCTTGATGTTCCTCCCCATCCAGGCAACCGTCTCATGTGTGCAGGGGCTGAAATCCAGGGAATGGGTTGGGGTGTCCGCATGTAATGTAGCCAGTGCTGTCTGGAGGTTCATAAAAGGTAACTGCAAAATTTGGTGCAAATTGGTGGAATGCTGTGGAATTGTATGAGGAACAAACACACAAGCCACAAACCCACTGCAAATGCTACTGCATTTTACTGTGTACTGCTGTATCTCCATTTAGGCGTCTCTCCCTTTATCCAGGTGTCACAAAGCTAGGTGCTACTGCATTTTACTGTGTACTGCTGTATCCCCATTTAGGCCTCTCTCCCTCTATCCAAGTTCCAAAATGTAGGCACTACTGCATTTTTACTGTCTAATGTTATACCCCCATTTAGGCGTTTCTCCCTCTAACCAGGTCTGCCAAATGTGGGTGCTACTGCATTTTACTGCCAACTCCAGTGGTCTTCAAACTTTTTTGGCGTGGGCCCTCCTGAGCAAAATTTGGGGAGGCTGGGGCCCCCCAAAAATGTCGAATGGACAGTATGTATAGCGCGCCATCACTGCACCCTACTCCTAGTATAGTCCCTGGGCTCCCCCACCTGCTCCCATCACAGTCGCTGGGCTCCCCACATCCCATTCCCCAGACAGTCCCAGGGCCAGTGGCGGCTGGTGAATTTTTTAAGCTTAAGGGCATAACTATTTCCCCCAAAAATACCATATCGCCCGAGCACAGCGAGCAAGCCCGAACCAATCAAGGGGGATTCGGGGGGTGTTCTCCCCCCGTTTTTTAAATATAAATAATGTGTTAAAGTGTTGCATTGTAGAGTATACTTTAAAAAAAAATGGGTAAATAGCCAAACAGTTTGCAATTGGTGCTGGGGGGCCCAAGGGGCAGGCATGACATTTTTTACTGGACATTTATGATAGATGTCCAGTCAAAAGATACCATCCCTGTCCCTGGGCCCCACTGGGCCTAACACAATCAACATGATTATGTGTGTATGAAAGGCGCTGGGGTGCCAAGGGAGGAAGCATGGTATTTTTGGATGGACATCTATGAAAGAAATCCAGTAAAAAAATACCATCCCTGTCCCCTGTGCTCCACAGCGCTTCAGAAGGAGAGCTGATTTTGGCAGGTGGGTAGGGGGATTGTGCAACAAAGGCATTTAGGCATTTTTAGAATGCCTTTGTTGTACAACCCTCCTTCGCCCATCTGTCCACCACTTGCCAAAATCAGCTCAACGGCAATGCCTGTACCAAAAATGCAAAATGCTAGTGTGGGCCCGTCAAAATGGGCCACATTTCTGGCCAATGTGGGCCAGTTTGATGAGTTACTTCACTATGTAGTTAGTCATTTTGACCATTGTTGTTGAATAAATATGCTTTAAATATCACAATTTACTTACATTTTAACACAAAGCACCCCCTTGTGTACTATTCAAACAGTCTGTGACTAAAGGAATGACTATCCATTTACAACTGCGGTACACTTTTTCATTGGTGCCTGAGACAGTTTCATGCTTCAGCCCGACCATGTGAGCAACCCCCGCCCATTTCTTCCAATCTAAAATAAAAAATGTTTTTATTTATTTTTTACATTTCATGCTGGGCTCTCACAGCGCCCCAGGGATGCGGATGCGGACACCTGCGGGGTCGCGCCCCACAGTTTGAATACCTACTGGCATACCCCCATCTAGGCGTTTCTCCCTCTATCCAGGTGTCTAGGTGCTAATGCATTTTACTGTCTACTGTTGAGTCCCCATTTGGGGCTTTATCTCACTATCCAGATGTCCCAAATGTAGGTGCTACTTGGTTTTACCATCTACTGTGGTACTCCCTTCAGACGCCACCTCTACCCAGGTGTTCCAAATCCTGCCAACACATCTACTGTTGTACCTGTCCCCCTCTACTCAGTCACATAATCCGATGCGTCCACTCCTGACGGCCCCCCGCCGGGCCCCTCTCTCACTGCTCAGACTTTCATTCCGGGGAGACCACGAATAGCGAGACCAATCGCATTGGACCAAGAAAAAGAACTCCATCCAAGCGCACAGTACGTATACCTTACACCACGTCCGTGGACAGAGGCCACTGGCACGGCCACCCATCCCTGCCCCCTAGAAAGCAGCTATGGCTATGCTTTCCGGCCTAGCAGCTCACATAGTGTCCACACTGAAACCCCTGACGTCCCTCAACACATCTGCAATTAGTATACAGCAACAACCTACCAAAAAAAATAAATCGATCAGCACCATTGCGATCAGGGTTTGTCTTCTGCAATTAAGCACATATTAACTGATACTGCTGCAGGCACAGCTGTGCGCAGGTATCAAGTGGTGGATGCCTATGGTCCTGGACATGTCTCTTAAAAGGTGCAAACGGTGGGTGATTGGAAAGGGAAGGGGGCATAAAACTGCATGCTGTGGGGCACAATAACTGAAAGTAATGGTGGTCGTCCAAGATGCATTTTATTTCACTGTTTCTTTCAGTGTTGATAGAACTGTTGTAACAAAACAAAAATAGTGAACTCTGGGATACACAAGTACACTTGTAAATGCAGACCTGACCCTCACCTAGACTCAATATATAACTACTACTAAAAATAAAAATGGGTCAGGTTATTAAGGTAAATTGCAGTTGTGTGATCCCATACGTCACTTCGACACACAGTACATTAGTAAGTGGCAGATCAAATGACCTACGTGCAGTCGATACGCATATTAATCGTTTATCTACTTCTTCTCTCGGACTGCTTCCAAAAGGGCTTCCCTGTGGTTGTTATAGGCCCTTTTCGCCGCCTTTCTAACAGCTATTTTGTATTTTTTTTTGCAGTTTGCAGGATTGCATGCGTCCATCAAGTATAAGTTGTGGGTTCATATTTTTCAATAAAAGATTGCAGAGTTAAGAGTTGTACTGAATGGTGGTCAGTGAGTAGGAACATTGCTCCTGAGGAATGTCCACCATTAAGTTGTCATTGGAATAGAAACATGTTGATCAGGAGGTCTTAGATTGTTCTATGTGTCTAGGATCCAACGAAGGCCATTTGATCTGTTATTTAGAAAAGCTATGATGTTGTATTCACGGTAGCACTTTAGACAATTGGTGCAATTTATGAGAGTTTTGTACTTTTAGTAATGCTTTTACATGGAGTGATGTGCATATCTGAATAATTCTTGTGTAATGTTTGATAATTGAAGAAAAATGAATTTATGAAAAAGCAAAGAGTACAGTTAGATTGCCACTTATTAATGTACTGTGTGTCAAAGTTACACAACTACAATTTACCTTAATACACCTGACCCATAGAACTGTTGTAAAACAGTTTTGGGAGATGGCATGGGGAAAAAGCAGGAACTATATATGGGCTTGGTGGGGAGCAGGGGGGTGAGGGTGGGGGGGGAGAAGTTCCCCTACTTTTTTGTACACATTGACCTCTGGTAGAAACGTACAATATCTCAAACCTGGCTTCGAAAAATAACCCAATGATCACAACACTTTAGGGCAATGCCCCCTCTCCCCTTTTGAAGAACCATTGTTTTGCGCGCAGATGCCTGTGGCCTTTGTGCGCTCCTACAAATGTACAAAATAAATAAATTGTCGACCTAACAGGACTAACACACACCCCGGGGTGTTGCTAGGCCTGGAAATGATCTGGGGCTACGCTACTGTCAGGGCTCGGGGCTATCTAGATTTTTGGTTGCAACCCCTGAGATTCTACCCCCTAGCAACGCCTCTGCACATACCCATGTTATCGCAAAACATTCTTCCCTGGTGCATCTCTTTCTTCCTGTGTTTTGTAGCATCTTCTTCCCACTTCCCCATCCTCATGTCTGGCCCTTGCTCACATTCTTTTCTCCAGTAGACCTAGGGTCTGGCTACCCCTGGCGCGGGCTCAATGTCCCTACCACTGCACGGAAACGCCTAGGTGGTCTGATACGTCTACGGGGGTAATTTGGCGCCATATAAATCATAGTCACACAGCAGAGCAAAATGCCAGGAGGCCGTGTAATCCTGATTTTTTTGCTCCATTTCCTTCTCTCTGCCAACCGGAAAACCACAATTGTTTATATGGCCCATTCGGTTTCTCGCGCCACTGGGTTGCATTGGCACCGGATAACACAGGCTTTTTTTGCCTTAAGTATGTAAATATGACCCAGTTTCCTACATGGTTAATTGGACCTTCTTTGACCCTGCTCCCGTTGTTTTTGGCGTTTATGGTTCTCTGTTTCTTACGTGTGCGCATTTCTGTCTATGGGCCTCTACTGTACAACTAAGAGCAGTCAACAGAACAATATCCGACGTTCTGATAGAAAATAGACGAACACGTTCTCGTTCTCTCTCTCTCTCTACAAAAAAGCATAAGAGGGACTCAGCAAGGGATGAGCTGTTAGCAACATTCCACTCTGTAATCCTCTTTGAAGCTCTCACTTGTTAGTTTATAATGAATTACAAATGTGATCAAAAATTGCTTCGTGAGAGCACTCATTAAAAACCATTTGTGCGCCTAAAATAGATAACAATGCATTAAGTGAGTGCAAATGTCAGGGCTGGAGCACATTAAACCGAGGGCAGTAAAACAAATAGCAATTCTCGGGCGTCAAATGCATACTTTCCTCGTTATTCTGCTCGGCGTGCGCTGCGGGGGCGCCATGTGCACAGCCTGAAGACCACGACCGGGCCGAGGAAGACGGAAACACACGCGCGAGCGATTAGCAACGCTCGAATTAAAGGCGTGAAATGGCGCCGCAGCACGTGACAACATCCGGTCAGGGGATCCGGAAGTGGTCCTGGAAGGGTTTTTCAAAGTAGCCCCACGTCATGCAAGCAAGCCCACCCCCTTAAGTAGGGCTGGGGGCTCTTCAACAAGAACATTTAGAAAAATATGTCCAAATAGGGAATGTTAAAGCACATTTTCCCTATATTGGGATGACAAATTAGATAACAAAAACTAACATTTGTAAGCGTTAGTAAGAACACAGCAGAAACTGTTTAAACTGTTCAGACAAATTCTTTACTACAAAAGATGTGAGGGACTAGGAGAGATGGAAGGAAGGGAGTAGGATGCATGGGAGCAGAAAACCAGAGTACCCACAGAAAAGAGGTGCATGGCGCAGAGACCAACCGGGAAATCTCCAGAATCACCAGCTGTGGGTGCAGAAGGGACAAGGGTAGGCTTGTGAATGAATACTGGAAGAAAAGTAACCAATAACTCCCCTCCCCAAAATGAAAAACACATATCTGTCTGCTCTCGTGATAGCCAACTCCTCCCCCTGGACTCGTTTAGCAGCAAAACCCAACTGCAGCCAAGCAAACAACGCTGGCGAGGGAAAGGACGTGGTATTTATTATTTCCATGTATTGGCTGTTATAACCTGTGAACTAAGCACAAAATGCATCAGAGGTATCGATAACAGCATTTGCAAAAACTAAACAATAAAACCAGCAATCAAACATACCCACAAGAGAGGGCCCAGAAAATATGCTTACCACAAATGTCATCCACATACCGAAACCTTAAAGGCTGAGCCCGTCCAGTCTTTCAAAATTTATGGAAACACATTAGATCTGGATCCTGGTGTAAGGCAACTGGGAAGGCATGCCAAAACATGACAAATGCACCTGAAAAGGCGCTTTTCAATAAAGGCCAATCAAACCCGGGTACCTCGAATCGGCAGACAGCCCCGGTTGCCAAGCCCCTGGAGCCACCAGAAATGACAAATTTGTCTGACAGCTTGAAGTCTGTCCATGTGCCACCTTGTGAGCCAAATGGACATCTGTGAAGAGGATTCCTTAGGACGCCAGATATGGTGCAGCCGTCGTCCCCTTAGGACTCTCTGCTGGACTCTAGAGGCAGGCTCGGACTGGTCTATAGGCCAATAGGCCCATGGCCGAACCAAAAACGCAAAATGCTCGTGCGGGCCAGTTTTTTGGGGTGAAAGTGAGCCACTTTTTTGGCCGATGTGGTCCAGTTTGATAAGCTACTTCACTATGCGGCTAGAAGTTTTGACCATTGTTGCTGAATAAATATTCTTTAAAATGGACAATTTGCATCACAGTCTATCAAAAAACTTCCCCTTGGGTACTATTGAAACAGTCTGTCACAAAAGGAATGAATAGCCAACGGTAGGCCACTTTTTTATTGGTGCCCGAGACAATGTTATGGCCCAGTCCGACCCTGCCTAGAGCGGCTCAGATCCGGATCATTGCTCTCAAGTGGCTGAAAGACTGAGGTCTACTTTAATGTCGAAGTGTCCTGAACCCACATTGCTGACCTATCCTGATCCCGACTGCACGTGGAGGACGTTGGAGGCCACAAAGTCCAATACAGCCCACCCGCCGCCCGAATGAACTGTAAGGTCAAATGCTCTGAACATTTTTGTGAACGCCACTTAAGCGCAGTTATCTATTACCAGAATCGTCGGGTCAAGAACAAACTTGTTTTTTTTTTATTGTTAACCCCACCCCCCACCTCCAAAAAAACGACCTTGATAGAATAATCCTGCACGGCTCAGTATTCAGTGACTGGACAGTGAATAATTGCAGCCTCACACCAGAATTAATCTACAACTGAGATATCATTTAATTTCTCAAGCACGCATGATATTGCGTCAAAAATACGAATACCAAACAACGAAGCCAAAAACAACGTATTTATTTCGCTGAATTTTTGCGAGATTTTAGCACTTTAAAAAAAAAAAAACTCAGGCGATGGGTTAGGGAGTGAAAAGGGTGGGGAATGTTGGGGAGGGGTTTCGTGGGTTCTCCCCTGCATTAAAAGAAAAAAGTGCAAAAAAACAAAAAAGCAGTTTGGAAATAAAACAAAAATCGTTGTTTTGGACCTTTTTTTCTCTGTATTTCAACATACATGTTATGTTATAGGTACTTATATAGCGCACCGTCACCAACGGAATTGGTCCCCAGGCACTCTGGCGGATCTGTAAACAGGAAGGACGGGTAGGGTTAGTCGGGAGGAGGGGAGCAGGAGAGTGGGAGAAGTGATGCGCTTTTGGCAGCATCAGCTCGTTATACACCGAGTGCTGGGCTTTGGTGCTAGTATCAGGTCGAGCGAGACCTCGAGTGCTATAGGTGATGTTTATGTGTTGTTGATGCGGTGTGGTAAAGTGCATGCGGATTGCTGGGAGAGAGATGGTTGTGTGGCGTTGTGTGGTTTAAGTATGCAGAAGATTGAGGGTTGGGTTAGTGGGGTCTGTATCCTGATTCAGGTACTTCTAATTCCGTTAGAGTTGTGTCCCTATGGGATGGGTTGAAGCTTGTTCCTCGTGGGCCAACTCACTTTGTTGGTGCTGCGCTGACCCCGCTGTATCATAGTGAGTATTGTTTGGATTGATAGGTGCGTCTGAACCTTTTTTTCAGGTGTGGGGCAGGGTTGGTAATATCTATTCTCTTGTTGTCTAATGTGACACTGGTCAGTTGAGGGTTTGAATGGTTCAGGGTTGGAGTGGTGTTAATGTGGGGTTCTAGTGCTCCCGTCTTGGTGAGCCTGTGTATTCAGTCGTTTGTTTCTTCCTGTCATGACTGTCTTTCCGTTGGTTCTTTGGTTTCCATGGGGTGAAAATCCTTGGGGCTGTTTTTTAGTTGCAGTTTTTGTGTGATGGGGCATTGGGCTTCCAGCTGTGTAGTAGTTGGACAGTGTGTAATGATGAAACATTCTGTTTCTCACCCACTGGATTGGGGCTTGTGGTGTATTGCTCCCTTTTCCTCTCTATCTGTTGTTCTTAGGTTTGTTGGGAATGGCTATAGTTTAAGGTCATTGGCCTCTTGATGATTCGTTCTAGTGTGTCTGTCTTTGTGTTGCTATGTATACGGTCTTTGGTCGTATTGCAGCTGTCTCACGGTTAGTCGTTTAGTATGTTGTGGGATATTTTCCTGAGGGTTTTTCTCATTGATTGCTTGGTGCAGATCCGGATCTCTCTCTACGTTCATCGATGTTTTAGTTGTGTGCGTGCCCCTGTGGCTGATCTTTCTAGTTATGACGTGAAGAGCCAGGTTTTGAGTAGTTTCCTTAATAGTAGGTGATTTCCTGTGTTATGTATGTACTTTAGAAGGTCGTTCCAGGTTTTCGGGGCTTGGTGAGAGAAGGAGGATTCTCCAAGTTTTCTTTTGTTGTCGGGTTTCGGTTCCAGACGGATGTACATCCATCACGCATAATGCCCTGACGAAGACGCAGGAGGGCTTCATCACTAGCCAGTGGTGGAAATGGAAAAAATGTGGGGGGGATCCCACAAGGGCTGGGGTGGGGGAGGAGTTTGGAGGGGGCGTGGTCTAGAGTGGGCGGGGCTCATAGTGGACATCCAGCAATGCTGGAATATAAAAAAAATTAAATGAAAAAAAGCGCCTGCGACGGCAGCATTGCCTTTTACCGCCGGCTTTGGCACTGGAATCAGTTGTACATGTAGAGAGCATTGTGCATTACACACCAGTTCCAAGGTTGCAGTAAAAGGCAATGCTGCCGTTGCGGGCGCTTTTTTTTCTTTTTTTGTTTTTTAAGTATCCCAGCGGGGTTCATGGGCCTGGGTGGCTGACTCTGGCCGGATCCCTTGATCCGGCTCCATATCTGGTGCCAGATCTCGGATCTGCCGAGAGCCGGCCCAATGACCAGCACTGCCGCTAGCCATGAACTCTATGTTACGTGAAATGCAGTGACACTGGCCAAATCTCTAACTACGGAAAATTATTTCATACTAGGTGGAAGCACCCCCCAACGTTGAAACACAGAAGCAACCCCCCCAACGTTGAAACACGCATAGGCGAGTAATAATTGTGTGCAAAGTTACTAAGTCAGTCAAGGAGTTTTGTGTTTAACTTTTGTGCATTTTGGAACGAATGCAGTATAGGAAGAGAACTATTCTATAACCATAGTTAGTAATCTTCTATGAAAGAGAACAGTCTTCATTTACATAGCAAAATATTCATGTTATTTATGCATGTAATATTACTAATATGTTCTAATAAGACATTGGGTCTCATTATGACTCTGGCGGTAGCCGTGCAGGTAAAAACAGCATGACTGCCGCCGGAGTCATTTATTTTCCGGGGCCTGGCAATGGAGAATTACCGGGGCATTACAGCCCCCGTGGTCCTAATAACTTTTACTTTTTGGTCACTAAAGTGGTCCAAAAAGCACTAGTCGGCCATAGAATGGGAGGCCCTGGGGTCTTCTCTTTGCAAGATTTGACTGTTCGTGATTCTAGAAATGTACCACAAGCAGAAGCTACGTATGCTCAGGAGCGTGACGACAGATTTGTCTCACTTCTATCACTCGGTAGCCGACATTATGGAATAACATGCAAGGATTATTTGTGGCCCTGGGTGGCAAGAATGTTGTGGCAGACTATCTCTCAAGCCTTACAAAGGAAGAGCGGCGGGATCGCTTGAATATCGCGCAGGCAGAGGAGACGTCAGAGGAGCCCGTGGTAGTAATAGTCAGCCAAGGCATAGGGCAGGATGTGTGCATGGAATGTAGCAAAGGAAAGGAAGAAACAAGCCTTATTTGAAGGGGGAATAAGGAAGGATGGAAGCCATAAAGGAAGGGATTCCAGAGTTCAAGTAAGTGTTCCCAGCAATCCCAGCCGGGCAGTGGGGAGTTATGAGGGCTAGCTGGCTGATTCCTCTGGTGGATCTAGGGAAAAGGTTCCTGGAGATGGCATATGAAGGGCATCTCTGCCACAACACGATGAAAAGAAGGATATTGGAGTGCTATTGGTGGCCCCGGCATGTATTTGGATATTGATGTGGTACTGCACTGCAAGCCTTGTAGACTAAGTGACAACATAAAACAGACCACGCGCAGGCCTGTCCAGCTAATGGTAATGCCGTGTAAAGTTTCCTTGAAACTGCTGATGCACCCACTGGGTCCATTTGAAACACTGGAAATGGCCGAACGCTACATCATAGGCCTGGAGGACTACACATCTAAGCGCGTGCAGTGAGGATGCAGTCTCTAGAGCTGTGGCTTCCCACAATGCTATCAAGCTTTCGACTGCCGTCCTTCACCGTGAGTGCATCCCATTGGAATTACTAACAGATAATTGGGTCCAGAGTCAATCTAATAAGCAGGAAACAGCCTAAAAGAACTCAACATTGCCCACCGAGCCACTGCCCTGTATCACTGTAGCCAAGAGCCTGGAGGGGCATCTGGACAGATTGTTTATGGGGAGTATTCAGGTGGTACAGGCAAGCTGTGTGAACTGGAGGCAAGTTCTCAGAGGGACATTGTGTACCTTCTAGGTCTTACCGCATCCGACCACCAAAGCAGAACCATTAGTATTGATGAGAGGATGAAAGCCAGCCAGTGAGCCCCATCCACCATGGTTAGGCCGAGGGGATGAAGTAAGAGCGGATATGAAAGCATGGTAGATAATGTCAGGAGAAACCAGGGAAAGTATCAGGTGTACCACGATCAGAGGAGAGATGTGAAGGAACTGAGGGGAAACCCAAGTAAATGTGCAAGTAAAGGAACCCAGGCATGTAAGAGGTGGTCTTAAAATGACCTTGTACTGGTGAATCAGAGGCAATTTGCTCGAAAGATTGCAAGTGCTGAGTAGCATGTGCACACCAACCAGGCAGAGGCACCTGCAACCATCTGTCATGAACACAATGGTGCGGACCCAATTGCTGTCCATATTTTCTTTACTTTTGAACCACCTTTCCCTGACCGTTCTTGTTCTCTTGAGTGTGTACCGGAGGAAATGTCAAGGTAAGACTTGAAATGTCATTATGTGGAATAGCAGGCCATTCCCCTGAATGTCATTCGATCACAGGTAGAACGCTAAGGCTCAAGTTGAAGGTCAGTTACTCCACCAGCTTGTCCGAAATGGCATCTCAGAGGGGTTATGCTGAAAGCATTTCTCTTCATCTCAAGCGATAATTATAACAAATAACACACAGAGTATAAGACTTTAACAAGACTTCTATTCTAGTGTGAGAGTTCAATAGGAGTGAGCAATGTAGAGGTATGTTGAAGGTTTTGGGCAGTTACTCGATAGTCACATCTTTCTTCTGCGGTACAGGGTGAACACCTAGGTAGTCTGTTGCCACAACAGACATGTTGAGATGGGGGCAAAACCTGGCCAGTTAGAGACAAGGAAACACATAACGGATGAGGGAAGTCTTCAGATAATTCCGCAATCTCGAATGGTCCTGTCGCAGTCTTAGTGCGGCATTCAAATCCTCACAGGCTCGGGTATTCGCTGTAGCCAAGCTTCAACCACCAAAGAAGTCTTGTTTAAATGTAGCTTGGCAGATATTTCCTTGAGGGATCGCAATCGTTGCTAGTGCCAGGCTAGTTTGCACACAGAGCTGCAAGACCAGTCTGTTCTACATAGGGATCTGAGAACAATCCATTGTTCGGTCGATAGCCAGTGCAGGAATTGGAGGGTGTGAATGAGGTGGTTGGATTCTTTTGAACCCAGAACTAATTTGGCTTTGTGGTCCTGCAGGCCAGAGTATATTAATAGGCAATCAAAGTGTAATACCACTGGGTTTTGTGCGCTGTACAAACAAATAAATAAATACATGTGCGGGGGAACAGGCTCAGGAACCTTGGTGGGCCACCTATCAAGGGTGCTTAACAGTGCCAGTTGGGTTCACAGGCTTGCAGATAAAAGAGCTTAGGCCCAACCTTGCCCCTGCCACATCGGACTAATCTGGCAATATTGACCCTCCGGACCAGGATCCACATATAAGAACGGGCCACCAATCTGGACAGAAAATAATCAACGCTTCCTACATGTCACACCTAGGAGGTTTACAAGCATGCAGAGCTCAGGGTACTTCCGATATGCAACCTCAACTCAAAGCAATTCAATCTCACCTCTCCCTCTCTTATTTATTTATTACATTTATTATACGCCCAGACCCTGAGGTATCACAGCGTAGTTACAGACAAATTGGTTATTCCACAATTAAACAGCAGATAGGTCCAAACAGTAATACGGTCATAGTTCCATCAAGCAAAAGTACACAGTCATACATACTACAGAGACAAGTATTTTGACAGGCTAGCATAGGTGAAAGTCTGGTGTTATCAGGATAGGTCTAGTCGGTTAAAATTGGTTAAATAACCAATTTTTTCATGAGTTCCTAAAGCGCTGGAAGAAATCTTTGTTCTTGATATTTGTTGGGAGTGCGTTCTAGTGTTTAGGGGCCAGAACTTTAAAGTTGCTGCCCCCAGCTGTGGAACTTTTGTAACATGGGATTTCAAGGAGTGAATTTCTGCTAGATCTAAGGGTTCTAGTAGAGGATTTTTTGATTACTGAGTTATTGATGTATTTAGGGGCTTTGTTGGCAATGCATTTATGCTTAATGCAGAGGGTTTTGAAAATAATTATTGCCTTGATAGGTAGACAGTGGGTTTCTCTCCTAATGTATGAGATATGGTCAGACTTTTTTTATTCCTAACGCATCACGTAGTGCTTTGTTCTTGATAAGTTGTAATTTGACAAGGTTGGTGTTGGAAGTGCCTAGTAGGAGTACATTGCAGTAGTTCAACTTAGATAGTATTAAAGCTCTTGCTAGGGTGATGCAGTTTTTAGACATGAGGAATTGGCGATTTAGGGCAATACGTTTAGCAGTGTAGGAGGTGGCCGTTTTGTCATTGTTAGATTAGCGTCTATGTAGACCCCAAGGCTTTTAACCTGTTTGAGTACTGGTATCATGGTACCATCTATATTGAATGACGAGTGTTTGGGCTGTAAAGCGTTGATTTTAGTTGTGGACCCTACAATGAGAAGCTCTGTTTTTTCGTCATTAAGACAGAGGCTATTGTGGGCCCTCCAGTTTTGAATTAAAGCATAGATTTGATTGATGAGCAAGGTTTCCTGCTCATTGTTACCTGATAAGGGGATGAGGATCTGGGTGTCATCTGCGAAGCTGGTGTAGATGACACCCATAGCATCTAGTACTGCAAATAATAGCTTAGTATAAGCATTATAGAGGGTGGGCGATAGGCAAGATCCTTGGGGAAAACCTATGGGAACTGGTATGGGGTCAGCAGACTCCTTCCCGATACATACTCGTGATGTACGCTCTGCTAGGAAGGATTTACCCATTGGGTTGCCTCCACTGAGAATCTGAAGTCATTGGTTAGAGTGGCACAGAGTTTGTCGTGGTCTACTAAATCGAATGCGGCAGAAAGATCTAACAGCATTAGAAGACAGTTTTCCTGACTCCCTTGTGGAATCCATTTGGATTGTTAAGTCACAGAGTGCAGTTTCTGTGCTATGGTTAGGGCGAAATCCAGATTGTCGGGCACCCAGGAGTTGGTGTTGCTCTAGATGGCATTGGACTTGGGTATAGGCTATTTAGTCTATCATTTTCAATAGGAATGGCACCATTGTTATCGGTCGGTAGTTGGTGGGGGTTAGAGGGTCTAGTGTTGGCTTTTTTACCCACTCTCTTTCAGATCCGCCAGATCGCCTGGACACCATCCAGATGGCAGCGGTGCACGATACAAATCCTAATAACGTAACATAACATTAGAAGGGGTGGGGATAAAAGAGGGTCAGTATTGCTGGTCTCGTCACATCAATAGCGAGGGTTAGGAGGGAGCAGTTCACAACTGAAAACATCAAAAATTGTATTTTGTTCCCAAACTTTAAATCCACTTAAGAGAAGATTTATTTGTACAATGCTTTTTATTTATGAGTGTACATTCCTAAGCGTTTACAGTCTCTCTGAAATACTCCCAAACATGCTGGTGGGATTGGACTATAAATATTTAATTTGAAGCGTTCCTTCTCCAAGTACATGCTATTAATTAGACATTGTGCGCTTCAACACATTAATGCTGGTCTTCCACTGTTTTTAAATTAACATCGCAGTGCTTTCTCTTTAGCACTGCTACGTGAATGGAGGATAGCACTGGGGCAACTGCTGGTCTTGGCAGCAAGACCACACAGAGCAACAGAGGTTCGAATCCCGGATCCGCACTTTAAACCTAACTCAAGTATGGTATTAGGTGTGTTATAAAAAAACAATAAAATAAAGAAAAATATGTTCACTGCACCCTTCACGTAGTCCAGAGCTATTTCTTTAAGGGGCAGCTTATCAACTCTGCTTTTCCATGCCTTTAGAAACCAATGAATAAATAACCATGGATGTGCATTTAAGAGAATACCTCGACTCAACCATTCGTAGAACCTGGGTGGTCTAGATGAATTGGTTTCAAACGTACGCTGGTGGATTCCTTAGCTAACTGTATTGTGTATTTGCATTCTGTCTGGAGACGGGCCATTGACTTCAGAGTATCCTTTAATATGATCATTATATGCTCCTTAAAAAGGTAGCAAACAACCTTAAGATACCCCACAGAAAACGGGCCCCACCTTTACAATGTCTTCCAAAACGATGCCTCCAAAGCATCTCCATGTAGCATAAACCGTGTCACAATCACACACATTTTGCCTGTCCTGAAGAAAGCCTGCATGTACCAGAGCGAGCACAGTAGAAACATGTCTTTCATTTGACAAAACATTAATTTAGTTGGCTTTAGATATTAAATGCAGTGGGAAGATACAATGCTGGATTACAAACATATTCACAACACAATGATGATATTCGAAAGCCACCGGATGTAATGCAAAACGATATCCACCCGCCAAACCCCATATTGCAAATACACGTTTTTTAAAACTGTGTAAACTTGAAAAGAAAGATCAATAATCAATTATGAGTTATAAACCCATCGGCAGCATTAAATTGATAAAGCTACAAGATGTTATACTTCAAAACATTGCAAAACCACCCACTGCCTGGTATTGCACACACACTTCTGTTGAAACTGTCTAAAACTGTTTCCATAAATCAAGGATTGCCCAAGGGAATGATATACAATGTATAATACCATCCCCCCTCGTATGCTGCAACCGATAGAATACAGCTACAGCTGAGTCTCACGAATAATTCGGTCCAGACATAGCAGCCATCTCTGCACCTGAACTCAATGCTCGGCGCGATCTGGATAATGTTTTAGACTAGTCAACTCTTCTAGTAATTTCATATTTAGCTAATTCTAGTTACTATTTGCATGCAATGTAATGCTCTTATTTTCATGATTGCACTACGGTCTTCCAAAGGGCCTTTCAACCCACTGCGCTGAGAAGCCATAGCAACAGCAGTAGGCGCAATACAAATATCACATAACAGACCAATAATTAAGTCGGTGAGTCAGAATAAATATTATATTTAGTTTTTATACTAGAGTTGTTGCTATAGAGGACGCCAAGCTAAAAGTCTTTATTCATCTCAAAGATTAATACATACAAATAAACACTGGTCAACCTACAAAGGGTGGCTTTGTGCTGGTTATGTAACTGAGATTTATACCACACATGAGTGCCATATGCATGTTCCCAAATTGCCCAAGTGGCTATGAAAGGGGTCGGGGAGGTTATGTTAGTAGGGGATAGACCCGGTAAATGCAAGATAGATTTGCTGTTGTGTTGGTGCATGCAGATCGGAAGTACCCGGGCTCTGTGTGGGGGTCTGTTTCTAGAGGGGTTTTGTCCAGAACAGAGCTTTTTTTGTCTGGGGTGCTAGGATGCACTGGCCAGTGCAGTGGTATGGAAGTCAGTGTACAACAGAATGAAAAACATGACTTTGGTCCAAGAATGCCCAAACAGCCTTTCTTCAAATCTTCACATTCTGTAAAATTGGACCCGTCACCCTGCAGCAGAATTTCAATGCCCTTCCCCCAAATCAATGGGGGAAACATTCTCTTGATGTCCTGATGGGGCTCTGCATCACTCACCTGGCACCCCTAAAAGCAACCCACCACGCTGCAGCACGCATCATTACAGGTGCGCTGAAATGTGACTACATCCCATCGTCGTACGCAAGCACACTGGCTTCCTCTCCAGGCCAGGATACTGTTCAAAATTGCATGTACTATCTACAAAGCAGTTATGTGTAGCGGAACAGCGTTCCAGCTAAGCTTCACAATTCTGGTGGCCCACACTCCTTGCTCAGTAAGTCGACCAACCGGCACAACTTGCTGGCAAGGAAGAAACCTCCAAACAGTCCTCTTGCCATGCAACCACCCTCTGGAACTCTATCCCTGTATCGGCTCGTAATCACCCCACAATTCTCCAGTTCGGCAAAGCTCTCAAAATGTCGCTCTTTCAACAATACCTGACCAAGGACTAATCCCGATGGATAAGCAGACTGCAACACACAGTACTACGCTGACGTTAAAAGATGCCAGTCGAATCGCTGGCTACCCACCCGTGTACAGAGCTCTGCGGCTCTCGACCAAGGAACATGCTTTAAATAATAAAATAAAATACAATTTGCAAAGTCAACAGCTTTGTCGTTGCTATAGTCTCATAAAACCTAAGCCGCTATGCATGTGTGCAGTTTAAATCCACGAATACTGGCAAGCAAAGTACTTATCTGCCATTACATGTGCTCGCTGTCACTTTTTAATGTCGGACTGACTGTCAAAAATAATTAAATGAGACATCCATATTTCCTCATTTAAACCTTATTTCCATCTCTTTCCAAATCTACGACTTCCATTTCTCAAAGCTATTCTGCGTCTTTGCTAACTCCCGTATTTGCCAGGGCAGGACTAATTGATGCATGCTATTTTGTTGTTGTTTTCTGTAGAAAACAAGTATTGGCAGAGGCAAATGGTTTGGCTTTTCCATACAAACGGGATAGGCATTTACCCAGCTGGAAAATGTTTTGAGTACTTGGGCATAAAATAGTATCTATTACCTATGCACAAGCCAAGCATATTGGTTTTGCCAGTGCTTACTTTAGCAGGACTTCAGTGCAAAGAACAGATGTGAGGGACACACACACTGCTCATTGGTTAAGTGGTCAATGGCACACTTGGTTTAGACATTTTTATGACATCGGGAGCTCATTTACAGCTGCAATCAAGACATTGGGCCTTATTACGAGGACAGCGGTAACCTTCCGGTGGCTAAGGGTGGGTTGCCGCTGTCCTCGTAACACCGAATCCGCCGCCTGATATTCCGTTGCCACCAAGACATTACAAGTCTTGGCAGCCTGGGATATCACGCAGCGGATTCAGGAAGTCCCCATTCCCATGGAGTGCCATAGGACTCCATGGAAATGGGGTCACTTAAGCACTGGCACAGTTGTTAACAGGGTTGGTGCTTCTGTGAAGACTCTGCCATCTGGGCCGTTGTGCCGGCACGTCAGACGGCTGGGCGTAAAGGCTCCCGCCCAGAGAGTCAGAGCGTGTGGTCCAGAAATGGTGCCGGTACTTTGCTACCAACACCCTTATTTCTGGACCACCACACTCATAATGAGGCCCATTAACACTCTGAAGACTAATGTAAAGTGACATTGACAGGAATTATACATCACAAAGTCAAATGTTACTGCTTGATTGAGCTAGCTCAAAGAGATCCAAAGAGGGTCTGTTTTGGGTGGAAACTCACAGCTAGTGGGTGTGGGAATGGCCATAGGGATTAGCATGCTCACAGGCAGCCAATGGTTGAGTAAAAAACGAATTAACATCCACAAGCTGTGTGTCACTCTGCACATCCCACCTCAATCCTCTCTATATGGCAATGCAATAGTTTCAGCTTAACCAACCGGAAGTAAAGGAAGCATACCAAACACACCTGCATTACTTCTAGCTGCAGTGAACCAGAGAAACCAAACATTTTGCAATAAGGAAAGCAGCATAGAAGAACGCACATTATAGGTGTAAGGCAAATAAAGGGGACCACGTCCCGGTGAGTGGTGAAATTATGGAGCTCCACAGAGGGAGGGAGGCAGTGTGGTGCAGTCGGCTGAGATACTAGACCGATAGGGCTATGCCACTGGCTATGCTACAAGGACATATCACGCTGTAGCTTATTTCAGAATGTGCACGTGGTAATAGGGCAGGAAGTGTCATGTGTCCATCTGATGCCATGAGCATGATCGCTCACACGGCATTAAGCACACCTCCGCCCTCCACGCCATGACTACCAGAGTGTACCAAATGAGCAGCCTCTAGGTTTAGGACACAGAGATGGAGAGTGACCCATAACCACTGTGCACCGTACCAGAATTATATAGCAAACTTTTCAGACACTGGGCCTCATTACGACCCTGGCGTTAACCATGGCGTTATTAGCGCCATGGTTGACGCCGCTATTTTACCAACTCCGCCATGGTGAATGCTGGTAAAACCAGCCGTTAAGGTCGGGACCCGCAAAGGGACCTCGTAATTAGGCGGTAAGGGTTTAACGGTGCCGACACCTTTTACGGCGCCGTTAACCCCTTACCGCCTGGGTCGTAATGAGGCCCACTGTCTCTAACATCCCTACAATTCCTGAACGTCTTGCAGATTCCCCCCGCAGACCCAAACAAAACATGCAATGGCAATGCCAACAGTTTGGGCTGTTGTGTAGCTATGGGATTGGCACTTGCCAGACACAGACATTGTGGTATTAACTGGCCATTGATGAGAGCAGCTGCAAAATGGTGCGAGTACTTGTGCATGTAATAGCAGTGCCTGGCAAATGCCTAATACTTATAGACAAGCCAACACTGTTGGCTTTGCCAATGCGTGTCTTTAACAGGACTTCAGTGAAGGACACGCACCGTGGTTATAAATCGAGTGGCTGAAGCCAGACCTGGTTGACATTTTTATTACACAAGTAGTGCGTTTAGACTGCCAATTAAGTCATTAACTCTCAGAAGACGGCTTTGAAAAAACACTGGCAGGCACTTTGAGTGCAAGATTTGATGGTAAGGTATGATTAAAGTGAGCTCAAAGAGTTCACATGAGGGGGTGTTTTGGGCGGGGAGGGGAAGGAACTGAGCGGGAACGGCCATTGGGATTAGCATGGCAATGGGCAGTCAATGGGTAGATAAATAACTAACCAACACCTGCAAGATGTGTGTCCCTCATATGCCATTTCTCCCCATCTGTACTCTAATGCAATAGTTTCGGCTTATAGGTGTTGCAAGCGACACCTAATACCCCAAACTAAAATGGACTGAAGGTTTCATGATTTACAGATTATGGTCTGCCTTGACTTCAATTATTGCCTGTGAAAATTATAAGGTATATACCATTCTAATGGCAGCAACAGTATTATGTCACCCCAGGAATCCAAACCACAAAAACCTGGTGAGAATCCTGCAGTACATCGAACCTTACCCTGGTCAAAGAACTCCTTGCTACACGCAGACTGATCACCACGTCAAAGGCCAACTACCTCCAAAGCACTGTAGCTAAGGGCAACAATGAAAGCAGAGCCCTCTTCAAAGCCATCCAGCACTGCATCAACCATCTGCCCAACCCAACCGTACTGCACTCTATCGACAAATCCACTGCCATGAACTCTTTCTTCATCAACAAGATCAGCATGACCCGCCAACACAAAGACACCAACACCACAACTCACAGCACACTACACATTCTATCTCACAAAACGACAACTACCTGGACAACTTTTAAGACACTCACTATGGAAGACCTCACTGCCACCCTAGCATCCCTCAAGGCCGCATTATACTCCTTACTCAAGGCCCTTCAAACTGAAGCACTCCTCCCTTACCAGACAATCATCAACAGCTCCCTAATACAATGCTGCCTTCCCTCAAACACCAAGACTGGACAAATCCTCCCGCTTCGCAAGAAACCAACACTGGACCCGGACGGCCTTGGCAAGTACTACCCCATCACCCATGGTTCCTTCCTAGATAAGATCCTTGATAAACCACTAACCATGCAAATCCTCTAACACATTGAAGCCAACAGCCCCTTTCAGTCCTTCCGATCTGGCTTCAGACCCAGAAAAAGGAGATTGGCGTTGCCTTTAATATCCTCGATGAAGGTCAGCCCTGCCTCCTTGACGTCTCTGCATCATTGGACACAGTAGACCACCAGAAACTCCCCAACAACCTACATCGCTGCATAGGGATCACCAAGATCGTCCTCGGTTGGTTAAAATCCTACCTTGCTAATTGCCCCCAGTTTGTACAAATGGATTCCTCCACATCACTGTGGAGGCTGTGGAGGTATGCAAGGATCCATCCTTTTCCTCGGGATCTTCAAACTTTAGATGGAACTGCTCGGAACCCACTTTGCTCAGCATTCACCAATATGCAGATGACACGCAGCTCTACCGCAAGGCACCCTCCATCAAAGACATTTACAGGCTCAAGACCTGCCTCACATTGATCCAGTCGTGGATGTCCAGTATTTACCAGAAACTCAACCCCTACAAGATTGATTTCCTACTGCTGACCAACAACACTGAACACCTTTACATCCAGACCTGACTCTCTGCTATGAACCTCGAGGAATTCATAACCCAGCTGGCCACCTTTGCCAGGTCCCTTGGGTTCAACATCGCATATAGCAAGGAAGACGCAAATGGCTTGGTACCAACTTCTCTCCTGTGGAAAATCAAGCCCTTCATCCCAGAAAACGTCAGACCTGCTGTCCAAGCCCTGGTCCTCCCCCACCTGGATGGTGGAAATGCCCTTTTGAAAGGCCTTCTGGTGACTACCCTGGCACCCCTGAGATGTGTCCTGCATGCTGTGGAACGACTCAAAGGGCTCTGCAAATTCACCCACATCACCCCAACCCTCATCAAACTGCACTACTGCAAGCCTATATCATCTACAAGGATGTCACCCTGACGTCCCCAAGCTACCTCACTGAGAAACACCAGAAGTACATATTCAGACTTGAACTCCACTGGTGCAGGAAGAAAGGAATCAGAAGACATGCCTTCTCTGTCTATGCCCCAATACTTTGGAGCATCCTCCCCATCAACATTAGCCTCGCCCTGTCACTTTTTCAATTCAGGAAGTAGCTCAAGACCCTCCTCTTTAAAGAATGGCTCCTCCCTAACACCTAGTTTCATACACCCTACGCTCCCCAACTGAGACTAGGTGATCTGCTCACCACTCTACCCCCAATGGGTGCTTGTAGATCCCTTGCTACCAATTGCCCACCTTCCCCTCCCCTGTCAGATCCTTGCTCCCTGTTTCTCTACTACGTTCACCATCTTTTTCCCTACTATGATTGTAAGGTACTCCATTGCTTTACGAAGCTCCCCCAGCGGGATACTCTGAAGCAGTCTGAGTGTTTAAGAAGGGCTCAAATGTTATCTTTGCAAAATGTTCTGGAGACAGCAATTCCATTTCTTTTGTGGGTCTCATTACTGTTGTTTATAGATTTAAGAATGAATTTGCCTAGCTACTACCATCACATGCACCCCCGTCCTTTAAGTCCATAATAGCGCTCCCGCCCACATCCCTCTTCACAATACGTTTAAAAAAGTTGCTCTGCAGAATAGCCCCTTCCTCTCCTCAGACCAACCGGCACCATACCTCTATCTCCACTCAAATTCTACTGATTAGGGATTAATCAAGCCCAGCTGGGGGTAAACAATGGCCATAAATCCTCCACGCTGATAGGAAGGTGTTCTCTCCCACAGCCTGCTTTATCTCTTAGTCACCTTAACAGTTCAGTTGCTGACATCCACGCATAGCTGAGAGACCAGCTGTTAACGTGTCTGTGAAGACCGGAGGGGGGTATCTGTACTTCTGTCCTCTATAAGGTTGGGACAAACGCACAGAGCAACCCCAGCCAAGGTCCTTTATGTGGTAGAATGGAAAGGTTAGGGAATAACTTATCTTGTCTTTTACAGTCCAGTCCAATAATGTTCAATAACCTTGTACTTTCTTTTAAAAGATTCTACCACCCGAAAGTACCTGAGAGGCCACAAAAGAACAGGATCCAAGACAAATCTGGGACCCGTCAACGACTCCTGAGGCTAGAAGATGCACTTCCTCATCACAGTACCTTTGGTGCCTTGGCAGGTGATGTGGCAGAGTTTCTCAGTTTCACTTGACGCTTTCCTCTGAGGATGGACCCCCTTGGAAGAAGGAGCCACTGGGATGCTGACTCTAAGAAGAAGAATTGAACCAAAGTCTTTCTGAAGTGCAGCACTTTGGCTCTTCGCAGTGCTCACTTTTGGTCAACGTTTTCTCTGACTGTAGAAGTCCTGGGGAGATGAAACTTGCTGTGTGCTCCTTAAAGTCTTGTCAGGTGAGAGAAAGACCCTGGGGACCCTTAGATAACTTCTGGCAGTGACGGGTGCATAGGCCACTTTTGGTGTTGGGTTTCGGATTTACGTGGTTGTCTGACTTTCGGTTCTTCGGGGCTGCAGCTGCAGCACAGACCTCTCTGCAGCTTATGGTGACCTGGACTTGACCACTGGAGAGGACCCTGGTGACATCTTCGTTAACTTCTGGTGGCGGGAAACCCACCGACAAACCTTCCTCTGCACTCAGCGATTTTGTACTCTCTCTGGCGGGAAAAAGTGGTCAGTGATGGTGGCAAGTTTGTCTTTTGAAATGTTCTTAGGCAGTTAGGAACTTTCGCAGCTATTGGTGTCCAGCAGCACTATGCCATGGTACCCCCTCTTCTGGGCGAAAGATAGCAGCGGTCACGAAATGCACCGCGGGACCCTGGGTGACACCAATGGACTTCTTCGACTCGAGATGTCCGGGCACTCCTCTTCAGAACTCACGAAGACCAGTCCTACAGATAAGGGATGTATCAACCACTTTTACTCCCTACAAATAGGCAAATACTCCCAACAAATTAAAATAGGAAGTAAAAATACTCCCAACAAAAAAAATGGGAAACAGAAATCTATGCCCCTGTGTCCCTGCTTCCAGTCACACAGCTCCATTAAATGTGTTTGAACCAGCAGTACACGTATTACCACAGGAATAAATTGCTATTATTACTGACTTCATCAGAATAAACGTGCATCTTTTAATGTACCTGAATAACTAGGTGCAAAGAAATAATTATTACAAAAACACTTCAGTTTCCCAGTTAAGACATATTTTTATTTGCTTATAAAATACTCCCAAGAGGAATTGGGCTTGCCTTTTTTACTCCCTAAAATTATTTTACTCCCAACTTCAAAAAATAGGGAGTAAAATACTCCCACTTCAAAATCGTATCTGGAACACTGACGAAGACCTCTTCTCCGGAAGGCGGGCACACAGGACTGGCTTCCAGTGCACTTCAGATGAAGAGTTGCAAGTTGCACAATGGTCTCCCTGGATCAGTCCTTGGAAGAACACAGCAGCTTTTGGATTACAGGAAGAGAATGCAGCAGCAGACTTCTCCGCCGGCTGGGCTTCAAGGAACAGCTTTTTGCTTCAGTTTCAACTTAAGCTTCAAAAACAAATTGGTGAGTGAGAGGTCCCCTGTTATACACATTGGTTCACTCAGGCTGAGCCAAGCTCAGTCAACCAATCACGGAGAAGGGCATTCATGCAGGCAGGCAGCCAATCAGGCTCACAGGCATTCAGGCCATTCACTCCACCCAGACACCCATAACACAGAATGTGTATTGGAGTAAGCACCCAGCCTTTCAGAACACTACACTGCATTCATCTCAGTTTCAGTCAGGGCTGTCTCAGCCATTGTGTCACACACAGAAACTAGACACCCATAACACAGAATGTGAGTTCACTTCAGACTCCATTCACACAGGTCCCACCCCTAAGGTGTCCCCACAACACACATCTCCTGGGAAGGCTCCAGTCAGTCTGACAGGAGGCAGCTCCAGATCCTTATATGGTATTTCCACCCAACAGCCAGTCAGGAGGATGGGACAGAGCCAGGGCTCCCCAGGACTTTGAGGAAACAAGGTAAAAGGCAATAGAAACCAAGAGGCCACAGTAGACATTTTGCCTTCTGTCAGGAACCCACTGATTCCTATGGCAGGGTCTGGGTGTCCCAAAAATGGAGGACACTCAGGGACACTGCCAAGTCAGCATGTAGCTGCCACCAGCCCGTGCCCTGCTGTGTGGGTAAGACACAGGTGCCCAAAAACACACATAAGGGGTCCAAGGGTGTATGCCCACCCATCAGTACCATAAGGGTATCCCATGTGTTTTGTTCACCAAAAGGAAAACATGAAGAGCTGCACTGCCAGAGGACCTCAGTGGCAGATAACAGAGAAAACACACACAGAAAAATGGTAGGACAAGGACCTGGAGGCCCGGTCCTTCCTACAGGTATTTGCAGCATCACAGTGTCCTTCAAAAGAGCAGAGATTCATGAAGAGTTGTGAAGGGCTTAACATTTAGGCAGACAACAACAAATATCATACCCCAGCTTTTGTAAATGAACAGCACATAAAGGCCACTTTCACATCAGAGGACACCTTGCCAAGCACCCGCCTCTCAATCAAATGATTCAAAGGAAACATCTCAGAGGAATAGTCTTACATTTCCCAGAACAAACAGCCATTTAATCACTTCTACCTGGCACTTTAATTCTTGATCTTATTTGAGGCAGTATCATAGTGTAGCACTAGTTGCTCTCATTGTGCAATCGCTCTGAGTATTTGTAGGAACCCGTCTTGATGGGCACGTGGGGAAGCAGGACTCTAGGCGGGGAATTTGTATTGTGGAGGTGTGGTCTGTTAAAGGGTTTCTGTTGTGGGGATGGGGAGGCAGGATGCCAGGTGTGGCTTCTGGGATGTGGGGAGGCAGGACGCCAGTGAATGGGCTTACATTGTTATGCGTGGGAGGGGAGGCTGGATGCCAGGCAGGGGGTTTGTGTTGGATTTATGTGATTGCTTTGAAAATAAAATTCAGAAGCCCAAAATTAATTTGTTTTGTTTTTATCCCTTTTTACCACATACATATGCTGGGGGAGACCACCCACAGCGCCTCGATACCCCTTCAACCTTGTTATTAACTTAAAGCACCCCCGACATATATATACACGACAAAATGGGGCTCTCGAAATTCGCTATTTGGGGCTCCAACGTTTTTGCATCCTTTATTTTGGTATGATCCCGTTTGTGTGGGAGTGGGGAAGCAGGAAGCCAGTGATGTGGGATTGTGCTGTGGGCAGGTGTGGCGGCATGTATAGGGTCTTGTATTCCAAGATTTACACACCCATTATTTTGCTTGCTTGACTCTCAAGAGCTCAGCCAGACCCTCTGGCTCGTCCTTAGACCAGGATTTATTTGCCTCCCCCAGCTCTAGTGCGGATACGTTATGCAATGTTATGTTAAACTATTTTATATAGCGTAACTTACACCCGTAGGCAACATGGCGCTTAGGTTGTCCAGTGAGAGCAGAAGATGGTCAAAGAAGATACAAAGGTTTTGAGATGACACCGACAAGCCAGATGGTGGTCTGTTTTTCGCAGAGCGAGAGGAAGCTTATTGAATAGGTGTGCGGCTGCGTCAGAAAACAATTGGCCATCTATTCTCCTTTGAATCTATGTAACTTCTTGCACACTTCACTGGATATCAGTGACAACACTCTGCCAGTGAAGATGTTCGCCTGACCTCTGCATCTTTACACAAAAGGAAGGGTCACTGGAGGCCTCTATGGCTGTTTGAGTGGGGCTGCCTCATTTTATTTATTTATATACAGGAAGGAACAATGCTCTTTTGATCACAAAAGAACTTTCGAAAGATAAGAAATCAGATTTGACAGGAAGCAGCGAGCTTCTTATAATGGGGTGAGTTTGAGTGACACTTAGATTAAGGACAACCAACATTAGACAATTTTAAGTGCAGGGAGGTGGTACGGCCAGCTGTGTTATTGATGGGTCCACGATGGATGAAGTGCTAAAGTGGAGGCAGAGAAAGTGAGGGACAGAGGCAGATTATAGGCAGGGAAGTCATTTAAGGGTCGCCAGAGGTCGCAAGAGCGACCACTGCCGATTGGCCAGTGACCTCTGTCAATCTCTTGCAACCTCTGGCATTCGTCCAATCAGAGGAGGAGGGGGCGTGGCCACAGCTTCGAGCATGCCGTGCTGCATGCTCGTGGGTCATCCATTTTGTACTGTTTTCCGGCAGAAGAAGTTGCGTGCTCCTCCTGTGTCCAGAAGGCAAGAAGGCCCGCTAAAAAGGTGAGTAGTTTACTGTTTGGGGGTGGGTGGCGCTGGTAGTGTGGCTATTAGTTGCTGTGTGTGTTGTTGTGCATGGTGGTGCCTTCGGCCTCGCCTGCGGCCCCCGCACCTCCACAGCTTCAGGCCCAGGTTGAGGTCGAGGGCGGGTGTGTTGTTTGGAATGCTCTTACTGTGCTGCCAGGGCGCAGGGCCTGGCCTGGGCCACTGCTGACTGTTCAAAGCCACGCCCGCGCAGGGCACGCTGGCCGGCGCTCGCCTGCAGCCATGGCAAGGCCCAGCGGGCGCTCACCTGCGGCCGCGGCATATAGGCGCCCGTCGCTGCCCTGCATGCCTCGCTGCCCCTCACTCTCTATTCCCTGATCCGTTCAGCTCTCTGTCACGCTCACTCTCTCTTTCCTTACATCACTAATCCCTGTTCATCCCCAACCCCTCTGTCTTTCTTTTTCTGTTCCTGGCTATCCTTGCACCAATATTTATCTCTTTCCCTCTTCTCTGTGTCCCCATCTTTAGCACGCACATCCCCCTCCTACTTCTGTACCGCTTCCTTCTGTCTCTGCTTGACTCTGTGACTGCCCATTCCCTTCATCTCTCCCTCGACTACTCTACATTTCTTCCTTTCCAGCTTCCTCGTCCCTGAACATTTCTGCCTTTCACTTCTTCGCTGTATATTTTTCTCCATCCCTCACTTTTGCTTATATTTCTCTACCTCCAGTTCCTTTCTACATCCATCCCCCATTTCAATTTTTGTGCTCTGTTTGCCCTGTCGTGTTCTTTACCCCACTCTTCCTATTTCAGCCTGTTCTGGCTCGTCGTGCTTGGCAATCCCTTATCTTCTTTTAGACTCTTTTTCTTTGACTTCCTCTTCCCTTGCTTTGCTGTTTCTGTTTGCATCGGATTTATCGATATCACCAAAGATACAGGCGCTGCCTTAGTGTCCCCATGACTCTCTCCCATCTCTCTTTCAGTGTCCCCGCCGTCTCTGCCGCTCTCGCTTCCGCTCCAGGTCACACTGTCCCTCTCTTTTTCTCATCTATGCACTCTCCCCCCTCTAAGTCTAGCACAACTGTTTACGTTAACTCTTTTTTCTGCTCAGCTCCCCTCTTCTCGGTTTGTGGAACTTTTGAACGCCCTGTGTGCTTCCTTTCCGTATTTTTTTCTTCATCTCTCACACTTTCTTCACTTTCCTTTTTCACGTCCTTCCTTCCCTATTTGCTGTCACATGTAATCCTTTGTGCACTTCTGCTCCACTCCGTTCTATGGCTGACCTCTTCGGCCGCGGTCCGGCGCTATTGTGGAGTTTTGGGGTAAGAGTGAAAACGCCCTTTTTAGAAAAGAGATTGAATGATTGGAGAATAGCACCGTCCCTTCTTTATGAAGGAAACAATTGGGCCTTTAATACTGTCTCTTTCCACTGCAAAGCGATATGCGCGCATGTGACTTGGTGCACAGAACAACTGGAACAACAATGCTTCAGAGAACAATTGGTAGAGAGCAATTAGAGACACCGGAGCAAAAGGAAGCAGCAAACAGCCAATTGGTCAGTATGCTGATGAGTTTGCTAATACATTTTCAGTCTTCATACTTATGTTTCTTCTCGCCATACGCTCTCCAGGATGGCGATTTTGCTCCCATGAGTGACCCATATTGCCCGGAGCTTTAACCACGGTTACTATTTAGTGGTTTTTCCGACATACCATAGGAAAGCCTTTTCCCCCTTATGCATCAGTGTAGATGCCACATCCCAGGCCCCACCTTGTCCGTTGCCGACTTGCTGTATGTCTTGTTTATTGGTAAGACCACTTTAGCATCCCGACGCTGCTTTTCGGTGTCATCGGTGGTTATCATTTATTATTAGCAAGTACATTAAAACAAAAAAGTGCCTGAGCCGCGTTCCCTTGTATTGATGGTGATTTCTCTTATGAAATAAATACATGTAAATCGAATTAACATAAAGGGCAGGTGGGTGCAGCGGAGGGGTTACTTGTCTATTCGGAGGGAAATGTTAATAGCTCGTGTGGTGCCATCAATAGAGCAGCAAAGGGAGACGTGAAATAGTGGTATTTATTTCAATATGAAAGACCTGGAGATGTGTTTATTTCCATGAAAAGTATTGTATTTTCCCACATGTCTGCCATTTGTAAAAGTGTTTATTAGTTATTTATTTGCATTTTTAAAGCGCTCACACAGCCCAGGGGCATCGAGGCGCTGTTACAGGAATTTTTTTGTTGTTTTTTTTTGTCTTAGTTGTGTATTTATAACGCGCTTATTAACCAGAGATTTCTAAGCACGGACCTGGGGATTGAACATGTGTTGTTTCGTGTCCTCTTGTTTCCAAGGAGTGCACATTGCCGCTGAGCTATCCTCCGGGACGTACCACTTCGGCATGTTTTCCACAAAGGGCTGTAGAAAAAATAAGAGGCCTGGCTGCAAGTGGGTGACGAAGAAAAGCATACAGTTTAAAAGATGTACAACATTTTCGAAGTTTTACCAACACGGGTGGGGGAGAGGGTCTGGTCTGCAAACCACAAATACTCACAAAATATTTGGACCCCCACAAAAAGGCATTTTTGAACTCAAACCTCTGAATGTGGCGCATGTTGGGCGAGAGTGCAGTTTATCTAGTACTGATAGTGTTTGTTTCACTCTGCAGTCCGGTACCAGCCACACAACCATAAGTGCACTGGCATCAAACAAAGTTCTCTATGTCTAGAGGAATATCTCTCTTCCTCTGGCCTTTCTTATGCTTTGCATAGTTCACAATGCCAGGGGGTATGGATCGTTCCCTGGTCCTTTCTCACAAAGTCAAGAGAATGGCTGGCCGTTCTCTTGACAGTCCTTGACTTCTCACAACACAAAGTTCACCAACTTCTCATCATTCTCCAGCTTGCCTGGTGCAATATCCTGCCAAGCACTGGTTTTTATTTCGTTTCTCCACACAACTTGTACCAGGGTTGTATTGCTTTTCCCTGGTTTCTTTCTTCCATACACAGTGAATCTGGCTTCACCCTGTTCCAGGTACTGTGGCGGTGAAGCTTGCACAGTGATGGACGACTTCGGTTTTTGGGTGAGAGTCCCAGACTTGCCAGCGTTACAGCGTTAATGTGGTATAGATTTGGTTTATTCTCCTGCCAAGTACTTCCATCTATTGCCTCCGGCTTCACACTTTGGGTACATTCAATTGAAGGGTCCCAGACCCTATTTTCAGGGTTTTTCTTTCCGCCCTCCCTAGCTTGTAACTGTCAATCCAGGGACGTCGACCCATTACTCCAGATCACTCCTATTCTCTCCTCCTTGTTCCTCCTTTAACCACCTCCTCTTTGCTCAACAGTTCTCCCCCTTCATTTGGCATCTGTGCCTATATATTTCTTCTTCGTTTCTCCTCTTTCTTAACTTCCACAGCTACTGCTACTAGCCTTGTTTTTGTATTCTGTCTCACTATATCAACTCTTTTCTTAGTTTACTCTCCTCTTTCCTTCTTGACACCTTTTTCCAGCCTCCACTTAATTGCTCCACCCCCTCCTCTTTCTCTTTCCACCGCCACCAACTCTCAACGAAACATTCCTTCTCAAACCGAAACGCCCCTCACAACACTCGCATGTGTTTTGCCCACCCCACAGGCACTGTCTGTACTGTTCCTAACCATCCTCCATTGTGTCATTATAACATTTAAAATCTGATCGGATAACTTTATTGAAATGCGGCCTGTCCCTGCTTCGTCATTCCCAGCCCTGGGTTTACGGTTGCTCCGTCTGACTGCAACCTTGATCTCTCCCTCTTCACCATTCTGGAGCTGGAATGCTTGATTGGGGCTGTGTGGTTCAGGTCTGCACTCAGCAGCACATCAAAGTAACATGTGTCGCAATAGGAGGCCAGTTTGCCACCGGTCTGAGCCATTTTAAATTCAATTACAAGCCTCAGCAAGAAAAGAGCCACGTGTGGAAGTTTTCATTGATGCACTTCATAGCTGTTAGGTTCATACACTTCGCGTGGCAACATGGACCTTGACACTGCTACAGGTGATGATCCATTCTTGTATGAAATGTCACAATACACTGATATCGTAACCATATTTTTCTTAGTGTGCTGAGGGACAATGCTTTATGAGGCCACTTCCTGTGATGCGGGTGGGGGCGTGGTCAAATTACATCACTCCCTGTGGGGGCATGGTCAAATTATATCACTTCCGGTAATGTCGTGTGGGGGCGTGGTCAAATGACATCACTTCCTGTGATGTCACTCTTGGGGCGTGGCACCGTGATGTCACTTCCGCTACCCCTGGCATTTTGGTGAAATGACATCCAGGCAAGGGAAAAATGTTATTGCAAAGATGGAGGAGAGGTAAGTTAATAGGGTAACTCAGAGGCGAGGAGGTAGGCTTTTGGGTAGGCTTTTAGTTTGCTTTTGAACAAAACCAAACTGAAAGCCTACCTCCCAGCCTCCGATTAATGACAATCAGGCTTTATTGGAACAAAAACTCCCTTGATGGCAGAAGCAGCCGGTGCATAGAGGCGTGGCTTCTTCATAGAGGCTTTGTCTTTATGCATTTCATTTCTAAGTGTCCAGAAAGCAACATGGCCTTCCTATACAGGCTCCCAGAGGCTCGCCCGCTCTGCATCACCACTACAGCTCCATTATCAAGGATCCGGCCTGAGGCGCTGCTGCGTCCATCTGATAAAAAACGTGCGCTGTAGCCGTGCCCAATCGCTTCCCTCCAGGATCTGGATTCAATTTTCTTTTTAAGGCAGCAATGCTAAGAAATAGCAGTCTTCAGGAATGAGAAAATATATTACAGCAATTTTTCACATTGATGCAGCCGCGACGCTAGGCAATCAAGCCTCACACTGTTAGAGACTAGTCGATGGTAGTTCTGGTTTTTAGTTTTGGCTATTGGCTGCCACCTATAAGCTGAAACGATTGCATTAGACTACAGCTAGTGAAAAATGGCATATGTAGGGGGTGTTCTTTGGTTATTTTTCCACCCACTGACTGCCCATGGCCATGCTTATCCCTATGGCCACTCAGTCCCACTTTTTGCCCCTCCCCACCAAAAACCCAACCTCCTGGGATCTCTATGAACGAGCTTTAACAAGCCTTGCCATCAAAATGTGCTCTCGAAGTGCCTGCCAGTGTTTTGTTTTAAAGCAGTCTTCTGAAAATGAATAGGTCTGCCTTCATCTCCTCCATTTATAAGCACTATGAGTATCCTTCACTGAAGTCCTGTGAAAAACAAGCATTGGCCAAGCCAGCTGTTTTGGCTTGTGTATAAGTATTAGGCATTTCCCAGGCCCTGTTATTATATGCCTGGGTACTCACACCATTTTGCAGCTGCTACGATCAATGGTTAGTTAATGCCAACTACAGCAGTGATTGGCAAATCCCTTTCCCATGTCCGCACAAAAGCCAAAACTGTTGGCATTGCCAATGCTTTTTATTTTTGTACTCGGCCACAATCAGTTGAGTAAACCCTGCTGGCACCCAGTATATAATGAAAGCACTACACAACCAAAGGACTAAACCAATCGACGTACAAGAATGCACGCAAGGTGCATTTTACTTAATGGCATTACAAAACACACACCTGCATCTTTGTGGTTGCTTCAGGTGGGCCTGCATGGGAAATGCAGGAACTCGGATAAACTTTTCTCGGCTATTAGTGTGCATTCTAAGGGCCGGACCCGTCTCTCCCATTCCCTTCCCAGATGGGATATCTCGAGATGCCAATTGCATGTCTTTTGACTGCCTTTCCAAAAGGGCCTCTTGATGCACGTAAATTGTATTGGAGCTGCTGTATGCAGAAACGATGCCCCCGGCTTGCGACTGTCCCCAGCAACCCTGGGACTTTATTTTTTCAAACAATGTTTCTTCCTGGGCTAGAGAAATTCACCTTTTGAAGCTGTCAGCAACCTAAGTGAGCACGTTGCCGACCCCCAGCAAGTTCCCTTCCTTCTAGGGGGCTGTAAGCAGTGGTAAAAATGTACCGAAAAAAGTAGTGGAACTGTGGCCTCGACAGGTGAGAGGGTAGGTGGAAGCATAGTGCAACACGCGACAGGTGTAGCGTCCTGGGCATTCCAATAGTCTTAAGTGATGAGTAACTAAGGCTCCAATAACACTTTACACTTGCCCAGGGACATGAATGGACAAATCTTCATTATCGAATGCTGAATATGGGCGTAAAAAGTAGAGGAATGGTAAACAGAAATAAATAAAAGTAGTGGAACATCGCTCCCGACCGTTCACACTCACTTCGATCATTGGCTGTAAGTGGATGCCACCTTTCAGTAGTTTGCCCCACCCCCTCGTAGTTGACTCATTTGTGGGAGCGGGATATGCATCACGTCACGTGCCTCAGCGTTCTCATGTTGCTCTCTTACGTGCTCCTGTAGGACAGCTACCCATAAGGAATAGGGGTTCCGGTAACAAATGATAGTGGTAATGGGTGCTTTTAGAAGTTGGTTAGGTAGCGGGTGGCTCATATGCAGTGGCATCGCAAGGTTGGGCTGGGGGGGCACCGGCCTCCCCTCGGAAATCCTGTGCCCCCCTTCTCCCTGGGCTGCAGGGGGAAGATCCGCTCTCTGTTGCCGAGATCAACCCAACAGCAGGGGAAGTGGAACGCCTACTCGGCCGCCTAACAATGCCATTTTGCAATGCTCTTTCGGGCAGCGGCGGCCGACCGTCCTCATGACGTCGCAATCAATGTCATGAGGATGTTTGCCCGGTGCCACCTGGAAGTGAAGCAGTGCAACAATGCAATGTGGGGCAAGTAGGGGCAGGCACGGGCACGCCTTTTAATAAGCCCCTTCATTCCTCTTCTTTTTGCCTGACCCACCTGGGCCCAGGATTACTTGGACAATAGGCAGGAACTAAATGGTACTTTATGGGACCCAGAGGTACCATTCTTGGGCGCAACTTGTTGTAAACTTCCCCCCTACTGGAGCCCTGCGCAACATCTCATTGGACGATCCCTCCGGTGCTGGATTGGTGTCGTTTATTTCAGTAGACTGCTTGGGATTTTAAAAAAAAACATTCCCATGCAGCAGGTGGCTCCCTGGGCGGCAAAAGATGTGTGGGCCCCTCTTATTTTTATAAATAGTGATATCGGTGATATTACAGAAAATTATATCACAGAATCTGTCTTTATGCAAAGGTATCATGGGAGGTTAAATGAAACGCATCTTGCCATGAGTAGGCGATGAATACACTGCGAGATCTAGCATATGAATTGTCACTGTTAATATATACCTATGTGGCAACATCAGGAGTGATGCTTTTTTTGAAGTAGCAGACAATGATCTGAATACCTTGTAAAGATTACTAATGTTGGCAGCTATGGCACAGTGAGATAAAAGTATTTGCCCGTGAGCGCACACACTTAAGTAACGAAGCTCGGTTTTAAGACCATTCATGTCAGGGCAGGTATTGGGCCTGAGGCGGGCAGGTATTGGGCCTGAGGCCGACCGGGCAGGTTGCATATCCTGCAGGATTGCCTTAAAGTGTGATAGAGCCTGGGAGGTCTTGAGGCAGCGAGCTTAAGCAATTTTTCAGGTCTTAAAACGTTAACAAAATTAACAATGCTCAAGTCCTTAAAAAAAGTGAGGGGCTCAACAGTATACACATAGGAGCTGAGTATATAGGGGCAGTTAAACTGGTTCTCCTTGAACAACAGGAGCAGGAGCGTCATTGTGCCCCTGTGGAGAGTCTGCAAAGTATTTGCATGGGAGAACCAAAAACATTCCTGATTGAGTGCCATGCTCCTCTAAATCACTGGCTCCTCTCCTGCTGGGTTCAGGCTTGGTGTCATGATAGCACGCATCTTGCAAGATTACCATGTGTTGTCCACTTTATGAGAGGGAGCTTGATCAATGTACCCCTGAGCCTTGATTGGAGGGAGTAAGCAGGCATAAAGTGTATGGCGGGCACAGGAATAGCAGGGGGAAGGAAGCAGGGAATTCCACAGCAGAATGTTGCCAAGGCAACTCAGCAGGTTAGGTGACTGTTGCCGAGATGTGATATGTTTATACCTTCCTGTAAATCACATGGCTTTTTTCCTATTCCTATTGAAAAATATGCTGTAAAATGTGGTGTTTCGTGCTGGGGATAGGTAAGGCACCCTTGCGTCGCTCTGTGTGGGACCTTCTGCCCCTATAGCAAAAATCAAATGCTGGCACCCAAGAATATAGGCACAGTCAGTGAACGTATCTTAAAGTGAAAGGTACAAATTTAGTTCAATGTACCTTTTCTCTTAGTAGAAAGTGCACAAGACTAAAGAGCATTGGCCTTTCAAAATAATTCATCAACACTTGGAAAATAACCTGAGAGAAGAGATTTTGCAATAACTACGCTGACAAAGTATAAATGGTGCCCACCCTTTAAAACTATCAACCTATAGTGAAATATTCCCTGTAAAACAAAATCCCAATATGAGACATGTGCTTTGATTACACTTTTATGTGGATAGCGGAATATTCTCAGGAAAACAAAATTCCAAAATGAGAAATGTGCTTTGATGGCACTTTTATCTGGTCTTGTGGGTAAGCGTCAGAACTGGGAACATGACAACCTGGGTGAAATCCTGGTAGCCAAACACTTGAACAAGCTTGCCCGCCTCAAAACCACCCAAGGGGGTTGCGCCTGCCCTGAAAAAACGGGGCGGATGCTGTCCACTGGCATGTATACTCTACTTGTACCCTGAAAAACAGCACACAGCCACAGCCAGGGAAAATAACCTTGCCAGCTGCCAGGATTGCAACCTCTCTTGCCACATCCTGCATTATTCATGACTCACTTGCTCTCTCATCATTTCCCCTCCTCACCCCCATGTTTCTCTTTCAACAATACTCTGTTTTAAAGGTAAATGCTTATAGAAATATGTTAGGCAAAAAGTGTGCAATTGTGGCATAATTCCCCCACCATGGTGGAGGGTGGGGAAATTGGGTTTTTAAAAATGTTCTTTTAAGACTGAAAGATACAGAAAACAAAAGGTAATGTGTGAACAGGTTACCTGTTTGTGTTTCAATGTTTGACAAATGCAGGCTTCATATATTCAAAATATTGCACTCTACCAAGAATAAACGCTTTTTGGTGTGTTAAATGTGACCATCTCAAATAATGTAGTTAGTTGAAACTGTTTTCTGGGATATATTTGGCCTGGAGGATGGCGTAGACTTAAACAGTTAACTGGTGCTTTGTGTGTACGTTTAGAATAAAACTGTTCCTCTGCATTTCTGAACACAGAAACGTTAAGAACGTCTTGTCCAAAATAATGGTCTCTTACATGGGCCATCACTTGTAAAATGCACCCACTTTAAATGCTCTGCCAGAAGAAAGAAAGTGATTAGCAGTCATTAAGCCCCCCCTCCCAGCAGCGTCTGCCGCTGGGAGGAGGTATTGTCTCTAGAGGAGCAGGGGGCTGGGAGGGGACACAACGGCCTCACTCATACAAACAGAAAAGTAAGCTGAAACCAGCACAGCCCCTCGTTAAAACATTAATACTTGGTATAGTGGAGGCATGGCCCGTGCCTCGGGCTGGCCCTGTCAAGCAGTCAAAAGGCCCTGTTCAGCAGCAATCTGCGCATGAATGGCTGTAGGTGCAGTGGTCTTTGCAGGTAATGGGTGGGGTGTATTTGGCTATAGTCATGGGAATGTCCTTTAGGAGGTGTGGATGGTGGTTGACTGAAAGGGGGGGGGCATAATGCTGCATGCTTTGGGGGTCAATGATGCACTTATGGTGGTCATTTAAATGCATTTTCTTTCCTTGTTTTGTCGGTCTTGATAGTACAATGGAGTGGAGGAAAGGAAGGACCCATGTATGGAGTTTGAATTGGGGGGTGGGTGACGGTGAGTAGCGGGGCCCAGAAAAGCAGACATGTCAGAGGGAACATGTTCTACTCTTTTTATTTTTACACTTCGGCCACTGTGCCCCGTTAGGTGCAACGGATCCCAAGTCCAATCCACGACCACCCACGGCTGCCACAGCGCACAAACAAACATCAATATCTGCTCCAGTCCAGAGTCTTCGCCGCTGGTTCCAGGCTCCAGACAGCCACACATCACCACCTCGAGGAGTGGGACCAGTGAGTTAAGGTAAGATGTTTGTTTGAGGGGTAGAGGGTGATGGGTAGGGTGCAGGGTGGTATGGGGTGTCTGTTTTGGGGGTGGTAATTTAGAGGAGCAGGTGGACATGTCATTCCTAGCTTGGGTCCCCTAACCTCGGTCATACTGGAACAGCAGAAGAAGACATAACGTGGCTAGTGCGGCCATGATAGGAAAAGGTGGACGTCGGACTCGTATTAAAACCAATCAAGCTACCTCAGAGACAGACTAGGGCTGCAGGGTCAGGAGACACTGGAAAAACAGCCTGGTGTGAGGAATAAAGAGGAGCCTATTGGCCTGGGATCAAGGATGCTACTTCAAGGAATAATTGCAATGTACAAAGGGAGTCAAAAGGATAATCCATGTACGTAAGGCACATTTCTCTTAGATCAGGTAAAGGGGAACACATCTGCAAGAGCCAAGTATTGGACAATTAAAGATGCCAAAAAGCCTATACAAGGTGGAGTGCGCATGTCTCTAGAGGCCAAAAGGAGTAGTAACACCCAGCACAATTTAATCAAATAGCAGTAAATAGAAAAATGGACAAATCCTCATACGTGATTCAGAAATCGAAAACAAGGGCTATTCTTTAAGCTCCAGACTGAAGTAGATAATGGTGTGCCTACATTCCCTTAAAAGTCCCAGAATAGAGAAGAGGCTGCAAGGTCAACTACAAACGAGATGCCTTGGTTTAGGGCCGGACCAATGAGAGATGATGGACTAATTGGGAAAGTGGGGAGTAATCTGATATTGCTCCTGGCAACTGGGATTCATTTTGCTTATGTGCTGCTAATGACCCGAAATACCAAGGTTGGGGTGAGAAAGCCAACCTATCAGAAAGTCTATGGGGCAACATGCTATACAATGTTGCACAGGCCAACCCATTGCTAGAGTCTGCTATCATCAGTATTATACTTATTTAGAGGTTGGTCAAAGCGCCCACCAGGTGATGGGCATCCACTAATATTACTAATACTTATATGGTATATAGGCATATGTGTTCCCTTAACCAATACCTCCCTTCAATAGGTTTTACAGTTTGCCATGTAGGATGACATCATAAATTATGCATATCGAGGTATAAAATATCTTTTTAATCAAATCAAATAAATGCCAGGTATGGGATCCTCGGATCTGGTGGTGGGAGCCGGATTGATTGTATAAAATGCCATGCCCAACTCTGGCACCACCCTGTTGTAAAGCGTTCCGCTGCTCTTCAGCTATGTTTGCGCTATGAGCAATACACTAAAATAGCAGCCATGTATGGGTCCCAGGCTTTGGTGGAGGGGAGACAGGATTCCAGGAATGGGGCTTAGGCTCTGGTGGTGTGGAGGTAGGGTGCCGGGTATGGGGCTCACGCTCGCCTGCTGGGTATGGTATTGGGCCTGGGTCTGGTGGTGGGGGAGTGATGCCAGGGTTGGGGCTTTTGCTGTTGGGGTGGGGATGAAGGCAGGATGCTAGACCTACCTTGGTTCAAAAATGAATTAAAACACTTATTGGACTCGTTTTACTCTGTACCCAACAAGAATTTGCTGTCAAAATGAAGGTCCTTGGCTGAGGTGGAGAATGTTTCTGAATGCTTTGTACCGAGTACAATGAATGGGGTATTGTGCTTCATTGCAAAATATTTTAGCAAGTCATTTGATCGTGGATAGGTACTCACAATATAGCGGTCAATTCGGGAAAAGCATACACATTGCCCTTTTATAGGCAGCCCCCCTACTTTTGTCTGTGGCTCCCTCTATGCCCCCTAAATTTGATTCCTGGATACTTCACTACTACTATGGTGATGTCCCCGGGCAGGACCGCTTCAACACACATCGCAATGCACCCGCCTCTGCCACTGTGGGTGTCAGAATGTCTGAGTGATGCAGAGTGTGTGAGTGTCTTTATGCGAGCAAATTTGGTGAAGTTAAACTAGGAGCAACTGAGGCCTGGAAGTGCCGGTGGATGTTCCCCCATAAGTCCTGCGTCTTCCTGCACCTGTACACAAACAAACTTGAAATAGATTGCACATAGCTTCCTGCTTCTGGGCGCTCGAGCGCGGGGACAGGTTGTTCATTCATCAAGAAGTGATGAATGTTCATGTCTGCGTGTATGGATGTCAGTATGATATGATATGATTGGTTATTTATAAGGCGCTTAATACCCAGAGGTTTCTAAGCGTGGACCCGGGGATCGAACCTGTGTTGCTTCGTGTCGTCTTGCTTCCAAGGCGAGCACGTTGCCCCTGTGCTATCCACCCGAGTACCTAAGGTGCCAAAGTGGCTCTCTGCGCAGTGCTGAACTGCAATGAGTAAACAACATTGGGGATCTCAAGCACAATACAGCCAACTTAAAAAGGGATATCTTCTCAGGAACAAACATTTTTATTTTTTAATCTAAGAGGTTGGATGGGATGCACTCATTAATTTAGAAAATAATTTTCCTTTTTTGTGTTCTAGTTCATTAACACTTTTCACAATAATCAAAGAACAGAAAGGACACATATATACATACAAATAAAAACAAAAGTATAGCCTATATAAATAGAGGTATGGTGGGTGGGCCTCAGCCTTATTCCCGTGCAGTTCTTCTCTATTACTGTTCATGTCATCTCAGCTGACAGGAACTTTTGTCACCGTCAATGAGTCCAACTGTTGGTTAGTTTTCAACATCTAATTAAAGGGGCTCCATTCTCTGCACATGCAGCAGTTGATGCTGGATCACTGGTTTATGGAATGTTTAATAAAATATGTAATAACGTGTTCCTTTATTATTTCATCAAGAGGTGTAAAATGGAAGCTTTCACCTATTACAATCCCTCCCAGCCCCTGGAAAAAGTATATGACAAGGAAATCATTCAATGTAGTCGTGCCTGTGTTGGGGTGCAGGTGAAACATCCAAGCCGTGGAAAAGAGGTAGGCTGCGTAAATTGTATTAGTAAGAAGCGCTGGTCGTTTAGTGTCAGTATTTTGACATTTGGTTTGGCAGTCTTGCACAGGTGTTATCTGTAGTTAATATTGGCATGCTTGAGAATTCATCACAGAGTCTCACACAGTGAAAGAACGAACAATGTAATAACGCTGCTTATTACATGTAGAGGTTAGAGCCAGGGCGTGTTTAATACGTTTTGTAGCTAGAAGTAGATATAGATGTCATGCTTTGGTTCATTAAGGAGATCGTAGAATATGCTATGTTATTGTATATCCAGGAAATCTATTGGTTGCAGGTAAAAAGGTATCAGAAGTGTACAGCAGTGAACTAGGGTATGGGTCGTGCCGCAGTAAAATGAGGGCTGTGTACCATGTGAGCAAGAGTTCCACCCTTTTGGATTAGGCCTTGTTAGAAGTTACAACTTCTGTAGCAAAACAAAACATATCAAATAGAACATAATCCCACATTCCCCATTGGCTAACACCTGTACAAAAATCTAAACATCCCCCATAGTTCATTACCCCATTGGTCGTGAATATCTAAATACAACCCCTTACAAGATTGCACAATCAGATGGAAACACTGTGATGCGATTGGTCCACTATATTCAGGTACTTTTTTACAACAATTGACTCTCCTTATTGGTGAAGGTAACTTTGGCCTACTCGTGATGTGGATACCCACACAGGATCCATTCAGGGAGTGAATGCTAGCAACAAAGTAAACCCCGCCTGGCAATACAATGGCTTTCTCATAGGACCAGACAATTTAGCACTCTCAGATAACCCCTTCCACCTTGCAGCTGTACTCTTTGGCATCACCTCTTGCTACTCCCGTCTTAGAACACAGTACTTCCCTAGCATCTCTCCTACCTTATCTCTCCTGGGAACCAGGTGCTTTATAAGAAAAGCAGTCAAGGCACCACTGTTGGGGCTGAATTTCCTGTATATTTATTTGCTCTATTTGCTGAAACATCTGTAGTTCAAATGGACCGGCCGCTTCTCAGTGGGGGCAGTATTACTCCAGACTTAGCCCAACACCTTGCAATGCAAGACACCAGGCCCTGTTCTCATGAGATACGTCCTTCATAGCGGCAGAACTAATCTAATCTCTGCCCCTGTGAGCTGCTCAGCCTGGCACAATTAGCTGCTATCTGTGCTGCGTGTCCCTTTTCCCTCATAGCCTTGGCTGTCTGCACACTCGCTGGGGAAAGGATGCATAAGCTCTAATTAAATGGACAGAGCAAAAGTTCCAAAGGCTCATAGCGTCACCACATATAAGCAACGCTATGCTGTGCAGGGGTTGCACTTTCAAAATTGCCAGGAGCTATTTGGTTCCTGCTTTTAGCCTAGAAGGGCCAGGAAAGCTTAACTCAAGCAGCTACCAGGATCTACTTTGGGATCCTTAGGTCAACTAGTGCCACAGAAACATAACTATCTGACATTTACTTTGCTTCCGTGGCAATGTGTGTGATATTATATGATTGGGTATTAAGCACGTAATAAATAACCTGAGGTTTCTATGCAGGAACCCGGGACTCAAACCTGTGTTGCTCTGTGTCGTCTTGCTTCCAAGGCGAGCGCGTTGCCCCTGAGCTATTCTCCCAAGACGACATGAGCATTAGGCATTAGGACACATTTAGAAGATGTTTAATGGGTCATCTACATTGTACAAAAGGTTATAGTGGCCATCTCGTGTAGAAGTTATGTTTAATGAGATGCTATGCACTGCACTGCGCGGTTCTAGCTCCTCGTTTCCCAGAGGAACTCCTGCTTACTGTCTGATGTGTGACACTAAGGAGCTGCTTTTAGCTCCTGCTCATCAAATCCTAATTTCAAACCCTGGACAAGAATACAGCTCTGCCAAGTTTTAGCAACACTGGTCATCTCCTATAAAAGGCACCCTTTGAAATGTGCATGTAAAAAGTGCAGTTCATCAGAATCTAGCACCCACCTGCCTCTGATCCCCTCTAGAAAGCAGGCTGCACACCCCTGTGGACCCATGCCAACGCTGATGCCCTCTTAACAAGAGCAGGTCTGGCCTTTCCATCCAAAAAATATTCATCGAATTGCCTTTCCATCGAAAAGCATATTAATTGAATACTTTTTGATGGTTCATTTCGATGGATAATTATAGTTAGGGGTAGGGTTGGATTAGGAACAAGGGTTAGATTTAGGGTTAGGTTAATGGTTAGATTAGGGTTAGGGTTGGGGCTAGGGTTAGATTTAGGGTTAGATTAAGGGTGTGTATGCGTGGGGGTTGGGACCCCCCCGCCCAATATTCAATGAACTTTAAAACGTTACAAGGAGCTGGCCAGTTCCGAAAAATGTCAGCACTGGACAGCTCCATGTAACGTTTTAACGTTTTAAAAAAATGCATCGAAATGCTGTTTTTTACATTTTAAAGTGCATTTCCATCTAAACTTGTCGATTTATATATTCGATAGACTGGTTTTGATGGAAATGCACTTTAAAATGTAAACCCTAATCCTAATCTAACCCTTAATTTCCATCGATGGATTTGCATTTCGATGCATTTCCATCGATGGAAAGAACATAGACCAACTGTTATTATACTGTCGTGATAGGCAAGGCCCTGTGTTCATCAAGTCCTCGGGTCACATGCCCCGTAGACGGCCAAGCAAGTCTGGTTCCAGGGGACATGGTCCGTCCATCTCATGACTCATCTGCAATTCCCAGCATAAACCGTGCCATTCCTGAGCTTCAACACCCTGGCTGGTGGCTCTGGGCTAATCCACATAATCTCACACCTTAAACCACCTCCATATAGAGTGCCAAGAGGCCCCGCAAGTGGCAGCAGTGCCCGGTGTACAAGGCAACATAACATATCCGCAAAGGCAGAACATGTCTGAAATAGAAACACCTGGAACGGATATGACCTGGTAAATGCAGCCCCCCCCCCCACCCCCCCCGCCCCTGAGGCCTACAGTACCATAGACGATCATGGGGCAGAATTTACAAGTAGGCATTATTTTCCCCTTCTATAAGTGGCAGTATTTTACCTCTGACGTCATCTTCCTTTTTGGAAAAGTAACATAGAAAGAGTCTAGACCAAGGGCACACATTTCTCTAGGAGATTTATGTAAATAGACTTGTGGGGCGATAAATAGACCATTATGTCTGGAAAAAAGTAAAGAAACTCAGTCAAGGTGCAGAGGAGAAAGCAAGGTTATTTTCCTTTTTACCACCGGCAGTGGCATTAACACAATTACCAGCATTAAGCCCTCTCTATCTATTTAATGATCTTCTGCAGCTCACGGGCACCAGTAGACGTTTTTGGCCCTTAGAAGATAAGCTAAACCTTGAGATGGTGCTCTTCCCTTTGCCTCTTTCCGTAAAGGTTTGGGAACTAGTCCGGGTGCAGGCGATCAGGACATGCAGCCGATCCCCGTTTCCTCTGATGGAGGCATCATTTTACCCCGTCTCTATGAGTTCTATAATTGAAAGAGTGTTGTGTGATAAATTCCAAAATGGCCTCTGAGATGGCTGTTGCCGTGCCATTTGCCTGCATTTAGAGATCAGTCAATTTACGGCATTTTTTGTCATGCCATTTTTAGAGGAGATGAGGGGTAAGGGTATTTTATATTAGATTTCAGGGTAGTGCAGTTGGGGGCTGGGCGTGCGGCGGTGGAGGAAGTGAGCATGGACAGCTTGCCCCTTCATAAAAACGCCTCAAAGAATGCTGGTAAACGGCCACTGCGGTGACTTGCATCTAATCAGACTTTGTGGAGTCCGCAACTTGCGGGTGCCTAGGCGTGTTGCGCCATGACTCCCATGATCCTGCATTACTGACTATGCCAGTTATGGCTGAGGTGTCCTTAATACATGGAGAGGTGCAGGTGGTGGAACCATAGGAAGTACCACTCCTTCATAAATGGGCTCTGAAGTTGGACATGCAGAGGTCAAAGTGGGCATGAACTCAAGGGAACAACGTTCCCTTACCTTTCAGGGAAATATGCCATTGTTCCCTAACTTTATGGGACCCACAGCACTGTTCCAGGACTGCAGGGATAGGCACCTTTGATATTTTTTTTACTTCTTCCCAACTGGGAAGTCAAGCCGGGGCCTTGCCGGTAACACTCTGCTACCACGCAGGTGCCGGACTGCTTTTGTTTAGTTGTATAGACTGTTTGGGACATAAAGCCCATTGGCGAGTCTCTATAAAGCCTGGCAGTGATCTGTTTTTGTCTTCTGCAATTAAGCATGGATTGCTGCAGACACCGTGCCCGTGCTTAGAATGGGCGCGGGGTGTGTGGCAATAGCCCTGGGCATGTCCCTTATGAGATGCAAATTGTGGAGAAGTGATTAGTATGGGGAGGCCGCCCAAAGTTGCATGTTGTGGGGGACAATGACAAACTAATGGTGGCCATTTAAATGCATTTTCTTTCTTTGGATTTTCGGCAATCTGGATGGCACTGCTGGAAGCCGAACAATCTTACTGGGCCTTCAGCAAACTTTTGAAGAGTTGGTTCTTCACAGAGCACACCACCTGGGCTGCTCACCCCTTGAGCTGCTCACCCCTGGCTAATTTTTCGGTCAATTCTTTAACAAAGCGTGTGTAACCTGGTCTGTAACAGCGCCTTGATGGCCTTGGGCTTAGTGCTCTTTATAAATGTAAAAATAAATAAATAAAACAAATACAGGGGTGTGGAGCAGAGGAAAGGAAAGACCGGAGTATGAATTGGGGGGTGGATGGAGTGCAGTTAGGGAGGGTGGAAGAAGGGTTGGTGCGGGGAATATATATCCATAGGAATATATACATACATGCCAGGTAAAATAGGTTAACTGTGAGTGGAGCTATATTCCAATCGTGCGTGCTGAACGCTTACCACTTTTCGCCATTCTTTCCCCTTTATGGGGCGGTTCCACCTAGGTTGTCAATCAATCCTACTGGCACTGTATTCCTCGAGAATACTTGTAGTGTGTCCACGCCAAGCAGATCTCTTTCGCTTTATCCTTAGAGAAAACTTCCGGTTGGCACTGGCTACCGGTTTTAGTCCATCCTGACAATGAGGACATTCAGGGCGCCGCGGAGGCCACAGAGCGGCACAGAGAATGTGCCAGCTGGGCGGCTTGTCTGGACCTTGGTTGTACCCACAGCTGCGCTACCCACAAGAGCTGTGGCTGCGAAATAGAGCTCTCCTTTCTTCACGCCTGAGCAGGATCCGGAAATGCTAAAAAGATGCATGCAGAATTGCACGAGGCCCAGATAACCAAAGGAAACTCCCAAATGCGCCGCCAAAGTTCAAGCTTTTCTGATCGAAGGAGTTGAAAAAAAACGAACATACATTTAAATAGACATAAAGTAAATTGGCCTTCAACAGCTCAACTTTGGCAATTTTGGAGCTAGAAATGAAAGTGCCAACGGACATACATTTCATTTTGCACTGTGGGCATATGAACCGAGAGCTGAAATCCTTGGAAAATTAGTCCTGTTTTTGTTTTTTAATCTGGGCTCAATAGATGAAAGCAAGCACAAGTGACCGAAACGCTCATTAGACAAATGCTCAATGCTCAACGCGAGGCTGATGGCACCTGCTTCCTAGGCTAGCCGACGCACATTGCTTGGGTGATTGATGGGTCAGCCGCTGAGCACACAGGAAGGGGAAGTGCTTGATTGACACTTCCTGTGGATTTGGTGGATGGTGTAGGAGACAAAAAGGGCTTGGCCTGGGCCCATCAATCAGTCTCTGAATAACGTTAAGTCAAGTCAGCTGTTTAAGACTTACATTGTTCTCATAAATATTCATTGTGTATACGTAATTAATTTCAGTGGTGATGATTTGCATATTTTTTCCATCAATCCAACAACCCAACTGGATTGCACTAATTATTGTTTTGACAAGCACAGCCATGAAAAAGAACCAAATCTACACTTTAGGGCTGCCCACAGAGGTGCCAACATGCATTTTTGGAGGCCAGTGGCTGGATATAATGCCAATTTTTGATGATTATCGCCCACAGAATACTAACAGACTGGAATTAGTAGGTGAGCAACTCAGCCCTGTCTGTGAACTGGTTAACAGAAATGAAATTTCCCTGTAAATACCGTGGGTGTGAACTTCGCCCCGCCCCCTTGGCATAAGCTGTCAACATGCTTCCCCGATCAGAGGGCTTTGGAATGCACTTATTTCTTGAAACCCCATGTCTGGGGTCACTGAATATTTAGACTGAGTCCCTGGCAGTTTCCATCTCACTGTGGAAACACTTCCATGAAGCTTGGTTGTATTTATCTATTTGAAACAACTCACAAATTACTCACAAAGGTCCTCCAGTCACTGAAACTATCTTGGTGTGTCTCTGCCCAGCTCATGCCACAGTGCACCTGCTTTTCTGAGCAGGTCTCTTCCACTGGAAAAAGTCGGCATCAGTTTCACCGAGTTCTTGCTCAGTTTCCTCAAATACATCGGACTCTCCCAATTCTTTTAGGGATAAGCTTAATCAACACTGTGTCCATAATTCCACTGGCAAGTGGAAAGCCAGAGCCATGAGAGTTGCCTGTGTTGACAGGTATGATTACGCTTGGACTACTCACCAACTATTTATAGACGAGGTAGGCAACCTCCGGCGCTCCTCATGTTTTGGCCTACACCTCTCATCAACCCCATCCAGTCTCTTCAATGGAGAGGGATCATGGGAGTTGTAGGCCAAAACATGTGGAAAGCTGCTGCTTACCTACCTCTGCGTTATATTATCAGTAGCTCATTTGTAAGGCCGCCTAATTAGTCTTAAAGGATTATTGTTGAATACAATATAAATATATATCTTAAAAATAAAACAATCTCCTTGTTTTAGATTTAGACGTACAAAAGTTCATACAAACACAAAATTGTTGCGCAACCATTTTTGTGATGACACTTTTTAAATGTTAGTTATTTTTTCATGAGATCTTTTAAAATAACCGAAACAAATACTGTTTACTTTGCCTGAATACAGTTATTCTTAATCTTTGACAACACGTTTCGATCCTTGGATCTTCTTCAAGGCTATTCAATACATTATTAAAACAAAAAAAAAAGCATTCATTACTTTGAAGTCCTTAATTGCCTCCAAAGGATACAAATTCACAGTTATTAAATTGCCAGCAAATCATATCACCTCACTATCTTCTCTGCAATGTATCACCAAAGGAGTCATCACTGTCCCTACACTAATTACAACATTAAAACATTCAGATGCGCTCCTGTATTGGATATCAATGGAGTTCTCAGTTAATTGTTCAAAACTGCAGCAGCATTATTCAATTTTTTTATCAGAGTAAATATCATAATTTAGTCGTTCATTAATGAGACGATGGTAGACAAGATGGTCTCCATTTTATTCCTTAATTGGTATAATACCTTTTCTGAGGTCATCTGTTCTATGATTTCCACTGTGATCCTTTCATAGATGCTCCCCTTCTTGAATTACTACTTAAGTTCCCAAATGTACAAAACAATGCTTATTGTAAATTTATTTCACTAAGCCAAGCATCTTAAGTTTTCATAAGTGATAATACTCCTCAAATTGAATAAAACCTTATGCCTATATTTTCTTTTTTGTTCTCTTCTTTTCAGGACGTACGTGCACTTCTTTATCCTTTTGATGATGTTCTATCTCTTCTCTTCTTTTTTCAGGCTGTTCAGCTATTCAAAACAGTAAATAGGTTCTGCCCCTACACCGACATGAGTTTTTCAAAAATAATTATTTTCGATTACATTATTTCAAAAAAACTCATTGAATTGTATTTCTTTTATGTTTGGGGGGGTCCCCCCATATTCCTCTTCCCTATATTATGAACGCTACCCCAATCCTTGTATCCCTATATATTTAGATACGTTTTGTCTAAATAGATCGAAAACATTTTTTTCGAAAAAACAATTGGGGATGAATCAACGCAATACCCAGAAAATCTATTTTTGTATATACATATGGGAATGACTGGTAACCCGCGCATAACATATTTTTTACCTTTGGTAAGGAGCCTTTCAGCTCTTCATTAAGTCCGAAACATGTGTTGGCACAGGTGCATTGCTAAGTATTTTCTTTTATTTACAAATGTGGTCATGAGATATGTACATTAGTAACCTTGTGATTGGGCCAGCATCTTTATATGAGGTATCTTGTGATTGGGCCAGCATCTTTATATGAGATATCTTGTGATTGGGCCAGCATCTGTATACGAGGTATCTTGTGATTGGGCCAGCATCTTTATATGAGGTATCTTGTGATTGGGCCAGCATCTTTATATGAGGTATCTTGTTTTTGGGCAGCATCCTTATACGAGGTATCTTGTGATTGGGCCAGCATCTGTATACGAGGTATCTTGTGATTCGGCCAGCATCTTTATATGAGGTATCTTGTGATTAGGGCAGCATCCTTATACGAGGTATCTTGTGATTAGGGCAGCATCCTTATACGAGGTATCTTGTGATTGGGCAGCATCCTTATACGAGGTATCTTGTGATTCGGCCAGCATCTTTATATGAGGTATCTTGTGATTAGGGCAGCATCCTTATACGAGGTATCTTGTGATTAGGGCAGCATCCTTATACGAGGTATCTTGTGATTGGGCAGCATCCTTATACGAGGTATCTTGTGATTAGGGCAGCATCCTTATACGAGGTATCTTGTGATTGGGCAGCATCCTTATACGAGGTATCTTGTGATTGGGCAGCTTCCTTATACGAGGTATCTTGTGATTGGGCCAGCATCTTTATATGAGATATCTTGTGATTAGGGCAGCATTTTTATATGAGGTATCTTGTGATTGGGCAGCATCCTTATACGAGGTATCTTGTGATTGGGCAGCATCTTTATATGAGGTATCTTGTGATTGGGCAGCATTTTTATACGAGGTATCCTGTGATTGGGCAGCATCTTTATATGAGGTATCTTGTGATTAGGTTACTGCATTACATGACTAAAGATTGATTGAATTATGTAGAACAAAATGGCAAGAGTACATGCATTAATGAGACTGTATCATAGTATTTAGAGCCATATGCTATCATTCAAGCTTATGCTGTAATTGTAAATTTGACTCTTGATAGTTGCACTGAAAACACAGACCCTCCATTGTGAACCTTAAAATGAAGGGAGCACTTTGTGAATAAAACAAAGTGATATGGGTTGTATTGTTTGGCTCTTATTAGACTCACCCAAATACACTAATATAATTGTGGATGAAGTTTAATATTTAGAAAGTTGCGCATGGTGAATTGTGTAATAATGTAACCTGCTATATTTACTTGCAGTCCCTCCAGCATGAGCGCATAGTTGACAACATGATCCATTCCATTCAGTAGGTGCTTCTCCAGTCCTGTTATTTATTTTTGCATTCTGGGACATGTAGTTCCACTTGTCCCATTATGAAACTCGGGCCACACGTCCCAGAATGCAAAGAAAACCCCAGGATTGGAAACGCACCTGCAGATCGGATGTTCTCAACCATGTGAGCACCTCATCAATGCATGAAAAACAACTTCAGCCAGAGGCATTAACCAAGTACAGTGGCAGTGTAGAATACAGGTATCCTCTCCAACCTCCCAAAATGCCGACTTTGCAAAGTAAAACCATTCAAGAGACAAAAGATGCAACACATTTAGAAATTCTGCTAGCTTCATGAGGATAGTGACGCTGAGGCCTTAACTCGGATTTAATGCCTTTTGGTCCTTTAAAAATGCTGCTTATCTGTGGCTTCTCCATTGCCAGCATTGGGGGACCTTGGTCTATGCACGATTTAGCCCATTCCTTTACTCAAAACACAGGGGGGAACAGGCCAGTATGGAAAACATATAATGCCGAGTTGCTTGATAATTACTTCTCTGGGATTTCTGATATGAAGGGTCAAATTCACAAAGCTTTTCTGCAAACACAAATGCATTCTTGCTCACAAAGAAGCAGAGTGTGCATGTGTGCACACAGCATCCTATTTACAAAGGGAATGTGCTGGGGCAGTGTGACAAATCACTGGATGTTGTCACTTCTCCCAAGGGCGGGGGGGGACTCTGTCCCATGAGGCCAGGGAGGTAAGGGAGGTGAGGCTGCTACCCGATAGTCCCCCTAAGGGTGATATAATGCAGGAGGATTCCATGGGGAGGGACTCACCCCCCTCCCTAGGAAGAAGGACGGCCATCTAGGGTCTAACACTTGTAAGGACGTCACACCCCACACACACTCTAGCCTCTCCTTCCTCTCCTAACCTCTTTGTAGACAGTAGACCTATGTACTGTTATAACGTAGACTACCTCAAGGACCTGGAAAGCACCAAGATGAAGAAGAACATCAGGAATTTAGGTAATTCAAGTACCAGGACGAGGTGGAACACATGAGCAATGAAGAGCAGTACCAAGAAGAAACTGCAGCGGTATAGACTTCTGTAGAGGCGTGGTCCTGCTTTGCACATAAGAACCAAAGAAGGACTGTCTGTCAGAGAGACACAGCCAACCAAGAAGCAAGACCATAAAGCTTGGGAAGCACGAAGGAGATGCAGAGAAGGCTAGGACGGAGCCGAGAGCAGTCTGCTCCCGGAGTAAAGAGGACAACAGGAACCCTTTGGCTGACGGCTTCCAGACGATAACATAAGGCTTGCCGAAGGTGACGCGAATGCAATAGGCAGCATCCAGACCGTAGAGACCCCAAGAAGAACTGGCTGTGCATCCTGGAATCAGGGAAATTAACTGGAGACGCATGGGGACCAGTAGAGGTACAGGAAGCAAAAACCCTGCACAAATATAACAAACAGGACTATCTTTCTCGTATCAGTACTTGGCAAGCGAGGCAGCCAAGGGGACAAAGAGAAGGGGAGAGAAACTGGGTTCGGGGACCCAGACCATATGAGTCATCTTGCTGTGGCAGTAGTTGGCAGGGAAGTGGACTAAGAAGGCCAAATCACAGAAGAAGAGAGAAGCCAGGGTTGAGGACCCTTATAACACTCAGAGGTGGGTGTTGTAACTGTGAAACCTAATGTGAAGACCAGGGGAGGAGAGTAATTCCCCCTGGTTGTAAGAGATTGTGTTACATACACTAGGAGAAGGGAGTCAGTCTCCTGGTAACTTGGACCAGGAGGAAGGTACAACTAGCCTGGGGAAGGCAGTTATTCCCTTGGGTGTTTGTGAGACTGAGACCAAATACCAGGAGAAGGGAGACATTCTCCTGGCCCACCGAGAAAATGCATATTGTTTTGGGAACTTTGTGACCTAGGGAAGGCAGTCACTCCCCCAGGCTGTTTAAAATGCAGGTATTGTTTTCAACTTTGGAATGCCAGGAGAAGGGCGGCATTCTTCTGGCTCATGAAGTAGCTATTGTTTGGAACTTTGTGACCTGGGGAAGGGAGTCATTCCCCCCAGGTTCTGTTTGAAATATTGTTTTCGAACTTTGTGGCCTGGGGAAGGGAGTCAGTCATCCCCCCCAGGTTTTTTTGAGACTGAATGCCAGGAGAAGGGAGCACATACATGCCTGGACTCGGTGTGTGCAGATTGCACACACTATGTGCGGCACGCACACATGTAGATCTGCACTGAATTGGTGTGATGGGGGAGGCTGAGTAAGCCATTAACAACTAATCTGCACGTGCCATATGGGTGGGGTTGGTGGAGTAGTAACAGACATGCAGCACAAATGAGGGGCACACCTAGAAACTCAGGTTGATTGCACAGATTTCCTCCCAATCTAACCTGTTTCAACATGGTGCAACGTAGATTTAGGATCTGAGCAAATCTTCAGGGAGAAATAAACCTTTTTTTTTTATAAACTCTTTTAAGTGTTACTCTTTGTTTTTAACCTTCCCCTGCAAAGGTTCTCTGTCACCTGCCCAATGGCGTACTCCTTTTTCGTGAATCAGAGTGTATTTGAGCATGCACATTGTGGTAGCCATAAATTGCGCACTGGGTGGCGGGAATATTCTTTGTCAATCTCCACGACCACACTATCTGCATGTGACGACATGCGCAAAATGCAGCTACTACATAGTTGCCAACATGATCCATTCCATTCTGTAGGCGCTTATCCAGTATTTGTCTTTTCCTTCTTTGCATTCTGGGGCTTGTAGTTCCACTTTTCCCATTATAAAACTCAGAATACAGGTCCCAGAATGCAAAGAAAACCCAGGACAGGATAAGCACCTACAGATTAGAATGGGTCATGCTGGTAACTATGTTACTGCACACTGAGCACACAAAATACCCATAGCATTTCCCAGTGGAACGCACTCCCTTCTCACCTAAGACAGATCGAATCCCACCAAGCTTTCCGCAAAGCCATCAAAACTAAGCTCTTTAACTGAAAGCTCTAAACCTAGTACCGCCCTTCGAAGGTAGAACTTCCATACTGTTTTTCTTTCTCTGCCTGACACGTTTTTCATTCTGTATGTCATGTAATCTGTAACTAACTAAGGAGCCTAAGGTCGCTTGAACCAGTATGTCAAACCTCTTACATATTCCTGTAACAGCGCCTCGATGCCGCTGGTCTGCAAGTTGCGCGATACAAATATAAATAAATAAATAAATGGAGGTCTACTCCATTACAGCCAGACAATTCTGTGCGTGGTGGTTTCTTTCGCACCAACTTGAAAGTGAATGGGCGCGAGTCACATTAGCTATTGTGATTAATCGACTGGGGATAAAAAACGAACACAATTGTCAGTAAGGGTTTGTTTGTTGGTTTCTGATGAGTGGCGTATATTCGTGGACTCAATTCCAATTGATTTGAACCCACTGCATTGCTGGACATTTCAAATACCAAATTCTGCACTAATACTTGCCTTTAAATGTCTACAAATCAAAAGAAAAATATGGCATACAACAGTCTTTTCAGACCCAAAAAGGCCTTTTGGCGTGAACGCTTTGAAAGCCAGCTTTTCCCCTGGATTTTAATGGTATGCCAAGCACTATCAGTCAAGAAATAAACGTGCGCCATTATTTCCTTTTGTCGTTTTGGCAATAGAAGCAGAAAAGATATTCCACTAGCCCAAAAAATTACTATGCTGCGCCATAGCTGGGATTAATTTCCTGTGCCTGGGAGAAAAAGCCCATTGATCGTTCCGACCAATCAGGAAATTAAAGTCTACGAGAAACGCAGTCACTGGGGAGCACAGATACATTAAACGTGAGCTTCTGCCTTCGTGATCCAGCGCACATGCCTGTCCCCCTCACGCGTCATATTTGGGAAATAGATATTTTAATCGAAAGGTAAGCCCGCTCTATAGCACGCCACATTTTTCTAGCGATAGGGATTTTCCCCAGGATCACACAATTTGGTCGAGTAGGGGAGCTCAGGCAGCAATAAAACCCACAATGAATCCCAAAACAAACAACTTGTTCACTAAAACGCACTGCCTCCTTTAATAGTAAAACTGGATCACAGAACTAGGGCTTTAAGTGGGCTGGGGCTAAGCCCCGGCAAGCTCATAAATCTTGTTCTGAGGCGGGGCACTGCCAGGGTTCACTAATCTCCCTTGGCAGCCCCGGCTGCTACTGGAAAAGGCTTTTTTCGCCTAAAACTTGATGCTCTTGCTCATGTGCGAGAGCTTCAGGCTTCAGAAAAAAAAATGCCTTTAATCTCTTCAAGCAAGAAAATGCCAGTGGGCCAGCCGGCACCACCATTACAGAAGAAATTTGAGGCCTTTTTTTCTAAAGCCTGAAGCTCACACTAATTTGTAAGAGTTCCAGCCTTTAGGAAAAAAGGCCACGGCTTCCAGCGGCCTCACCTTTTCAGCCTTAATGGTGAAGCTGTCCCTCCCCAGGCATGCCTGGCGAGGGACAACGCCACCATTAAGGCTGAAAAGGGGAGGCGCTGTCTGCTGCCCGGCAAGCCGTTAGAAAATAAATGCAGATCAGCACCCCCCTGATCTTTACAAAAGGCTGCCTATAGCCCATTGAGCCACAACTCGTCAAAGGGGTGTGGCCTAACAAGTCGGCAAGCGGTCCCCTGCCATTAGACCACGCCTCCTTGATGGACCCCAGTTTTTTTCCCAGTGCTGCTTAAGGCACTGCACAGAACCATGCTACCCAAGTAGTCAAACCAAAGATTGCATTGCATCAGTAATAAACGACAGGCCAAATGCAATGGGACCTTTGCGGTCTAGCATCTTGTTAAGAGTCAGACAGTAACTTTGACAACGTCGTTGGCAGAGAGGGAAAATGCGAAGAAGTCAGTGCATTTGCAAGATGCACTCGATCAAATCTTAGTGGAACATATTTGCCCTCATGTGTCTGCAAGATCTTCCTGCAAACCTAAGAGCTTGGTTGGTAATGCAACAACCTCCCTGTGCGTGTTGTCCCACAAAAACAAGCTCCTCTTCAGCAGAGATGCCTCGGGGTGAGGTGCGCTATACAAATGTCAAAATAAATAAATAAATAAATACATAAATAAAATAACGCATGAAAAACATCCCATGCAGAACAACCACGGATCAGGGAACTACAGTGTGACTGCCGGCCACTGCCCAGCGACAGGACCTGGATGAAAGGAAGATCAGGAGTTCGAGTTGGGAATAGGGATTAGCAACTAGGTGGTGACCTCCCACTGTCTTTTCATCCACCCCAGTCTCTCGTGTTCTTCAGCACTCAGATGGCTTAAAGATTAAAGGATTTTGAAAATATATATATACTGTAACATTCTTGTTATATGGCACCCTTGTGTGGTGGGGAGAATCAAGTGTATAAGATAATACATTACCCTCGAGAGCCAAGAAAGGGAGTAAAAAGGCTGCATAACAAAGCATCCTGGACGTTTGCTCCAGTTACAGGCACCCTAGCACCTGGAATGCTCTGTGATTGGGGTTTTATAACTTTGTTATCTAGAATTGTATTTATTTATTTATATAGCGCACCAAACCCATAGGCGTCTGGGCGCATCTTAGTTACATTCAGTTTCAACGCAGAGTGACATAGTGATTACAAAACGTTCATATGTCATAGTTAGTTACACATGGGAATGGCATGAGTCATACAGTAACGATTCACAACGAGACGTAGCACAGCAGAAATTGACAGTGTAATTACAATCATCGGCAGGAGCAGTAATGTATATTACATTACTACACGTGAGCGAACAGCCAAGTTTTAAACTTTTTTCAAAAAGTCCAGTAGGGTGGTTCCTCTCTTAAGGTCAGGGGCAAGGAATTCCAAAGCGTTTTGGCGCTTGTACTGGGAATCTGCTGCCTCCAGCTTTTTGTAGTTTAAATCTGAATCATCTGAAATGCTACTATGAATGGGCATGAACTGTGCCAGTTAATAGAGCCTTCTGGATAATGTGTGCCAGGTAACGCCGCTTTCCATGTGTATATAGAAAACTGGTGCTGTGTTTCATGTCCCCAACCAGTACGCAAAAGGGAAGTGTTTCTTTGTGGGATTGGACATTCCCCTATGCCCCCCTACTTCATTCATGTTGTGGTTTCCCGGCTGGGTGATGGGGGAGGTATTCAAAGGATACGCCTTTATGAAAAATACAAAGCTGGAGAATATACATGTATGTACTGGTGGTTTCTCGGACACTGCTTGGATCCACAAGCTAGCACTAAAAATGACACTGCATGAGAGTAGCCTGAGCAGAATGCTAGGCTACCGTGCACTGTACGAGCGTAGCTTGAACAGGATGCTAGGCTACTGTGAACTAACTGTATGAGCGTAGCTTAAACAGGATGCTAGGCTATTGTTCACTGTATGCGCATGGACTGAACAGGATGCTAGGCTACTGTGCACTGCATGAGCAAAGACTGACCAGGATGCTAGGCTACAGTGCACTGTATGAGTTTAGCTTGAACAGGATACTAGGCTACTGTGCACTGCATGAGCAAAGACTGACCAGGATGCTAGGCTACAGTGCACTGTATGAGTGTAGCTTGAACAGGATACTAGGCTACTGTGCACTGCATGAGCAAAGACTGACCAGGATGCTAGGCTACAGTGCACTGTATGAGTGTAGCTTGAACAGGATGCTAGGCTACTGTGCACTGCATGAGCAAAGACTGACCAGGATGCTAGGCTACAGTGCACTGTATGAGTGTAGCTTGAACAGGATGCTAGGCTACTGTGCTCTGCATGAGCAAAGACTGACCAGGATGCTAGGCTACAGTGCACTGTATGAGTGTAGCTTGAACAGGATGCTAGGCTACTGTGCACTGCATGAGCAAAGACGGAAACAGGATGCTAGGCTCTCACGCACTGCATGAGCAAAAACTGAACAGAATGCTGGGTTACCGTGCACTGCATGAGCAAAGACTGAACAGGATGCTAGGCTACAGTGCACTGTATGCACAAAGCTTGAACAGGATGCTAGACTGCTGTGCACTGTATGCGCATGGACTGAACAGGATGCTAGGCTACTACGCACTGTATGAGCAAAGCATGAACAGGACGCTAGGCTACCATGCACTGCATGAGAAAAGCTTGAACAGGATGCTAGGCTCTCATGCACTGAATGAGCAAAGACTGAACAGGATGCTAGGCTACAGTGTACTGTATGCACAAAGCTTGAACAGGATGCTAAACTCTGACGCACTGTATGAACGTACAGGAACAGGGCGCTAGGCTATCGTGCACTGTATGAGCAGAGACTGAACAGGATGCTAGGCTCCCATGCACTGTATGAGCAAAGACTGAACAGGATGCTAGGCTACCATGCACTGTGTGAGCGTAGCTTGAACGGGATGCTAGGCTACTGTGCACTGTATGCTCATGGACTGAACAGGATGCTAGGCTACCATGCACTGTATGAGCAAAGCGTACACTGTATGAACAAAGACTGAACAGGGCTCTAGGCTACCATGCACTGCATCAGCAAAGACTGAGCAGGACGCTAGGTTACGATGCACTGTATGAGCAAAGACTGAACAGGACGCTAAGCTACCAGGCACTGCATGGGCAAAGACTGAACAGGACGCTAGGCTACCATGCACTGCATGAGCATAGCCTGAACAGGACATAGGCTACCATGCACTGCATGAGCATAGCCTGAACAGGACATAGGCTACCATGCACTGCATGAGCGTATCCTGAACAGAATGCTTGGCTACCATGCACTGCATGAGCAAAGCATGAACAGGATGCTAGGCTACCATGCACTGCATGAGCAAAGCATGAATAGGATGCTAGGCTACCATGCGTTGAATGAGCGTAGCCTGAAAAGGATGCTAGGCTACATGCACTGCATGAGCAAAGCTTGAACAGGATGCTAGGCTACCATGCACTGCATGAGCGTAGCCTGAAAAGGATGCTAGGCTACCATGCACTGCATGAGCAAAGACTGAACAGGATGCTAGGCTACCGTGCACTGCATGAGTGCAGCCTGACATGATGCTAGGCTACCATGCACTGCATGAGCGTAGCCTGAACAGGATGCTAGGCTACCATGCACTGCATGAGCAAAGCATGAACAGGACACTAGGCTACCATGCACTGTATGAGGAAAGACTGAGCAGGATTCTAGGCTACCACGCACTGCATGAGCGCAACCTGAACAGGATGCTAGGCTACCATGCACTGTATGAGCAAAGCTTGAACAGGATGCTAGGCTCTCACGCACTGCATGAGGAAAGACTGAACAGGATGCTAGGCTACTGTGCACTGCATGAGTGCAGCCTGAACAGGATGCAAGGCTACCATGCACTGTATGAGCGTAGCCTGAACAGGATCCTAGGCTACCATGCACTGTATGAGCGTAGCCTGAACAGGATGCTAGGCTACCATGCACTGTATGAGCGTAGCCTGAACAGGATGCTAGGCTACCATGCACTGTATAAGCAAAGCATGAACAGGATGCTAGGCTACCATGCACCGCATGAGCAAAGACTGAACAGGATGCTAGGATACCATGCACTGCATGAGCAAAGACTGAACAGGATGCTAGGCTACCTTGCACTGCATCAGCAAAGCATGAACAAGACGCTAGGCTACCATGCACTGTATGAGCAAAGCATGAACAGGACACTAAAATAGCATGCACTGTATGAGCAAAGCATGAACAGGACGCTAGGCTACCATGCACTGTATAAGCAAAGCATGAACAGGACGCTAGGCTACCATGCACCGCATGAGCAAAGACTGAACAGGATGCTAGGCCACCATGCACTGTATGAGCAAAGACTGAACAGGATGCTAGGCTACCATGCACTGCATCAGCAAAGCATGAACAAGACGCTAGGCTACCATGCACTGTATGAGCAAAGCATGAACAGGACGCTAGGCTACCATGCACCGCATGAGCAAAGACTGAACAGGATGCTAGGCTACCATGCACTGCATCAGCAAAGCATGAACAAGACGCTAGGCTACCATGCACTGTATGAGCAAAGCATGAACAGTACACTAAGCTACCATGCACTGCATGAGCATAGCCTGAACAGGATACTAGGCTACCATGCACTGCATCAGTAAAAAATTAACAGGACGCTAGGCTACCATGCACTGCATCAGTAAAACATGAACAAGACGCTAGGCTACCATGCACTGTATGAGCAAAGCATGCACAGGACGCTAAACTAGCATGCACTGTAGGAGCGTAGCCTGAACAGGATGCTAGGCTACCATGCACTGTATGAGCAAAGCATGAACAGGACACTAGGCTACCATGCACTGTATGAGCAAAGCATGAACAGGACGCTAGGCTACCATGCACTGTATGAGCAAAGACCGAACAGGATGCTAGGCTACCATGCACTGCATGAGCAAAGACTGAACAGGACGCTAGGCTACCATGCACTGTATAAGCAAAGCATGAACAGGACGCTAGGCTACCATGCACTGCATGAGCAAAGACTGAACAGGATGCTAGGCTACCATTCACTGCATCAGTAAAACATGAACAAGACGCTAGGCTACCATGCACTGCATCAGTAAAACATGAACAAGACGCTAGGCTACCATGCACTGTATGAGCAAAGCATGAACAGGACACTAAGCTACCATGCACTGCATGAGCATAGCCTGAACAGGATGCTAGGCTACCATGCACTGCATCAGTAAAACATGAACAGGACGCTAGGCTACCATGCACTGCATCAGTAAAACATGAACAGGACGCTAGGCTACCATGCACTGTATGAGCAAAGCATGAACAGGACGCTAAGCTAGCATGCACTGTAGGAGCGTAGCCTGAACAGGATGCTAGGCTACCATGCACAGTATGAGCAAAGCATGAACAGGACGCTAGGCTACCATGCACTGTATGAGCAAAGCATGAACAGGACGCTAGGCTACCATGCACAGTATGAGCAAAGCATGAACAGGACACTAGGCTACCATGCACAGTATGAGCAAAGCATGAACAGGACGCTAGGCTACCATGCACAGTATGAGCAAAGCATGAACAGGACGCTAGGCTACCATGCACTTCTTTCTGGTTGGTCTGAAAAAGTACAACCTGTGAGCATGATTTATTGTTAGGCTTAAAACTGTTATAACACTTACCAAACATATGAGCACCTCCTGTGCTAGCATTAAGCATAATAGTCTTAGGCCCTGATTCATGGAATTATTTGCGTGTAAAACAGGGATTTGCGGGCAGAATGGCACGCAAATCACTGTTTTACACGCAAATAATTCCATGAATCAGGGTCTGAGTGCGCCGTCACTGTCACAGGATAATGACTGAGCTTAGTTATTCCCTGAGGTGAAGACGAGGGCTATAAGTTGTGAAAGGGCATTATTCCACACTATAACCCCACTCGAGGTCTATAAAGCTATTAGCACATGGCTAAAGGGAAGCACATTTATTGTAGGGTAAAAATGAGCACACACAAATAACTTGCAATGATAATTTAATGAACATGGTAACAGTAAAATGTACACATTTAGTGGCTCACTGCAGTTGTTTAAGTTTGGGGAAAAGAAGTGCACATGCCCCTCTGCCTTTGCACAGCTAAAGTAAATTGCTTCTTTGATTGCTTGTCTAGCTGCTGCTTAAGTACGAATGTCTGGAATGGAGGTCTATATCAGGAATTATAGACTGCGATCTAGGCATTCTGATTGGCTGGGAGCAGGTCTATAATGGGATCCAAGTGCTAATTAAGCTTTATAGACCCCCCCCCACGCCCCCCGAAGGTCATAGAAGTTATGGGCCCAGAAGACCAAATTAACGAGGTTTACAGTCCCTTAACTCCCAGTACGGACCTTGGGTGGAGGCTAAGAAGGTATTGTAACCTGCTACAAAGGGGAAAAAGGGTACATTGAACAATAAAGAAGTGTGCTTTGAACAATGATATACAAATCCCCCTAGAAGGTTGTGCGGAATAGGCAGCGTCCATCTGCAGCATGGGAGACCTGTCTGCATTGTGAGGAAGTGGCACCGGGGAGAAACCTGAATGAGTGAAGAGGTGGCACTGGGGGAAACCTGAATGAGTGAAGAGGCGGCACTGGGGAGAAAACTGAATGAGTGAAGAGGAAGCAGCGGGAGAAACCTGAATGAGTGAACAGGCGGCACCGGGGAGAAACCTGAATGAGTGAAGAGACAGCAGCAAACCAGAATGAGTGAAGAGGCGGCACTGGGGAGACACCTGAATGAGTGAAGATGCAGCACCAAACCTGAATGAGTGAAGAGGCGGCACCGGGGGAAACCTGAATGAGTGAAGAGGCAGCACTGGGTAGAAACATGAATGAGTGAAGAGGCGGCACCGGGGAGAAACCTGAATGAGTGAAGAGGCGGCACTGGGGAGAAACCCGAATGAGTGAAGAGGCGGCACCGGGGAGAAACCCGAATGAGTGAAGAGGCGGCACTGGGGAGAAACCCGAATGAGTGAAGAGGCGGCACTGGGGAGAAACCTGAATGAGTGAAGAGGCGGCACTGGGGAGAAACCTGAATGACTGAAGAGGCGGCACTGGGGAGAAACCTGAATGAGTGAAGAGGCGGCACTGGGGGAAACCTGAATGAGTGAAGAGGCGGCACCGGGGGAAACCTGAATGAGTGAAGAGGCGGCACCGGGGGAAACCTGAATGAGTGAAGAGGCGGCACCGGGGGAAACCTGAATGAGTGAAGAGGCGGCACCGGGGAAACCTGAATGAGTGAAGAGGCGGCACTGGGGAGAAACCTGAATGAGTGAAGAGGTGGCACCGGGGAGAAACCTGAATGACTGAAGAGGTGGCACTGGGGAGAAACCTGAATGAGTGAAGAGGCGGCACCGGGGGAAACCTGAATGAGTGAAGAGGCGGCACTGGGGTGAAACCTGAATGAGTGAAGAGGCGACACCGGGGGAAACCTGAATGAGTGAAGAGGCGGCACCGGGGGAAACCTGAATGAGTGAAGAGGCGGCACCAGGGGAAACCTGAATGAGTGAAGCGGCGGATGCAGACACAGGAAGAGCTGGAGCTGAAAGGGCCTTGTGGTTAGGAAGGGTAGAGGAGCATGGTGTAGGAAATAGCAGAGAGCAGAGGCAGCTCCGGGTAAGTGATGCAGAGTTCTCCATTGGTTAATCAGCGAGTTAGACGCTCTCGTATAGCCACCAAATTGGCCAATGGGGAAACGGACATTACACATGCTAGTTGATCTGTTCAAAATGTGAAAGAAAACATTGTGATGATAACATTCATTACACTTTTGCCATCCAGCAAAGTTCTGGCTATGGCAATTAAACTTAGCTACACATTTTTAGTTATCCATGATAGGACCATGAAAGCTTGCAATGGATAAGATACTGATATAATGTAAAAGGAGAGGGACGCGGAATGGCCTTTGGCCCAATTTGCAATCAGGAGGTGGGGGTGAGTCCTGATAGCCCATCTGTTGAAGGCACAGTCCAATGCTAGTGTTCCTGCTCGCAGAACAGTTTCTTATAAAACGAGGAGGAAATGCATCTCCTTCTGAAATGTAATAATATTTGGGGTTCCTGCTGTCTGGAAGAACAGCATGTACGGAGTTCCTTAGCTTTAATCTTTTGTGGGGCGCAGCAAGTTCTTTGAGTAGACTATCTGTGTTAGTCCGTGGATAGTAGTAGCCCCTAGGCGGAAGGCCTCCTTGACAAGTTTCACAGTTCCATGCATGACACCTCGAGCCAGTCCTGCTTTTTGCTCCCAGCTGCATGCTGGAATATGTAGTTTCGTTTTTTTCCTGTTGCAAGGGTGGGCCTACAAGTCCTAGCATGCAGTGCAAAAAGAAACACAGGATTTGCTCAATGATAGCGCACAGAACTGGGAATCCTAGCAGCTATGGAAAGGTGTTATTAGTTTCAGGGCACGCTCACTGATGAGGAGTCGCACAGGAAAAAGATTCTGTCTCTGTCAGGCCTGCCTGTAGCTCTCTGTCCCTACTGGAAAACTGGTGTTTCCCGGGCCTGAAAAAATGCTGGTGCCGGAATTACCAGCATTTGGTCCGGACTGGGGAAGTTATAACGACCCCCTAAGAGTTGAGAACCATGAGTAAAAACACCATGTCCTTAATGATCTTCTGGTGGCTCTACGCTTTACTTGTAATCTGGGGTTCAGTCATACCGAGCTTGCATTGAAGCCCCAAGAACCGAAGAGATTCTAGCATTCTTGCTTTGGCCCCTGAAATGTGAACCAATAGTTCAGAAGCACAACAGCATGCTCTATAAATATATGAACATACCATAATTAGCCAATATCATCCCCTACTGTTAATAATAGCAGGGTCCGTGCATGACTTCTCATCAGTACATTGCTGTACTGTTCCAAAGCACTCAGAAGCTGTCATCAGGCGGCACGTTGGCGCTACTTTAAGTAAACACACAAAGAAAAATATGCATGTACAAAATCAGGAAACGATATCGGCTGTTAGCAATGCTAAATAAAGAAAAATAATGGAGAAGAATTTCACTGGGATTCATCTACAAGAGAACAATAATACACAGCCGACAAAATTCAGGAAGTTAGTTAACATGTCCAAGGGAAAAAAGATCTCCTAGTTTGCACAGAAGGAAGCATTTAAATAGAGGCAGAGACCGCTCGATCGCCGACCGCTCTGGTTCCTCTAGGTGGGAGTCAGACTTAATCGACTAGCAGAGGATCAGATTCAAGTTGTCTTAGGGAGACCCCGAGGCCCACTCCTCTCCCAGAAGCGAGCGGCCTGCCATGTCAGAAGTCGCAGAAATGCAGCATATGCTGGGCAGAAAGCTGCCAATGGGCTACATGTCATGTGGTGCACCTTCTGCTATGCCATGCTTGACAAATGTAGACTTTGCAGCCGACAACTGGCTACACCGAAAAAAGGTGAGTAGAACTCTACATCTCATTGTTGCCAAAGACCCAAGTAATATTTCCAGCCAGCCAGTATTTCAGGGTCAAGGCTCGTATTTGAAGGCAGAGCAGGATTGGTAGGAAATAATTGTTAGTCTTCAATTATCGGTCTCAGGATTCATATTAGGGTGCATGCCAAGAGATCATTAAGAGAGATCTAGACTATTTCTATGGCACTAATAAAGCAAACAGAGGCCTACTTTCAATCTTAGACATGAATGAATGAATTCCATTCATCTAATCATGTTACTGATCAGTTCATCAGATCACTTGCACTTAGAAGAATTAGATGATAGGTAGCCTGAGCTCATCACGACAGGTGATGTGTGTGTCACAAATTTCTGTCTTTTTCCTTCCGATACTTTTTCACACAAATTCCATTTCCAGCTCTGAATACCGGGCTCTCCAGCACGGAGGCTAGGATATATATAACCACTAACGTGCAATGTTTACCAGCGAATCAATCACGTTTGCCTAGTTTGCATAATGACGCTAACTACAAAATAATTTCCTTTTATGACCATCTACTAGGTGTTTTCGAGCTGAAAATGTTAAAAAAAACAATTAAGACTCTACGACCTTTCGTCTAAAGTTATAAGCGATATGATCCCAATGTAATTTCAATCATACATTTCTATTCGTATTTACCAATTATGATATGTCAACTCCAGTAAATCTGCCCAGCAACCGAACATCTGGTAGGAGCTCCTTCCTGTTAGCCCAGCGCTGGAGTTTTCATGACCCCTGTGAATGCTTGATTCTCGGCAAATGTTCTTTGTAGCTAAGGTGGCATGTATGTTTTATTGATTTCCATCCCACTTCCTTTGGTGATTGCCAGACCTGGAAGCCCCTTTGAGGCATACCTCCAGTCCTGTTAAATTCCTTTTTTCTTCAGGAGAGGCCTAGCTGATTGCGATATCAGGTTAGCTGAGACGGGACCACTGGTCCGAATTAATTCAATGTCCATTAAAGGATACAAGCCCAAGCACTCAGACAGGTGTAAGTTGTAAATGGTTGACATTTGTTTTTACTGCAGAGCCGGATAATCCGCACCAGCCATTCATCAGCAGTTATGGTTCTGTTTCTAGAGCCTTGAGTTTGATTTCCTTGTGGGAAGGCAAACCACACCCTCGTTCGCCATTTGTCCAATGTTACTTTATTCACCAGTGTAGCCTTCCCTTCCTTTCTCCGTTTATAACGTTGTATTCACTTATTTTATAAGTATCTGTTGGTTTTACAATGCTGATTCTCTCGAAATAAAAACAAATGCCAGCAGAAGAATGCACGCTCAGATTCGCTTTTGGGCCTTCTAAGAAAGGCTGTGCTTTCTCATCCCAGATTAGACTATTTCTACATTTATTTATTTTTATTCAAATTTGATACTAATATTCTTAATACAAAGGGAGATGAAACAACCAAAATCATATCCAAGCATTATAAAACAGCTCAACATTACACCCCCCTTTGATACCCTGCTACCACCCACCACCCACTCCCCTCCTCTCTGGTATAGGTTAAATAAAATCCCTTGGCCAGTAAGAGTAACACGTCCCCTCATGTGCAGCATGGGAAAATAAACTAGCATAAGGCAACTCCAAGACAGACCTCCAGCAATGTCTCACCATACTGAATCCTAAATCTATTCCCCAATAGGGAAGGGCCAAGATCCACTTCTCCACTAGCCCTTCCAGCATTAGATCCTCCACAAGCCCCCAAAACCATTAGACTTCACATGGGCATAAACCTGGAGCAAGACCCACTCCATTTGATCTCTATTTCCACACTGTTACCATAAAAGACTGCAATAATCCTTTCCATTCCATAAATGTTCTTAACTGTATTGACCCATCCCACTTTCCCTGGCAGCAATAACCTATTCCAATACATGGCCGACATGCTGTAGCCGCCAACAGCAGAAAGTTCACCCTGTGAGATAAGCTCTTATACTCCCCCCTCAATTTCCTCCAACCCAAACACAAGCAGTGCTGTCTGCTCTCGTGAGACTCTGTCTATCTCCTGTATCCAAGCAAGCACATCGGTCCAGTGCACCTTAGCACACTCCCATCACATATGCCAGTAATCGGCCCGAGCAGCACAATCATGCCAACAAAATGGGCTTGCTATTCCTCCATTTTAATAAAGGTTGGCTGGATTCTTCCATGCGACTGAAAAGGTTCATGTTTGTGCTTCTCCTTTAACTTTGGGCAAAGAGTTTGATTATAAGTGGGCTGCTAACATTGTACATTCCCTCACGCAGCTCACATTTTGATTTTAAACAGGCATTTTCTCTGCACCCTTTTTCTTCTGGATAGATTTCCGTGCACAATCAATGGGTGAACCTGGCACACATGGGGATGTCAGGAGTGTAAAAGAAGCAAAACCAATTGCACAGCAAAGTTGTAATGCCACTACAAAGACAACACATATTGGTATGGATACATATTATCTCTGTTGTCTCTGTATGTATATTTGAATCCAGCTAGAACATCAGTGGCAATTTCTACTATTGGTTTGTTGGCTGGTGGGATAGGCTGAACTGGCAGAATCTGCCTGTGCAAGCCAACATTAGGTATACTTTGGCTGGGGCTATGGCCAGCACGTCCCTCTATGACATATGATATGATAGGTTATTTATAACATGCTTAATACCCAGAGGTTTGCAAGGCCGGGCCTGGGGATAGAACCTGTGTTGCTCCGTGTTGTTTTGACGTCTAGGAAGAGGTGGAGAGACAGAAAGTACGGAATAGATCCCCACAGGCACGAGACCATTGCAACTCATCAAGGCTGTAGACTAGGATGGGATGCTGGGGCTAAGAGCCAGGACTGTGAAACACGGAGGTGGCGAGAGTATCCCACGTCAAGCCATAGAAAGAGTAAGTTGGCCAGCCCATTGGTGGTCACTTTGGGGATGTGTTCGCCGACGTTTCACCCCGGCACCTGCCTTTGCCAAGGCCTAGCGGGCAAGCACACAAAGGGCCCGTAGACCCAGCTAGAACGTCTTCCCCAGAACGGAGGATGAGAAGCAGAGGACTTGAAGCGAACACCCAAGGAGTCAGGAAAGAACTGTAGCGGGCCATGTAACCCATAGGCCTATGAGCAAATGAGAGAGCAATGTACCGAGGAAGGGAAGAGTGGCTGGCTTCATCGCGGGCTTCACAGATTTCAAGCTCTCCTTAATTCAAATACTGTCCATTTCTTTTGTTGTTTTACCCAGAAGAAGTCACTCTGGTAACTTTGAAGTGCATTTTGGAGGGAGTGTTTCTAAATTTGGCACCAAACTAGCTGGCCCATTTAATGTATATTTCCGTATCTGTCTGATCTTGGTCCTTCTCGGCTTCGAAACACTCCTCAGTTGAAAGATCCTAGTGTTCTCTCATTTTAAAAATCTCCAGCGTGTTTGCTGTTTGTACAGTCACAGAAGGTGCTGAGAATCCCCGAGACTGGCAAGAGGCTCCATAAACCGAGTGCGACTGGCAGGAGAGAGGCTTGAGAAGGCCTGAGACAGAGCGAGCTGAGGGCTATGTGTCCGTTAGGTGCGCTAAATAAATAAATAAATAAATAAAATAGTGGGAGCTGCATAGAAAATTGGGCTGTACATCCTTTAAAGATACATTCAAACTGCAGAACAAACTGGCCTCTATATCCCTGGAAAGCGCTGCGAGAGCTGCATACAGAGCTGGGTGTGATTATCTCTGGAATATGTTGCTCGAGATGCATAATGAGCCAGACTCTAGGACCCTGAAGGTCACTGTGAGAGCTGCACATTGAGCCGAGTGCTGCTTTCCTGACTAGATGGATGGTGAGGTGAGAGCTGGGGGCTACATACCTGGAAGGTCTGTGCCATAGTGAGAGATGGGCAGCGATCTGGGTGCTATGCCTGGAAGATCCAGTGCAAGTTGCATAATAACCCGGGCGCCTTAAGGCACAATGCATGATGCAGGGCGAGCTTGGTACAGGACGTGCTGGGTGCTACATGTTTGAGGAATTGTGCAGAGTTTGGATACCTAGCGAGCTAGGCACTATATTCCTGCGTGCAAGGCACTATAACCCTGAGATTGTCAGGTGGATTCAAAGCATGCTGGATGCTATAACCCAGAAACTGAGAAGAAGAACAAGAAGTGTGCTGTGCTATATCCCCCCGAGACTGATGGGGAAGCTAGGAGCGCGAGGTAATGCTGGGAGGAGGGGTATCCCCAGGTCAAAAATATTTTCTCTCGTTCCCTGTATCTTAGGATCAGAGCACTGAAAGAAATAAAAACATTTTTTAAACTGTTTGTTTCTGGGACAACTCAACGTCCCATAGAATGATTATGACCAAACTCAATGCCACCATGCAGAAAGCTGCAAAGCACGGCACCAGCACAGAAACACTATGCTGGCTTCACTAGGCCCAGAAGAGAAAGGGCGGCGTTGAGGATGTGCTGCTCCAAACCCCTAAACGAGTACGTCGTTGGGGGCGTAGTGGCGGAGGTACTGTGGGGGAACAGGAGAACATGGTGTGCTTTGGGGTGGGGAGAAAAACGTAGGGTTGTGCAGTGCCCTGAAAGTAGAAAGCACAGACCCAAGGATGCCATTGAGATAAATAACCACAGACGATCATTTGAGGAGTGGGCGCCAGCTGCTGCCAGAAGGGCGTTGTCTCGCCGGCATTTACACCTTTATCCGACACCACACGTGCCTGGAATGGGAGTATGTTGGCATGTTTGATATGTTGTTGCCATAAATAAATGATAGGTTAGAGGGGTTACCCAGGGCTGGCTTTAGGCATGGGCGACCTAGGTAGTCGCCCTTTTCACCACATCAGCCCCCCATTAACTTCCCTGCCCCGCCAGCTCGGAGGAGTCTTTCAGCTGGTGTTGTGGGTGAAGGTGCCCTATTGAAATAAAATGAAATGCACCCTGCCGGGCGCTCCAGCATGGGAGTGGAGTGCTTTTTATTTCAATAGGGCACTGCTGCGTATGGGGCAGCCTTTCAAATGCTGCCCCATGCTGGTCTATTTAAGTGATTAACTCCTGTGGGGCGCTGTTGCGCTGAATGCCGAGCTCCGGACTGGGGAATACTTTAACTTAAAAAATAACCGCATTCAAGCAGCAAATCCTTTTTTCCTTGCAGTGGCTTCTGTGGGCACCCGCATACCACACCCTTACCAACTTGTAGGTCGGAGGACCCCCTGTGACCGAGGCGGCGACCGAGACAGTGGGCATTGCTGTGCGCGCCTGACTCGACCCGCACAGCTGCTCCAGCGCCTCCGGTTTCTTCATCCACTGTATGCCGTGGCGCGGCTGGCCCTCGTGGGGGAGGGGCGCTGCGGCCCTGAGGACGCGACAGGAGGCCATATTTGGACCTGGGGAGTTTGCGCCCCCCGGTGCTGCTCCGGCTCCGGAGGTGATCAACCGTGGGACTGCGGGCCCCAGCCATCCAGCCCGAACTGTGATCCGGACGCCTCGGTCCCTTCCCGCCCTTCGGGCTGGGCTGCGGGGAGGACTGTGGCATTGCTGTTGGGGCCGCGCTGGTGCGCTGGTTGTCTGCCCCCCCTGGCTGCTCCCATCCTCGGACACACAGCACGGTAAGAGCCCCCGGGGAGGAGAGGTACCCCACGACGGGTTGCACCTGTGCATCGGCAGTGCTGTTCCTTGCGGCCGCCGGGGCTTCCTTGCCCCCCCCCCGCGGTCTGGATTGGCGGCTGGGGTCGGGTAACAAACTCAGCCCGAAGGCACTGGGGGATACTCTCCGCTTTGGCGCTCTGTGGGGAGCGACTCCTGCGCCCAAGAACTGGCATCACACAGAACTGTAAGGAGTCGCCCCCCCACGTACACACATATAAACACTGGTGGCTGCATCCCCGTGTGTCGACGGACGGGACTCATCACTCGCAGCCCCCACTGCCCCTGACACTTTGAGCGTGGCGAATACAGCTTGGGCCCAATCTGTGGTCCTGACCTGGTTGGGCACCGGGCGGTGCGCAACTGCCTTGTGGACACTACATTGAACGGGCTACCGTATAGCAGAGCCCCCACTGAGCGGCCCCTCCCAACCTCTACTGACGCTATAACGAACTTGATCGGGGAGCACCGGGGCTGGTGGCACATTCATAGGCAGACAAGACTGAGATATAATCTTCGCCAGGACAATTTCATAAGTGCCAAGTAACGTGAAGATACTGTCAATCACCCCGCTGGGGCCCCATATCATTTCTCTTTTGCCACAGACCGGCACTGAACACTGGCACTCATACTGCATAAGTTTTGTCCACATGGCTACCACTGCTGGTGAGCGGCCCCCTGCCTATGCACCCTCCGAGTGGTCCCTGTGGCCACTATTGGAAGTGCTGATCACTGGTACCGGCAGGGCTGATATCTGGGGTGTGCCAGTGGGGTGCCTGTGCTAGGAAACAATTGTAACTGATCGTACGGACAAGCCCCCCAAAGATGGCCGGCATCATAAATTAGCCAGCAGACTCCGACACGGCCCAGCTAAAGCCATTCAACACCCGCGGGTGCTGGGAACGGATTGCCCTGCGTGGGGGCACTCAAGCATCTTATTGAACTCCGCCGCTGGGGGAGGGGCTGGGATCTGGTGTTTTGGAACAAATTAATTATTTGGCCCCTCGGACCCGGTGCACTTCGGGGGACTGCCGGGCCTCGCGCTCCACCCTCGGCTTCTGCCCAATATCGGCTCAATCGTCTAGCCAGCCCGCAGCCAAACGGGACTCTCCGATCCCCCTACAACAGGCACAAGACGCTCAACTGGAGGCGTGTGGGCACAACATTTGCTGCAGCGCTCACACAACCCTCTGGAGGCGCTAAGGACATATCGCACTCGAGTGGTCCCAAAACAATCCACCTGGCCGGCTGACCAGGGGGGCTTTGGATACTCTGCTACACTCAGAGTGGCAATAACTTTGTCATCTTTGTCCGCCCACACCTGCCCGTGCTCCCAGAGCCTTCCTCCCACCTACACCATGACCAAAGGAGCGGTAACGGGTAAGAAACAAAGCTCCCTGAACATGTTCACAAAGACTCCGGCTAAACCAACGACCGAATCGCTTGATGAGACACCGGCAACATCGTCCACGCCGGCCCAGATGACTCGCAGAAGATGCTGGAATATATTTGCGAGGGGTTCACCACTCTACACTCAAAACTGGATGATATTAATGGCACCATCTCATCTATAAAGGCACATATCAAGAAGACTGATGGCCGGGTGGCAGAGATAGAGACCAGGGTGGGTGCCACTGAAGACGAGCTGGGCTCTCTACGGGCCACGGTATCCTCACTCTCCACTCGGATGCTGGCGGTGGAAAAAAAGAACAATGATTTGTCCCGCTCGAGACGTAATAATTTACGCATTGTCAGGGTACCCGAGGACAATATAAATGAGCCAATGGAAGACTTTGTGGAACACATGCTGATGTCACTCTTAGATTCTCCGAAACTGTCCCCACAGTTCGCAGTGGAGAGAGCCCATCGTTCCTTAATTGCAAAACCAAAGCCTGGCGCACCTCTGCGGCCCATTATAGCCAGAATTTTAAATTTCTGAGACCGAGATGCTCTGCTGAGGGCGGCCAGAGTCAAAGGAGAGCTGTGTCTCGGCGCTGCAAGGATCCATCTCTACCCTGACTTTTCTGTGGCGGTGCAACAGGAACGCAAAACCTTTGTGGCAGTAAAAAAAGGCTACAAGACCATGGGGTTAAATACTCCATGTTATTCCCGCCAAACTAAGGATTGAATACTTGAATCAGACATTTTTCTTTACGATCCCAGAGGAGGCCTCAAAATTTATGGACGAACACTTTCCGGGCTGATCCTCCACCGCGCGATGGAACGCCAAGGTCCGATCATCGCAACCCAAGTCTATTCCCAGGGGCGACGTCATCGTCACCCGCACTTGCAGTTGACACTATGCTCCACCGAAATCCACTCACAATTCAACTTTTGTTTTTCTTCTGAACTGTTAAGCTGTTCACGCTGCTTACGCTAATCACACTGTTTAAATGTACGGTATTGAGAATCTCCGAATACTCTCCCCAGTCCAGTGCGTCACTGCCAGGCCAGCTAACAGGCCCCTAGGCGTTGATGCCGATGAGTTGATTGTTATGGTTGTGGGGGGGTTATCATTCCTCTGTTTGGGGGTGGGATGTGGGTGGGGGGGATCAGGAGTTATGTTAAAAAAGACTTGACAACCACAAGAGATGCCACACGAGTCACAATATTACTTCACAGACATACGGATGCGGCGAAATGCCCGCCCCAGCTGGGCTGGCTTCGGCTACTACCGCGCTACAGACCAGAATTCAACCAACACCTACATGTAAATGGCGGATAGTGGCTTAGCATTAATGAGCTGGAATGTGAGGGGTCTGGGTAACCACAAAAAGATGCGGCAGATACAGCTGTATACCGAGCGCCATGGCATAAAAATCCTGTGTTTACAAGAGACCCATGTCCGCTCTGAACAATGCGAAAAGTTTGCTAAACAATGGGGGCCTCAGAGGTACTACACCAATTATTCCACTCAGAGTCGAGGTGTCCTTACTTTGATCCACAGAAGCCTTAAGTTCTCATGCAGTCACTCATGCAGTCACTCACTGATAGACCCACAGGGGAGATACATACTAGTCCTCGGCAGACTGCAAAATCAAGAGGTAGCTATTTTGAATATCTATGGCCCGAACATTGATGACCCAGATTTCTACCTGCACCTGGCCTCTGTGCTGGAAAGTTATCCCCTGTTCCCTATATTATGGGGTGGTGACTTTAATACCATCCTAGACATAAACCTGGACAGATCAGGCTCTAGACCTCGCCAGCTTTCCAGGGTGGCCCATACCATTCTGACAACACTCCCTCGACTGGCGGTTGTTGATGCCTGGCGTCTCATGTACCCTGATTCTCGTTCATACTCTTACTATTCCTCGGTGCACGACTCACACTCCAGGATAGATAGGTGGCTTATATCAGACATATTGGTCAGGTGCCTGTCTCATCTGGCAATCCTCCCTAGAACGTTATCCGACCACTCGCCAGTGCCCATCCCATTGAACTGGGGTCAAGACTACAATAGAGCAAGGCAGTGGAGGATGAGCTCCCATGCGCTACTTGATCAGGTCTTCTCCTCTGAGATCGAGTCCTCCATTGAGGAGTTCTTTGAGGTCAATACTTATTCATCACAAGCCACCCTTTGGGAATCCTTCAAAGTATATATTAGAGGCATTGCCATCTCCAAAGGTAGTGGTATCCTGAAAGGAATTTGTTCGGAAATCGCTAGCAGCAAATCGTCCCTTGCTGCCCTGGAGTCCCAATATGCCCTAGATCAATCCCCTCAAACACTGGCACTTCTAGGTTCGGAACTAGACGCTTTCTGCAGCTTAGCCGAACGAGAGGTCAAATTCCTAGATAGCCCTCATCTGGTGAGGAAGTACGGCGAGGGAGAGAGACCGGGCAGAGTACTGGCCAGGCTGATCCGCCGATAATTTGGAGCCCCCAACATACCCGATGGTACATTGGCCACCGCACCACAAGACATCAACACAGAATTCATGTCATTCTACTCCTCCCTATATTTGAAAGTTGATGGACCCCAGATATCAGAAATCGACTCCTATCCAGAGAACCTCCCTCTCTCGGTCCTTTCCCCTGACGCCAGTGCTTCCCTTGAGAGACCATTCACTCCCGAAGAACTTATGGAAGCTGTTGAATTGTTGGCATCTGGTAAGGGTATCTGGTAAGGGCCCAGACCCTGATGGCCTCCCCATTGACTTTTATAAAAGATTTAAATCTCTCCTGATTCCACACCTGCTGGTCCTATGGGAAGAGGCATGCGAGAAGTGCATACCCCCCCCCTCTCACTTCATGAGGCAATGATAACAGTCCTCCTCAAACCTGGTAAATCCCCTACCCAATGTGGCTCATACCGCCCCCTTTCACTAATAAACTGCAACGTCAAGCTATATGCCAAACTAGTAGCCACCCGATTAGCCTCATTCATGCCCCACATCATTCACCCTGGCCAAGCGGGATTTGTCCCCGGCAGAACCACCTCCCTGAATCTGAGAAGGCTCTTCAATGTGATCAATAGGATCGGTCCAGGGGTGCAGGCAGTGGCGGCCACCTTAGACATGCAGAAGGCACTTGACTCAGTGTCGTGGGATTACCTGTGGCGAGTCCTGGAGAAATGCAAATTTGGTCCCAACTTTCGCACAGGGTTAAACTGCTATACATCAATCCATCGGCCAGGGTCCGCACTGAAGATAGGTGGTCCGCCCCCTTCCAGATAGCTAGAGGAACACGACAGGGCTGTCCCTTCTCCCCGCTAATATTCGCAATAGGCATGGAACCCTTTGCTGATATGATGCGACAGTCACACTCTCATAGAGGCTTACGCACTACGGGCCAGTCCGATATTGTCTCCCTGTATGCTGATGACGCCCTCCTATATATTCGCTCCCCAGAAACCAATCTTGCCCCGATCCTGAAGGATGTGGTATGCTTCGGACACATGTCTGGACTGAAAGTAAATTGTTCTAAATCTGTCCTATTCCCACTTACAGATTGCACGCAACCCCCCACTGACCTAGGGGGATTCACATGGCCCCAATCCAGCATCACTTACCTGGGGGTGGGGGTTTCCCGACACATGGGTCAGTTGCGGGAGGACAACTACCAGAATTACCTCACAACCCTCACCACCAAAACTGATAGCTGGGCTAGACTCCCTGTCTCCTAGCGGGCCGGATAGGAATACTTAATATGGTGGTCCTACCCCAACTCCTCTACCGATTCACTAATATCCCCCTGTGGCCAGGTGATGACTTCTTTTGTTCGCTACGCAATATCACCACTGCCTTCCTATGGCATTCCGGCGCAGTCCGACTCAAATTGACAACATTGACCGCTCCTATGGAATCAGGTGAGTTTGGCGCCCCTGACTTTATCAGATATTGGTTGGTAGCCCAGTCCCAATTTGCTTCCTACTGGTTCAATACCACAGAACCCCCCACCCCCCCCCATGTTCGGCTGGAGAAACTAGCGGTCAGCGATCGAATAATTGGCTCCCTTATCCTCAAACCCGTCCCAGCTAACCCGGAACCAGAGGACCCAGTAGCTAGTACATCTCTTGCTCTTACCAAGATCTGGAAACTGGTAGACGCCCCACATCCTTCTCACAGGGACCTTCCGCTCTGGAATTTCTTACCAGATGTCCCACACATCCCACAGTCCATTGTATCCCGATGGACTGATGCAGGCTTCCTGACGCTCCGCGATGTCTTTGAACAGGGCATCTTTCTCGAATGGGCGGACCTCCCAAGCGGAAACCATCAGCATGGTTACAATACTCTTCGCTCCGGGAAAATCTTAAAGCCAGATACCCCAACTTCCCTACAATCCCACCTGATGAACTCATAATTGCGGAACTGTGCTCCTTTGAATCCTTTAGGGGGAAAATATCAAGATTTTACACCCTACTGCAGGCCAGAGCTGCCCCCTCCTTTACTAAACTAAGACAAAGGTGGGAAGAGAACCTTGAAATTGAGATCACTGATGAACGCTGGTCCCGAATGTGCGCACGTACCCACAGTGTTTCCTACAACTCTTGCTTTAAGCTAATTCAATTTAAAATGTTGCATAGATATCATCACACTCCAGGTAGATTACACTGCATGTTCAGTGAGCTTTCCTCCAACTGCCCTAGATGAGGTTCTGACCGAGCTCCCTACATTCATATGATCTGGTCCTGCCCGCAACTTGCGCAATTCTGGACCAAAATATGCTCCACATTGTCAGCCGTACTGGATCACACGGTAGACCCATCCCCAGCGCAATGCTTCTTCCATGACTTCCCACAGTTGGCACGCGACTCAAGGAAGCTGGCTGGCCTCTGCATGCTACTGGCTGTACAATGCATATTGATGAACTGGCTTCAACCTAGACCACCCACATATGCACAATGGCTCAGGACAGTCACATGGGCACATGATACGGAGGAGTCCTGGGGTATATTACAACATCCACGCTCGAGACAGAGGGACATATGGCGGAAATTTCATACTTATAGGTCAGCCATGAATCCGAACTCAAACACGGAACCCTTCACCCCTTCCCCCTCCCCCCACTAGTGCCTCCCTGTGAAATCTGACTCTTAGACCCGATGGCCGAGACATCACGCAGGCCCCACCCCCCTCGAAATGTAACTGAAATGCCAGCGCTTTACTGTAAAGTATGCATTGTGTTAAGGCTTTTTTGTCAATTGCATTGTGACCATCTCGGTTAATTGTGTGTTGTCAAGTCAAATAAATAAAGGTTAAAAAAAAAAAGAGATTAACTCCCAACTCCAGCACAGGTGCGGGGAGTTAATCACTTAAATAGTGCAGTGCTGCTAAGGTTTGGCAGCGCTGCTCTATTTAGCAGAGCAACCCAAAATGTGGCACCACCTCCCCGCCTTGAGCGAGGGTGCATGCGCCAAATTTTGTTTCCTCACCCCGGTCGCTGCCAGAGCTAAGGCCGTCCCTGGGGTTACCAATACAGGGTATTTGTGTTTTGTATTTTATTTAGTCTTATATAGCGCTTTACGCCAAAGCGCTGAACATAGGAGCAAAAACGGTACAGAGGATGCTTAAAACAAAGAACAGCACAACAATTGCAAATGCCATCGTTAATCAGATAGCAGAAGATGGACTCTTAGAGCGACCCGAACAAAATGAATAAACAGAGATAGAACGAAGAGAAAGTGGGAGCAAATTCCAATTTAAAAAGGAGCTAAGAGAGAAAAAGAACGGAAACAAGATTGAGCACAAGGAGGACGTGGAACTATAAGAAGGTGATGAGACGTCGAACGAAGTGAACGAGAGGGAAGATAAAAAGAGACAAGTGAAGAGAGATAAGGAGGAGCAAGACCATGACGAGCTTTAAAAACTAGGCATAAAAAGTAAACATTTTTGACAGAGATGAAAAGAAAGCCATCCAAGTTAAGCAAGAGAGACGGAAATAGAGTCACAAGGAGTTTGTGGTGGTGGTACCTGAAGCTCCAGAATGGAAGGGGCTATCAAGGCTGGTGAAAATGATCTCGTGACCTGGGGTCATTTGTCAAACCTCGGCTTCCTGTCGCAGGCTTCAAATTCCAGGGGCCAGATTACAGAAACTTTGCACCAGTTGCACCGTATTAGCACTAGGACAAAGTGTGTGCTAGTGCAAAAAAAACTTAGGACCATACTCGAAAACATTTGCACAGTGACAAGTGCCATTTTTCATGGTATAAGCACTAGTGCAAAAATGTCCCTAGTGAAAGAAATATGCACTTTCAATGCATTTTTGCACCAGGTCAAACTTTGCCATAGTGCTAATACAGTGCATTTTGCACTTGCACCAGAGGAAAGTGTCTGTAATCTGGCCCCAGATATCAGAGAGAAACGTTCTGCGATCAGAATAAGATGTCTACAATTGACCCTCCTAATTGCAGGCTGCACGTCATCAACAGTGAAGTTAAAACAGAAAAGCAAAGGCAACCGGGGCAGAGGGGACTCGGGTTCACGGCCCCTGGCATATCAGACAGAGCGATTGCCACAGACCCCGGCCTCCGCGTCGCCTGGAGTGGCCGGGCCTCATTCCTGGCAGGTCCCGCGGCTTGTTTTGAGGTTTCACTCTTAATTGCCGCGTTATTCTCGTCTTTTCGCTTCCACGCGAAGGCATGTTGCAATACTGGGTCAAAAGCAGCTGACACCCTCGCCGGATGAAAATAAGCTCTGCTCCCAGTGTTTTTGTTTTCATGCAGCAGCTCCGCCCTTCCACCCACAGTGAACATAGAAGTAGGACACCTCCCTCTCACGCAGGCCTGGGCCCTCATCTTGATACACAGTGAACATCTTTTCTTAGACACACAGGGCTAATTTTCATTTAAAGGCCCAACTGCACGAAGGGGGCCCCTTACAGTGGGTAGGTCACTTCCATGCAGTTGTAAACCGTACTAACACATAGTTGAAAAGTGTAAAAACAAGCACAATTCCCTTTACTGATGTGTTTTCCGCTGTGGTGTAAATCCTTCCAGGAGGCGTTTACAAGGGATTACACTGGAAACCACTGCATTAACGTCAGTATGGAAATGCCATGCAGCAGTGAGGCATTTTAGTCACGTGGAGTGGGCGGGGCGGGATTATACATTCTGCTCCATCATAGCTCTCACACGCTTTTGGCGGGTGTCACCCGCCTTGTAAAGCGCTGAAGCACCCACCAAGCCTCCTGCACGCCCATTCATTTCAATGGGCCTCTCACCCGCCAAAAACACAATCGGGTGTTCTCACCCGCCTTTGCTACACAAATAGTTGAGAGCTATGCTCCATGCACTAGCGCCAGCTCACAAAATAAACCTCTCCCTCACCAGAAAAAAACGTGTGTTAACGTGTACCACATGCCTTCAGCGCCTTCTTGCCTCCTTGCACCCCACCCCATCTGGGGGGAGGGTGGGGACTGGAAAATGAACCCCGCTTCTAGTGGGAGCAGATGACTTTCGACCTGAGTTTACATTTTGCAAATCCATTCAATGCCATTGGGTCCTGAAATCCAATTCGTTTAATTGAAATTAACCAAGACTTCAGCTCCCAGAAGGCAACGGTTAGTGAAATGAAAACCCAAATTGGGGAAGTGGGGTCTCCATTACCTGGAGCCATCTGGCCACCCTCAATTTGATAGAAAGCAATCTTTTTCGTTTTGGAAAATATACCATGAGATGGGGCGGGATGAGGGGGGGGATTGGTTCTGCCCACGAATACGAGTTTTCGACCTTGCCTAGTTCACAGCAGTGACTTCTGACACATACTTCTTTTTGACTTGCTCGGATTTTCTGAAATAATTTTTGGAGAATCACATGCATGGAGCAGCGGTGGTGGCGTGGCCCCCAGTCGTGACCAGTTAATGATGGACACCTTTGCCTGCACTTTGACCTGTGCTGCGGCAATCAATGCGGAAAGAGCGCGTGTATGTCAGGACATGTTCCAGGCCAAGACAGCCCATGTCAGAGCGGTATTATCGGACATGTAATGCTGTTTGATCTTTAAAGTGTTTCCAGAGCAAAATGCGTAAAAACATATGGCAAAAAAGACAGAATTAGCTGAAGAATACCCTTAAACTGAAAGTCGACATGTAAAACACTTGCATCTTTATCGGTTCCTATGATAAAAACAGGCCTTTTTTTACATTATGACATATTTATGAAAATGGGTAACCTATGAGGAAAACGACGAGTGATACTGTAAAAAGTAAGAACGCATTAATATCTGGTTTTAGGTCCCATAGCAGGGAAGGATGCGCCTCTCGTCATCCCACAGATCCGCGAGGGGTGGTCCCAATATGGGGGGGGGCAGCCCCTTTTTGGGCGAGTAAGCCTAGCCCACAAATCAATGTCCTCTGTCAATAGCAAATCCTGCAGGGCGATGGGGGGAAAAGAAGATTGGTCGAGAATACATTTTGAAATGGCGTCTATCGGTGCTCTTTGTTCTGCATGCGGGGCAGAGAACCTCACAATCATGTTTTTAGGATAAGCAGAGGACTTTACCTATCATCTTTACTTGGCCTGGGGGACAATGGTGCCACCCTGCACCCGTCCACCCCCCCCCCCCCCAGTACAAGGCAGATGGAGAGCACTTCTTTACAGCCAGAAATAGGCTGAGCAGTTGCTTTAAGGACTTTGCAGAGCAGGTGTCTGCAACCCCAGGCTCCTCACCATTGACTATGCTGGCTAGGGCTGATGGGGATTGTAGTCTGAAACCTCTGGCGAACCAAAGCTTGCAGATCCCTATTTCAAGAGGCAGTCAACTGGTATTTGGAAGGGCAATTTATTTCCGCTTGGAATCAGTGTGCAGGTTAGAAAAGGTTCATCTCCTGCTTTGGTGATATTGCTTGTCGTTAAGGTGAAGTCAGAGCATAGGGTCAGGCTTATCGTTGACCTGTGGAAGGTGACAGAGTGGTTGAAGACTTTAAGAAGTGGGGACTAGGGACCTCAGCAGGAGCTTTGGTTCGGAGTTGTTTACTTCAGAGAACTCAGACTCATCTAGTAGTATAGACACTTGGTTTCAGGGAAATAGCAGATTCCCTTTAAATGAACTCATTTCTGACTCTACAGGATCATCACAGCCACAGAGTTCAGACATTTCTTTCCAAGCCATTGTGCTCTTCTTGCTTTCTAGTGGAGCCTATTTAATTGGTAATTCTTCCCAGCCATCCCGAGATGTGACACACAACATCGACGTCTGATCATTTCACCAACATGACCCTCAGCCTGATATCCTCAAACTCGCTACCAATTGAAGCCACCATTATTTTCAAGCAGTAGCCTGTGCCACAGTGGTCATTATTTCTAACCATTTATGTACCAGGTAGAAAAGAGGAAAACATCTATGTCGGGAGAGCATCTTCTCCAAAAATACAAAACAATCTTACTTCATAGACCACAGTCTGCAAACTTTGGATCCTCAGAGGTTTTGGATGACAAGGCAGGATGGGTGAAATTAACGAACAGCGAAGCAAAATACGTGAAATTGGCATCCTATTGTGATTTACAGGAGGACCAGTCTTTTCTGATCTGCCACTTTTGGGCGAATTTGATAAGTAAACTGGTCTTACACACCGGATGGTTTTAGTACTTGGTTTTATTAAGAAGTCATGTAACAGACCCCCAGCACAGCTTCTTCCCTCACAAGTCACCTTCAACTGCTGTGCCAGGAACTTAGAACAATAAATACATTCCATCTGGATGGTCACAGCCCAACACTCCACCCATACTATGAAATACATTACACTAAGAAATATATACTATGAAATACATTACACTAAGAAATACATTACAACAGTTTTCCTGCCTGAAATCTTGTTTTTTGGGTGATTTTGATCCGAATCCAGGAAAGTATTATGGGTGGGGGGCATATTTTGCACCCACTTAATTGCCTGAAATTTCAGGCAAAAATGCCCTCCAAATAATTTGAACGGAAAAATGAACGAAATGGGTAGTTTCGCTCTGGAGGCAAAATTAGTAAATGGTGTGGATATTGCAGAGAATTTGGCAATTTCTCAGCAGAGCAAATATCTGCCGCTTTGCCCACCACAAATTAAACCTCCCATCAACTCTAGACATCTTAGACAATGGGGAGGAATCAGTATAAACCCAGTCCAAAACATCAGGGGGCCAGTGGGTTGGAGATCCCTGCCTGTAGCCCCCCCCCCCTGCCTCAGAAGCACCAACACTTGGTTCCAATCGTATGGTGGAAAGGGCGCCCAGATCTGGAAACTCCATCTTCACAGAACTCCAGACCAGCCCAAACTAGCTACTTTTGCAATACAAACCCAAATCATTTCTTAACTTACAACAGACAAACTGATATAGAACTCACGGCTGCGCCCTGACCCCACCACCAAACCTTAAGGAAGCGCCAACGCAAGGCATGGGCTGCTTGTGCGGCTGCTGATGATCTAACTCTTCAAGGGGCCTTGGCTCCCGCTCACATCCCGGGCCATGATTAGGAGGAGGATGTAGCTCAAAAAACACTACTTTGGCATCTGGCGTTCGGACCCCTGCAAATGGTCGTTAATGATCCAGGGCACAACATTTGCACTCCCCACTAGCCATTGGCTAATGATAATTGACTCTTGGCGAGTAAGAAATGGTGTGCTATCTGTATGCATAGGATTGAGGTGGCAAGTGAATTTTTATAGCTGGCTAGTAGTTTGCAACTTGAAATGTTTCCCTCTGGTTTGGGCAATAGAAGCTGATTGGGGCTTTTGCATGCGTCTTTTTCTCGACAATTAAACAGAGTTCCAAAATAACACCTTGTCTTTTTTATGAAAATGTCTTATGTATTTCTTTGCTTTGTGTCATGTGTATGCCACAATTCAGAATGGGGAATATAAAGCTTTAATTATACCCTTTTTGCTTATTGTATATCTCTTAGGATATATGTATTCGTCAGGTTGGTTTTTATTACGTATGTTTACCAACCAGAGCTGAAAAGGTATGTTGTTACTCAGGAGTCTAAAGTGCGGCTGGGCTCAAATCCAAATTTCACCACTTAACAAAAAGTGTGTGCCCTTGGGCAAATCCTTCTCCAAAACTGTGCTTCATCTGCCAGAATAATATAGTGTATGCTTTTCTGAAAGCCCATAGAGTTGCTTCATTTATAATAATAACAGTGACCATTCCTAAACACAGCACATGTAATTTGCCTTTCATTATTATATTCCTGTATTCTAACTTCCCATGATGCACTTCACAATCAAAGATGAATGTAACTTCCTGTAATTGCGTTTTCTGTATTCTCGCTCCGGGCGCTGTCAACACAAATGAGGGTGTCTGACGTCTTTTGTCGCACAGGGCCTCCCAAATCAGGCCCTGCCTTAAAGCGACCCCGTCCTACATGAAAGGGGGCATACTGAGATCACCATCGGAGAGGGTCACCTGATGAACTGAAGCTCTGTAGGGTTAGCACATACTATGTGCGCAGCACCATCTTGCACGTTCTGAACATCCCTTCTACCCCCCACCCTCGCTCTTAAATATTGTGTTTTTAATGTTTTTTCCCACCCTTGGTCCCTTGCCTTGTGGGAGCTTTGAAACAGTATTTTCTTATTGTATAAGCACCTAACAAGCAAACAATAAATACATAAAATAAATTGGGCTAATTTCCCTCCAGTCCGCCCCCCCTCCCTGAAATTCTGGCTCATTTGTATGGGGCCTGCTGACCTTCAGGGCCGTCATCAGGCCCAGGTCTGCATAAGTACTTTCCTTTCGTTCTCAGCAGTGCTGTTCTTAGGCGTGAATTGTTAGGCAAAAGGCACCGCAATGGGACATTTCCAACTGGAAGGCTCCCATTGCAGCTCCAATTATCTATAAATACATTTTGTGTCTGCTTCCAAGATGAAGGACCTGATTCACAAAAGCATTTTTCAATGGGAAAAACGGTTTGCAAATCTGGCCCAATGAGTGTAAAACAGAAATGCTACTTTTTAAAGATTAGTTTATACCTATGATGTTCACTCACTTGACAAGCAAAAAAAGGATTTTCTTTTATGTGGATATCAAAAGTTCCTAACACTATGTATGACAGCGAGCTGCAAGTTTGTGACATTTATCAGGTGAACTTTTTACACTGTTCCTTTACAGTCGGGAACATGTTTATCATGTCGAAGCATAAAAAGCAGATATAAAATGTACACAGAAAAATTGTACGCATGCCTTTTCTGCTGTGCCATATTTTCATTTATTTGTATGGCAGAGAGGTGGCACGGAACTAAATAACCTTTTCTGCAACCTTTTCTGCAACCTCCATCATCTCCCTCATACAAAGCACAGGCATTTACGCCAGCATGATATTTTCATGGCAGCACAAATACTTTGGATTCTTATGGAATCCGACTGCTTTTTACACCAGCTAAAAGCAGGCAGATCCCAAAGGAATCCGTTGCAAACACTGCCTGCTATGTTAAAATGCCAAGTGGCATTTACTCAATTTCCACTACAAAGTGAACAACCCAGAGGTATCACTAGTGGAGTTTTGGGGGGTGGGGAGCTGGATCTTTTGGTTATAGCCCCGGGTACAAGCTCAGGGGCTACAACCAAAAGGCTAGCTAGCTCCAAGCCCTACAGTCCTGACATTAGCATAGCCCAAATCTTTTCCCAGACATAGCAACACCCCTGGAACAGCCTACGGCATAAAGGCGTAAGTTACGCTTGCATTTCCACCTTTGTTTTGCACTTTATAGTGCAAATGACTAAAATTGCATGCAGGTTACCTGTTTGTTTACAAGGGCAAACGTGACAGGTACCCCCATACAATTTACATTTTTAAGTAAAAGGAGCGCTGGTTTATTTTTTATGTGCTGAAAGCACACTGCTGTGCATTCCTTTTGGGAAAATGGCAATGGGATACCATATATGTACATTTGAGCCACCTACACAAAGTGTCTGAAGGTAGCCCCTCCCCTACCATGTGACACATTAGCCCCAATATGGTTTCCTTGCACCCCTGGCACATACTGCACTGATCCAGCATGCAGGGTCTAACCTGCTGCATGCGAGATCAGGCTGAGGGAATAAAACGGGTTAAATCCATCTGCAGAGTTCCTGCTTTCGATTCACAATAGTGGACAGTAGTCAATTTATAAGCCAAAAGATCGAACGCAAATAAGGTATTCTTTTAATTGCAAAGCAGGTAAATTGTAGGCTTCCTTAGAACCAAGGAATACATTGGGCTGGAACAAGATGGAGCTGCCCCTTACTGTCTCAATGCAATATGTGCCTTTTCAAACTGAAACTCAAAGTCGAAACCGCAGAGCGAAGGCCGTGAGGAAAGGCCAGGACCACTCTTTGCAGCTCCGCTGCGAATCTCCTTCAATCACCTGAACAAGAATCCAGCTGATCCCCTTCACAGAGATGAGACCGATTGCCGGAGAGCCCAGCCCGTTCACGAGGCCGTGAACAAAAAGAAAAATGGCCACCGCCATTGTTCCCATGACGCCCAGGAAGCCAAACATGCCCCAGCTGCCCCATAGGCTTCCACACCTCAGCAGGCCCTCCCCTCCTGCTTTAAATGGAGGGTGGCACGCCGCAAGGCGAAGCCGCAGAGCGAAGGGTGTGAGGAAAGGCCAGGACCACTCTTTACAGCTCTTCGCTGCTCGAACATGCTGAAGGCCAGTACAACCTCCCCTCTCCTAGGTAAGAGCCGCGCCACGCCTAGTGTTTTGATATCACAACCAACCGAGTAACGGCCCAAAGAAACCAGCGTCTCTGTGCCCGCACGCAAAGGGCCATTGTTCCCACCTTCTACCCGAGCACTGCTCTTAGACTGCTACGTCTCAGGGCAAGGCTCCTAAAACAAACCCCCTCCACACTCCGCCCTCCCCTTCTCACTAAACCCATCACTAACAAACCTCCAAGTCACTTCCTTGCGATCGATACGACAGCCACTAGCACGCTCCTACCTGAGCATGGCTATCCGTCGCACACCGCAACACGCGTCTGGTCTGCTGTCCCGCAACTCCCCGCCTGCGACCTAGTGGCTCCGCCCACTAGATTAACTCCTGACTCACTGAGATATCGGTCAACTTTAAACAACTGCAGCAGTAAAGTCAGTGAGATGCCCACCTGCTCTCACTCAGGAGGGACCACCAACAAACTATTATTGAACCATGAAACTCCCACACACAACGTGCCTCTGAAAGTCTCATGCCCCTTTGTGCGTTATGTTGGAAATCAAAACATTATACCTGCTGCAATGATGCCTTATATTGATTCTGCCATTACTGCTACTGTGCCCTTACCCGTTTCATGCTCCCCACTGCATTGTGTTGGTAACCAGAATACTGTACCTGCTGTAATGATGCCCTGTACTGATACTGCCACCACTGTTAACAAACCTTCTCCTGCTTCTTGCCCTCCACTGCAATGTGCCCAAAGCCTAAATACTGCACCGTCAGCAGCTCTGCCCTGCACTGATTCCACCCCCCTCCTCCATCACTCCCTCTCCCCTATCTGAAACCCACCTAAAATGTTCCCTCATCAACTCTAGATGCTTACCGGCTCATGCTCTAGATTTACATGACCTAATCAGCAGCAACAACCTCGACTTACTATTCCTTAGGTAACTGTGTTCGACTGATTCATCACGACCCGCCCTCACCCTAGCCATCCCCACTGGGTTCACCATCTTCAGACATGACCGCCTTTCCCACAGGGGAGGTGGGGTAGCCGTCATCCCCAAAGAATCCCTATCAATTAGGACAATTCAGAGAGACCTTGATCAGAGATCAGATTACCTTCTACTCAAACGTAAGCTCTCTCACAATTGCACCTTTGCCTTTCACCTCATCTCCTGGCCCCTCCAGCAACTTCCAAGATGCTCTAAACCATTCCCTCTCAGACAACCTAAAGAAAATCAAAAGTCCTGCTCCTAGAGGACCTTAATCTAGGCCTTAATGACCCGAATGACACACATGCAAAAGCCCTTAATAAAGACCTATCCACCCTAGGGTTCACACAAGCCATTCCTAGCCCCACCCACACTAAAGGCCGTACCCTAGACTGGGTTGCCCACCACAACTGCTCTCTCAGCCTCCCTACGATCAGCCCTCTACCATGGTCTGATCACCACTGTATTACCTTCAACATTACCACCTCCAAAGGTCCTCAACCTCCCACCATCCCATTTCCAGCAGCACTCTTACGCAGCTCTAAATTGCTCACTCACAAAAACCTATCCCAGCACCTTAGGGTGCCTGGTCTGCTACCCCCCCCCCTTCTCCAACGACCCTGAACTTCTTGCCAACGACTTTAAGAGGGCCATCTCCCAGGCCATTGACTCAGTGGCACCTCTCACCCTCAAAAAAGCCAAACAAATTAAACATTCTAATGCCCGATTCACCCATGACCTCCTACAGATGCGTGGGAAAAAAAGGGCTGCACTCACCACTTGGATTAACAACCCCACTGAGGCTACCAGAATTGCCTTCAAATCTTTTTCTAAACAATACAAAAGCACCATCACCATTGCCAAAGCCACCTCCTTCAATACAAGGATAGCCAATGCTAAATCCCCGACGTCGAGAAATCTGTGCCATTTTCAGAGAACTTGAGACACCCACCTCCCCTCCTTCACCTATTGTGAAAGACGAATCCTGGTGCAACTCCATCCAGTCCGCTATGCTAAATAAATTGGAAACCTTACAGGCTAAAATCCTCGGCCACCAACGGGAGCTCACCAAACTGGTCACCAGTAGTCAAAGTATCTGTAAGCCAGCAGCAAATTCCAGCCACTCCCCCTTGTTCGACTTCAAAGACATGAGTGAATCAGAGGTCATCACCCTCCTCCGTTCCATCAAACCTTCTAACTGTAAAGGTGATGCCTGCCCAGCACAAGTCATCAAGGACTGTGCCCCCTCCCTAGCCCCCATCATCACGGCATTCATCAATGCCTCTTTCCGCTCTGGCTATGTCCCAGTGGGACTAAAGGAAACGCAGGTTCGTCCGCTCCTGAAAAAGCCCTCCCTTGACCCATCCATCCCAGGCAACTACAGGCCCATCACCACTGTCCCCTTCCTATTAAAAATTCTGGATAAAGCAGCCTACCTGCAAATACAGAATTTCCTGGAAGACAACCATCTCCTAGGACTTAGACAATCAGGGTTCAGGCCACATCATGGGACCGAAACAGCTTTCCTTGACCTCAAAAACTATATCGACGACCTTAGAGACGCAGGCAAACCTGCGCTCCTCCTGCTCTTGGACCTATCGGCGGCCTTTGATCTGGTCGACCACAAGACCCTACACCAGCACCTCTCTTCAGTAACCAACTTCTCTGACAAGGCCTGCAAATGGATAGACTAATTTCTAAAAGATAGAGCTATGAAGGTCTTCTCTGACTCTTCTTGCGCTGACCGCAGCACCATCAAGTGTGGGCTCCCGCAAGGCTCATGCACGGCCCCCACCCTCTACAACCTCTTCACGAGGCCACTGTATAAAATCTTGGACTCCCTGGGCATCTCATATACGGACTGTGCAGATGACACCCAGGTACTCATCCCCCTCTCAGGTGATTATTTGTGCGACCAGAACACACTGAACTCATATACACAACAATCTAATAATGGATGGCAGAAAACTGGTTATGCCTCAACAGTGAGAAAACCGAGCTCCTGCTGGTTGGCTCCCCCTCCACCCTGAGCAAGTTGGACAACCTTTACTCTTCCTTTACAATTGATAATATCCCCATCACGGTGTCACCATCCATCAAAACTCTAGGGGGCTACCTTGAACCGGACTTGACCATGAACAGGCAGGTTAATGCCATAGCTTCCATGTCTGCCTACCATTCTAAACTTATCAACTCAGTAAGATCCTTCCTGTCACAACAGAATTGTCTCACCATCGCCAGGGCCATTATTGGCCCTAGGCTTGATTACTGTAATGCTCTTTTTATAGGCACATCTGCCAAGAACGTGGCCAAGCTTCAAATTGTTCAAAACAACGCACTCAGCGCCGCTACTGGTCTTTCGCGTAGAGAACACATCTCAGATCTTAGAATACATGTCCATTGGCTTCCAGTTAAGGAAAGGATCATCTTTAAAGCCCCATATCTGGCACTTAGGATCACCAAACAGCACCCATAAACCTTCCAGATCTCCCTATTCCAACCTGGTATCTGTTCCTAGAACACGCAAAGCCTGTGCTGGTGGCTCCAGCTTCCCTACGGTGGCCCCCCCCCACTCTGGAACTCCCTTCCACCCCACATCAGGATTATTGAATCCCACTCAGCATTTCGCAAGGCCATCAAAACGAACCTCTTTGTTTGACTGTACAATCCTGGACTTTGTGATAATATGTAACCTCTGACCAGGGCTTTAAGTGGGGTAAGAAATCGAGGGGGGGGGCCCTCATTTGGGGGCGTGGCTTATGGGAGGGGCGTGGCCTAAAGTATGCAAATCGTAGGGTATACACACAAATATATATAAATGTTATATATTTGTGTGCGTACCTTACTATGGTTTGTGTACTATGCAAGCCATCTTTTCTTAACAGAGATATGTAGCATATTTCTATGTTTATAAAAGATGGCTTGCAAAGTACACAAACCATAGTAAGGTGCGCACACAAATATATAACATTTATATATATTTGTGTGCATACCCTACGGTTTGCCTAGTTTTCAGGCCATCTTTTTTTAAACATTTCGGGTTTATAAAAGATGGCTTTGAAAGTACACAATTCAAGCCATCTTTTATAAAGCTTTGACTACGGACAAAATTGTCCGTCGGCAAAGCTTTATAAAAGATGGCTTGAAATGTGTACTTTCCAAGCCACCTTTTATAAACCTCGAAATATGTCGAGGAATCCCCAGGCTCGCCGAGGGTTAAAGACGCCTCGGCGACCTGGGGAAACAAAGGGACAGTAACTGCCTCTGGTGACATCTCGCGCAATGGGTCACCAAAGGCAGTTACTATGACTGACGGAAGTGGCAGCCAGTCACAGTGTTGCTGTGGCTGGCTGCCACTTCTGTCAGCTCGCCTGACTTCATGGCAGGCGCATCTCCCGTCGCGGCTGCGGCCACAACGGGATAATGCATCCCGCCAATGTTGCGGTAGGACGGGGCCCCGGCAGGGCCCCGGCTCAGTCCCACTTTTTGGAGACTGGCGGGGCCCGGCCGCGGCAGGCCCCGGTCCATTTTAAGCACTGCCTCTGACTCTGCAACGTAAACAAGTTTTCACTGGGCGGCTTCTTTGTAACCCTTAATCAAGCCCTCTTAAGTTCTGCTGTAGCGTGCTCTACAAATCCAAATAAATAAATAAAGTTGTCCTTTGCTCACGAGGACGGCCCAAACTCAAATAATGAAATGGTTTAAAGCTGTATATATGTCTCATGCTTTGCTCACCTTTTACTGTCATAGTGACTATTCCGATAGATTAAATTAACACCAGACCCAGTGTGGATTGCATGCTCAGAAGGGATGCACATTTGAATTACTATTACAGACATGTTTGATAAATTGTTGGTCATTCTTATGTTCCCAAAATACACTATGTTTTTATGCAAAGCAGCCAGCAATCTATATTCAGGGCACCTACATTATTTGACACAGCTCTGCCTCCAGCCCCACCCACACTACTGACAATCCACCTGTCCCCCCACCTGATACCCTGCACCCCACCCCGCGCACGAATGGAGAGTGGGAGGAAGTTCTCCTAGTGAATTTTGTCCATTTCCTGCACTGCTAAAAAGAGGTAATCTTTATTGATACACTGGACAAGAATTGTGATCAGTCAGCCGTTTGTCCATATGCCTCCGATTCTTATGTATAATCTGACTTACTAGAGAAAGGGGTGTATATAGGTAAACAAACAGTTAAACATAGATATGGAAAGCAAGGCTGCAATGAACCAAGCTAAATGTCCGCAGCATTTGGATCATGAGGTGTTGGACCACAACTCCCATCAGTCCTAGCCAGCATGGTCGATGGTGAAGGGATCATGTCCTAGTTCAAAACGTCTGGAGACCTGCAGCTTGCAGGTGCCTGAACTATGCCAAGATGGATAGTCAACTGCAACATGTGAACGTACATTGTTTACAGTCCCCCCGCCTACAGAAGCACTGGTGCTAAATGTATGAGGCCTGGGCTCGGACAATAAGTTGAGGAGCAGCGTGCTTACGCGCCCTCCCCCACGCAATGCCGATTTCAGTTCCTGCAGTGACTGACGCTTCCTGCCAGCCCCTTCGTAACATACACAAATAGCCACTTCCCATTTTCTTTGAAGGTTCATACTAAGGAAAATGACCTCAGGGTTGGCATTTCCTGTTAATTAATCACCAGCTGGCAGGAAACCACCACCCTCTAGTTTGTTCCTCGTTGATGAATGCCGTTATAAGTACTTCTCCCCCTAGAAGAGAGCCTAAGTGATTTGTTCACGAGTGCAGTTGATCAAATAGCACTGCGCAGCCCAGCTGATCATGCTTGGGCATAACAGACACGCCTGCACACAACTTTCCCGTGGCCAGGCTTGAGAAGGACACCCAGACCTGTATTTTTCCCTTTGGATTCTGGGACTTGTAGTCTTTCAACTCCCATTTAAAATTTAGGAAAACTTAAAGTCCCAGAATTCCAAGCGCAAACTAGACTCGATGGCCTCTCCCACATGGCTACAGGAAACTTGAGAGCTCTGCCCATAGCGGCCTCGCCTCAACGCCTCGTCCTTGAGCTCTGTGCTGCAGCTATGCAATGCTTCAGGTAGTGGGAGTCGTAAGGGCTCAAATCATGTTCCGCTGGAGTGGGTTGGGCCTCATTTTACTGTGCACCACTATTGCCATGCCACCGGATTCCTCTTCATAGGATTAGTCTAGTTAGTGCTTGAATTTCATTATAGACCTCCTCTCGGCCAATCAGAATGTTCGGAAGGCAATCTACAATCTCAGCAAGAAACCTCAATCCAAGCATTCTTAATGCAGATTTAAACAACATTCACTTTCTTTCTTTCTTAGGCAGTGGTTGAAGTGTACGAAAAGAAGTAGTGGAACTATGTTCCCTACTGCCCTGCACCGCTCCCCACAAACCCCATCGCCGCTTCCCCTCCCATGCACAATACAAACCCCAAAACACATGCACCTGTTTAACGACACGTCCAGTGCAGTGCACTGCAAGTGCAAGTTTCAACTTTTTCCAACACTTTTATTTTAAAACGAAACCTTTCTGGGATGGTTTCTTTTTTAAATAAAAGTATAGGAACGGTCAAGCTTAATTAAAAGTAGAGGAGCCCCGCTCCCGACCGTTCCCGCCCACTTCGACCACTGTCTTAGGTGATCAACTGCAAGTGCTAATAGACTCAAGAAGTCATGATTGCTTGGGGTCACGACCGTTCGGGCAATAATAACTCAGGGGCCAGATCATTATCCCGTGCTGGTGCTCCTGCGCATGCTCAATAAGGCTTAAGCATTGCATTCGAGAAACAGTAGCAAAAGCGCATTTCTATGGTGTGAAATCAACATTGCCATTAAGGGCCAGATTCATAGAACGTTTTCCTATGGGATTGTGCAATTATAAGACGTTTCCATTAATCAGGCCCTATATGTTCAAAACAGTTTGCCATTTGCAATAACGATGCGCATGGCGATAAAGACAACATTCATGCATCATCCGGGGACTATGCGCGCTGAGATGATCGCCTTCCAGACATGTTCTGATTGGATTCCTGGAAACCGGTTCACGTGCTGCGGCAGTGGCGTATCCATCGGGGATACAGAGGGGGAAAGCTGACCCTCCCCACCCACGCCTCCCCACAGAGCCGAAAACCAGGCCATCTTAGAGCTGACCGGGACATTTGTGCGCAACTGCTGAGTGGTCTGGAAGTGGTTCGAATTCTGTGCCCTGTTGGGCGTCACAGTTTTCACACTTTTTTATTTATTTATAGCAGGCCCCTCTAATGATCAACAGTTTAACTAAATGGATTAGGCCATACACCATTCGAACCTTTGTTGAAGGGAGGTGCTCACGCGTTCAGGGCTACCATGAGCAGGGCAAAAAGCACGTTAGCAAAGCTGTGTCAATTACAAATGTAAACATTTCCAACTGTTTCTGTAGTTAGCAGGCCCATTCTGTTTACGCAATTGGCAATCTGATGGGGAATTTCCAAATGAAATAGACTCGCCCGCCCTCCAGTCACCCACCAGTTCTGTCTGCTACCAAGATAATAAGCTCATTTTGGAGATAAAATACATACAGTTTAAGGAGATAGCACGTTTTCCAATGTCATGTATGAAATAAATACCATATCTGGCATTTAGACTCATTATTTAGCATGTGTGTTTTTGTGAATACGTTTGTGTACATATGTGTATGCGTGTGCATGTATGGGACAAAGGTTCAGTTTGTGGGCACTGCAAATGACATGCAGGTCAGAGGTCAGCGTGGGCATATTTTATGACAGACTGCAAGATGAGCCTCATTACTTACTACTGACACAAAAGTCATGAAAGGAGGACAGACCTGGTTTGGGGGTAACTTGCTTGAAAGTCGGAGAAATGCTAGCATGCATTGGGGGAGGGGCCTCCTGATTTTATTTTGGGGACAGACAGCATCAACACACATTACAAAATGGTCCTTTGTACTGTTTATTATATCCGCCCTGCGCCCCGCTACGCGGTGACGTAGGGCGTCTCAATAAAAGCCCCGCCCCCGCGCAAGGGAGGCAGTTGCGGGCACAGACTCCAGCAACGTGTGGCGTGTTTCATTTCCAACCTCCAGCTGGAGCTGCGCCACTACAGCCTACCTCAGAGGCCTACGACGTTCTGCCTCCGCGCGGAGCCAGAACGTAACACTGGCGACGAAGCAAACTGTACCCAGCACAAGCACTCAGCGCCCGACCATCTCATTCCTCCTGCAACGCACGGTTGACCGTCATCCACGGGCCGCTGGCACCGCTCTTCGACTTGTGGGCCTACCACACACGCAGGGCGCACGTGCATTCACTGCAGTGGACATTTGGAGAGAGGCAGCGGCCCCGTCCGCCAACGCTTCACAGGCCGGCCTCAACAGGGACCATCAAAAGATGACGACACCCACCATGACGACCGGCACGTCCACCCCCGGGCCTGGCACGCCTTCCAGACTCGCGGCAAATCTGTCGATCACGCCACCGCCAGCTCGCCCACAAAGCAGCTCCTCTACTATGATTCAGCCATTCGACCCGTTCACAGATCCATCCTCGGTTGGCCCCCGGTGGCTGCTATGGTTCCAAAAATTCGAGATGGCTATGGAGTGCAAAGACATAACCTCGTCCAGGAAGATGAGATGAGATCGCACCTACTATTGAATGTGGGGGACGAGGTGCGACGCATTTTCAACGCGCTAACCATTGCGGATGGCCAGGACATTTACCTCGAAAGACGCTCAGACGGCTCATTTTCTCCCGCAACTCAACCCTGATTATGAGACTTTTATATTCTGCACCATGTTTCAGGTAGAAGAGGAGACCTTGGATGCCTATCACACCCAGATCAGGGAACTGGCGATGTCGTGTGAGTTCACGGATGTCAAGAAAGAAATCCGGAGACAACTCATTAACGGCATCCAATCCGAGAAACTAAGAAGGTTGGTGCTGGGTGAGTGGGGCATCTCCTTGACGCGCATTCTGGAGCTGGGTCGTCAGAGGGAGCTGGCACATGCCAGGGCCGCCAACATGGGTATGACTCTGCAAAAATTACAACCGGCCCTCGCGTCATCCATGGTGGCCCAGGTCACCAATAGACAATCAAGTAGAGATGAATCTGGTGGTAACTAACTGCCGGCCAGATGGCAGCCACGGATCCCGGGGCCCATGGAGTGTGGATGGTGTGGTGGATCGCGTCATGGACGGCGAAATTGCCCGGCACAAGGCACAACTTGTGGGGCATGTGGCAGAAAGGACCACTATGGAGAGGAGTGGAACAAAGAAGAAGAAGCAGGCAGTAACGAGGCGCGTCGAAACGACCAACTCGTCGACCGAGGAAGACAGGGATGACATCACAGGAACTCAACTGGACCCCGGTAGAGAGCAGCAGACCAAGGGAAGAAAAGTCTGCCTAGTGTCGGCCCTGAATCATGGGAATATTACGCAGAAGAAAGGGCTCCGGAGGCGCAAATGCCAGGTCACCCTTCAAAACCAGTTTCTATGGAGTACCATAGACACGGGAGCCTCGGTGAACGTCATGCCCACGTGCACTTTCAAAACATTGCAACCACGACCAGCCCTCAAGAACACTGACACTCTCCTGTTTGCATATGGCTGCAAAGAGCCGCTACCGGTGGTTGGCAGATTCCGCACCACCCTCAGCCATGGTGAAAACAGGCTACCGTCCAAAATATACGTAGTGAATGCGGGGATTGAATGCCTTCTGAGCGGTGATGCAGCTGAGGACCTAGGGCTGGTACAGTTCGTCAGTCAAATCAAGGAAGCCCAAGAGGTCGAGAAAATCCTTGCACAATATCCCAACCTGCTGAACGGGATTGGGTGTCTGAAAGGAAAGACGATCAAACTCCACATTGACAAGTCGGTCCAGCCAGGTGTCTGAAAGGAAAGACGATCAAACTCCACATTGACAAGTCGGTCCAGCCAAGGGCCGTCAGACATCGGAGGACCCCATTCCACATGCACGAACAGGTGGAGATAGAACTGAAAGCGTTGGAAGAAGCAGGCATCATCGAAGAGGTGACGGGGCCCACACCATGGGTGTCCCCGATGGTGGTCACAAGGAAACCCAAACAGCCGGGAAAGGTCCGCATTTGCATAGACATGCGCCTCCCGAACACTGCCATCAAGAGGGAGCGCCACATCACGCCAACCCTCGACGAAATTGTGGCTGACCTCACAGGATCGAGAGTCTTCTCGAAAGTTGACTTGAAAGCAGGTTACCATCAGCTGAAGCTACACAAAGACTCTCGGTACATAACGACATTTTTCCAACAGACCATTCAAGAAGTCATCCGGGACATACCAGGTGTCCTGAATGTGAGTGACGACATCCTGATCCACGCCCAGGACAAAGTTGAACACTCGAGAAGACTACAGATGCTTCTGGCCCGATTGGAGGATGCGGGCCTAACCATCCACAAGGAAAAATGAGAGTTTTTCAAGACGGTGATATCGTTTTTTGGCTACAAGTTTAGCAGTTCTGGCATCTCACCAGATCCCCAGAAGGTTGCTGACATACAGGCCGCGAGCCCACCCAGGACACCCACTGACGTCCGCAGCTTCCTATGGATGGCCACATACTGTGGGAGATTCATCCGAAACCTGGCCACTTTGTCGGAACTCCTTTGAGAACTTACAAAGCTCAATGCGAAGTGGGAATGGGGGAATGCTTGCCAGGATGCCTTCGAGAGTATCAAAGAGTCACTGTCCGTGGAAACGACAATGGCGTACTATGATACATCACTTCCCACTGAACTCTACATGGACACCAGCCCTGTCGGCCTGGGGGCCATCCACATGCAGGTCACCAAAGAGGGCGAGAAGAGACCCATCTCCTATGCGTCGCAAGCTCTTACGGCGACGGAGCAGCGGTACTCTCACATCGAGAAAGAGGCAATCGCCGTACTGTGGGGGTGCCGCCATTTCCACCTATATCTGTACGGCCGCAGGTTCACGGCGATTACGGACCACAAACCCCTCCTACCAATCTTCATGGGCACCTCCTCACACCCGCCGGCCAGAATAGCCAAATGGCTGCTACATCTCCAGCAGTACAATTTTGAGCTGATTTATCAGCCGGGATGCGGCAACCTGGCGGACTTTCTCACCAGGCACCCGAGAGCGGCGACGCCACAGGAGGTTCAGGTGGCTGAAGAGACCGAGGAGCACATCTGCCAGGTGGTGCCGGCCAGGAGGCCGAAGGCGGTCAGCATTGAGGACATCGCGGAGGAAACAGGCAATGACCCCTGCTGCGATTTGGTAAAAGATGCCATCATTTCAGGTGACTGGAAGTCATACATGAAAAACACGCACAACAGGACGGAAGAGGCAAAGGCGTTCCTCACAGGAACATTCACCGTCCGCCAGGATCTGTCGATAACAGAGCAGGGTCTGCTGCTCTGCGGAAATCGCATCGTCATTCCGCCAGGCCTGCACGACCGGATAGTGGCCCTCGCCCATGAGGGCCACCAAGGGATGGCTCGAATGAAGGCTTGCATTCGACACTGAGTGTGGTTTCCACGGATAGACGAAAAAGTGGAAAAACTTGTCAACACCTGCCTACCATGCCCGATAACCGGAGCCCCACCTGATCCAGAACCCATCCTATCGGCGGAACGAGGCTCTGGCAGGTGGGACGCAATAAGCATTGACTTTTGCAAACTACGAGAGGGCCTGTACCTCCTGGTGGCCATCGATGACCACTCCCGATACCCCGAAGTCGAAGTGGTCGAATCCACGGCGGCGGAAGTGGTCATCCCGGCCATTGAGAAGATGTTCGCGACACATGGACTACCCACCACGATCAAAAGTGACAATGGCGCACCCTTCCACGGGGTGGAGTTCAAACAATACTTGCAAGATCTGAACATCCGGTATCACCACATCATGCCCCGGTGGCCCCAGGTGAATGGGGATGTGGGACGGTTCATGAGAACGATTAATAAAGTTTTGAGGCTATCGAAGGCAAATGCCAGTCCATGGAAAGTCGACCTCTATCCGTTCCTGAGGAACTACAGGGTCACCCCGCACGGCACAACTGGCGTTGCCCCAGCTGATCTCATGTCCGGCACCGTCATAAGGTCGTCAATTCCACATCACCACAGAAGAAGACCGGACGAGCTCGACGATGGGCGCATCGATAGAAGGAGAAGGGACGCCAATGCCCACATGAGTGCCAAGAGGAGGTCGCGACCATCCCACCACCAGGTGAGCGACCAGGTGGTCATGTTACGGAACCCGACGAAGTCCAAGATGGACTCCCGCTACGAGACTCTCCCATGGACCGTCCGCGAGACACAAGGGACTATGATAACCGTACAAAGGGGGCATCGTCAGGTGACGCGCAACGTGTCGTGGTTCAAGGTGGTGCCGCGCAACCTCTGGACTGATGGGAACTGTCCCCAAGAAGATGAGGATTCCCCGCTGATCGAGGACGACCGTGAAGATCACCAGGGTGAAGAAAATGCAGGTGACAGAATGTGGGAGCAGTGGAGTGAACCGGACCTGGGTGAGCCGGAGGTGGAAGGTGAGAGATCTGATGAGACAGTAGAACCCACCTCCTGGGGTGGCAGATATGGCCTGAGAACCACCACCCAGCCGCCAGCTCGGCTCCAGTACTATGTGTGGTAGTTTGCACCTTGAGAACTGTGAAAATGGAAAAACTTTGTATTTGCTATGTTCATAAGTATAGGCCCATTCGTGTGGGTGTGTTCCGTTGTTGTGTTTGTTTATAATAAATGAGGAATGTTATATCCGCCCTGCGCCCCGCTACGCAGTGACGTAGGGCGTCTCAATAAAAGCCCCGCCCCCGCGCAAGGGAGGCAGTTCCGGGCACAGACTCCAACAACGTGTGGCGTGTTTCATTTCGCTCCGGCTGGAGCTGCGCCACTGCAGCCTACATCAGAGGCCTACGACGTTCTGCCTCCGGGCGGAGCCAGAACGTAACCCTGTTGGTGTAAATCCGACATGGTTACCCAGTTTTTCTGATTTTTTGCTGCGAAAAGCACAATTTCAACCCATTATTTAAAAAAAAATGTGTAAGGGGGCCAAAATCGCCCTGGTTTAGTTCACGTGCACTCACTCAGTTGAATTCAGGAAAATCATTTCACAAATTCACCCGCTGCAACTGCTCTAGATGTAGTGGTTTTGTTGGTGCAGTCATGGGCGCCCATTAAGATGGGTAATTAGGTCCTGCTACCTTCTTTGACCACACTTTGCCAGAACCAATTTTCCACACTCAAGGAAAAAAAACATGACGTTTTCCATAGTTGATCGCCACCTCCCCACCCCCGTTCCTGCCACGATGGATGCTCCCCCGATTGCAGGGAAATGCGCAGCAACATGGAATATTTCCATTTGCATTTTGGCGGAACTAGCGCCCCTAAATCGCAGTGCCATAGCACATTCCAAAGAGGCATGATAATGACATAACTACGAGGAATAAATGTGCTTCCTATCAAGCTAAAAACAAAGAGGATGGCCAGCATAACCCTCAGTGTGGGGATGTCTCACATCAGAGCAAAAAACGTAAAGACTGTGGGTCCGATTCATGGAATATTTGCCCAGTTCGGAGTGAATTTGCACTGCTGAAAAGTGACTTTGCACTGCTGGCACTAACCCCGATTCATGGAACCGTGCAAAGTGTATTTTTGCAGTGCAAAGTCCGGGCAAAGTCAGTGCATAGTCATGTTTGCAGTACAAAATGACTTTGCCCGGACTTTGCATGGCAAAAATACACTTTGCACGGTTCCATGAATCAGGGTTAGTGTCGGCAGTGCAAAGTCACTTTTCAGCAGTGCAAATTCACTCCAAACCGGGCAAATAATTAATCGGGCCCCTAGCGTGCAGTACTTGCTATCCATTCCAAGTGTTTAGTTAACATTGACGTTAATCTGAAGAAAGCATGATTTGCATATGGTCTCTTTCAAGCCACCAGACTTTGAAACACAGATTAAAAATGTATCAGACGCGAGCTGTGATCAAGCGCAGTCTCTTTGCTCTCTGTCTTACTCTATGGTCTGTCTCTTTGTGGGCAAGAGTTGCATCATTTTATTTTATTTTATTGCTTATAGCGCAAGCCTAGCTCAAGAGCAGCGGAGCCCTTTGCTAGAGGATTGTGCCAGAATTGGGCTTGGCATTTTATAGAGTAGTACAGTACTTTGTGTGGAGGGAGGGAGAGATTTTTATTTATCCGGCAGGTATTGTTGAAAGAGACTCATTTTTAGTGTCTTGCGGTACTGGTGGATGGTGGGGACATTTCGAGCCTCTACCTGGATTACGTTCCAGATGGTCGGGGTGTAGCAGGGGAAAGACTGCTTGCAAGTCTACTCTTTGCGGGCTAGCTTTGACTCCAACCTTTTGATCGTTTTGCTACGTGAGGTGCGAGAGCATCCACAGGTGTAGAGTTTAGCCACCAGGTATGTTAGTGGAGACTGCTTTGTAGGTGTTGCATGCAGTTTTGAATATGATCTTGACGGGGAGGGGGAGCCAGTGAAGCATGTGCAGTATTGGAGAGATACAGTCGAATTGCCGGCACCTGTAGTGAGGCAGGCTACAGCGTGTCATGCTGATTTGAGCGGAGTCAGGTGTGCAGCTGAAGGCCCAGTAAGCAGGGCATTTCCTCCCATCGTTGTGTTGGATAACGAGGGCTTGGACCACTGTATAGAATTTGTTCGGGGGAATGAAGGGTCTGATTTTGCAGAGTGTGTGGATCTGTAGCCATGTGGTTTGTGCCTTTTTGGCTATGTTCTTTTGAAAGTAAAGTCTATTGCTGACAGTGAAGCCCAGAGATTTGCTGGAGTTTGACAGCTGATGGGCGAATCCTTCTAACCACATGTCATCAAAGCCGTGTTGCACAAGTTGTGTTTGGTGGGGAGACTGATTAGGAGAAATGTAGTCTTGGTCAGGTTCAGTTTAAGGGAAGCGTTTGACATCCATGTTTGTATAGCAGAGACATGCGTTTGTAAAAGCCACCCCCAGTCGTTGCGAAGCAGCGCAACCAGATGAAAAAACACACATTATCTTCTATTTTTATGTTCAAAAGTAGTTTGAGAACAGTAGCGACAGAGGTATCCCCTAAGGCGGGGGACAGGGACGGTGTCAGGGCCTTTCATACCTTTTTGCTGAAATGGGCCTGAACCTCAAGCCTTCCCCCCCAAGACAGCTGCTCCCCATATTGGCAGTGTTATGACAGTGCAACATCTTTTTAAAATCATGACATTAAAAGTGTGCTTTGCAGCATACATGTGACAGACTGCCATTTCTGGTGCCCTTGAAACATCACTTCGGCATCTCGCAGTGCCCAGCAACGTTCTTTTGCCCTTTTACTCTGGTGTCATCTGCACAATCGCTCTTTATCAGCCATGTGCTAAATAGATTTTCAGTGGGCATTTAGTTTTTCAGCTTCCTTGTGGCTGTCTGTCCATTGACAATCAGCAGCTTTGAACACCTCACCTTTTTGCTCTGTCACCATTATAATTTAAGCACCCTAGGGTACCTCAGACTCTTTGTCCTAGCCTGTAGGTAAGGAGCCCCCAAACATTGTGTTGAAATGGACCTACATGAGCCCTGACACATCTTTAGCCGGCCCTGGGTGGGGACCAGCCTGGTATTCCAGGTATTCTGGTATTTGACGACATACATTGCCGTTGCGTGTGTCCTACAAGAATGTCGCTGAGGGCGCATTGTCTGTACAGATGAGGTGACACTTTTAGGGGGTGCTGGGGTTTCGACAAACTTTTAAGGGTCCAGAGGAACCGACTGCAGGGTATGCAATAGCATTTGCTATTTTCGATTATTAGTGTTTATGCACACTGTGAAAAAAAGCATGGGTTCAGACACAGTACCACCCAATCAGTGGACAGCACGCAAAATTAAACATCACTGATGTGCTCATTGAAGAAACAGATAATTACTTGTAATCCAATAATTACCTTTCCAAGAAAGAAGGATATTTTGAAAGACAAAATGGAGTGTATTCTCGCAAAAAGAAGCTATTAAAAAAGGGAAGCTATTTAACTGAACTAAACTTGAAAACCGTATCTTTTACATATTTTATAATGTTAATTTCCAGTGCTCGCTTCCATTATATTTTTAAGTCTTAAGAACATTACATGGGTCTTGCTGAGCAAAGTAAATTCTGCAAATCTAGATTATACATATACATTATTTTCTGATAGGTTATCATTCCAAGATGGACGCATGTGCTACACTCCTATTGGACCCTTTCAAAATACCCCTATGAGAAAGTGGAAAGAGAGAAACAGCACCACTGAGGGTTCTTTGATGCTTTACATACAATCATAGAGCATGTTGGGAACAAAAGAAGGACCGCAAATCTTTAAATCTGACAAATATGTCTGGGATAAAAGGGCTGAAAATCATAATGCCCCCTCGGTTTAGTCCTCATTTCATTTTTCACAACACTCACCCTAACATTAAAGTGTTTGTGACCATGAACCATATTATAAACTCATGCAGACAGCCTCAGGATTTCGATGCAAGGATAAAATGTCACCAACATCTTTCACTCCAGTGAGCTCTGAGGGCCATCACCACATTTCTGAAGATTTGGGCACCCTGCAGAATTTTAGAAGCATCGCCGGATCTCAGGGTAACCGATATCGATAGAGAATAATGGGAAAATGCTTGACAATTTAAAACCCTTGCCCATACCCCTGCCACCCTCCATGTGCACACCTCCTTTCCAAGTGCTGCGACCGCCCACCAGTGTGTAAATCTTTCCAGTAAACTCTCCAATTATCTGATTTCGACAGCCGGTTCGAGCGCACTTATTTTTCTGAGCGCCTCTTGCCACGCTCCTACAGAAATCCCCCCAGATTTCTGCATCAAGATGAAAATGATCTGTCACTAAACTCTCCAACTACACATGTGGGGCTCTTTCCAGCTCCCCAACTCCATGGTAATCTGAAATCACTCCTTTCCCTCCTCCAGATTGGGCCTCATTACGAGGCTGCTGCCCCAGTATTTGCCGGTTCCTGGGCACCGGACAAAAATTCTTCCCCAATCCCAGTTGAGGCCCATAGGGCAGAAAGGGGATGGGGAGGTCGGATGCACCGGCACCTGTTATAACAGTGCCGGTGCATCCAACATGCTGTGTTCGCGGGTGTCTTTCATTCCCCCAGGGCAGACATGGCGGAATGAAAGGCACCTGCAAGCACAACTCAGAGAGCATGCTTACCGGTACCGCTGTATCCAGACCGGCAAGCTCGTAATGAGGCCATTGTGTTGTCCTACCATATTTTCATATCGCAACGGGAAGAGGCTAGAATATCAATCACAGTGATACCTGGACAATGACTCTCTGACCCTTAGAAAGGAGAAGATGTCCCCTGGAGAGTGCACTGATGTTGTGCCTATATTGTAGTCGCGGTCAGAAACCACATTTTGTGCACCGTGAGAAAAAGTTGCTAAGGAAACCAAAAGCAAGTGGTAAGTATCTAATGTTCAAAATGGCGGGGAAGAGTCACTAGACATTCTTTATTCAAACGACAACCCCACCATCGAGATTAGAATCATTATTTACAGAAAAAAGCAATCAACAATCGATGGTACTTAATATCGAATGATCATATCTCTGCCTCAAACGTCGTTTGACCGTATTCCTAGAAGGGTCTGTGAGACAGGTGGATCATCAGCACACCCTCCAGGAGACCTCTCCTTTCTGAGGGCCAGCTTGGTGTTTCTCCTCACTGTGCAGGATCTCCTTTCTGAGGGCCAGCTTCGTGTTTCTCCTCACTGTGCAGGATGTCAAATTGTTTGATATGATAGTTTCCTTTCACTGTGATACAAGTCTCAAATCCTCCAATAAACTCCATGCTACGACAAAAGGAGAGCAATAAAGTGCACACCTTTACAAGCAATAAAGTACCTAACACAAGATACACAGACACACACGTCTGTGTAAGCAAGTAGAGCAAAATAAACACTGTTCTCTCAACTAGGACTCTATCCATTAAAGCAGTGGTATTCAAACTTTTTAGGCTTGGGCTCCCCGAGCAAAATGTGGGCAAGCCGGCCCCCCCCAAAAATGCCAAATGAACAGTAAATCCAAATGGCTATGAACTATTGCATGCAGTCACTGCACCCTACTCCCAGTATAGTCCCTGGGCTCCCCCCACCTGCTCCCATCACAGTCTCTGGGCTTCTTCCTCCCACTCCTACCCAGTCCCTGGCCTCTCCCTACCCCACCACAGGCCCTAGGCTCTCCCCGCCCTACTTCCACCACTATCCCATGGCTCCCACCCATTCTGCTCCCAGCACAGTCCCCGAGCTCCCCACCCTGCCCCCAGCACAGTCTCAGGGCCAGTGGCGGCTGGGGCATAAATATTTACCCCCAGATTTGCCATATAGCAACCAATCGTAGCAAGGGAGCCTGAACCAATCAGGGAGGGTTCAAGGGTTTTGCCTCTGGGAATTTATTTTAAATAATGGGTTAAAATATTGCCTTTTAGAGCATACTTTAAAAATAAATTGGGTAAAAAGCCAAACAGTTTGCAATTGGCGCTTGGGGGCCCAGGGGCCAGCCATAATATTTTTAACTGTATATCTACGATAGATGTCCAGTAAAAAGATACCATCCTTATCCCCTGGGCCCCACAGTGCCTAACACCATCAACATGATTATGTGCGTATGCAAGGCGCTAGGTAGCCCAGGGGGAAAGCATGGTATTATTGACTTGACATCTATGATAGATGCCCAATAAGAAAATACCATCCCTGTCCCCTGGGCCCCACAGCGCCTCAGAGGGAGAGCTGCATTTGGCAGGTGGGTATGGGGATTATGCACCAAAGGCATTTTTAAAATGTTTTTGTTGTACAAACCCCCTCCCCCACCGCCAAAATCAGCTGAAGGGATCAAAACACACACACACCCATCACCATACACTCGCTCATGACACAAGCCTACACGCATCCATTCATATATTTGAATAAATGAACATAAACTTAGCTTCTGCCCCGGTCCTGAAGTTTCCTCACCAGCGCTACAGCTCCTGCTTCATGAACAGGAATCGGAAAGCAAGAGCTTCCTGGTTCCTGCACGTGCGTGAAGGGGGCTGCCCATGGGTGGTGAAACACCCCGCTCCATGCTGCTCTTCCAGTTTGTGCGAGGAGGCACAGGAGCTCCCCCTCGCACATACAGACATGCAGTTCCCCAGCCGGCATTTCCAATGAGTTATGCAAGGCTGGCGAAGCAAAACGCCCCCAGTCTTGTATGGCTCAGTGAGCATGTGCGGCTGGGGATCTTAACTGTCAAAGGGAAACAGCGTTTCCCTTTGACAGTTCAGCCAGCCCAGGAGCGCTCCCTCAGCTGGAAAAAGCAGCTGAGCGAGTGCTCAGTGTTTCACTGGGTTAGCTCCTCGGCTCCTCCATAATGGGTGAGGGGGCCGCTGGGTCGACGCCCCCTTGCCCATTATGGATGAGCCGCCAGGCTCGGACCGTCCTATAGGGAAATAGGGCAAGGCTTGAACCAAAAATGCAAAATGCTAGTGTGGGGCAGTTTTTTTCATCAAAATGGACCACTTTTTTGGCCAATGTGGGCCAGTTTGATGAGTTACTTCACTATGCAGCTAGTAGTTTTGACCATTGTCGCTGAATAGATATTCTTTAAATATCACAATTTGCTTACATTTTAACATAAACCCACCCTTGGGTACTATTCAAACTGTCTGCCACTAAAGGAATTAATTGCCATTTCCAACTGCTGGACTGTTTTATGCTCCAGTACGACCCTGTGAGCCACCCTGCGCATTTTTAAAAAAAACATTTGTATTAGTTTATTCAAACAAACAATACAAACCAAACTTGCAGTGCATGTAATAACATTTCAATTATACATCACTTTATTATGTCCACCACATTCCCTGTCCCGCCCCCCTCTTTGAGCCTACTTTCTCCCGTGTTCTGCTGCTGCATCCTGCACTAGGGACTCCTCGTCTGCGAGTTTCGTTGGGTCCCGCATCAGCCCAAATAACTCTGCTATTAGTGATTTCCAGGCCATCAGTGGGTTACCGTTTCCTCCTCCCCCCCCAGTCCTACTCGAATCCATACGCTAGGTCTTTTAGTTTGCTCACTTGTTTAAGCTCACGTGGTCTAGAGAACCCTCCTATCAAGCAGGCCCACACTGTGTCCACCTCAATCTTGGTACCTCTTTCTGCCAATCTGTGTGCCACTTTGCCCCAGAAGCGCTCTATGATCGGGCATGACCAAAACATATGCACCATTCCAGCATTCTCCTCGTCACATTTGGGGCATGCTTGCCGCCTTGCATTTTTGAATGTAGCTATACTCTGAGGTGTCATGTACGCCCTGTGTGTAATATATAGTTGTACCTGTTGCAGTCTGGCATTCCTTGACACCTTCTTGTGATACCCTTGGGCCCTTTCCCAAATCTTATCACTCATCGGGACTCCCACTTCCGCCTCCCACTCTTGTCTCAGTTGCACTACCTCTTTTCCCACTTTAGCCATCATCCACTCATATATTCTGGATATCTCGTGTCCCCCTTCCACTATATCATATATTGTATCTATAGTAGCATCTGGCTCCTCACCTAGTACCACTTCGGACCATGTCATCTTGATTTTTCACACCACTGTATGATACGTAACATACTGTCCCGTGTGTAACCCATATTCCTCCCCCAACACATCAAAATCCATTATAGTCCCCTCTTGCCATATGTCACCCAGTGTTGCTACCCCCACCGGTTCACAATGGTTCCTAATCATCATCCTTAATTGCCTTTCTTCTCCCGCCAGTGCCACCAGCGGTACTCGTGGGGAGCATGGGAGTGGGTTCTCCATCAACTAGCATGCCCTGCGCCACATCTTCCACCCAAGTAACATCATCTTTGGACTCCCAACCATGTCTGCCTTGGTCAGCCACATGATTTCCTTTAAGTAGAAATGGAGCACAGTCCTGTCTAAACAGCCTGGACTCAGAGGTCACTTCCTCCGAAAGCCACTTAGCTACATATTGCAGCTGGCTTGCTATATAATAAACTTCGTAGTTAGGCAATTTAATACCCCCTTTCTCATATGGGTTTTGTAGCTTGCAGATGGCCACTCTGTTTCGTGTTCCATGCTAAAGGAAGTCCCTGCACATACTATCTAGTTTAATGAAGAATTTCTTCGCTATCAAGTATGGTATGTTCCCAAAGTAGTGCAAGAGCCTAGGTAGGACCACCATCTTCAACATCGCCCCACGCCCCATCATTGCTAAAGGCAGCTTCACCCAGAACTTCATGCAATTTTCAATTTTCTTAATCGCCGCTTCTGTGTTGTACTGATGTTCCTCTTCCACCGTGTGATATCTATCCCAATGTATCGGAATGTGCTGACCACCCATGGTATCTGAAACACGGGTAGTTGCTTTAATGGGATCCCTTTATATCTGCCTAGTGGGAAACATACTAGATTTATGGGGATTTACTGCTATAACAAACAACCCTGCATATCTCTCCATTACCTCCAGGATGTATTGGAGGTTTTCTTCTGGGTGCCGCAAGTACAACAACATATCATCCGCATACAAGGAAATTAAGTGCTGTTCCCCTCCGACTGCAACGCCTATCACATCATACTGCTGCCTCAGGTATATTGCTAAGGGTTCCAGGGCCAGTATATAAAGCATGGGAGACCATGGGCATCCCGGTCTTGTACCCCTACGGAGTTGCCACCATTCCGATATCACTGGCCCCGTCTTAACTCTGGCCATTGGTTCACTATATAACATTTTTGCCCACTGTAGGTATCCAGGCCCTATCCCATAGCCAGCCAAGGCCGCCATCAACCACAGCCATTTGACCGAGTCGAAGGCCTTTATTGCGTCCAGTGATACAATTGCCAGTTCGCCTTCGTATCCGTTTCCATGCTCAATGACTCGGTGGAGTCGCCTGAGATTGTTGGATATGTTCCTATTCGGGACATACCCCGTTTGGTCAGAATGTATTAATTTCCCAATGACCCTATTCAGTCTATTTGCCAAAACGGCCGTCAGTATCTTACTGTCCTGATTTAACATCAATAGGGGTCTATATGACCCACAACTATGTCCAGGCTTGTTGGGTTTGGGGAGCGGTATTATAATCGCCTCTCTGAGTGACTCCGGCAGTTAACCTATATCATATGCCTCATTCAACATCTTTAAAAGCGGGGGGAGCACCTCTCCCTTAAATATCTTATAGAATTTTCTGGGGAGACCGTAAGCCCCCGGGGTCTTGCTGGTGGGCAACTGCTGCACCACCTCCTCTAGCTCTTCTAGCGTAGTTGGTGCGTCTAACTCCTCTCGTTCCTCCGCGCTAATCTGCGGCACTCCTATGTCCTCCAATGTTTCCGCTATCTTGGTGTGATCGCTCTACACATCATCTCCATATAGTAGCCTATAGTACTCTGAAAACTCCTGGTTTACCCCTTCTTGGGTATCAACAATGCTCCCATCCTCCCTTATTATTGTTCTAATTGTGGGTCTGGGGGTCTCGCTCTTATATAAACATGCCAAGATCCTTCCTGGTTTATCCCCTCCTGCATGCTGTCTCTCTATATATTTTTTATAGTTGTCACACAGTCTCTCCCAATACCCCGCACATTTCTGTTGCAGCCCGAGTATGAGTTCAGCTTAGTTCTTCCTCTGTTTCCTGCAGCTCAGCCCTTTGGACTTTGCTATAGCTGCCCCTCTCACCACAATTTTGAAGGCCTCCCAAAGCATGCTCGCCGAGTCCACACTACCAGTGTTAGTCTCAAAGTAATTAATCTCCTCCCTCATGTCTTCTCTAAAGAAGGGATCTTTCAGCGCCTCTGCTCTGAGGCGCCATGTCGGAATCCTCGCTCTCGGAGGTTGATATTGCCATCCTAGGATTAATGGCGAGTGGTCTGAGAGGATCCTCGCTTTATATTCTATCTGCGTGATCCCTGTCAATATCTCTTGCGTAGCAAAGATATAGTCCAACCTAGTATGTAATTGCTGTGGAGCAGAATAATGCGAATATTGCCTCTCCCGGGGATGTTGTGACCTCCATATATCCTCAAACCCAAAATCATCCAGCAGTTTCTGCAATACTTTGGCTGCAGGGGTGCAATACTTTGGCTGCTGGGGCGGGTCTGTCCATTTTCCCATCTGATCGGTCTACCTTAGGATTAAGTACACAATTAAAGTCTCCCCCCCCAAATCACAGTTCTCCCCGCACAAGTGCTGAGGTGGTCACACAGGGTCCTGAAGTATGCTGCTGTGTTATGATTCGGAGCGTACGTGTTTATAATGTTTATCTCCCTGTTTTCCAGCAGTCACCTCATTATGACCATCCTCCCGTCCCTTTCCACTATCGTCTGTAGCATCTGAAATGGGACGTGCGGCGCCATCCAGATAAGTACTCCCCTAGCATAAGCCGAATATGATGAACCCACCACAGTTCCCTTCCATTTCTTCCCAATCATCTCCATCTTATCCCACGTCAGGTGAGTCTCCTGCAGCAGGGCTATGTCTATCTTTTGTCTACGCAGGTATAACATAACCTTGTTCCTTTTTAAGTAGCTATTGAGCCCCCTAAAATTCCAGGTAATTATTTTAAGGTCCCCCATGGCCTGTTAGAATACCCCCTCCGCCCACCAGTGCAGTCCATATCCAAGTTTCGGCCCCTTCTATATAGGCTTGTTTCCCAACTTAAACTCCCCTTAACTAAAAACACATCAAACACCCCAGTCCCCCTCCCTCGCACCTCCCTTCCCTGCCCTAACAATGCCCTCCCCAACTGTTGCCCAGCTCCATCCCTGGATCTCAGGCACCCCTGCATCTAGCCCTTTCTGGCAAAAGCTTGTACTCGCAGCTCAGCAGGGTAAAGTCGCCCTAGTGGCTGCCTTACTACTACTTCTCGGGAGTAGGGTGCCTTCATCCTGCTGCTCCTGTTTGCTTCAGATTCACCACACTCAATGCTACCCAGTTTACATGTGTACTTTATGCTCTATAATCCAGTCCAACAAGTTCAACAAGTCCCAGGGTATCACAATGAAATTTCAGCGTTACCCGTCTATGCCCTTCCCTTGCTATCTGTACCACAGTCTCCTCCGTGACTCCTCCCCCATCTATCATTTTGTCATGCATGAAAATCCCAATCACTTATCGTGCTCCTCACGGTCCTGCTCCCCTTCTCGCTCCGGACAGCCCTGCAAGTCCAACCATGCTGCCGCTTCCTCTGGAGAGTAAAATAAAACGCTTTACTTTTATGCAGGACTTTGAGCTTCGCAGGATACAATAGCATGTACTTAATTCCAGCCATGCGCAGCCTCCTCTTGACCGCCACATAGCTGTAACGCTGTCTCTGCACTAGCATGGTGCAATCAGGATACGCTGTGATGGTCCCAGATGCTCTCTCTATCGTTCCTCCTTTGCGAAAATACTCCAGAATTTTCTCTGTCTTTATAGTTCAGGATCTTTGCAATTATTGCTCGAGGGGGAGCCCCGGGCTGCGGTCTCCTCTTCAAGTCCCTGTGCGCTTGCTCGACAGTAAATCCTTGTGAAAGTTTGTCGGCCCCTATCTCTTGCAGGATCATATTCTCCACATAGTCCGTGGAGTCCTGACCTTCTTCCCCTTCCGGCAGGCCGACCACGCAAATGTTGTTACGTCTCGCCCTTCCTTCTGCTTCTTCCGCTCGGTTCTCGAGGTTAGCTACTTGCTGCTTTAATATATGAACCTCATTTGTGTTGCTTGCGCTGGTTTCTGTGTTGGTTTTCACTGCACTCTCCAGGCCACTCGTTCTTTCTGCTAGCGCTCCGACATCTTGTCGCAGTAGGGCAGCCTCTATTCCCACTGCATCTATTTTGGTCTCCAATGCAGTTCGTAGGTCTTCCATTGTTGTACGCCATGAGGACTTCAACTCTGTTATAGCTGCTAGGATCTTGTGGTTTTCTTTTGTCGGGGTGCCTTCCACCGGTGCAGCTGCTGCGCCTTGTGCCGATGCAATGGGGGTCTGTTGAATCTTGGCAAAGACGTCCATCGTGGGTTGTTTAGCCTTGGGCTTAGCCCCTCTCGCCGACATCGTGCTATCTTGCCTGTGTGTCTAGTTCTAGTGCTGTCGTAACGTGCCAATTTTGTTTTCCCGTTCTGCCGTGACCCCACGAGGACAGTTGGAGCCTAGCAGCGTTATCCTCAGAGAACTGCTGTGTGTATAACTATGCGTTGAGCTGTATTTCAAATGGGTTGCGTCCTCCCACGTTCTTGATACGAACGGTGTTCTAACTCAACCCTGCTTACAATGTTCTCACCACGGTGGCGATCAATAACCTGCACATTCGTTCTCTAGGGCAATGGATGTACCCTCCTCTCCTCCAGCATTACTCCACTGCTCCCCGGACTCATATAGTACCTGGTGCCACACGAGCCCCTCAGCGAGGGTTTTCCTACAGTGTCAGCAGTCCACTTGTCCGGTACCTTTGTTCAGTCTATACAGTCATCCAGCATCTGCTCGGGATGAGCTAGATGTTATTCTTTCCAGATGCCATCATATCCGTGTTACACAGCACAGTTTTCTTGCGTGACAGGCTTTAGTGCATGCGCCCCATTTTCTTCATGTGATGACCAAGGCTAGCTTAATTGCCTGGGCCTATGTCCCCAAGTAGATCAGGAAGGCGCTCCCTTCCTCCCTTCAACAAGTTGCCAGCATCATGCACCCGTATCCCACAGGTGCCCGTATGGCACTTGTTTTAGGTGAGGCAATAATTCCCCCCGATATAGTGGCAGGAAAGAGGTGCATGCAGTCTTTTATTGAATTCCGTATTTAAATGCAGCAGAAATATGTCACGCAACTCGCGCCGGTTCTTTCACTGCCCTTTATTTGTAGAGGCAATGTTTCTGCTCCGCCGGCTCAGACCCAATGAGATGCAGCAGCAGTAATATATGATGTGATTCGCGTTGGCTTCACTCGCACAGCGCGGCTCTTTCACTGCCCTTTCTTTGTAGCAATAATGTTTCAACTCCGCCGGTTTCCACTCCGCCGGCTCAGACCTGGTGAATTCGTATACAGCAGCAGAAATGTATGGTGTGATGGCTTCACTCGCACAGCACAGATCTTTGATGTTTCAGCTCCGTTGGCACAAGCGCGCTGATACTAATATTTCCGCCCGGGACATCCCTCTCACATACGGCGCTCAGCCGCCGCTGCCCCCAGGTGCTCGCGCAATGCAACCGCCATGCCCACGGTGCAAAGCGCTCTGCTGCTCCGATTCCTGCAATGGGCTCGGTGGAGTGGATATCATTCAAAGCAACACAAGCAGGCAAGACCTGGCCCTGCACAATCACTGAACGCCGGTCCTCCTCTCCAGCCTCCGCCGCCCGGGTCTATGCGGTTGCTTCTATGGTCTCAGCCTCATTCCCTTTGTTGTTCGCCATTTTGTGCTGCATCATTTCGGTGCGGCCGCATTACGAAAAAGCCTCTTTCCTGCTCGCTCTTCCATCCAATTCATTTGCAATTTTCAATTAATGCAGGGCACCCGTTCCGACGTCCATGCTTTCATTTGTGAGGAACGCGAGTCATTTTTTCGCGTGGTTTTTTTGGATCAATTTTGGATCCTCAGGAGCAGCTCTTCAAGGCACGTCCTACTTCATGGCTAGTTAGCCACACCCCCCACCCTGCGTATTTCCTCCATTAACAAAATATATATATATATATACTTTTATTTATTTTGTTTAATTTCAAGCTAGCGTCTCGCACCCCCTTTCAACCCCCCCGCGGGAATGTGGTTGCGCCCCCCTGTGTGGGGCGCAACCATCTGTTTGAAGACCTCTGCATTAAAGGGACAGCAGAGGAAACCAATTGCAACTGAGGCACATGCAGAATGTTCACCTTTCAGCAAATTACAAATGCCAGCACAGTAAAAAAGGAGAGGTTAGTGCTACAGATAAGATTTTGAGGTGGGAGTATTTCACTCCCATTTTTAAACTTTGAAAGTAAAGATGATTTCAAGAGAGTAAAATTAGTTTTCTCCTTTGCAAGAGAGTAAAAATTAAGTGATATATAGATGACTTGTGCAAAAACTGTATGGAAATCATTACCATAAGGCAGCTTCCTGCATGGTGACAGAAAAGCAGGTTTCTCACACAATTAACAGATAAAGCACTTGGTGCAGTGGTACAAACACCCTCTCACAAATGGACCAGATGAACACTGACACTGAGTTTCCCAACAGACAAGGCGAATGAGGGCAACCCCAATGCAAGCCTTAATCAGGTAGACCCGGTGAAGATCAATGCAAGATGCAAAGCAAGGGTAGAGAATTTCCACACAGAGAACAGATCAGGAATGCGACTCTGCAGTAGAAGCTCCTTCCATATAAAACAGGTGTAACATAGCCAATTCAATAGTGCACAGTCCACTCCTAATGTAGGGTATACCATGAATCTCAATAGATCATCCTTTCCTCACATAGAACAGGAACATTGTGAGTCTCAACAACGCAAGGTGACCACACTTCGAACATATAAATTGGGGGTTACAACAGTGCAAGTTCCACTTGCATAGAGAAAGAACTGCATGGGATGGAGCACTGCAAGCACTCCCACACTGAGCAGGTAAATTAAAGGCCTCACCACAGCCGTGCAAGCTACACTCGCATATAACTGGAACATCATAGGCCTCAGCTGTCCAAATTTTTATTTTTTTTTATAGCGCCAAACAGCCCGCAGGCATCGGGGCGCTAATATTACCACAGCGGACAAACATAGTTACGGGACAATGGACAATACTATCGAACCCTATGTGTTGTAAAGGCAGAAATTAGGTCATAAGAGCATAGAACCGAAAACGTTTACTGTCACAAAGCACATGGCCAGCATGTGCCTTAACGATGCAGCGGTGGGAGAACCACCCACATAGAACAGGAACAGTTAATTGACACAGAAGTGCAATATCCTCTAATTACCCATTGTCCATATGTCGGAAGTGGCCTCTGCTGACGAAGACGTAGGGCGAGGTGCGGCTCGACATGTCCAGAGAACTACACATGGTCCTTTCTTCCTGCATTTCTTGCATCCTACAGGCTCGAGCAGGGAGTGACTGAAGCGACTGAGGCGAGAGACCGCCTTAAGGCTTCAGGCTTTCGGTGCGGCGTGGTGCAGACAGAAACTACCAGGCCGATAGGCTCAGCGAGGCATATCGTTAACCTGTCTACACCCACACCTACAACCTGGTCGCCCCTGCAGTATTGTGGTGAGAACCTGGCAGATTCTGGTGTGGTGTGCATGCACCATTCAGCTGGGAGTAAAGGTCTGGGACTTTGCTGGATGTCATAAGTGCTATGCACTGCTATGTGCTGTTTTTAATTCGTTTTGAGCATTGAGAGCCTGAGGCCCATACAATAGCCTATAATACCAGGACTGCACTCGATCGCATTGTGCCGCATTAGACCTACCTTGGCTGGTTTCTGCTGATTGGATATTGAAAGATTGAACTGCTGCCCAGTTGCCCCTTTGCTTTTTGATTCTGCATACTTTGGGGTTATTGAAATGCCCGATTTACGTCACGGTGAGTGCATTCCGCACCCTGCAGCTTACACCGATCATAGTGTCCAAACGTAATCAGACTCAGAAAGCAAAGCAAGTGGAAAAAGGGACTCTAATGAACATTTAAAAAATGAATGTTCCCCCACTAAACCCCTCTAGGGTAAACAGATTCACGCAATCTACGATTAGGTGGGCACTGCGGAGCCAGAGGGTACAGACGGGCAGATAGATTGGGGCTTCTTCTGGTGGCTCTGCAGGAGTGGTGATTGAGGAGGGCAGCACCAATATGGAGTCTGACCTGGTCTGCTCGCCTGCATCAGGTCTAGTTTCTAATTCTGTGACCCCTCTTGGTCGGCTACGCCAAACACAATCCCAAGACCAGGGACTTTTTAGCCCTACATCTCAGAATAAGCAAAATGCTGCCAATGCAGGCTGCCCCCACTCCCATCTCGTGTTTGTCACAGCCCAGTTAGAGTTTTGGACATTGATATGATTAAAGCAAGTAACATGAGTGGCTCTAATATTGCCCCTGGGGCACACTGATAAGGCTGTATATAGCACAGGCAGGTCAACCAGGAGCCCTCTCTTCCCCATCTCCAAGCAAGCAAAAGAAAGTGCATATCAATTTCTCTCCTCTATACCCTCGAAATGTGTTTAGTACAAGGATTTCGGATAACAGTTATTTGTTCACACAGGCAGCCCCTGCAGGATATTCTTTAAAACTCGTGAGCTGGCACAACGTGGGCATAACAAATAAACTGCTGGACCTAGAATGGGTACAAGGGCTTAGCCTGTGTGACGTCATCTGTTTACAGGAAACCGCATAATGCGAGCATCAATATTTTCTTAATTGTAATATCTTTAGTGTAAAAGCGGTCCAATCTAAAATGAGGCGATGGCGGAGCAGCCTGGTGACAATGGTGAAGAAATACATCGGTAGTTGGCCACTCATCTGAAAACCCAGCATTGCTTGCAGTGTCAATCTCTAAAAGAAATCTCTCCCCGGAGCAAAATCTAACAGTGATAAATGTTTATGTTCCCCCAAAATGCAAGAAAATTAATAAATTGAGGGAGGATTTTTTTTCTCCCTAGGGACTTACTGCCTGCTAAGGAAGAGACAGAGAATCTTTGTACTGATTGGGGACTTCAATGCAAAGCTGGGCCAGAACAGGGGAAAAGTTTAGGGTGGCGGAAACCTGTGGAATTCCAAACACATCCATAGACTGCTCTCTTTCGGCTATGGCCCGCTTAATGGATTTATTTATTGCTAAATACTTGCTGGTGGAACTGAACGAATAATGCGCAGGGGATGTCCCCCCAAATCCTACTTTTAAGGCAGACTTAAGAAAGACAATAACTGACTACTGTCTGGTTGACTGTCTTTATTTAATAAAGTTAAAAGCTTTGAAATATATGATGGGGTGGAGAGCAACCACAACCCATTAATGGCGGAGTGGCAGCTGAACTCGACCTCTGTATATGAAGCTTGTACTATAGAAGACGTGAGTCAGTCTCCCAATGCGAATGATCAAAGGCTTCGATATGTTAACTCCTCTCAAAGATAGTTTTGTTAGTGAACTACATAACATCTTATGTTCTCTACATCACTGTGAGGTGGTACATCTTTTTGAACTCCTACAAGACCGAATCTACCATATTGCCCCTCACATCTCGACTAATTATGGAAAGATCAAAACGTGGTTGCTCCTTGGTTTGACTGTGATTGTAGATAGTCAAAATGGGCACTTCACTGTGCATCTCAGCACCCTTTAACAACTGCAGGCCAACTGTACTTTTTTAAAAATTCCTACAAGATCTTGCTGAAATATAAAAAGCACCAAATTCATTGAATCCCAATGGGACATTCTTGTTAGATCAGTAAGGGAAAATCAGCCCAGAAAATGATGGAGACTGGTTGCTAAGGGTTTCAAGGAAGGCAATGTGGGAGATACGAGAGTTATTACTCCAGAATGTTAATTACACACTTCCAAGAAGTACTCTTTGACCCAGTAGCTGAAGCGCAAGCTAGATCCCTTAACTTTTTAACCAAAGGCAAGGTTTGTAAAAGAGGGGATATTCTTGCGTGATGAAATCATAGCCCAAATGAACATTAAAAAACAAGCTATAAGCAGCAGGTTCCAATGGACTTAGGCCTGAGGTCTGTAGCGAATTAAGGGACTGGTGGTCACCAGTCCTCCTACAGGTCTTTAAGGCAATTACTTCTGCCCACATTCCTCCTTCCTCCTGGAAAAAAAAGCTCGATAGTCCCACTTTTGAAAAAGGGAGATATGACTGGCACGCATTCTTATCGCTAAATTACCTTGATTTACCTTTCCAATAAGATATCTGCTGGTTGTCTAGCGGTGCGTGTAGAGCAATGGGCTATGGAGAACTTTGCTCTCCCAGATATACAGGGTGGCTTTCAAAAAGGCTTCTCTGTAGCATGGTAACATCTGCTGCTGCACTGGTGTGGAACCTACAAGGATTCTGGAAGGAGAATGTGGAATGGGGGAGAGGAGACTGAAGATGCCGGTTGGAGAGACTGAAGCATCCCCCTTCAGAGACTCCTTTCATATCCCCTTTTATATATGTATTCATAAGATTTAAATGCATTAATAAATCCTCTATTATTTATAACGTAATTGCCCTTCATTAATGCCACACTTGGCGACGAGGAAGTCCGTCTGCTGACAGTAACTCAGCAGTCACCTGATCAGCAGAACAATTGGCAAGATATCAAAGATTACAGGTGAGCTGCAAGGAACCCTGTTAGTGAGCGTGATTCATAAGAAAATGCCATTTATTTGTGCCTGCAAAAGCAAATTTGAGCAAATCTAGCCACTCACCAAATGTTTTAATGTTTATACAGTCACTCACGGCTGCGGTTAATGTGCACGTGAACTCCGCGAGCCGCGAGTTGAAAATAAACACGGCCTCGAGCTGATCGCAAGCTCGCAGTGTATAAGGAAACAAAACGCTTTAAAGAAAAGGACCCACAACATCGTGACGTGCGTGCGGCCATTTTAGATGAGTTACCATGGCAACTGTATGCAAATGCGCCTCACAAGAGAGTGAAAGATTGCAATCAACAGATGTGTGCGTAATTATACGGCATTAAAAAAAAAAATCAAAAAATCGGAGGAGATAATAAAGATCAACTGATCTGCTCCCGCTCCTACTCGTCCCAGTACCTAAAAAAAAGTGGAATAGAGTGTGAAATGTACTCTATTACCAGGCCAGAGATATTGTACAGGCAATATACAATACCACATAAGGAATCATTTTGATCTTCATAGAAGTAAAATAGGAACTATCCATTGTTAACACAAGTTGTTTCTGCAGTAATCATTGACAACAGAGGGGCAGGTGATCAACCAGTGGCCAGAAACATGACAATGCACACAGTCCCACCACCAGCCATGTTTTTGCTTGAAGCTGGAGAACCAAACTTGCCATGGAAAAGGTGGTTAAAATCCTTTGAACATTATGCATCAGTGGTTAGTGGAACAAACTACAGTGTGGAGAGAAAAAAGTAATTGTTGCTCCATTGTTTGGGACCAGCGGGGCAGGAAAAGTATGAGGATTTACCAGATTTACCAGAAGAAGGGGATATGAATGAATATGAGAAATGTATTGGCAAATTAAATAAACACTATGAGAAAAAGCTAAAAACAATACTCGAAAGATACAAGTTTGGCAAGAGATCACATGAAAACGGGGAAAGTGTAGAACAATATATAACTGCTCTGAAGAAACTTGCAAAGAATTGAAAATTTGGACCACAACTAGATGAGAGACTCAGAGATCAATTCATGCTAGAGTGCAATAGCGCCAAGATTAGAGAAAGGCTGTGGGCCAAGGATGACCCTGATTTGGACGAGGTACTACGCATCGCCAAGGAAGTTGAACATATGGAAAACTGTGTAAAGACTTTGGAAGATAGAGCAAAAAGTACGTCTATGAAACCAGATACCAGTATCAATGCAATTCAAGTTACGAAAGCTGATAATGGGAACAGTCAAAATTCTGTGATGAAATGGAGAGAAGAACCCAAGATGCAAAGTACATATAAATACAATTTTGATGTGAAGAGTCAAGGAATTGGACGTGGATATGGAGGATATAACCGAGGATGTTTCATTAATAGTCATCAACCTCAAATGAGCCAGAGAGGTAGAGGAAGAATCAGAACGTGTTTTAGATGCGACAGTCCCATGCACTGGGCTAACAGTCCTGAATGTCCAGCTATCCATGTAATCTGCAAGAACTGCAAGGGAAAGGGTCATCTGGACAAATGCTGTAGGTTAGATAAAGGAAGCATGAATAGGATTGGTGATGCAGAAGAAGATGAAGAGGAAGAATGTGTTTTTGTTGTTAGTGATGGTGGTGCAAATAAAACTGAATTGGAAAGGCCCAAGACCATCATCAGGATAAATGGATTTCCAATAAAGATGATGACGGATTCGGGGGCGAAATACACTCTATTGCCAGAAGAAATATGGAAAAAGATTGGTCTGAAATAGTTAAATGAACCAGATATTAATCCCAGTGCTTATGGTGGTGTGGAAATAGACATTATTGGATGATTTGAGGCAAAGTTGGCATTTAAGGATAGAATCACCAATGGGAAAGTGTATGTATCGAAAAAGGGAGCATCACCTTTACTCAGCTGGACACACCAAGCATGGCTTAAGGTTAGATTGGATGCAAGTGCCGAAGAATCTGTTTATACGATTGAATCAGATTAAATGTCGGCAGAAACAATACGGAAGGAGGTAATCAAGGATGGCATAGGATGTGTGAAAGGCATTACATACAGAATACAACTCAAGGAAAATTGTAAACCAGTCGCACAGAAGCTGAGGAATGTGCCTCTAGCCATGAGAGAAGAAGTTTAAAAAGAATGAAGAAACTGGAGGAACAAGGCATAATTGAAAGGATTGATGCTGCAGAATGGGTGTCACCATTGGTAGTAGTAAGGAAGAGCTCAGGAAAAGTTAGGGTGTGTATTGATCTTAGAGAACTGAACAAATGCATCATTCCTGAGAGACACCCACTACCCAAGAATTACTATCAACTATGGGGTCAGCAAGAGTGTTTTCAACCCTAGATCTTACTTCGGTATATCATCAAATTCTGTTGCATAAGGACTCAAGGCATCTGACGGGGTTTATAACCCCGGAAGGTTTATATTAATATAGGAGAATCCCGTTTGGTCTTATATCAGCAGCTTCTGTGTTTCAGAAGACCATGTATCACATCTTTGATAGTGATGAAGGTATAGTCTTCTTTCAGGATTACATTCTTATATATGCCAAGGATCAATCTGGGCATGATAGACTGAAAAAAGCATTGAGGAAATTGCACAAGATGGGTATGACATTAAGCAAGGAAAAGTCAAAAATACACAGGAAGCAAATTGAATATCTAGGCCATGTTATATCAGAGGAAGGGATTGCACCTAAACCAGATTTGATGTCTGCAATCAATACTATGGCAACCCCCAGCAATAAAGAACAATTGAGAAAATGTCTAGGAATGGCTGAATACTATTCTAAATATGTTAGGAAGTTTGCTGATCACACAGCTGTACTGAGGCATCGCACCAAGATGAATGTGAAATATGAATGGAATGAAAATTGTGAGAAAGAATTCAATTACACAAGGAACGCTTTGACAATTGCGCCAGCACTGAAGAACTATGTAAGAGGACAACGTACAATGATTACAACGGACGCCAGTAACGTGGGTCTAGGTGCAGTGTTAGCACAACGGCATGATGGAGAAGAGAAAATAATCACGTTTGCTTCACGGTTGTTAAAGGGAGCAGAAAAGTCATATGCAATGATTGAAAAGGAGGCCTTAGCTATTGTATGGGCAGTAAACAAATTAAGGAGTTTTGTGTGGGGAACACAATTTGAGATATACATGGATCACAAACCACTTGTAGAACTATTCATGAATTAAGGATTGGATAAGGTGTCGGCAAGAATAAGGAGATGGGTTCATAGAATGCAAGAATTCAATGTAGTGGTTAAGTACATTCCGGGTGTAAGGAATTATGCTGCGGACTGCCTATCTAGGCTTACGAATTTTCAAGAGGAAGGTGAGAGTTAAAGTGAAGAAAGTCAACAAGAAATGGTATGTATATTGCAGGACACAGCTATTGACAAAGATGAATGGTTGGAAGGGATGAATAAAGACATGAAAATGAAGTTTATGACAGAAAATATCAACAGTAAACATATTCCCATCAATAAAACTAAAGAGGCAGAAGTACAAGGACTATGGAGTGTCAGAGATGAGCTAAGTGTACAAGATGGATATTTACTTAGAGGAGACAGACTAATTCCACCAGAAGATGTCAGGAAGAAAATAATTGAAATGGGTCATGAAGGGCACCAAGGTATTTCCAAAACCAAGAGTAGAATAAGGAATACGTATTGGTGGCCGGGATGCGATGCAGAAATCGAAAGGAGCTTAAGAGACTGTATCCTTTGTACTAAGTCAGACAAGAGTTGTGTGAGTAATGAGTACCCTATGGTGATGACTGATATACAAAGTAGACCATGGATGAAAGTAGGGATTGATATAATGGGTCCAGTATGGAGTGAAGGAAGTGAAACTTTTTGTGTGGTAATGATTGATATATTAACAAGGTGGGCAGAAGTAAAAATGATGCCGAGTGTCACGACCAAGAACATTATTAATTTCATGGAAGAGGTATGTGGTCGTGAAGGTTATCCAGAGGTTATTTTATCAGGAAATGGGCCCCAATTTATATCCAGAGAGATTGAAGAGTATTTTTTAAAAATAAATCGATTAAGCATGTAACTAGTGTGGTTTATCACCCAAAAACCAATGGGGTAGTAGAAAGATACAACAGAATTCTCAAAGATGCTATTAGATGGGCATGGGCTAATGGAATGAGTTGGAAAGAAGCAGTCAGAAAGGTGGTTATAGCACCCAGGTTTACCCCACACAGTACTATGTGAATATCACCATTTGAATTGAGCAGGGGTAGAAAAGCAACCACTAAGTTATGCCCTGGATGGATGACTGAAGTGCTAAATATGGGAGTAATAACCAGTAATGTGGTAGATATGATTAGACAGAGACAAAATAGTAATAAAGCATTGCATGACAAGAGAAGATTTAGGTGTAACAAGAAATTGAGAGTAGGATGTTTGTGAGAGTAAAACTTCCAGAAGCTCTGAGAGTGAAAGGCATTAAGTGGTCTGATCCGATCCAAGTTATTGAGGTGTTTAAACATGCTGTTAGAACAAGTGATGGAAGAGTATGGAACAATTTGGAGAATTTTGGGAATGAATGGTAAGACTAATGATGAGAGTGTGGACAGAATTGATGTTGATGAAAATAGAGTGAGCCAAGAATTTTCCTTACCAGTAAATTCATTATATGCACCAACTGGTATACAAACTTCTGTATCAAGGTTTGGCAGGAAGTATCAAAGACCGAAGTACTTAATGGACTTGTGAAGATGTGTCTAGAAGGAAGAGGGATGTGTAGCATGGCAACATCTGCTGCTGAACTGGTGTGGAACCTACAAGGATTCTGGAAGGAGAATGTGGAATGGAGGAGAGGACACTGAAGATCCCGGTTGGAGAGACTGAAGCATCCCCCTTCAGAGACTCCTTTCATAGCCCCTTTTATATATGTATTCATAAGATTTAAATATATTTATAAATCCCCTATTATTTATAACGTAATTGCCCTTCATGAATGCCACATTCTCCACTATCGATCAGTGTTTTCTTCTGAATATGATAGTGGAGAAGTATACAAAAGGAGGAGGAATCGCCTGAATATAGCCTTCTTTCAATGGCATTTGACTTCATAAGCCGATTACGACTGTGGGATAGGCTAAATAGAATTGGCGTCCCCCCCCCGGCTTCTCCAGCTAATGAAGCTTCTTTATATAGACATCTCTGCAACGGTTAGGTGCGATAGGAGCTATAGGTATTCTAGAGACTTCAGTGCTAACAGGGGGGTCAGTAGAGACTTCAGTGCTAACGGGGGTCAAGCAAGGCTGCCCCCTTGCTCCACTTTTATTTTCCTAATTTCTCTGTGATTTCAACCCTCAAAAAGCCACACAAGGCTTGATCGCCCCGTTACTAGATGGTGTGGAACTTAGTTCTTAATTGTACCCCAATGACACCTTCCTTCTGAATTTGACCCCTAGAGGGCAACAATGGAGTATAGTATATGCCCAAAACTATTTTCAGGTGCACAGTCTCAAACTGAATCTCTTAAAAACAAAGACGTTGGTCTTTGGTAAGGGAAAGTCAAACTTTAAATGGGTTCTCAACAATTTGCAAACAGAAGTGGTAGATGGATATAGATATTTGGACTTGCTCTTTTCTGCTAGTGGCACATGGAGAAGCCATGTAAAAACAATGACAACACAGAAAGCCATGGGCTTCAGAGGGCTTGCATGTTTTTATCACAAATTTGGAGGGAAATCTCTAGACAAATGCCTTCAGGTGCTGCACTCTGTCCTTTATGGTGCAGAAGTCTCGGACCCGTCCCTTTGGGGGTAACACGGAAAGTTCCAGAATTTAGGTTTATGCAGGATTTTGGGTCTGTCCCCTATCTCCCCAAGCCCCCTAGAGATGCCCTACGGTATGAACTGGGACTTGTTAATATTAACCTTTTAGTTGGGAAGCGGTTCCTTTTTTTTTTTCTGAAGATTCAGGTTAACACTTCTAGGAACCCAAATCTCAACGATGCTGTGAAGGAGTTGTGCTGCCCCCCAAGAAAAGATCCATCGAGCTGGTAGAACAGTGGGATAAATGTAATGAAACGCTGGAGGCTGGGAATGGGGTTCCCCATCGAACCCGCAGCTTAGGTTCCTTCTTAAAACAAAAGGGCAGTCGAGTTGGAACTGGGCGCTTTTCAGGATAGAATTGCAAGTTCCCATCACTTGGTTGCTGCAGAAAGTTGTTAATGGCCCGCTTAAACATTTGACCACTTAGAGCTGCGGCACAACGGTTGGGTCTGGGAGGATGTGTCCTTGTGGTCTGAAATCTGATTTTTTAAACTAATTTAAAGAAATTGTGGCTGAGACTTCATTTTATCAGAACTAAAACAAGGACGTGTGCGGGGGGCTATGGCACTTTTTATGTGTAATAATGATGCACATTTTTTATCTGATGCATCTAATTTTAACAAGGGTGCTTTTAAAGAAAAAGGTCCGGCCATTTGATCTCTTTTGTATATGTTTTCATTTTGAAGACATAAAAACCTATCCAATTACACACTAAAGCTAACGTAAATTGTATTGTGTGTTTTGAGGTTCAATAGCAGAATTGTATTTTGATGTTTAAGGAAAGTCCTAATTTCCTGGAACTAGTATTGTATGCCAATGTTATGATACAACAGTGCAGAGAGGTAAGGGCTCAATGCTAAATTCTATACCTAATCTTATGATCACATTTTGGCTGGACAGAGTTAATTTGTTATGATTTGTCAGTTATATAGCGCTTTCAGCATAATTCTGCACATAGAACATATTTACATACAATTATCACACAACCGAAGTTGCTACTCATACATTGACCTCAGAAGGATAAAAGGCTCAGTTGGCCTTGCCAGGATTCATTCCTCCGACCTGCAGATCACACACAGATCGCAGTAGTGCGCCCTCAATCAGCTGAGCTAGCTTACCGGCTAACTTCCTTCAGATGTCGGTAAACTGACGATCGACTGAGGTATAATAATCACGGTGCCTAGAAGTGGGAGAACCATGCATGAAGCTCTACATCAAAATTTGAAATACCAATCTGGATTATCACTAAAGGGACAGGTTTTGCTGAGTTTCTGTTTCAATTACAAATGTAGCTTTCCTTTTTGTTTGTTTTTGAACAGCACTTGCACTTCCTGGAGATTCAGATTTTGGAGGTTTTAATCGTAGTCTTGAAGATTTGAAAGTGGCTGTAACGCCTCTGATTTGTTCAATGACAATCACTCACCCTTGAGCAAGGACTCTGTTGCCACTAAACATTTATAGTAATGTACCCCATTGACTGCAAGTTAAGGTTGAATGGATGTAAACCAGAACTTGCATACTCATCATTATGCATAGACTATTTTTATAATTACTGTGAACATTAAATTATAAGAGTTAAAATGATTTGCCTCCATCCGCAAGATTGTGAAAAGTATGCAACGGCCAACCAAAACATGACAACACTTGAATAGGACGCATTAGAAACAAAACAGTTGTTCAGCAAAGAATTATGGTTTCAAACAATGTATTACATTTCTCCTACACAATGAACACACCTTATAAATGCATCTTGATAATGAATGCACACAGCACAGGAACTCTGAAAAATACTTGTGTGCAATACTGGTTTGCTTTCACTGAAAAAAAGCATAATTTGTTACAAAAGATCATTTAGTTTGCCATCTAATTAATTATATGATCCTAAATGCTAGGAAATAAATATGCACAATGCTACTGTTTGCTTAATGCGCATCTAGAGCTAAAGACATTACTTATACGACAGTGTGCAGTTGGTTTCTGAAAGGCTTCACAGGAGAAACCTCTGTTTCAGAAGCCTTTCTCCATGGCTTGCAAGTACATCCATGTAGATAAAAATCAAAAGAAGCATTCTCGTTTCTGTCAAGTAACCTGACCTTTTCACTGCCCTCTGCTCTAAACTGGCACGTAAATAATATGCAGGAAAATAATATAGTGGTCGTATTTACAAGATTTTAATGCATAAAAAGGCTGGGTAGAATGCTTATCTGGAGGCCTAGGAGAGGTTATTGACACATCACTATAAAGGATGTGTAGCCACATTTGTCATCTCTCGCTGTATGTACCAATCGTTTTTTGCTCAAAAGTATACATTCAACACTAAGCAACAAAATTGCTGCGCTTGTCACAAGACCAACCCAGAAACTGATTTATTTTGCTTTTGCATAGCACTATAGCCACAAGGGTGTTGTCACTGCCCCGTACAGAGATTTCCAATTGAATAAATAAACAGAACTACATTCATCTCCACTACTAGGTAAACGATAAGGCTTGTTCTAGATTCATCCTAAAATGTGTGGGCAGCATAAAGACCGCTGGAGTGAGTTCAGACTCTTCTTATATGTCTGGTTATCCAAAACGCAAATAAAATCCGAGTCCTTCTGTAGATCCAATAGATTTCGTTACAGTAGACCATGTTCCAGCTGCTGTTTTAGGTTTAACTTTTTTTTATCACAAACGTTGTGGTATATATACCATCGAATACAATGCAATCAGAATGAATGCAAAATGCACTCACGTTTACCTTTAACGCACTGTAATATGTAATTAATGATAATGATAATGATGTGGTATTTATATAGCGCCTTAATCCAAAGCGCTTAATAGACCATTAAATGCAGCCTCGGTTTCATCTCTTCTCTATATAGGGAAGGTGCCTATGTGGCATTGAACAGTAGCAGCCAAACATATGAATCACCCTAATATATGCAGCATTGCTGCAAGACTGTGTTGTACGTTATGAGCGCTTTGCACACTAGCAAGTCAAAGACCATATTTAAGTTGGAAAAATAAAAACTACAAGTTCCAGCATGCAAAGTGCTCTCAACTAAAATGCCAGAACTGCATAGTGGTAGCTGAAAACCGACTCAGCAGAGGTGGACTGAAAACCGAAAGTGTCCCTGCAAGGGTTTTTCAAAGCAGTCACACATTAATTTGTGCGGGTGAAATGTGTCAAGCAAAGCCAAATCAAACTAAATAGGGTTAATAGGTTTCTCTGTAGAAGGAAATTTGGAAAGATGGTTCCAAATAGTGTATTTTAAAGCACATTTGTCCCGAGATAGAGATTAAAAGTTAAACATAACAAACTGGCATGATGCAATTTAACAGTGAGAAATAACATACTCTCATTCTGGCCGCCCATCTTGGGCTCTCTTCCTTTGCCTTACTGCGAGGCAAAAAACCTTGGTGTCATCTTCGACTCCCCACTCTCTTTCTCTCCTCACATCTGGGACGTTGCCAACAAGTCCCACTCCCAGATGCACCTCCTCAAAGGGACTCTTCCCTCCTCAAAGGGACTCTTCCCTTTCTGACTTTCCCCCAGAAGCTCACTGTCTCCAGAGCCATGGTTCTCATTAGGCTGGACTACTGCAACAGCCTCTTTCTCAATCTGCCTTCCTCTACTCTTCGCCCTCTGCAACTAATCCAGAATAGGGCTGCAAGACTTATCCCTGGCCTCAAGCCCAGGGGCCGTAACTCTCCAGCCCTGGAATCCCTCCACTGGCTCCCGGTGGCTGCAAGGATCAAGTTCGAGACCCTTTGCATTGTCCTCAAGGCATTCTGGAGCCGGGGCCCGCACTATATCCAACGCTCTCTTCCAAAATACCTTCCTTTTTGAGCCCTTTGCTCAGCTACCTCAAACTCTCTAAGGGTTAGACGCTTCTCTAGGCAGAGAGTGCGGGATAGATCTTGCTCCTCTGCACATGCCTCCCTCTGCAACGGCCTACCGGACCCTCTCACACTTGAGCTGGACCACCTGAAGTTCCGGAAAGTAGCTCAAAACTATTTCCCAAGATCTGCAGAAAGCTAGCATGGCACATTCATAATAAAAACACGTGTTTCAATTATTGAGACCACATGTTTTAGTTAATTGGGTATTCGAAGGAAAGGTGGACTGAAGACTCCAGGGTACAGCAAGGAACATTGCAGACCCAGCTCAGCAAAAAGTACTCACTCATGAACTGCAATGAAAGGTCCCCCCTGTCACCACCTCGGAGAAGCCACCAGCTATGTGCTCACGGTAGCACCGAGGACAGCGGGAATTTAACCTCCAGTCTTTATAGAGGCACACGGCTGAAACGACCAGCGCAGGCAGACAAGGCAGGCGGCCAGAGGCTCTTGCCCGTCCCCTCAAAACCAAACTGGTCTTAGCAGACACCCCTTACATCGGCTCAGCAGAACATCACATCTACTAACTTGAATCCAGGGCAACTAACATAAAAGTAGGACTAACTCTTGAAAGTGGCTGTTAAGGCACTGCACTTCAGTAGCGTTTGGAGGAGAAGGGGGTTTAAGTATTAGGGTTCAAATTAACAGATATTATAATTCATTGATCACAAACTAACACTATCTCAAGTTGTAACATGCAGCATTTCTTCTGTGCGAGATTGTGCATTCCTGCCTGCCAGCTATGAACCCCTACTATAAAAAAAAAAAAAACGGGACCACTGCAGTTTCCAATGGAAACAAAATCTTGAGAAAGGGGGACAGATCACCAAATACTGGGACAGTCCCGGCAAAACCGGGACGTCTGGTCACCCTACTTATGGGTAGAAGCTGCCAGCTTACCAAAGAGTGGCACGCCCCCCCCTGCCTACCCTGCAGAGCCCTAGGCTTGGCCAATGTCTCAGTCCCACTTCTATACCACTTCATCTGGCCGTTTTTCTTTTTTAATTGGCGCAGTGTTTCTGCTCTCTTGCCACAGCAGCCAGTGAGTTAAGTGCTTCGGGCTGAGATCTAGGCGCTAACTGCAAGTTACCGGCACAAATCATATCCAGCCTGACTTGTCCTTTTATCCTTTCAAATCTGATAGTGAGTACCATTGAGTTCAGTGATAGTAATGACTTACTTACAGCGCCACGAGTTTTCAAAATGGAAGCAGCAAGCCCAATACAAGCATACAATATTATTAGGGATTCATGTGAGCTTGGCCAGAGGCCTCAAAACCCGCAATCAGCCCTTTAACCCAACACAGATGGTCTATGCCGCATGGTGAAAGGGCTGCCAGTGGGGGTCGTGCTCTGATTAAGGGACAAAAGGAGAGGAGGGTGCACCAAAATTGTATGATAGCAGTGCGCCAGCCTCTCCCTTTGTTTGTTAATCAGAGGCGGCGAACCTCATAGTCAACTCTTTCCCGATGTGGCTCTTTTGGGGGAAAGGGCTGTCTGTGGGGGTCGGTTCCCACATTTAGGGAAAAAAGTGAGGTGGGTGCACTTCGCCATATCTTTTGCTACAACCACTCCTCCATTTGTTTCTGAGTCAGAGGTGCCGACCCCAGCTTGCCCCCTTTCACAAGGCGGCAGAGGCCATCTCTGTTGGATGAAAGGGTTGCCTGCAGGGGTCGACACCTGTAAATATGAAACAAAAGCAGAGGAAGGCGCAGCAAAAAGAAAAATAGAAACTAGCCTGCCTCGCTCCCAGTGCTGCCTTTGGGGCCAATTTCCAGCCCCCTCCAGTCCCTGCTTGCTGCCCATAGATAGGTAACACCCTCTTTTGGAAGCCCCCACCCTCTCGATTACTCATCCCATTTAAAGCACTGGTTGCTGGTTATTATAATGCAGCACGACCCTCCCTATAAGTCCCAGCTCGAGCAGGCAGGAGACCTTGAAAAATAGATTCAAAATGTCCGCCACGCATGCTTCCATTATTCCAAGAGAAGCATATGGCATGACATATCTCCGGAGCACGGAGTGATGTATACTGGGCATGGCATCTATAAGGTATTGTCCCTTAAGGCCCTGATCTAGCTCATCACAAGCCGCTGATGATGGGCCCTTGCGTAACAAGTAATACCCCAGGGTTGTCAAGAAACCACCGCCTCGGTTCTAAAAGCTCAGCAATATGATGAGATCATGAGCCATCCATAATTCATGAGCTGAAGAGGTGATTTATCGGTTTCCAGCCAGGCGCGGTGGTCTGCCTGCTCCTGGGCTCTTTGCTGCACTTTTGGCACTGCTGCCGCGGCTGCAGGAGCCCTGCTGCAAAGCTTCGCCTTTCCTGGACCAATGGAACTAAAATGAAATGGCCACCAGGTGGGTGGGTCAAAAATCGTGCTCCGCCATGTTCATACAAACTTCGTCTCCCAGAACCATTCCATCCCTGCTTTAAAATCTATAGATGACACAGCAGATGCAGTCAGCCATGGCCAGACCTTCCACCATATGAAAGGTTAGAGCCCTAGGATTGCAAGCCATAAACCCTAGAAGATTCACAGATTTACCTAGAACACACTCACCGCTCACTGGCTTTCTCCCCCAGAATCATCGCTTCAAATAAAGACCACGTTGCTTATTGTAAAATCATGTGTGTCAGTAAACAGAAAAAAAAATCTTTTTTTAAATGCACACCTTTACAATGCCCATCCTATGTGCAGTATGCTAGACCGGAGTAAAAGTGGGCCTAGGTGGGCTTCATCAGCACCTAGCTTAGTGGTGGGACCTTGCGGGTGACAGCATCAGTTCCACAAACGGTTTGGCGAGTCTGCATGATGAGGAAGCTCCTGCTGGGGCACAACAAGACTGTATGCATGTGGGGGGGATGCCTGCCATGTGGATGGTGTCATGGTTGAAGCCTGGCCTCCCGTTTATTGGCTGCATCATCGCCTTATGGGCGATTCCTGCTGTGCATTGTGCAGCCCAGGGCATGCATATGTTGAAGCAATTCTCCAGCCTATAGGGCTTCCTTGCGGATGTACTTGCACTGGCTAAAATCTATTAGAGAACAAAGAAGGAATGTTATTTTATCCACGTTCTTCTTCTGCCACCCCCCTTCCCCGGCACTGTCCATTTAGCCCCCCGAAATCTGCAGCTCCCTCTATGTAAATCAGGAAGCTTAACATTTTCCAGACTTCTGCACATTTGCACTATGCACACCCGTGCAACACTGCAGACAGAACGCAGAGCATGGTAGAGTGGCCCAATGCCTGTGCAAAAAGGTGCAGAAGAAAAATTGTCTGTACAGCGATGTATCTATGGCTGGGCTCTGCAACCTGTGGCTCTCCAGGTGTTTTGGATGAAGACTCCCATGAGTCCTCGCCATTGATTATGCTGGGTAGGACTTATGGGGGTTGCAGTCAGGGGTTGCAGTCAAAAACATCGGGAGAGCCAAAAGTTGCAGAGCCTTGAACTACCCTGGCAGGGTTGTCCAACTCCGGGCCTCGAACTCCAGATCCATGCTGGGTTTTCCAGATACCCCTCATTAATATTCATGAAGAAAAATGTGCATACATTTTCATTTTCATACATTTTCATGTATGCACATTTTTCTTCATGAATATTAATGAGGGGTATCCTGAAAACCTGTCAGGATTATGGCCCGGAGTTGCACAATTCTGCGGTATGTGTATTAGCACCACTTAATCTGAAAATCTGCGCCAGTGCAGCCAATTGCAAAAGAGTCCCAGGATTACCCAGTCACCCACCTAAGGGCCACCTCCTCGCTGTAGGCCTCTTGAGCTGAATGGTCCATGATTCAGGGGCAGATGCGCAGTGGGAACACTAATTTAGTAACTTGATAATTCACAGGTATCACTGGAAGCTTGTGGCTTACACGGCCGAAAAGGATTTACCAGTGGAAGATAAAAGGGTCCGTCCTAAAGTCAGCTTTTTCAATGCTTTGATCAGGAATATTGTAGAAGGACTTGAAGGAAAGGTGATCTTCTGCCAGTTTCCTACTGCTGGCTCTCACCTACGTTGTACCACTTCGTCCCCTATCATTTCACAGATGATCTTCTGCCGGTTTCCTACTGCCAGTTCTCTCCTGCATTGTACCACTCGCTCCCCTATCATTTCACAGATGATCTTCTGCCGGTTTCTTACTGCCAGTTCTCTCCTGCACTACGCCACTCCGTCCCCTATCATTTCACAGATGATCTTCTGCCGGTTTCTTACTGCCAGTTCTCTCCTGCACTACGCCACTCCGTCCCCTATCATTTCACAGATGATCTTCTGCCGGTTTCTTACTGCCAGTTCTCTCCTGCACTACGCCACTCCGTCCCCTATCATTTCACAGATGATCTTCTGCCGGTTTCTTACTGCCAGTTCTCTCCTGCACTGTACCACTCCGTCCCCTATTATTTCACAGGGTTCCATGTCATTTCATCGACTGCCTGTTCATCCCCAGGCTTTTTAATGTGCACATTCCATCAAATGTGCTCTTTTCATTTTGGGGGGCGGGGGGTATGTGCACGTTAAAAAGCCTGGGGATGAAAAGGCAGGCGATGAAAGGACGTTGTACCTTTCACAGAGGATCTTCTGTTTGGGGTTCTCCTGAAGTGCCAGGCTTCTTCATCACTTGACAGCAGATGCTACTTACCTCTTTTTCCATAATGGCTCTTCAGCCTTTTCAATACCTCTGACCTTCCCCAATTAAAGCTTCTTAATCTACCCTCTCCCACTTCGCTCACCCCACTTACCAGATTCCTCGAATGCCGCTGCCGCTTCTGCATCCAGGGTGCCATGGAGCCCTGATTCTATTTCCATGGTGGCCATTTTAGGGGAGTATACGTTTGAAGGAACGGGACACCGTGAACACTTGACCCGGTCATTCAAATTAATATAGATGGTTTTCAGCACGCCGGATTAAAAACCTGGGGTGCTAATCGCAACAAAACCTTCAATGGATGGGTGGTAATGGCCGGGGCCCCAAGTTATAGGCCGAAGCAAATATTATTGCTTAATTATTTGAACAATTTAGCATCCAGGTGAGCTCCCGGCTGATGATTCTCTCGTATTGGGGATTTTTCTGCTCACTTTGGTCTTTTCACATCCAATGATATCCTCCACAAAAGTTATTTCATGTCACCTCCCGTGATGCCAATTGGTGGGTAGAAGGGAAAGCGGGCATGACTTTAATTCACCACTGATTAAAGCAAATTGAAGCTTTTCTTTTGAAATATAAAAGGCATAAATGGCGAGCAAACATGTTGCTCTAGAAGAGCGGTCTCAGCCAGGTAACTCAGGAGATACTGGTAGCTTGCAGGCAGCCAATGAGTAACCCCTCGGCTGCCTTCAGCTGTCCTGTCCTTCAGAAAGTGATGGAGCAAGTTAAAAAGTTCAAGGGAGAAAACGCATTAATACCCTCCAGAGTCCTCGCACCATGTTCACCACGGAAAGATTTTGCCGGCGTTTGGGGGCATGGGATAAGCAGGTGACATGCAGCTAAGTAGAGCCTCAGAAAAACGGACACTTAGGATCAGAGTGTAAATGGGAAAATTAGTTGAATGGGGGGGGGGGGGGAGTAAAGCTGGGGTGAATACGCAGTGGTTGCGTATCTGCACTGTGACCCCAGAGAGCAGCGTGTGCACATTTGAGATCGATAACAGGAGCAACTGTGAGATAAGTGTGCAACATTGTTGTGGCGCTTTGAAGCACGCAGATAAGGCACTATATACAAGACATGTATTTTTATAAACCACATTTTTTAGGGGGTGAGGGGGGATTCCAGCACATGTGAAGAGTTTGCCTGTAGTCACAATTAAGATTACTTGTTTCATTATTTATTATAACCCACTTTTCCATTCTTCATGAATTGCACACAAAATGGTCAATTACACTTTTTATCTTGAAATTAATTTTCCACTCACTCTTTGTAACAGATTGGTAGAGTTAACCGTTTAATTCAATTGAAAATGAAGGAAAGCCACACAGATACTGTTACCAAAGTTTAATATGGAATATTTGTCATCCTTTCACCCAAGCAAAATCTTAGCCAATCAAGATAAAACACCCCTCGTTCTTAGGACTATAGTTGTGGCAAGGGGAAATAGAAATAACACTATGTTTTTTCTCTGTGGCACCTCAGAGATATGCCTCTCACCTAGGATGACCAGATGTCCCGGTTTAGCTGGGGCTGTCCCAGAATTGTGCCCTCTGTACCCCTGTCCCGAGAGGTTTTTTTTTTAATTTAAAAATCCTGTCCTGGTTTTGGGGAAATGTGACAGTTCCGTTTTAAATTTTATTTTATAAACAGACATCATATTCTGCCATCTGATGATGAGTTCGAACTGCCAACCTTCCCGGTAACAGCCACACAAAGGAAGTGCTTGCGCCACAGAGACTGGCTGAAAAGCGCGCAAATAGCAAGGCATGTCATCAAACAGAGCAACCGCTCCGTTGTTATTAACGTGCTTACGTCTACAATCAAAATCTCATCATTTATATGCAGATACTGTGGTATAGAGGGGGCGGGGCGTGGTAAGAAGAGGAGGAGAGCGGTGAGTGGGGTAGTCTTTCTTTTATGTTGTTGGACAACCCTTTTTTGTCTTGAAAATCTGATCACCCTCCTCGCACCACCATCCATCCATTCATCCCCTGCACCCAGCTCACATTCATATTGCAAAATGCAGAGAAAACAGGCAAGTCCTCCTTTCACAGACAGGAGAGAGATGCAGGCATTGGGTAGGCACATGGAGAGAGTGGGTGCAGGTGAAGGCAGGGAAAGGAGTGCAATGCCATGGGTGCAAACCGGGTAAGGGCGTGCCCGGAACACTTGCTCTAACACCGGCATCGGTGATTACAAGTTTCGTATTGCACACGTTTTAAAACCCTGTATTTGTTTGGATGTTTTGTAATATACATATGTCAGCACAGTCTCTCTGAAGTCTAGTTAGCAACACATTTACACAATTCCCGGCCCTCCAGAGAACACAATGTGGCCTTTTGTAAAAGGCCGACGTGCTCATTAAGGCTATTAAAGTTGTTTTATATGAGTCAATTAAAACAGGCTTTACCAGTAGCAATCAGTGTGTAACTAAATCGCGGTCTTAAACACTCTTAACAGCCAGCATCTCAAGGCTTCCTTTTATATTTCGCCTCTTTGCAGTGGACCACGTTCAGAGTAACACCAACTGAAGCAGAAATAACCCCTGCTTGCTCAGGGCATGCATGTGCACGTACAACGAATGACATCAGGTTCCTTGGAACCTTTTATAGTCATTATAATTTGAACAGAAAAGTAAAAAAAAAAATCATACTATTGGAAGGAGGTGCACATCAGGTTACGCTTTTGAGTTTTGGCTCACCGAGGTGGCGCTAGCCACCTGGATGAGAAACAACGTTTCTTAAAGAAAGTACACGTGGGCTCAGACCTTTTTTCCTGGCGCTTGTTGAGTGCATATATGCCATTAGCTTGACCAGTGTCCTAAATCCTTGCTTCATTAAACTTATTCCAAAGAGCTATTTCTGCCTGCAGAACCAGCTGGCTAAAAGGGAATGAGTGAATTGTCAATATTGCGCTTCCCCAGGTAGGATAAACCCTTCTTAACAGTTTGTGCTTCCAGCCACTTGATTTCTAAGAAATACAAGATTCCGGCACACAGCCCTGAATTAAAGCACTTAACTTGTTTCATATCTTTTCGTTTGTATAGAAGAGGTAAAGCCAAGTAGTAACGAGCTGTTCTTTTTTTGTTTTGTAGTCTGGTAGTATGAATAGTAGTAATTTATTTCTTTTTTGGGGTCATTTGTAGAAAACACCTCTATAAAAATGTATAATGTAAAAAGGATATGAATGGGGAAAAATGTCTGCCTACAGAGAAGTCAAAACTCTTGGTTTTGCCAGAACTTGCTTGAAATGGAGAGAGGAACAGGGGAGGCGGGGTTGCCCTTTGGCGCCTATCATGGTGGTCTTAGCATTAAAAAAACTTTACAGGGGTACAAAATAAAAAATGAGGGAGCGGTATTGAGGGAGAAGATTGATCTAATGGGTGACTGAGTGCAAAGTGATCAGTGCAGCATCAGAGATCCTTGCCCTTCAGTATAAGAGATGTTCTGGAGGTTGTTCTTTGGCGGCAGGAGAATATCTCCAAAGATGACTGGATCCCGCTCAGTCATTCGTCTGAGGAGGCAGTGAATTTGGCAAGATTGGCTCCATTACGGACAGTAGATAACCAGATAGATAAATGGCCAATGATAGAAAACCTGTTCATAATTTCTGCCCGATGCGTTTGAAACCTGCTAGAAGCGCCCTGTGGCTTAATGGGGATATCCCATGGCCTGGGAAGCCCGGGCACTGGGCGTCCTGGAAGAAGAGGAGTCTCGTGTGTGTTGCAAAGGGTTTGTGTGGAATTGCTGGAAATACCTCACATTGGGATTGGCCGGGCAGTATTGGATCATAAGCTGTGTGATGGGCTGATTATTGCCCCCACACAATTCTGCTAGCCGCCAAGCGCATGCGACTAGCAATAGAGGCCACCCTTGAGTGCATCGTAGTCATGCAAGGATGCGACCACTAAACATGAGAGTTCAGTTACAACGGAGTAGGAGTCAGAGACAGGCATCATGGCAGATCCAGTTTCATGGGCATTGTTTCAGCACCAAATCCTACCTCCGCCAATGTCTTCAAGTATTTCTTGTTTTTAATGAACACAACTGTGCCGCTTTATGAGACGCTTTCTCATCTGATAGAGGGGGTGGTGAGAGTGTGACGGTAGCACTTTGGATTATGATCCCTTCAAAGGATTAATTATGCTTAATTTCTGTGCTAAGTAGAGGTGTGGCCTAGAGCAGTGACAGACGTTCCCCCATAACACGCTATCTCACCATTCTCAACCACAGTACTGAAGACACAGGGTAGTAGTCATGCTCACAGTATGCAGGAGCCATGTTGTCAAGATTATCCGTATGTAGGAATTTGCACCTCACGGTCCTTGCTGTCACTATCTATTCTGCTTAAGACAAATCACCAAGATATAGGAACTGATCACATGAGTCGATGCAGAAAGAAACAAGCTTACAGAATCCTTGGGTCTGTATAGAACAGTACTGCAGTCTATACATGTATGAATCTGACATAACCTGTGAAATCTAGCCATCTCCATCTGGCATGGGAGAGCTAGTGGGTGGTTGACATATGGTACCACCATTTAACCTATGTACTGGTCTTGCAATGCTTGTGTAGCAGCTGTCAGGATGCACAAAAGACTGAACTCCAGAAGGACAGTTCGGAATGTTTTACTGATTCATAAGTCAACAGGAAAGGGTGGTGGCGGTGGAAGACGAAACAAAAGATATGTTTCTGACACTGGGCCTCATTACGAGGTAGATGGTAAGGGATTACCATCACCGGTAAGGACACCAGTGCCGGTAATCCCTTATCACCCTATTCCGAGGTCCCTTAGCGGGTCCCTTCCTTAACGCCTGGTTTACCAGGCGTTATGGAAGGGACCCGTTAAGGGACTTCAGAGCTAATAACGGTACCGCAAATTGCGGTACCGTTATTAGCTCCATCTCCATTCCCATTGAGCCCTATGGGGGCTCGAATGGGAATGGGGCATGGTTCCCGAAATGGGGAACCATGCCCCATTCCTCCAAGGTTGGAATGACCCGGTAAGTCCCTATTTCGGGAACCCGGAATGCGGTAGCTATGGTGGTAATAGCACCAGGCTACCTCCTACCTCGTAATGAGGCCCACTGAGTGTGAAAATCGCTCACCCTTCAGTGGCATTGTGGGTCTCCCAGGGGTCCATGAACTCTTTCGTTTTAACTCATTCTTCAAGTTTCCTCATGCACGCAAAGTCTCTCAGTCAGTTGAACTGTCTCTTGAACCAGTTGAATATAACAACAGTAAATCCTTTGGGGCGAGGTGAGCCCACGGGTCACCGCCACTGACTTATGGTACCTCTATTCTGTGGTCCCTCCTCCTTCAAGTCTCAGGGGCTCCCTTTCTCTTACCCTGACTATTCCTCCTCTGCACTCCATGCTTGGATCGTGTTCCTACTCGTACCTTCTCAACCTGCCTAGGACCAACCAGGCCTTCTCATAACATCTTCTCCTTTGTGGCTCAGGGGCTGCCCTCCCCTTCTCAGATGTTGGTCTTCCCACTATCTCCACCACCTTCTAGTTAACATTTCCTTTGTTGTTACTCCCACCTCCACCCCTGGTACCTCCAACTCCTCCTCTGATACTTTCACCTCCTCACTAATACTTCCTCCACTGTTACTACCTCTTCCGCTGTTGCCGCTACCACCTCAGCGTGTGTGGCTACTATCATCTTGTCCTCTCTTGTTATTGCTGCTTCCTCTCCTGATACCACCACCTCCTGTGCTGTTACTACCGTACCCTTCTCTCTGACTACACCTGCCCACTACCATTCCCCCTTATGTCTCATGCACCTCCTGATTAGTCCTTGTGTCAGACCTTAACACTATCTCTGCCTCACCCTTCTGCAACAACCCACACTGATCAATTGGGGTTGCGTTGTTATGCTATATTCTCTCCTTCCCCTGGGTGGGACTCTTTGCAAGGGTTTGCACCTGTGACACTAATTGGGTGAAGACTGGAATTGGTTGTTGTTCCTGAGTGCACGGTGGGCTGCTTTGGGTTTAAAAGATAGGGCCAGGCCTATAGCTGCCTGACCACCCTCTTAGAAGTAGGTTTCTATTCTCAATCCCACCATGGTGCTGCCTCTGCTGAGCTGAGGTCTTCTGTGTGTCCAGAGTATCAATTAAATGCTTGATACACACTTGGTATTCCGCTTACAATCTTCATTTCCCTCAGAATACTGTGCATGATGTAAAACTGCATCCCCAACATGTGAACTTTCCACCAGGGAGCAATGCTTTCGTAACTTTGTTTCTTTTGTTGCATTGTCCGTGTTTGGAAGGCCGCAGACTTGCAACACTGAATCCGCAGGACTTCGGACTGCAACGCGGATCTTCTGAACTCTGTTGCGTGTGAGGTTGTAACTGTCCCTATACACAAGCTAGGGATGTTTAGTGAATGAAAAGGACTTCCCAGAAAAGGAAAGGTTTTGTTGCCTAAGCTGGAGCTTTGCATCTGCTCAGAGAGAGCTTCAAGCTCCCTCAGTTGGGGAAGGCGTGCATTCATGGTGGTTCAGAGATTGTCCCCCGACATGCACCAGGGGCAAATGGCAGGGTGAGTAGGATATCCCCTCCCCATAGCAACCTCTGGGACCATCATGTACCAGCATGGAGAGGCCCATGGCTCTCCGAGTCTTCATCTTTGCAGTTCCTGGAACCAGGCAGGGTCCTCTTCACACAGCATTGCCATGGTTTCATATTTGGTACTTTCCGCATGCTAGGAATGCCCTCTCTGTACTTTGCAGCTCACCACCAAATGGACTGTGTAGGTAGGTCTACATCTCCTATACTAGCTGCAGCACACTGCCCCCCTCTGGATGTTCAAATCTACTCAATTAAAGGGAAACAATTGCAATCCACTTTCAGGTCCCATCTTTGACCCTTAAATGAATGACAATAATATAAGACATCAAATAGTAAAACATGATGCTCAGTCTAAATTGCATTCTGAACTCGGATCCCAGCTTCACCACCTGACTAAGGTGTATGTCGCAGTGTAAATCATTTTATCTTAATGTTTACTGGGCTTTATGTGCTGAAGAGAGAGGTCTCTAGTCCCGATTCAGCTCATTCTGTCTGTTGCTCAATAAAGCCTTACTTATGGTATTGAGCCATCTTAACAGCAATGTGAGTGATCATTTGTGCATGACACTTAGGACAATCTCTTGTTATGTAACTTCCCACATTCCCTTGAGCATTAAGGATATAGGTTGATCCTTGTGCTGTCGTTTTCTATGCCAGTGTGATGTCAATAAACATGGAAAGTAGGGGGCACCATACATCTTTACTGCACATAGTTTTGCAAAAGCTTAGAACCAACCCCGTTCGACCGTTCACCTATTCCGATGGTTGTAGTTTGTCTCTAGGCAAGTATGGCTGAGAAGATTGGGCCGCTTAGACAACTTGATGGATTTCTTGAGGTTTATTTATTTATTTGCATTTGTTAAGCGCACTTGCAGCCCGTGGGCATAGAGGCGCTGTTACAAGAATATGTAAGAAATTTTGGTTAAGGTAAACAGATGTCTATTAGTTACAGAGGGCAGAGATAGTGTGCGATACAGAGGAAGGCAAGGTAACGATCAGAAGCAAATAAACAGTGGTTAGGTATACAGCTGACATGAAGAGCATAGGCCTCCAGATAAATAGTTTGGTTTTGATGGCTTTCCGGAAAGCCTGGTGCGGGTCTATCATTCTTAAGTTAAAGGGAAGAGCATTCCAGTGGGTGGCTGCCAAGGTGGGGAAGCTAGAACCTCCCGCGCAGGCTTTTCATGTTTTGGGAGTGACGATCATGTTAGAATAGCACTTCCAGAGTGGTCTGGTGGCGGTGTGCTTTGTGATCTCGCTGAGCAAAGTATGGAGGAGCGAGCTCATGGAGGCACTTGTGCGTGGTGGCAAAGGTTTTGAACACAATCCTTTCTTTGACAGGGAGCCAGTGGGCCTGCCTTCTAACTTCAGATATGAGATCTTTCCTGGAGGTTCCTGTGGCTGCCCTAAGGGCGTTATTTTGGGCAAGCTGGAGTTTTGTTACATTTTTGCACAATGTCCCTAGGAGTAGGGCATTGCAATAATCAAGCCTAGAACCAATTATTGCCCTGGCAATTGTGAGGCAGTTCTGGCGTGAGAGGTAGGGTCTGGATGCGTTAATGACTTTGGAGTAATTGGCAGATGAGGACGCAATGGCGTTAACCTGCCTGTCCATGGTGAGGTTGGAGTCCAGGTAGACTCCAAGTGTCTTTACATTATTGGAGACCTTAATGGGGATGTTGTCAATAGTGAAGGATAGGTACTGTTCACCAAGGTTGCCGAGAGCGGTGGGTGACCCAATGAGGAGAAGTTCTGTTTTTTCACTATTGAGGCAGAGCCAGTTGTCTGCCATCCACGATTGGATAGTGGAGTAAATGGTAGTGAGTGTTTTGGCGTCTGCCTCGTAGTCTCCAGTGAGTGGGATGAGTACCTGCGTGTCATCCGCATAATTGGTGTACGAGATGAGCAGGGAGTCAAGAATGGTGAGCAAGAGCCTCGTGAAGAGGTTGTAGAGAGTGTGCGCAATGCTGGAGCCCTGCGGCACCTCACATTTAAAGTGGCTAGGGGTGGCAGAGGCCGAGCCGGAAAAGACTCTCATGGCCCTTTCTTGGAGAAAGGAGGTAATTCAATTGCAGGCTTTGGGGGAGAAATTGGCCGCAGTTACCAAATGGTGGCATAGCGTGTTGTGATCCACTAGGTCAAAGGCAGCGGATAAATCAAGGAGCAAAAGGAGTGCAGGTTTACCTGTGTCCCTTAGATCGTCCATTTGATTCTTAAGGTCCAAGAGAGCCGCTTCTGTGCCATGTCGTCGGTGGAATCCAGATTGCCGCAGGCCGAGAAGCCTGTTGTCTTCCAAGACTTTTTGGACTTTCATTTAGGCTGCTTTGTCCAGGATTTTAAGTAGCAAGGGGACGGTGGTGATGGGCCGATAGTTCCATGGGACCGATGGGTCTAAGGAAGGTTTTTTTAGAAGCGGGCAGACCCATGCTTCCTTGAGTCCAGTTGGAACGTGGCCAACTTAGAAAGATGAATTGATGAAGGCGGTTAGGAAAGGTGCTAGGATGTGGGCCGAGTCTTTGATGAGTTGGGCAGGACAGGCGTCCCCCTTGCAGTTAGACGGTTTAATAGATTTGAGGAGGGAGATGACTTCAAGCTCAGTCATGTCCTTATAGTCAAAGGGAGTGGAGGACTCCGTTTTAGTAGTCGGGGGCATTCTGCTGTGTAGGTTGGAGATGTGGCGGTTGAGGGCATTTTCATGTCCACGGATTTTGTTTTGGAGCAGGTCAAGTTTGTCTAGCAGGGCCGTTTGAATGCTGTTGCACCATCTTTCATCCTTGAGGAGGGAGGCGGGGGGAGTAGCGGGTTTCGCCAACTCCCTGAAGATGGTGAAGATTTCTTTGGAGCTTGATTTAGAGTCATTGATCCTAGAATTGTAGGATGCAGCTTTGGCTCTGGTAATGTTGGCTTTATAGGATGTGAGATGGCCTTGAAGGCGATTCTGGTAGAATCAGAAGGGTTGTTTTTCTAGGCTAAGAGGGCACGCCTCTTCTGGGAACGTTGATCAAGTAGCTCTTGAGAAAACCAGGAATTGGAATGTTTGGCCTTTTTTGCTTTTTTGAGTGTAGGTGGAGCAATAGCATCAACTGCTTGAGTGATGACCTCTTTGAAGATGTTAGCCAAGGTCTCTGGGTTATTGGGGAATGGGGCCTGCAAAGGTACACCTAGTAATTAGACTTTTTCTGGGGCTGGGACACAGTTTCTTGGCCCGATTTAGATGCCACCAGAAGTGTAACTTTCCTAGTTATATGGGGGCAGTGGGAATGCCTTGCAGCCATGATGAAGGGCACGTTTTTGATGGGTTTGTAAACGTATGTGGTAGTGGCGGCACTGTTGTTCATAAGTGTATAGTTTGAACAACACAATTTATGGGGACGGGGCACCGTGTGCTGCAAGGAGGCATTGGGGGAAAATGAAACGTAAAATGGACTCTAAATCTCAGGAAGGTATGCACGCAAGAGTGCCCTGAAGGTCCTTTTCTTCAACTGTATGACCAGCTTTTTGATCTTCTGCGAGTGCAGGCAGTATGGTGTGCTATTTAGCATATGATGGTTATGATATGATAGGTTATTTATCACGCGCTTAATACCCAGAGGTTTCTAAGCACAGACCCGGGTTCAAACCTGTGTTGCTTCATGTCATCTTGCTTCCAAGGCGAGCAAGTTGCCCCTGAGCTATCCTCACGAGTATTGCCAAGCATGCATGCATTCGTGCTTGAAATGGTATATAGGTATTACCGAGCCCTAACTGCAATCAGTTTCCCAGATGACTGGGAATGTGGAATAGTTTTCCAGGCAATTGAGGTTCTTGCCTACCTCACAGTTATGAAATCATACTGAGGACAGTCATAATGATGTACTCTCGCGTTAAATAATTCTACGTAATTTGTACCATAAGGCTCATGCAATAGGCAATAAACATATCCTACAATTGGGGCCCAAAGCTTGCATTGCATAGAGAAGGTGAATACCCATCCTATCCTCTCCTTCTCCAAAATATCTGCTCACATTCACGATTCACAGAGTCTATCCTGTCCTTGGCCACTCATGGCCTCTTGACTTGGCAGTCCCAGTATACTATGCTGGTATTTGTGTAGACTGAGCAATGAAATGCATTTCCTTGGCAACAGAAAACTTCCCTGCTTCAAGGTGGTAGTTAGGGTGCATCTCTAATCTATCCCAAAGCCATACTCTACAATTTACAGTTTCTAGGCATTTTTTTTAAATGTGCCTCAGAAATGTGTGCTAGATCTACAGACACCTTTAGAATGAGTCCTGGTAACTGTCTGCACAGGTGATTCAGGCTCCATGCCCAACCAGAGCATCATCCACCCAGACTATCACAACTGCTTCTATGTTTTTCATCGCCAGGCTTTTTTTCCGATGTTTTTTTACCAAAATACTTTCTATGAAAAAAGTAATCTAAATCTTTTTTTATACATTTTGAGGGGGGGGGTGTAATGGAGGAAGTGTCTGTATGCCCCCCTGTACATTCCGCATGGAGTAATTCTATTTACTCATCCCGTCGCAGGGAGACGTCCCTTTGCCTCTCGCTGACGACAGCAGAAGGAAGCCACCTCATACTGCATTCTTGTACTAGGCCGCACAATGATCTCTAAAAGGCTCTCTCTCCGCCCACCGCCGCGCACAGTCAGTCCCAACAGCCCCCACCAAAAGTGTATCCCGTACTATTTAATCCCTATCCGCAATCCCACCTTACCCTTTCTATCCCCGTACCCATCCCCCCTATATTTATCCATGAGTGTTTTAGTTGAAAATATTTCGAAAACAATAGTTCTCCTCTTCTTGAATGATTTTTTGTTCTGCTTTCCGTTGTGCGTCTTGCCTTAGCGCCTCCATGCCTCCGGCCCAGTGTTTCACACTTTACAAATAAATTAAATGATTAATGAATATGAAAAAAACTAATCAGAAAAAAAAACTGCCAATGAAACATCGTACCATCACAGCCATCTCCCTTTTATCTGACTAGCCTATATATTCTAACACTCTTCCTTTCCTTATCTCTGCACTCTCTCCCTTTCACTCCTCCCCTAGACTAACGTCTGTAGACCCATAGCAGGGACACAATACGCCGCTTTCCGGGCAAGCCTAGGCAGTGTTTTGAGATTCAGGTGCCGTACAAAAACTTTGCAACATGTTTGTGTAGAATACATTTTTGGGCAAAACCAAAGCAACAACTCTCACATATCTTTTCTGTACTAATTACGGTCTCGAGCATAGATATATCAGGGAAGTGGGCAGGGATCAAGATACGGATTCGACAAGCAGGCGCTAAATGGAGCTCCAGGGTATCCGGCATCGCCTCAGAAGCAGAAGCTATCTCTGGGAACCAGGAGCTGTCATATGGCATACTGCTAATATAACTCCCACCTGAGATGCAAACTATAACATTTACTAAACTAAATGACCCATTATGGTTTAAATGCCTTCTGATTGAGCCCGAATGTTCATTTATACACATTCCTAAATGCACTGGGTTAACATCATATGGCTATATTTGTATGGCACCAGTTGGCCTGTGGGGTCACATGCTGCTCCCGGTAGCTGTCGGTGTCAAGCTAACCAGGCTCTTCTGGGCTATAACCAGGAGCTATATAGCGCCCTGCAATTTCGAAGAGTGGGTGACAAAGCACTATAAGGGGGAAGGAAAGCAGGGTGAGCATGGAATTTTCAAAGTCTTACCATACAGTAATTGTGAAAAAGTGAATGTAGACTCTCCATACAAATGAGTTGGTACTAACGCAGACGTGGTCTCTTTTCTTACAGGCAGCTCTCGTATTTACATTTCCCAGAACACGCCTCGGGGAGTACTGTCACTCGAGGCCCGGCCTTTCCCTGACCCACTATTGATTTCATAAAAAGCATTTTGTAGGAACAAAGTGTTCCTGGCTGCCAAACCGAGAGGAGATGTAATACTGAGGAAATCATTTCCACACCACCTACCAATCACCAGGGGGAGGAAACAGGTGCAGAATGTAGAGACGAGTGGTGGCCCAAACACACAACTGGTACTGTTTAATACAGTGGCTTCTCACTCAGTGGTATCCCTCTTTTGTTAGTATTTACTCTCATTAAATAAAGGATCAAGTAAAAAAAAACTCTTGACTTTATTGATCTGGTGTGAGGGCTGACAGGCTCCCGTAGCAGCACCCGGACAAGGGCTCAACAGCATGTTTCTGCCGTAACCAGTTCAGATTCTGCCGTTTCCATTATTAGTCTAACCCCAAACCTTGCTCTTAATACTGGTGGGTGATAATTTCCTTGAGAGTAAGGCATTCTTTGCTGTGTGCATACTACGGGGCAGGCGACTTGTTCTGGATTTGCAACTACCTTAAAACTTCAAAATTGTATCCATGGATTATGATAAGTGCGTAAATGCAGGGGCCGCGTCCTGTATCACGTGCACCCGTGGGGTGTGTCTGTTGGGCCACTTGGCGTTTATGGGAATCTTTAAACTCCACATCCTTTGTTGCATCTGGGAGCAACAACCTTTGTTGCAAGTTATTGGGTTTTGGCGAATGAATGGTGGGTGGACAGGTTGGCTTAAGGGGGAAGAGAGTGACGAGGGGTTGGGAGGCGGGAGACGAGATATGTTGAGACCTGGGATCAGAGGAGTGAGAAGAAAGAGCACAGGAAGGCAGAAAGAGTGATTAAAAGAGGCAGGAAGAGAAAGATGCCACATTCACCCAACTCCTCTCAGTCCCACTCCCCTTGAATTATCTGTAGTGGACCCACAACAGTAACATTGCTTTCCAAAAAGCCATCATTAAATAAAAAGGTCTAAGTTAGCCTCTCTGGCTGGAGCTCGCGTTTCCACATATCCCACAGGCTCATATTAGAATAGAGGCTGCGTCTGTATATTGGGTATTACCCAAATTGACCTTTTACAATTGACCTTTTGTCCTCATTGACCTAATTATAGTGGTCCTAATTGACCTTCTGCCCAATTGACCTTTATATTATTTTTGTTATTTTATATATGTATTGGGTTGGTTTTGGATTATAAATAATATAAGGGGATTGGGTGGGGGTTTTAGGGGTTTTTGGATTGGATGGGGTGGTTGGGGGGGGTCCCCGCTTTTCTGTCCTAATTGACTTTTTAAATTAGGTCAATTCTTCCGAGGTCAATTATATTATATTGTACTTTATTGGGTATCAAGAATTCTCGTCGCAACCCGATAAATGGACCCTACATCCACAGAGTGCTGCATAAAAGTGAGGGCATAACAGCTACAGAGGATATGACCGACTACAAGCAGCCAAGGATATCCTCCTTCATTCTGGGAGATACTTATGTATTGATCAGTCTCAGAAGGTTCCAATAACTGATGATGTATTGGATTCTCAGGTACTCCTGTCTCCCAACCCCTCTTAGAATGACACCTCTTGGCCCTACTAGCTGAGGGAACACGTATAATACCTTGGGGTCGCCTATACTTCCATATTACAGAAGGTCATCCAACCAACCCATCATCAAGTAACTCATGCATGATGAAATTGGTGGGTGCAACCCTGATGCCTATGAATAAGGTTATTAGAAAGAGCACCCTCTGGCTCCATCACCATGCTAGGACTCTGTGAGCTGCTACTACCCTAGGAGCAAGAAAGATTTAGTATGCACGGACCCATCAGCCACTGCAGCCATGCCGGGAAGACGCAGTTCCTGGCCCGTTACGATGTGCATTCCCATAACAATTAAAAGTCTATTAACAATATGTCATAAAAGGAAGCACTTATAAGCAAAAAAATAATGATTTAGACAAGAGGTTGTAATGATTTTGGTATTGACTCATCCCTTTTCACTCCTCTTTTGAACTCTTAACTTGATAGATCTTATTACTTTAGTCACTAGATCCAGCACTCTATTTGGCTGGAAGGATAATGTACTATTTTTGTGTGTTTTACCTTGATTGATCAGAAAGCACTTGAAAATGAAATGAAGAATACGAGGGCCTTAAAGTAAGATATAAAAGGGTATCAAGAATCCGTCATACAGCTCCTGATTAATGTGTAGGAGCAGATGGCATGCATATGGTTGCCTTGGACTTCACCACGTATAATACTAATGGCCACCTCACCCAAATCATGAGTTCGGGGTACGTAGGCTGCAAACACAAGAGTGATGTTGCGCAAGGCAGCCCCTAAAGGCCATTCCCCTGCAAGGCCGGTCTTATGCACCCTTACTCCCCCTGTCCATTTTGGGAGAGTGTGATGCCCCTCTCAATACACGGCACTGATTCTTGGCACATCTGTAGACAAAATACAGGTAATGTCAAAAAGTAAAAAAGTTCTGAGGATTTAAAATACAATGTGAAGGAACAAACGGAATATATTAATAGGCAGTTGGGTCAAATCATCATTTTTAAACATCTCTTGACAATTGGGAGACACTAAACTATCTTAATGCTTTCAGACGTCTTGGAGTCATCGGTATATCCAGCACCAATTTTGCATTTGAGGGTTCATTTTTAAGTTTTCAACTGTGCCTTAAGAAATCAGGTCAACGCCCAGTTCCACATACACTCCTAGTGCAATCCTTTATAGGTGCCTTCAACAGAGGTTTTTCTGAGCTCAGTCAGGCTCCATTTCTGCTACTGGACAAAGCGTGTGTGGAGGCCACGCGAGGCTCTATGACATCATCTTTGCACCGTTGCTTTGATTTTAGGTTTGGCGTTGATCATATCACAGAGGAGGTGACGGTCCATCAGCCCCTTTGAAAATAATGCCCCTACATTCTACTGTTGGAAGAAGTGACCAAAATTCCGATGAGACTAACGTTTCCCCGAGAAATCCTTCCATACATTTGGACCGTTACTTCACGCGGTAAGTTGCGGTCATTTGAAAGGTCTGCACGATTCCCAGTCATGCTTCAGTTATTTCCCATTTTGGAATTGCCTAGAACTCCATGTGATGTCATATTACTATATGTGGTAATTACGCATGCAGTAATGCTTCAGTGTGGAGGTGATTACCTGCACACAAAAGCAGGCGGTTTGCAAGCGTCTCACACCTAAAACTCAGAACTCCGAGTTGTAAAACATTACATTTTCTACAATTCCAGCTGCAGCGGTCGAAATTGGCATTTGTTGACCAGGAGCAAAAAGCAGCTCCGGGATATCAAGCATCACTTGTTAGGTAGGAGCTACGGTTCGGGAACCAGGAGCTAGCACAGCAAATCTTACTTGTGTGCAAGATTGAAACAATCATTTTGGCCATTATCTAATTAAGCAATAAGCCCTGAGCAGGAGGGGCCTTACCAATTCAGGTAATGCACCGGGGCCCTTAGTTGCAGGTCTGGGTGAAGCGAGGGCCTTACCTGAAGTGGCAATGCCCCCCCCCCCGCGAGGGGCATATTGCTATTAGTACCCAGGCCCGTTCCAAAACGCTCCGAAAAAAGTTTAAAAAATGGCCGCCAGGGAAGGGAAAACAAGGTCCCTTCTTCCTTTCCATGGTGCCCATTCAAAAAAAAAAGGAAACAAAAAAATGGACGCCAAAGACAGCGTGTCGCATATCGGGAGCGTATGCGCTGGAGACAGATGTGTTTCCAGCGCGACCACCCCTGAAGAGGAGCAAAAAAACAGGTAAATGGAGGGAGGGGGGAATCATTAGAGGGGCTGGTGGGAAGTGGGGGTATGGGGTGGAGCACTTACCTCATTTCCCCCAGCAGAGCAGAGGAAGATGGCGGCCTCTAGCCGTGAGGCGGCCCGGAGAGTGGGGGGGATCACTGTCTGGTAATTCCCCCCTTCCGAGCCTCCTCACTGCCACCTGCCCCCCAACCCCTGGCCGGGTACTAATATCCTTTAGGTGTGTTCTTATTTCTTACACATTCCAAAATCTACACAGTTAATATTCCCTAGCTATGTTTGTGTGGCACCACTTGCCCAGCGAGTCAAAAGTCGATCCTGGTAGGTGTTGGTTTCAAGCTAACCAGACTCAACTTGGCTACAAAAAGATGTCACGGCGTCCCTCTGCAAGAAAGAACACAGCAAGATAACCTGTTCGGTGGGAATATATGATATTATAGTTTATTTATATAGCGCCTATACACAATATGTTTCAAAGCGCTTCAAGGCAAGGGAGGTAACAAGGAAAAATACAATGACAGTCTTACAAGCCATGAACCGTAAGGATGTGAAATTAACTATCATACTCGGCCTGACGACATGTCAGGTAGTGCAAGAGCTAAGACATAGATAAGGAAGGGATGGGGAGAGTGGGAAGGAAATGGAAACAGACAGGCGACTACTGTACTAGGCTTGATGACATTTCTGGTAGAGCCGGACAAAAACAAAAGGTGAGGGAGAGGGGAGGAACAAAACAAGCGACCATCGTACTAGGCCTGACGACATTTCAGATAGTGCTGGAGGGGGGTGGTGGGGAAACAAGTAAGGGGGGGGGGGGAGACAGATGAATACAATTGCAGAAGTCAGTAGTAACACATAATGTTGCAAGCCAGGATACAAGATGAAGATGGAACAGCATGATTCAGGGCCACCATGAGTGCAAGATGCAAAGGACGTCCAGCATGACAGTTGAGAAAGGGTGACGCACCGTGAATCAATGAAGTCCATTCAGTCAAATCCAGCATTGGCAACAAGACGGTGATGGTGAAACCAGAATGTATCAGGACAGACTCCTGCAGAAGTAGGCTGGAGGGGGTGGGGGGCAGGGTAGAAGAATAAAGCAAAACAGGCAACACCTGTGTGCGAGAAGGGTGGGGGGCACAAGGGAACATCACTGGGGGACATAGGGTGTGGGGACTGGGGACTGGGGACAAAGGGGGTAAACACATGTTGGTGCATGCTTACCTTCTTTCTGAGCAGGGGGTCGGGCCCTGGGTCCTCCTGGTCCGTACAGGAATTGCGCTTTTCTTCGGCAGCCCTTCACTTCGGACGCCCTTGATGTAAGAGTTAAGAGCAGGAAGGAAGAGGCAGTGCTAAGAAGGCGCGTGGTGCTTAGGCCAGGTGACCTAGATCCACTTGCACCTGTTCCCCATCTGCAAAAGAAAAGGGACTGGAGGGCTCCTTAGGTAGAGAAAAGAGCGGCAACCAGGAAGGCACCAGGTGGCCGGGGCTTGCTAAGTGGGGAAAAAGAGCGGCAACCTGAAAGGCACCAGGTAGGCGGGCTTAGGTCAGGAGACCTAGATCCACTTGCACCTGCTCCCCATCTGCCACTCAGAGTCTGCAGCCACATGTTTTAGCTCCCAATACCTTTCACAAAGGAGGAATATCCAGTTGCAGATCAGTCTTTGTCCCGCCCACTTGAGCAGTCCAGCACCAAAATGCTATGGCAATCCTCCTTTGAACAAGAGTACCAACCGCAACCCCAGACACGTGCTTCGACATAGTCGGGCCTCATCAGGGAGGTGGAACCGTACCTCTCTGAGCACAGTGAGCAAGGGGACCATGTCTGGATAAGCCTAGGTAACTAGGTTAGGGTGACCAACCCCAAGTTCCTTTTCCATACAAAAAGAGATCAGGGCGCCCCTCTGCAAGAAAGAACACGGCATGTTAACCGGAATGTTCTGTCGGAATGTACCCACTCGTGGTCCGCAGCCACATGTTTTAGCTCCCTGTACTGTCCACTTGGCTATCACTAGGAGCTAAATATAGCTCCCAGCTCCTGGCAATTGCAAACTCCGTCAGGTGTATTACCAATACCGCCAAACTTGTCTCCAGGCCCGAAATCTAGTTTTGTATTGTACTGCGCATCTATAAGCGTCATGACTTTACACAGAGAAGATGGAAGTCAAAAGCAGGGGCACCTGAAGGAAGCATACCCCACACCAGATGCATGTTAGGCTCGAGCCTGCTGCCCCTCTTTACCTGTTGGGTTGAACACCAGGTTCCCACTAAATCCAATGGCTTCTCCTCGCTCCCTCCCACCCTGTGAGTCTCGAGGCACTCATCATCTTGAAGAAAAGGCGCATGGGGGGGGGTCACCGAGATGCATGTAATTGATTGCATCACCCCCTTTCCTCCTGCTGGGTTGCAGAAGCCGTCTGTTTTGTCGAAAAGCTCTTGCTGTGGCCTGGGAGCAGCTTGGGCCATTGCAAGAAAATGACACTGCCTTAAATGTATGCCATTATCTGGCAATCACCAAAGCTAAAGAGTGTCCATTCCCGTGCAGGTCTCTTATAGCTACAGCTTGAGAGAGTCCCTTGTCTCGGGGGTAAATTATCCGATAGCCTGGCTGCAAGGGCGCAGACGGATTCATAAGAAAGGTGCTTGTCTATGCAAAGATTTATTTCGGGTCTGGCGGTAAGCCTGCCGGTGAAACCGGCGGCTTGCCGCCAGACCCGAAAAATATTACTGACGCCTGACTTCCCGGTAACAGTGGGATATTACAACCCTGATGGCCGGGAAGTCAGGCGCCAGTCATTTTGTAAGTCCCCATTCCCATTTCATCCCATAGGATTCAACGGAAGCACCGTCAGCGTGGTTACTTGACCGGCACAGTTATAATGAGGACCAATGTGTGCTTTTTGCCCCATGCACAGGGAAGGACACTGCGAGGCGTGCCAGCATTGGAGCGGAGCACAAGACTCTCAGGAGACACAGAAAGCATATATGTGCTTGTGAAGGGCAGTTTACATTTGGTGCTAACGCACCTTGCCACTAGGTTTCATTGTTGGCCCCACTGTGGGCCTCCACACTGGCCTACAGCCTGTACACGACTTTCCCTTCCTTTCCATCACCCTTCTTCCTTTTTACCATCACAAAGAAAGAACAAAGCAGAAGAGAAAGGAAAACGAATGAAGGAGGTAGGAGAGCAGGAAACAAAAATAAACGAAGAATGACAAAAAGAGAACAAGGAAAGAAAGGAAAATGAGGGGGGATAGGAAGGGAACAAAGAAACTGAAAGAAAGGGAGAGTGGGGGATAGGAAGGAAAGAAAAAAGGAAGGGGTGTGAGGGAGATAGGAAGAGGAAAAAAGACAAAAATTAAGAGTGAAATTAAGGAAGGAGAGTAAGAAAGATGGAAAGAAAGAAAAAGCTGACAGGGCCCTTTACCTTGGACTAAGCCAGGGTGTAGATTCTGTGCAAGCATTAAAGAATGAAAAATACCCTTTTTAAGACAACGATAAACCAATCCTACCGCCTCGCACAATCGCTATGTGCAAAACGAGACAACCTACAGTGTGAATGAATAAATACAAGATGATCGGGAATGGTTCTAACCTAGCAGCGCGTGGCAAACAAGGCTGTTGGCTCTGCCGTTTACTTGATCTTGTCCTGTACACGTCTCCCTATGTTTCCAAAGTCTCCGTAAAACTCTGTACTTCGGCGACTATTGAAATGGTTCCGCAGCCTCGCCTTGTCTGGACACAATTTGTGCGAGCCGATAATTCAGGGCTAGGTAGCAAACAGTACGAAGCGGCTGGGGGTTCCACCAGCAGGGGGTGGGCATGGCCGCCCATACAAGGATGTGATGTGACCTCGTTGCTATAGGTCCGGGCAATTCCCACAGGTTGGCAAAGACCCTTGCATCGGCCCTAGCCCGATAGCTTCCGCCCAGCCATCAGGGATGCCCGGTTTCCCAGCAAGCCTTGCGCGCTCAAGCGCTCGCCCTTGATGACGCAATGGCTCAGCTGTCAGGAGGGGCCTGAAACATGCTCTTTTTTTATGCCCAAGAGCACAGCGGCAGAGATTTCCTTCTGGAGTCACTGGCAGGTCACCTCCCAAAACCAATTAGCTAATTGCGTGAGATCACTCCCCAGACGGGGGGGGGGGGGGGAACTGACTCGCGAATGAACTCTGCCCACAGCCAATGCATGGCCTCTTGTTTTAGGGCCTAATTTAATTGTAGGAGCACTCCAGAAAATGAGGCTGTATATCCAGGAGGCACCCTGCGCTGTGCACCAAGCAGCCGCCGAGGTTAGGACTCGAGAGCACACAGCTTGCCTGGCCGCTTACCTACGGTGACCAGACGTCTCGGTTTTGCCGGGATTGTCCCGGTATTTGGTGCTCTGTCCCCCTTTCTCAAGATTATATTCCCATTGGAAATTGCAGTCGTCCCGGCTTTTTGTGGTAGGTCTTCATAGCTGGCAGACAGGAAGGCCCAATCTCACACAGAAGAAATGCTGCATTTTACAACTTAAGATAGTGTTAGTTTGTGATAAATTAATTATATGTATTTCTTTGAACAGTAACACTTAAACCCCTTCTCCTCCAAACGCTACTTAAGTGGTGTGCCTTAATAACCACTTTCAAGAGTTAGTCCTACTTTTATGTTAGTTGTCCATTGTCGGTTTTTTGCTTTTGAAATCTGCTCCCCCTACACTTACCCCTTAGTGCGCTCTCAAAAGTCCCCTTCAGGGTCTTGACGTAGCTCCAACCCTGGAGCACCAAAATCATACAGTTTTCAAGACTGGATTTGGAATAGTAAATTGCCCCCTCCTAGAATATTTCGAGGCCCAAGTACTAGCAGAGCTCAGGCTTTTGTATAATTCAAAAACAACTTTTTTAAAAATGTTCTTGCACAGTTTAAATCTGAACATTTGACCTTCGAATCCCAGCCCCACATTGTCAACTAACCCTACAACATTGAAAACGAAAAAAAAAATACAATTTCCCCCTCCCCTTGCCATCCTCTTAACTCCCTCACTCCTAACACCAATTATATTCCACCCTGTCCTAGCTCCACCACCCCACTTATTTGTATATGATCTCTCCCTGAAGCATCTTTCCCCCAGTCCATGCCCATTTCACCCACACACTCATGATCCTCTGTTTTTGTATGCCAATTTTGCCATTTCCATACTCCCATCTATGCTAAATTCCCAAGTAGCTGAGAGGGGGAAGGAGGGGAGGGGGCAGGGGAGGGTCGGCGCAAGGAGGATTCTGAAGATCCCATAGAAACAGGCGGAAAATCAGCAGTGATAGGCCAGAGGGATACCAAGTTCTTCAGTGGCACCAATGAGCGAACAGGCCACTCCAAAAAAGGAACGAGGCGCACAGAGCTACAGGCGAGGTAGCATAATGGTGCCCAAAACAGCAAAAAACGTTAACATTCACCAAAAATACCAGTTGGCGGTTATAAACATAGAAACAATAAAAATACAGCAAATCACCCAATCACGAATCCCGGCAATGAGGTGCTATTCAAAAGTAACAACGTTTAGCCATCTCAAAATAGGATGCGCTCCCAAACACACAACTGTGTGCTTTTGTGCACATTTCTTTATATCCCTGTCTCTCAAATTGCAAATATGTTTGATGGAATGAAAATGCGTGAACACCATCTGCAGTGTCTAGAACGGTCCAATGTCTCGATTCCCATCTAACGCCCTTCCGCATCACATTCTTGTTTGAGTGAATTGGTCTCTTTTGGTTCTCACGCACTGCACAGACCCCCCCTTGCTCAAGATGCTTCTACTACAGTTCAATAGGCCTCATTAAAATGACCAGCACATTCTTGCCACTTTTCCACACGCTGAATTAGGAGTTTGCAAGGAAAAGGAGAGAAGCTACCACCTGCGTATGCAGGAGGTATCCTCGCCTTAACAGCCAATAATTAAGGAATTACTTAGGGGCAGAACTATCACTATAGGGTTTCCTCCAGAATATCCTTTGGGTCATATGGACTCCCGAAAAGGAAATTAACAGCACCAATACAATACTCGTAATCTAGCAGTCATTCGTCTAGACGTGGAGCAGGGGTGTTGCTAGGTCTAGAAGAGATCAGGGGCTAAGCAAATGTCAGGACTGTCGGGACTCGGGGCTAGCTAGCATTTTGGTTGTAGCACCTGAGCTTCTATCCAGGGCTACAACCAAAAGACCTGAGGCTATAGCCCCCTCACCCCCCAGCAACACCTCTGACGTGGAGTAAACACATTTGGCAATAATTCACTGGGTATTACCTACATACTCCTAATACGGCCATGGGCGCTCCAGCACTTACCCCCCCTCGCCCTCCCTCTTCCCCTCTCCTCTCTCTCACTTGCACGCTCTGAATGCTCACAAGGCCCAGTAGGTTCGTCCTTATCCTCCATTGTATTAATTGTTTTCTATCCCATCTTCCCTCCCTGTTGCCCTGTGGGCGCTTTGAAAGACAATTTACTTGTTGTATAAGCACCTAACAAATGCACAATAAATAAATAAAGTTGTCTGGACTGGGTGTAGCAACAACAATCATTTGTGTCCAGCCCAGAAAACCCTCTTTTTGATCCCTCTGCAAAGGGTTGTCACCTTCCTCGAGGGAACAGGAACACTCACTGGGGACCAGTAAGCCAAGGAAAGTCCTGTCATTACAATGGCCACCTCATACCAGAGTGCTAATCACGAGAGATCGTTTGATGCAGGCAGGAAGAGGAAGAGGTCTGAGTTAAGAGTAGCCCAGAGGAGAGGTTCAGTTCACAGGGGGTTCTCACAACCTTGCATTTTTCTAGGGCTCCAAAACTCCCTGTCCACTTTCCCCATTTCCTGCAGAGAAGGCTCTCTGGGTATGACATCAGCAGACACTAAATAGTACAGCAGCCTGGAATGGACCCTTATCAACAGGCTTGCTCTGGACCAATCCACTGTAGCATTTTACCTACATAAGGGGGGAGACCCCAGCCCTTAATTGATTCATCTTTGAACACTTGAAGAAGGATACTTTTGGAACCTTCCTGGGAGCACAGTCCGCTCCAAAGTCCTCTGCCAGAGATGTGAAGCCCAGAGACTTCAAAGCAAGAGGCAGGTTCTTATCGACAACCATCCCAGGGGCATAGTTGGGGTGAAGCTCCTCTTGGACCAAGGCCTTACCTGCCGCCAGAGCTTTGGAACAGGATACTGCTCAAAGTAGTAGTTCCTGCAGATGCCATCTGGTAATCTTCCTGGCAAGATCAGTGTTGTTTGTTTTCCTTCTATACTAGCTTACACCCCTCCTGAAGAGTATAGCCTTCCCTCTGCCTATGGTACCCCAAGCTTCCAAGTGCTATACCTGTCTGACCGGGCCTATTTCAGCTTTATGATTGGGATCTCTGCTGGTTTAGTAGAAGTGTGGAGACTGCTAGCCACGTTAGCCACTACTCATTCCTGTGAGCTTGCATAGCAGTAGATATTTTGTCAGACCTACACCTCAGTCTAAAATGTCTTGGAGCCCCAAAGTTCCTTGTGCCTGGACGGTCTCATCCTCTCACCAAACAATGTGTTTGCAGAACACACCATAGGTCATCTAAAGTTACTGTAGTGTGTATGTACATGTGATAAGGTGGTCTACTAAGCTGTGTGGATATTACTAATTTCAATGCAGGCAGGACCGTTCCCAGTGAAAATATCTTTTTATAAAGATCTTTTCACTAAAAGGTGGCTTTAGTAAGACCGCTCTGTGACCGCACGGAGCAGTCTTTCTAAAGCGAACTGTCACGCCCCTGCCGCACACGAGTGTGCGCAGCGGCGGAAAGGCTCTGCGGGACGAGGAAGCGGAGGGCGAGGAGAACAGGTAAGTCTGTGTTTGTTCACGTGCGTGTGTGTGTTGGTGTATGTGTTGTATGTATGCGTTTTGGTTTAGGGGATGGGTATGGGGGCAATGACTGAAATCCTGTGGGAGGGAGTGGGGGTGGGGGAAAGGGGCTGGGGCTGAAATGCTGCGAGAAAGGGTGGTGGTGGGGGGGGGAACAATGGGGGGCTCAGGGGGTGAAATCCCCCTGAATATTTTTTTTAAATTGGAAAACCACATTTTAAAGGCCTCAGGAGAAGAACACCTTTACAATGAAGGTTTTCCGATCAAAATCAAATCGGTCCAAGTAAATCGGTCCTTTTCTTTTGTGACCTTTAAACATAAGGTCATTTTACATAGAACCGGCAGGACGCCTTAATCAATGGAGCAATATCTGATACTAGTGACTAGAACAGAGGCATGCTGGACAACAATCAGAGATCACAGACTCATGCCAGAAATGGGCAACGGGTCAAATTCTTGGAATGTTTGTGTTAAAACTCTAATGATGACCTTTGGTCACAAAACAGCTGTCTGTGGCCACTACCACCCTGGTCAAAAGCATCACGAGCAGTGCAACAGATAAGAGTCCGACAGTTTGCCTTCAACCTAAAGGGCTGCAACATACAAAGAGAAAGACCAGTCTTCAAAGGGCAGCAGCAGACAACAACAGATCAACACAATTGTACTGTGGGATTCAACTTCATTTGCATACAACACACACAATGGCAGCATTTATAGATCTTGAAGGAAATATTGAAAACCCCCATATTCAAGGAAGACATTCCCAACTAAGTTTGCATTCTTGGGACCTCTACCCTCCAAAACTCACGCCTCCTCTCTCCAAGCCACAAAGATCCACTCACAACTGAACAATGAGCACTTGGTCACAGACTGATTAGACGCCTGGGATCCCACATTAGTTTGCCCCAGGACCTCAATCCCAGGAGTATCCGTCTGTCGTCAAACAAGAGTCCGAGGAACACTCCACCCGTATGTCCCACATACGTCAAACTGTTCATCTAGTTATGGTTACTCATTATGTGGCCCAACTGATAGTTTGGACTTCAACTCCCATCAGCCCAAAGCAGCACATTCAGTGGTGAGGGAGCACAAGAGCTGCCATCTGAAACAAGGGTCACAAAACAGGTAACCATAGCATTTCTCAGTAGAGTATCTCCACCCACGAGAAGAAACTGAATCACCAACAGTGCGGAAACCCTACACAACTCCCAAATAATGGAATATGAAATAGAATGGTACACTACAGGTGCCGTGGACTCTAAGCTTGCCACTGATGATAACGGGCCATCATATTCATGCGTGAACTGGCAAGTGAGTCAAAGCAACAGTAATTATCAGGCTGACATGAGGGTCCCATGTCACCGGGACACCATTATTACAATCCAGGACGCTCCTTTTACAAGCCAGTGGTTTCTGGAGTGCAACCGATGTCAGCCAGGGCTAACCTCCGACCCTCCCCCGCATGGTGGCATTAAGGGGGTGCCAGGAGAGAAAAGCAGTCTCCGTGAGCTTCACCCCTTCTGACTCACCAGTGTCTCTGCCTTTAGCAGAGGCGGTGATGTTACGAGCATTCATCCTTACAACCCCCCTGCCCGACCACCGGCCCCCACCCCGCTCTCAGGGGTTGCTGTCAAAGGCAGAGGTGCTGAAGAAGCAGGTGGGGTAAGAGCTCACACGGATGTGGTACCCCTCTACCACTACTCTGAGTGAAGCAGGAGGGGTGTTGAACCCCTGCTCTCCTCCTGACGTGCTTTATGCCTACACTGTCACACGCAGGTCTATGGAGTTGTAGGTCAACCTAACCTGCTTACTGCAGGCTTCCACAAGCTCAGGTAAACAATATGCAGTATTATTGCGCCTTTTTACTGGCAAAAATCAAAGGTTCTGATTTTTATTACAGTAAAATGCATTAGTGTGTGTGGAGCAGGGGTGGGTAAATGTTCACTGGTAGCGTGAATGTGGCGTATTCTCTGGCGCAGTGCGTTCTGCCGCCAAGTGGACCTATCTTAGAATTCTGCTCCAATATACGATGCTGTGTACAGGGTGTAGGTCCTTCGCGTAAACTAGGCCGTGATTGGCTGGACTGCTCACTGTTCCAGCCAATCAGATGAGCCACCTTATTGGCTGCTGCCAGAAAATAGTTTTTCTTCCACCTACCCTATCATGGAGTTTGAAGATGGCTGTGCGTATGGTTTTGCTGGACTGTATGTCTCCACTCTACTGTGCTGCTGGCTACTGCTCCAAACAGAAGGCAAATGGCCTCATTACAGTTTCGCCGCCGGAATTACCGGCGGGATACCAGCAAAACTGCCTTACAGTTTCCGCTGCCCGATATCCTGGTATTTCTGCGATATTACGGGCGGCAGAGACGCTGGTAAGTACCCATTCCATGAAGTCCCAGAGGATTCCATGGGATGGGATTGCCAGCGGCGGAGATGCTGGTAAATTCTAATCCATGGAGTCCTAGAGGATTCCATGGGATGGGATTGCCAGCGGCGGAGATGATGGTAAATTCCATTCCATGGAGTCCCAGAGAGCGGCAGAGATGCTGGATGGAGTCCCAGAGGATTCCATTGGATGGGATTGCCAGCGGCGGAGATGCTGGTAAATGTCCATTCCATGCAGTCCCAGAGAGCAGCAGAGACGCTGGATGGAGTCCCAGAGGATTCCATGGGATGGGATTGCCAGCGGCACAGATGCTGGGAAAATTCCCATTCCATGGAGTCCCATAGGCCATGGGACTCTATGGGACGGGATTGCTGGAATTACCGGCACTGGTTGTACCAGTGACAGTCATTCCGGCATTTCTTTGCCAGTAGGCACCTGATCTACCTACCGGCAGGTCAGGCCTGCTGGTAGATCAGAGCCCCCATTGGCAAACTCGGATTTCCCCGGTCCGGTAAAAAATGCTGGTGCCGGTATTACCGGCAATTTTTCCAGCATGTTTACTGGACCAGGGACCTCGTAATGAAGGCCCCATGATTTAGTGTTGAAATAGAGAGCTGAGATTATAGCTAAGCCGCAGAGAGGGAGCAGACTGCTTAAAAAGATAGAAATGCAGTAAATGTCCGAGAGCAGAAGCTTTTCCAGCCAGGCCTAGGACGCAACAGACTTCCCAAGAACTGCTTTCTAGGCAATCAGTAGCTGGAAAGAAATAAAATGTGAGCAAAACACATTCTCTGCCAATTGAAACATACCATTCCACGGCCAGAGACAAGCCCGATGTTGTAATCAGGGTGTTGATTGTGTCACGGGGTAAATTCGAGGCGCAGCCCATACATTACTCATTGTCGCACTGTCGGCAATCGTGGAATTTGTTATGTGACTTAGGAAAAAACACCAGAAAAAAAGTAACCTAGTTTTTCCAAGTGAACTGTAAACAACAGAGCACACCAGATGCAAAATACATACGCAAGGACATCTATTTTTTCGTTTTCAAAATGGAGACGACCTGTTTGAAGAATATCTAAAAATGAAGAGAGGAAGAGGCAAAGCCTGGGCGGGCAGGGCTTGGCTGACTCAGAGGGAGAAGATAGCGTCTACCTAGAACATAGAGGCCAACTGGGCCCATCCCAAGAAAGCCACCTTTATCCAACCCCGGTCCATAGCCTGCTGCCAGGACCCACAGGTTGAAGCATGCAAATTCATGCTGCTTAAAAAGGCGCGACTAGACAAAGGGGCTCCCCCTTGACATGGGGGCTAACTAGTGGCCAAGCTAAAAGGAGATTGGAAATAAAGAAAAGGACATGAGCAATGCCCCTCTGAGATGATGGCCCCCACGAGCGCGATGACAAATGTGCCAAGGAGATTGACTATAGGTCATCAGCAAGGGGTGTAAAGAGTATTTTCTTCATTTTTTTTATGATACTTGCGCTACCATTATGAATTAATTTGCATAGCATTTCGTGGCGGAGAATGCTGAAAATGTTGCTTGCAGTACACTTTGCAAGATCAGTCTGTTTCGAAGCACACTCCTTTAACTCTCCACCAGCCCTCAATGACCGTGTGCGACCCAGCATTATCCTCCACCAGCCAGTCCTCAATGTCTGTGTGCGACCCAGCATTATCCTCCACCAGCCAGCCCTCAATGGCCGTGTGCGACCCAGCGTTATCCTTCACCAGCCAGCCCTCAATGACTGTGTGCGACCCAGCGTTATCCTCCACCAGCCAGCCCTCAATGACTGTGTGCGACCCAGCGTTATCCTCCACCAGCCAGCCCTCAATGACCGTGTGCGACTCAGTATTATTCTCCACCAGCCAGCCCTCAATGACTGTGTGCAACCCAGCATTATCCTCCACCAGCCAGCCCTCAATGACTGTGTGCAACCCAGCATTATCCTCCACCAGCCAGCCCTCAATGACCGTGAGTGACTCAGCATTATCCTCCACCAGCCAGCCCTCAATGACTGTGTGCGACTCAGCATTATCCTCCACCAGCCAGCCCTCAATGACCGTGTGCGACCCAGCGTTATCCTCCACCAGCCACCCCTCAAGGACTGTGTGTGACTCAGCATTATCCTCCACCAGCCAGCCCTCAAGGACTGTGTGTGACTCAGCATTATCCTCCACCAGCCAGCCCTCAATGACTGTGCGACCTAGCGTTATCCTTCACCAGCTAGCCCTCAATGACCGTGTGCGACCCAGCATTATCCTCCACCAGCTAGCCCTCAATGACCGTGTGCAACCCAGCGTTATCCTCCACCAGCCAGCCCTCAATGACTGTGCGACTCAGTATTATCCTCCACCAGCCAGCCAGCCCTCAATGACTGTGTGTGACTCAGCATTATCGTCCACCAGCCAGCCCTCAATGACTGTGTGCAACCCAGCATTATCCTCCACCAGCCAGCCCTCAATGACTGTGTGCGACCCAGCATTATCCTCCACCAGCCAGCCCTCAATGACTGTGTGCGACCCAGCATTATCCCCCACCAGCCAGCCCTCAATGACCGTGTGCGACCCAGCATTATCATTCACCAGCCAGCCCTCAATGACCGTGTGCGACTCAGCATTATCCTCCACCAGCCAGCCCTCAATGACCGTGTGCGACCCAGCATTATCCTTCACCAGCCAGCCCTCAATGACTGTGTGTGACTCAGCATTATCCTCCACCAGCCAGCCCGCAATGACTGTGTGCCCCAGCGTTATCCTTCACCAGCCAGCCCTCAATGAACGTGTGCGACCCAGCGTAATCCTTCACCAGCCAGCCCTCAATGACTGTGTGTGACTCAGCATTATCCTCCACCAGCCAGCCCTCAATGACTGTGTGCCCCAGCGTTATCCTTCACCAGCCAGCCCTCAATGACCGTGTGCGACTTAGCATTATCCTCCACCAGCCAGCCCTCAATGACTGTGTGAAAAGAATCCTAGGCTACGGAAAGGCTTAAGAATCCCTATTGGAGGTCCATTAAAGAGATGCAGAGGCAGGCTCAATCAGAGGGATACTACTCCGCCTTGCTGAGATTAACAGAATTGTCTGGCAAGCAAACAGGCAGGGAAGAATGTTGTCTCCAAATTTCACCTGTCTCTAATGAAAACGTATTTGTAAATGCACAGTTTTTAGAGGGTCTGTATTTTTCTAACCACTCGCGATGCTGGCACATAGGCTTGCCCAGGATCACACCGTTTGGTTAAAGGAGAAGATATCAAAGCTCAGGTATCCTGATTCCACAACCACTACTGAGTCATTAGCCGGTCCGATGGCACACCAAGTAGAGCACTCACTTGGACATCTGTGCAGAGCCTGCTGATGCAGGTTCAAATCCCGGCAGGGCCAAACTCAGCCTTTCATCCTTCCGAGGTCGATAAATGAGCAGCACACACCGTGGGTAATAATAAGCAGCGCTCAGATACCTGAGGGTTGGTAGCGATATATAAATGCTAAATTATTATTATTAACTGGACAAAACAAGCATAGAAGTAAGGCACGTAGCCATGGATGTGCACAGGAGTAGCATGTCATCTCTCCTGGGGTCCCAGGCCAAGCACTTTGGGCAGTCATTGGTGATTGTTACCACAGTAATTGAAACAGCTTGCAGGCAGGTGGAAAACATTGCCCCTTCCAAGGATGGCACAGGGGAAAACTCCAAACCTAAGCCTTTATCCCAAAGTCGTCTCGGGAGGATAGCTCAGGGGTAACGTGCTCACCTTGCAAGCAAGACCACACGGAGCAACACAGGTTCGATCTCTGGTCCGCGCTTAGAAACCTATGGGTATATAAGGGTTTACATGCGAATATTATGCTGCAATGGAAAAAGCATTAACGTTCAAAAGTTCCAAAGACTGTCTTCATCCGATGTTACCAGGCTGAAGTGGGCATAGAGATGCATTCTGGGAGTTTTACCAAGGCTGGTATGCATGGAATATAGAGCTTGGCGCTGGTCGTCTTATCTTAGAGAGTGGTCGTTCTACAGCACAGAACTGTTAGCTCGCAGAGGGAGCAGTCAGAACAGTACGCAAGCCCAATCCACGACAAGCTATTTAAAAAACAAATGAGGTCTCTCGTAGTGCAAGGTTTAAAAGGCAGAAGAAACACGTTTCATAGTATAGTCATGTTATATGTACTGCTTCGTTGCTGAAAAATTCTTCACCAAAAATGAATGCTTTTGAATTCGGACTACTTGTTCTGAAGGTCCAAGGCAGGCTGAATGCAGTAGTGGTAAAACTTATAATAGATTAGAAACAGGATTGCACATCAATATTCATAGTGGCTGGTCGGTTCTTTCAGGTACGGGCAATTGCTGTGTAAATTAAGTCGCGGAAACGCATACATGAAAACGAGGAGTACATCACCAGTCTTCACACGGTATGTTGCCTGATGGGCTAGACTTCAGAGTTCGCCATAGTGAGGCATGGAACACGCGTCTCTATTCAAACCTCTGCCCTTCAGGTCCAACATCTTCAAATACGAGTTCCCATGTTCTTCAAGGAAGGCGCAGGGATCTTCAAACTTTTCACACATGTGAGATGTAACCACCCTCTTGAGGGTTTCCCAGGGAGCTTCTAAAACGATCTCCCCGTTGGCCATCTTGAGTGAAAGCACGCAGGGCCTAGCCCACTTTTCCCCAATGGCAACTTTGCCGAATTCGCTTGTGCCGCATTTCTTTTGCTGATTGTTTTTAACACAAACAAGTATATGGTAAATTGGGGTAAGGTATATAATGGGGAGGTGGAAGGCGGGTGCAGGGATCTCCCCCCCACCGTTTGTGCTAACAAAAAAGAAAATCGCTGAAGTTGCCATTCGGGGGAAAAATGTGGCAAAGCTTCATAGAACTCAGAGCACCCGACAACATTCCCCAGAGAAAGACCCGGGGTAACAGAGCACCAAGACAACATTCCCCAGAGAAAGACCCGGGGTAACAGAGCACCCGGACAGCATTCCCCAGAGAAAGACCCGGGGTAACAGAGCACCAGGACAACATTCCCCAGAGAAAGACCCGGGGTAACAGAGCACCCGGACAGCATTCCCCAGAGAAAGACCCGGGGTAACAGAGCACCAGGACAACATTCCCCAGGGGTAACAGAGCTTTCACATCTACAGAGCTATCACATGTTTTCCTGAATGTTAATTAGTGTCACCAAAACAAGGATCCAAAACTTGGTCCAATGCAGATGATGCAGCATCTTGTATATAAAAGATACAATCCACTGCAGGGCCAACAATGTTGATAGGCTCCATGACCATCAATCTGGCTTCAGAACGGCCAGAAGCACGGAAACTGCTCTCCTGAACATCCGTGAGGACCTGCTCTTGAACCTCGACTCCAACACTCTGTGTGTTCTCATTCTGCTCGATCTCTCTTCTGCCTTTGACACTGTCAACCATGCCATCCTGCTCAACCGTCTCCGTGATAACCTGGGTATCAATGGTCAGGCTCTGGCGTGGCTGACCTCTTTCCTTTCCAATCGACCCTCCCAGGTCCAACTTGGGTCCTTCCTCTCTGACATCTTTTTCTCCACCTGTGGCGTTCCCCAGGGATCTAATCTCTCTCCCTGGCTGTTCAACCAGTATCTGGCACTCCTTGCCCACCGCATCGCCGCCCTCTGCCCCAACTTTCAGTGCTATGCGGACGATACCCAGCTCATTTTCAGGCTACCCTCGGACTCCTCCTCTCCCTCCCTCATCTCTGACTGTCTGTCTGCTATCCAGGAATGGTGTGCTGCCAATGACTTCTGCCTTAATGCTAGTAAGACTGAGATCCTACTCATCGGCACACCCACTCCCTCCTTCCCTGCAGCTCTCTGGCCGGCCTCTCTTGGCCCTCTTCCTGCTCCTACCTGCAAGGCAAAAAACCTTGGGGTCATCTTCGACTCCACACTCTCCTTCTCTCCTCATATATCTGACGTCTCTAAGAAGTCACATTACCAGCTGCACCTCCTCAGAGGTATTCTTCCCTTCCTCTCCTTCCCCCAGAAGCTCACTGTCTCCCGAGCCCTGGTTCTCTCGAAGCTGGACTACTGTAACAGCCTCTATCTTAATCTGCCTGCCTCCACTCTCCGCCCTCTGCAACTCATCCAGAACAGAACTGCGAGACTTGTCCTTGGCCTCAAGCCCAGGGACCGTATCTCTCCAGGACTGAAATCTCTACACTGGCTCCCAGTGGCTGCGAGGATTAAGTTCAAAACCCTCTGCATTGTCCACAAGGCCTTCTGGGGCCTGGGGCCTAAATACCTTCAACTCTCTCTTCCTAAATATCTTCCTTCCCGAGCCCTACGCTCATCCGTCTCCAACTCCCTCAGGGTCAGCCGCTTCTCGAAGCAACGAGCTGGGGGTAGATCTCTCTCCGCGGCAGGGGCCTCCCTCTGGAACAGCCTTCCTGCCTCCCTGAAATTTGAGGAGAACCATCTCCGGTTCCGGGAGCACCTCAAAACCTTCCTCTTCACTTCTGCTTTCTCTCTCCCTCTCCCCTGCTAAATTCTTCACCAATACTGCACTGATTCTGCAACTGGGCCACTCTCACCGACCTCGGTCCTGGGCCCAGTCACTCTTCACTTGCACTGCCTCCCTGGCAACCCCTGCACTGCGGGCCTGTCTCTGTATCACTACAGCCCTTCCCCCAGCACTTGTCTGCACTTACCTTGCACGTGCCGCCAGCTGGCCCTATTTATTTATTATTTTATTTCTATTCTACTTATTTGTACTGCACTCCCTCCCTCCCCCTTGCACTTTTTCCCTTCCCCCTACCCCTGCACTTGCGCGGTCTGAATGACACCTGGCCTAGTAGGATCGTTGTCTGTCTTCCCCTTGTTCCCCCCTCCCTGCCGCGTCGCGCCTTGAAACACTTGTGTATAGGTGCGTTACAAATGCCATATCATATCATATCTGGTAGCTCGTAAGTACGAATGCTTTCTGTGGAGGACAGTGTGGTGCTAGCAAGATCATATGGATCATATGATCATATGGATCATTGATCACACAGTCAAAAACGTGTACAGTATTCTATACATAGCGCGTACCTGTTCAGCCTCTATGTACATCCAGTTGTGCTTCTCTCTGCTCGTTGTTTGCACGGTGCCCATGGAAACGAGGGACCGTATTCAAACAGCCTAGTATTTGGCGGGCTAGATTCTGGGGGTAGAATTCAACAACGGACTAACCCGATGTTCGAGAAATGTGGCGGCCATCTTTAGCTATGTAAAAGGACCCTGTTAGTAAAGGCGGTTACGTGTGTAAAATTCTGCAAGTCATCTTCTGACAACATAATCAAAATTCTATTAAGAGTAGCATAAGTTTGAACAATATGATGATAACAGCAGCGGTCAAAAAACAAAGTTATTTTACCAAACATTTTCTACACGTAGTGCTACTTATGCGTCTGACACTTCTGTATCGTTCGAGTGTATCCAAACATCACAATATGTCCATTTACATCCCTTTATCTAATTTGCTGGACAATCTGATACATGGTGCCAGATGTCCCCACATTCTTGGTTATGCACACTGTTTACTTGTTCAATATTACAAGTGGCAAATGTACATTGCTGTAAATTCCATCATATATTGTCCCGGGAGGATAGCTCAGCGGCAGCGTGCGCGTCTTGGAAGCAAGACGACACGAAGCAACAACAAGTTCGATCCCCGGGTCCGCGCTTAGAAACCTTTGGGTGTTTAAGCGCGTTATAAATACGTAACTAAGAAAAAAAGAAAAAAAAAAAAACACACAATTACGCAAGACAATTCCTGTAACAGCGCCTCGATGCCTGCGGGCTGTGTGAGCGCTTTATAAATGTGAAATAAATAAATACTAGGACTAACAATACTAAGTCCTAGCATGCAACAATGCATAAAAATATGCATAATATGTACCGTGGCGTGAAAACTGTTCTTCAATGGCTATGACCACTTGATTAGTGCTGCTGATCTATCAAATGTCTAGTTATTTCAATAGGGTGCCCTTGTGATATTAATTATCCCATTCACTAGACAGTCAGTTGTGGGGACGTTGCTGCCTTCCCATATCCAAAAGCATAGTGAATTATTGGTGCATGGTAGAGAGTGCAGGGTCTACAGGACAGAAATATCTAAAAAGTTAAAAGTATCTAAATTAAGCAGTTCAAGGATGTTTCCTTGTCGGGTTAGTCCGTTGTTGATTTCTACCCCCATAATCTAGCCCGCCAAATACTAGGCTGTTTGAACACAGTCCCTCGTTTCCATGGGCACTGTACACATCCCCCCGGGAGAGGGACACGCCTGGGGGCACTGTACACATCCCCCCAGGCAGGTGCAAAGTGCCCATTAACTGTGCTAAGGGCTCGTTCAAGTGTGACTAAAGGTCACCATGAATTCATGCCTTATCTTCTCTGACAACGCCAAGAAAAATAAGCTAAAGAGGTTATCCATCAATTTGCACTCAGCAGAGCTCCACATCTCTGTTCAATGCACAGATATGAAAAGAAAAACGAAGACTTCAAGTCTTCCTTAAAGGAGGGCAGGTTGATAAGGATAAGGCATCGTTTGCACCTTTCAAAACAATGACAAATAAAGGGTAAATAGGAAAACAATCAAAGCTTTGTGGCTACATATTATTATTATTATTATTAAGGTATGTATTGAGTGCAAACCTAGCTTCAGAAAGCAACAGAGGGCTTTACAAGCCACAGGGAGAAGTACACAGAGTGGAGAGTGGTGAGGTAAGGGAGCTGGGAGGGAGAAGGAGAGGGCAGGCAATTCAGCAGCAAGGGATCTACATGCAACCAAGATGGAGACAATCCTCTTTAAAGCATAGGAGTCTTAATCTAGCACTTTACTTTATTCTGCCCTTCCTATGTGTTCTTGATTTTGGCAGACCCAGGCACATGGAAAGTCAACTGTACAAGATCACACAATGTTGTATGTCTGAATGCCAGTTTTGGAACTCACATCTACTCGCTCCAAAGTGGGCAACTAAGGCCACAGGGCAAGCTATCATTCTGCATTTAATAAACATGTAGGACAAGCCAGGGACCACAACACACTCACATGAATTTGGTATCGCAGTTTAGTATGAATTTGTATACAACTATAATTTGAAGATGTAGTATGCCCGCTAAAGCCATCACATTAAACGAAACATGAGCAGTCAAATAAAATGGAGGGAGTGCGACCAATTACATCTTTTTCAAGAAGCATTCTGGGTCTGTTTTGTTCTGTCGGAGGTGGCGTTATGAATTCGGTCTGCATGTATGTGTATTGGGGGTGCTGGCCTGGAGGGGTTTTCATCTTTCCTCTCTGGCAGGTTTCTGTCTGTCCAGACAGACTTCTCCTGGTCATCCATCTTGCCTGTGCCTCAGGGTCCACCTCGCCTCGTGTCAATTTCAATCTTCACATGGAGCAGCTGGGAGTCCATCTTGCTGGCTGCGCCATCGCCATCCATCAATATGCATCTTATAATGTACAGATCTACCTCAAATTGTCACCGCAGGCTGAGGTTGGCCACCTCGAGTAGGGCATCCCAGTGACCAAGGCTTAGCTAGCCTTGATCTCGTTAAAATGTGACAAGTCTAAGAGCGAGTTTCTTCGGCTTGGCCCTGGAAAATCTACTGGAAAGGTACAATGTTGGTTGTCCTCCCTTGCACTGAATAACAGAGTGCCCACTCTTGCCAAAATCACTGGGCGTCCTTCACAATCATTGTCTTTCATTACAGGCTAGGAAGGCTCCTACGTTGAGTGTGGCCTCGCTTGCCAAGTGAGGTGTTTAATCTACTGCACAAACAGCAGCCTTGTCCCATACACAAAAGATGGGGACAATGCACCGCCGGCCAGTCTTGCCAAGTCTTCTCTCACACATCTACAACCTGCATTGCATCCTGCGGGCAAGGGCATTTCTGGAGCAGGGGAATAAGACTATTTTCCTCCTAATCTGGTTAGTTCACATTGGCTTCTTTTTGAGGTGAAGATTTACATTTTATAAATCCTATGTTAATCTACAGATGTAAAATTGGGGTATATAATGACGTATATAGAAATGCTTCTACCTCAGGCATTGTTTTACAACGTCAGCGAGGTATTGTCGGTACTCGCCTTCCACCGTGGTAAACCAAGTAATGGCTATCTGACCACACACTACCCATGTAATGTTTATCTCTCTACGGTTTCCCTATACCTTTCCTCAAACTTTGTTCCAATATTGAAAAGTGTTACTTGCCTTGAAAAGGAATAGTATTGCCTTGCCGCCTTTCTTTCCTGTCTACCCACTTCCCCATTGCCTTCCTCGCCCCCTCTCCTTGCTTCCTCGCCTCTTCACCTTGCTTCCTCGCCTCCTCTCCTTCCTTCTTTCGCCCCTCTCGTTGATTCCTTGGCCCCTCTCGTTGATTCCTTGGCCCCTCTCCTTCCTCTCTCGACCCCTCTCCTCGCTTCCTCGCCCCTCTCTTTCCTCCCTCACCCCCTCACCTGCCTTCCTCGATCGCACTCCTTGCTTCCATGCCCAGTCTCCTTGCTTCCATGCCCAGTCTCCTTGCTTCCTCGCCTCCTCTCCTTGCTTCCTTGGCCCTCTCCTTGCTTCCTTGGCCCCCCTCGCTGATTCCTTGGCCCCTCTCCTTCCTCTCTCGACCCCTCTCCTTCCTTCCTCACCCCCTCACCTTCCTTCCTCGATCCCACTCATTGCTCAGTCTCCTTGCTTCTTCGCCCCTTCACCTTGCTTCCTCAGCCCCTCACCCCATCGCCTTGGTTCCTCACCTCTTCTCCTTGCTTCCTTGCCCCTTCTCCTTGCTTCCTCGCCCCTTCTCCTTGCTTCCTCGCCCCTTCTCCTCGCTTCCTCGCCCCCTTTCCTTGCTTTTGGCCCTCCCCTTGTTCCCTTCCCCCCTCTCCTTCCTTCCTCGCCCCCTCTCCTTCCTTGACCCCTCTCCTTCCTTCCTCACCCCATCTCCTTCCTTGCCTCTCCTCCATGCTTCCCCACCCCTTCTCCCCCCCTCTCCTTCCTTAATTGCCCCTTTCCTTGCTTCCTCGCCCCTCTCTTTCCTCCCTCGACCCCTCACCTTCCTTCCTCACCCCTCACCTGCCTTCCTCGATCCCACTCCTTTCTTCCATGCCCAGTCTCCTTGCTTCCTCACCCCCTCGCCTTGCTTCCTCGCCTCTTTGCCTTGCTTCCTCATCACTTCTCCTTGCTTCCTCGCCCCCTCACCTTGGCTCCTCACCTCTTCTCCTTGCTTCCTCGCCCCCCCTCATTGCTTCCTTGCCCCCTCTCGTTGCTTTTGGCCCTCTCCTTGCTTCCACTCCCCTCTCCTTCCTTCCTCACTCCCTCACCTTCCTTCCTCGATCCCACTCCTTGCTTCCTTGCCCAGTCTCCTGGCTTCCTCACCCCCTCGCCTTGTTTGCCCGCCTCTTCTCCTTGCTTCCTCCCCCTTTCTCCTTGCTTCCTCGCTCCCTCGCCTTGGTTCCTCACCTCTTCTCCTTGCTTCCTCGCCCCCCTCATTGCTTCCTTGCCCCCTCTCGTTGCTTTTGGCCCTCTCCTTGCTTCCACTCCTCTCCTTCCTTCCTCGACCCCTCTCCTCCCTTCCTCTCTCTTCACCTTCCTTCCTCACTCCCACACCTTCCTTCCTCGAACCCACTCCTTGCTTCCTTGCCCAGTCTCCTTGCTTCCTCACCCCCTCGCCTTGCTTGCCCGCCTCTTCTCCTTGCTTCCTCCCCCTTTCTCCTTGCTTCCTCGCTCCCTCGCCTTGGTTCCTCACCTCTTCTCCTTGCTTCTTCGCCCCCTCTCCTTGCTTCCTCGACCCTTCTCCTTGCTTCCTCGACCCTTCTCCTTGCTTCCTTACCCCCTCACCCTAGTTCCACGACTCTTCTCCTTACTTGCTCGAGCCTTCTCCTTGCTTCCTCAGCCCCTTCTCCTTGCTTCCTTAGCCCCCTCTCCTTGTGCCCCTTCTCCTCGCTTTCTGAGCCCCCTCTCCTTGCTTTCTCGCCCCCTTTCCTAGCTTTTGGCCCTCCCCTTGTTCCCTCGCCCCCTCTCCTCGCTTCCTCGCCCCCTCTCCTTCCTTCCTCGCCCCCTCTCCTCGATCCATCTCCTCATTTCCTTGCCCCATCGCCTTGCTTCCTTACCCCCTCACCTTGGTTCCACGACTTCTCCTTACTTGGTCGAGCCTTCTCCTTGCTTTCTCACCCCCTCTCCTTGCTTCCTCGCCCCCACTCCTTGCTTCCTCGCCCCCGCTCATTGCTTTCCCGCCCCTGCTCATTGCTTTCCCACCCCTGCTCATTGCTTCCTCACTCCTTCTCCTTGGTTCTTCAGCCCCCCTCCTTGTTTTCTTGCCCGTCTCCTTGATTCCTTGCCCCATCTCCTTCCTTCATCAGCCCCTCTTCTTGCTTCCTTGCCCCCTTCTTGCTTCCTCGTCCCCTCTCCTTCCTTCCTCGCACCCTCTCCTTGCTTCCTCGCCCCATCTCCTCGTTTCCTCATCCCTTCTCCTTACTTCCATGTCGCTTCTTTGGTTTTCCTCCTTGTTCCATCGGCATTCATCCTAGTAACCGTGCCTTGGGCAAAATTAATTGCTAAACCCAACAGTTGTGTGATTTCTGATGTGGGGGTTGCTTTTTAGTGTGAAAGGACATTCTGTTTGCTGCATCACAGGCATCACAAGCTTTTTAAAAGTAGGAATCTTCTTGCAGCCCTGTTAGATGTAATCAAGCACAATCCGGTGCCCCCTCTCGTTGCTTACCGGCACCCTTATTTCCGGACCGCCACACTACAGCTCTGCCTGCAGAGGCCGTAGCGCCCGGCAGGTCTGACCCTGCCGGGCGCTTTGGCTCCAGTAGGCAAAGTCATCAGAATCATCAAGGAAGCAATGGTGCCGGTCCTATGGGACTCCAAGGGAATAGAGAGTTACCAAACCCGCTGCCTGACTTCCCGCACTGGGAAGTCATGCAACGGAATCAGTATTTCCGGGTTCGTGGCAACATGCCTATAGCACTGGCAGGTTACCGCCGATCTCGGAATGAGGCCCAGTATGTATTTAATTTGTAATCTGAGGTGTATTCTGCCCCATGCCCCATAGGCTATTGAAGTGAAAAGTTAAATCAGGATCCTGGGATAGTGTGTTTGATTGCTAAGTATATTTATTAAAATTAACCAAAACTGACACAAATTTGCAGTTGTGCCACTGTACTTTCTTTTTCTTGCCAGCTAAATTGGAACTTTGTGTCATTCGTGGCTAGGGCGTATGCATAAAGAGGTTTACAAGACGGTAAGACTTTGACCAAGGAGAATGTCCTCCTTAGTATTGTGCTGATGAATTAATTAACACACAATTGAAAAAAACACAACAGTGTGTCTGTCTGAAAACCAAGAAGGAGGGCGCAGGCGCACGTGCAGGCTTTTTTGATGGAGCAATTACCAGAGCCTTGCTTGCACATTACAGCGCTCGTCATTATCAAAAGATCATTTCCCAACCAAAGTTATGGCAAGTGGAGATGCTGAAAGCTTAAGTCCTATGAAGAGTGATAAAAACCTCTGTCAAGATCCACAAGGCTATTACCTTGTGCAGAAGATATATTAAGTGATTGTGGCACTGTGCTTTTCAATGTAAGTGAAAAGCGTTTTAAAACAACTCGTAGCTGACACCCTTTTAAAAAGGAGTGAAGGGAGATGCTTAGGATGAATTTTGGCCAACGCATCATGACCATAGCATTTATTTTAGAATGCAAAAATACGTGTTCACTTACCCATTTATTTTTTGTGTATACTCCAATGAGGTGGAAGAAAATGGGCCTCATTACAAGCACAGCAGTGCAGGGAAAAATTCTGGTATATCAGTGATAACTTAGTTACCACTGCATTACCACACCACCACACTACAACTTTGGTGGTAAATTGGTTAATTTTGAAAATGCTTGAGGTAAATCCTCCACCTTATCGCCAAAAAGCTGCAAAATTGCCTGCCTTGCCGCTGGTGGGAATTACCGCCAGTGTTAATTCGGCTGTAGTCCCCATGGGGTCCTGTGGACTCCAAAATATGGGGACTTACACTGCCTACCGCCATTTGTAATCCTGCAGGAAATCAGCGGGACCAAGTGGTGATAATAGTAATTCCGTTTGGTGGTATTTCGCCAGATTTATCACGCTAATACTGCCAAACTTGTACTGAGGCAATTGTTTTCACAGTGGGTGGAAAAATGCTTAGTGTACAGTCTACAGCGGGAGTTATTGACTGTATTCCAAACACTTTGATTGGCTAAATAGAGGGCAATAATGAACAGTAGCCGCTAAGCGAAGTTCAGAATTCTTGTGCCTTATGTAAATGAACCGTTAGCTCGCTACAGGGCACTGAAATTAGAAACAGGTCCTGGGTTAGGCAGTTCATGTCACTGACAGGAATATGTACGGTTATTATGGGAATGTGACGCATCATACCCAATAACGCTAAGTGCAGGAAAGCGCAGCGCATTAACAAAGCCAATCTCATTAGATCATTCAAGGATACAAAACCAAGCTCAGAATCACTTAACACGATTAGGTCATCACTAATGAAATCAGACCAGCACAGGACCACAGAAGTGGATTCCTTGGTGGGCGAGCTCAACGCGCGCCAACGATGACAACAGAGCGCGGGCGACGGCGTGGGCAGGCGCTTGAGTCCACACAGAGATCCGACCAGCTCGTTTGGGAAATTTGGGCACAGAAGAAACTAAAAATACCATCCAGCAGTCTAGAAAACTGGTAGACATGTCATGAATACCTATAATCCTTGCTCTGACACACCAGGGATTCTACAAAGCAAGGACTGTATCAAAATCAAGAAAATCAAGATTTCCTGCTTCTGAAATTTGACATAGTGGAGAGCTAAATCTTCTAGCAATATTGTATGATATATTTTATGAAATGATCAAGTCATCTGGACTTTCTAGCAAGCTATCTTTCTCCAGTACTAGCCACTAAACTCACCTGCCCGCCCCCTGACCCCAAATTTAAATCTGCCTGCAAAGCTCTCGGAGCCTGCTTTCCCTCCTTTTTTTATTTTATTGCATTTTTAAAGCGCTCACACAGCCCAGGGGCATCGAGGCGCTGTTACAGGAATATGACTTAATTGCGTATTTATAAAGTGCTTAATACCCAGACCTTTCTAAGCGCGGACCCGGGGTTCGAACCTGTGTCACTTTGTGTCGTCTTGTTTCCACTGAGCTTTCCTCCTGCATTCCAACTCTTTAAGAGCGTATCCTACCCCAACTTCTCGTGTCATAGGGAGTTGAGGGTCAGGGCTTTTGGAGGACCATTTTAGTATAGCGCCTATTGGTTTCTCTTTAAAAACACTGAACACCCCCAAACACTCATCTGATTAAGTTAATATGGAATGGTGAGCAAGCTCATGGGATGCCCCGGAGTGCTTTGAAGTGCAAACAGTGGGGGTAGGAGAGAGCCAGCGCAGAGCCACACTATTCTGCCAAAGGTCAGGTTTTCTGTTCTGCGCTTCTGTGCCCAACATCAGCATAATTAGCTCTGATGAAGTATGACTCTGCCCTTCTCAAAATTCCATTTAAATTTATTTAGATCCCCATTAAACTGGTGCTATGCCAAGGACTGCAACTGGATGAACTGTGTGGCTGTTTGGGAGGAATAGTGAAACAGATCCTGTTGGCTTTTAATATTAGGCCCTAAGGTCCAGCATGCAGCAAGTTTACATAAAAGAGGTTATCTACTGTAGAAATCATGTGCGAGGCAAATAGGAATTTTCCTAAATTGCATTGTGCGTGCTTTCCCACCCGGGACACTAATAAAATCAGCAAAGTGCGAAGCCAAAACTCACAGAAGACACTTGTCATATCAAAATCGTGCATTAGGCAATGGCGGTTGGTGAAATTTTTAATTGAAGAGGTGTATTTTTTTTCTACGAATATGCGGAACCAACCGAGTCAGGACCGGCCAAGGGGGGTTTGAAGTGGTCTCCCCATCCCCCGAGAAACTTTTTTAAGTAATGGGTTAAAATGGTGAATTTTACAGCATAAATTATTTGAAAAAGGTGGCCAAAAGCCACACAGTTTGCCTTCTGGTTTGGTAACCCATGAACAAATTCAAGAGATGCAAGTCGTCAACAGTGCACAGGAGCATTTTCTAACTTGTTTTTTGTGATGCCTTTGCTCACTGTATGAAAAACATGTACATGCTGGCTGTGCCCATTCATGTCCATGCAGGTTGCATCAATATATGGCAATATTACCATAGCACACTGCCTGTATAAATAGATCACGCAAGTTTAATACATGGGAATTTGCATCTTCTTACTAACTTAATGGGTCCGCTTTATGGCCAGGAGGGATTGATTCTCTCTGCACTTTGGGGCATCAATGATCATTTTAGCACTGTTTATAGCATGCAAAGTACCCCCCTTGGAGTTATGGCACAAGGTAGGGGGCAGGTTGTGTTTGATTTTAAATCACTTTTAATTAATATGAATTGGTTGGAGAAACCAGTGATGAGGTCAACTTTGGACATCCATGTGACCCATCCTAAACTGATGACCACTTGAACTATCTGTTGTGGCTTTTCATATATATCTCTTTCTCTCTCTTTTTTATGAAGACAATAAGTAAATCAATTGTTATGACTTTTTTTTACCTTGCATGTATTATTGTGATGGATGTATGAATGGTTATTGGATGCCTGTGTACGAATGAGATGGATTATATGTGAAACTATGTGAAATTATGTGTTCTTAATTCCTTTCCTGCGATGTAAAATTATTGAGTGCTATGATTAATTCTCGATTAAAATTTGATATTTAAATAATGGATCAGGTTCAATTAAATTTCTTGATTCCTTCTGTCTCCAAAATTGTATCCTCTGGTTTTCTTCCGTAATTAGTAATATTACCATAGAGGAACATACTCTTGTTGGCTTTTCCAGTAGAATATGCCATACCACACAGTAAGAAAAGGTATCCAGACTAGCTGCAATAACATAGGCAAGTCTAGCAATGCTATAACATATCATGTTTGCGTTACTCTTGATGCCCAGTAAAGAAATCGATGCTGCAATGTAGGCCAGTCTAGCAACATAATAACACTATGTTTGCTTTACCCTTGATGCCAGTGATGAAGTCATGCCACAATCATAAAATAAAGCCAGTCTGGCTGCAATGGCCCACTGCACAAAGGCAGCCCCGCTTCCTCCAAATCAGAGGCCCGCTTCCCAGTACAAGTGCAAGCAAATTACCACACACAGGTCACCACAAGCCTTGATTTAGCATTCATAAAAATTCACTTAAGCACCCATAGAGCAATTATACACTCTTTCACTCACACACCCATACAACATACAATCGCTCATGCACATGTGCACCCAGACAACACTTTAATTCACGCATGTACCCAAACATACATGCACTTATGCATTCATACTGAGCCATGAACACATACATAGCTATTTTTGTTTCTTACTGGCACCCTGGTGCAGAATCTGCTCAGCCTTAGGCTTCCACGACGACTGTCCGACTCCCGCTCAGTACGAACACGAAGCAGGGCGTATGGTGGACCCCAGCCATTCCATGCTCATGTAAGGCCAGGGCATGTTTTCTTCTCCAGCCTACCATGGGATACTGGATAGGTTTTATAGGCCATTTTGGCATAGGGGGCACTTCAGCATATCACCACCCTCATGCCCTTTGAGGGGGTGAGGAAAGGCTAGTACTCTCATATGCACAAGACTCGGGTATCCGGGCTTCCTGCTTGGGAATGGGTAGGGCCACCCTGGAGAGCAGAGCAGATATGATGTGACTGGCAGAGCAGGTAAGTGGAAAACAAAGGTGTGTATGTGTGGGCTCATGTGCATGTGTGAATGTGCGTGTATGACTGCATGTGTGGGTATGCAGTTAGTTTGAAAGATGTGTGTATGTTTGCCTGTGTGCAATGATCAGGATAGTGGGGCCCGGGAATTTACGGGGGTGAACAGAATGGTGGAGGGTGGTCAGGGAGCTTATGATGGCAATCCTGGCGTTCTCTGGATGCTGGATAAAGGAGGAGATGTAATGGGGGCAATGCAGGCATATATCTAAACAGCCAGTATGACATTGCTTGCTTTACAGTGGAAATGGTGGCATTACTGGATACAGCAACACAAAAACATCATCTTAAAGTTGAAATATCAGATTGTGTATGTTTTTTTACAGTGGCAATACTGGAATTACTAGGCTCTGACAAAATGGGTGTGTTGAACAGTGGCAATACTGGATGTATTGGGCACCTCCAAGATGAAAATGTCTTCTTGCAGTGGTATTACTGGCATTGCTGGGTACAGCAACAGGACTGCTCTCACAGTTGCAATACTGGCATTATTGGGCAGAGCCAACATGAGTGTGTTTGTATAGTGTCAATATTGGTATATATTGGCACTGGGAGCATGAACATGCCTTCTTACACTGGCAGAATAGTGGCACATAGTTTTGTCACAGACATCACGAATGTGTGTTTTACAGTGAAAATGCGTGCATATATATAACAGAGGCGTCAGTAAAACGCATTGGGAAGTGTTCATGGGTCCTTGACTGGCGTCCTGTTAAAAACAAGTAATGGGAAAGCAAATAGATCTGGCTTGTTTACAGGCATTAGATAGGCATGACCCAGGCACTGCTTTTGTACGGCCAGGTATTCGCACCATGTTGCAGCTGCTGCCATTAATGGCCAGTTGGTACCACTGCGGCAGTGCCTGGCAGGCAAATGCCTTTCCCATGGCTACGCAAAAGCCTAAACCGTTGCCATTGCCAATGTTTGTTATCGATTGCATTCTAATGGATCAGCTGCTTTAAGTTTTAGAAAAAGTTACTTGTGTTGCGGTGTGTCTGTGTGTTAGCTCTTACAAAATCAAACACTGCACAAAAGCCTTTCAAAGCCAACTCCTGAATACAACCCGTAAGAAGTTCACACTAGGGGCACTGAAACTGCCTGCATGCTAAAAACGAAAACATTCGGGGACCCCCACTTCTGAGAATTCCGCGACCTGTGACTATTGTGGGTCACCAGGGCGCAGGTGTACGTGTGTGTATTGCACTTTCAGTCACAGGGACTGTCCTTTGGTTTAAAGGCGACGAGAGGCAACAGGTCCCTCTGCCTGACGTGCAGAAGTGTGCTCTTTATCAGTCACAGTGCACAAGACAAGGGACCACGCAGGTGCACAGTGCTCGCCCACTTTTTTCAGTGGGTAGAGGCAGTGGAGTACCTTTGCTGAAAATGTTGGGGGGTCTAACTGAAAGGGTGCCTTGCCAAATGAATGGGACAAAATGGTGCGCCCCAAAATTTGGAGGGGGGGACAAACACCCTTGTGGCCTTGCCCTCCGCCCCTAATATTACGCCTATGGCAAATGTTCTCGCCCCCCCCCCACACACACACACACCTTGGATGTTTCTGAGGCAGTCAGTCAAAAATGTTACCTTGCTTCGAAATGTTTAGTGTGTGTATGGCCGCCAGGAGCCGCAGCCAGTCAGTCACTCGCCCGCAAGAAAGCATGTGCACAATGCGGGTGTTCACTCAAACACTACACTAAGGTTAGCGGCGTCGACGCATTACGTTTGTCGGCTCCTCCAAACGCGATTCTCTGTGAGAATGAAGGCTCGAGGTTCCTTCACAATCTTCTCATGACACAGAACAGGTTGAGCTGGTTTCCCACTTCTAACTACCAAGCTATTCGGAGTTTGATTTAACATATTCTGTGGCTTTCTAGAAAGAAAAAAAAGAACTGCACACCGGAGCCTCATTGGCATTTCATATCGCTGCTGGGCTGCACGCTCATCAGTCCTCATCACATCCGGGGCGGGATTCTCTAGGGACCAGTGCAGAAAGAGTTTCAGAACTAGGGGGAGGCTCTATAGCATGGTCACTAATTATGGGGGCCTCCAGATGTATTGGACTACAACTGCCCTGATCCTCCACAACTCACTATGCTCGCTGTGGCGCATGGGAGTTGAAGTCCTAAACATCTGACGGGCCACATAATCAGTACTCTGTTTTAAATAAAAGGCTGAGGTAAAAAAAAACAAAAAGCGGCACGCTACAGGTCAAGCATAAAAGGGGGCATTCTACATTAGGGCTCCCAAATCTCATAGGGAGTCTGGAGCGGAGAGTGTACTCTGACCCCTGACAGTGGGTTCAAATAAATACTCTGGGACTACAAACATGAGCGTCCAGTCTGCCTGTAGTTATAGCAGGGGTTTGCAATCTGGATCTCTTGAGGTGTGTTGGACTACAACTCCCATGATCCCTCACCATTTACTATGTTGGCTATGACTGCTGGGATTTGTAGTAAAAAATATCTGAAGAGCCAAAGGTTGCAGACCCCTGAGTTATAGGATGTATGATCGATGGTCGCAGGCCGGATTCATCGAGTTCACTTTTCTCTCGGCTCCTTTTTCCGCTGTCATCATCTATCATGGCTATTGCCAGTTCTCTCCCAGTCCCTCCTCTTGTACAGGAGACAGTACCGCAACCCCCTGTAGTAAACCTCCCGTTAGTGCGCTACTTACCCCCGGTCCTCTTCCTTCTCGCCCCCGGCATGCCCTACGTACTCTTCACCCACCGCCACCCCAAGCCCCAACCGCCCGGCCCACTCCTTACCTTACAGGACCAGGGCTCAAGTCGAGTGTCCACGGAGGTGGACAGAGTCCCCCCACTTTTTCAGGCATCTCCCCACTTTGCTATGCTAATTTCTGGTGGCGCCACATTCAATTGATATGTCAATGAGTCCCCCAACTTTTCTCTAGGACTTGACCCCTGTACCGGAACCTGAGCTGCTACCCGGGCCTCCCTAGACATACCCTGTAAGGGTATGCGCTAATTCCCGACAGGCCGCCATTTGGCAATTGTCAGGGAAAGTGGGCAGTTCGTAATTTTGGCTTTTCTCACCTCGAAGATTAGCCTTCTGTAGGAGCAAAGAGCCTCCTTGAAAATACGCTGATTCTCCGGGGAGGTCTAATGTGCCCAGTTAAGCTTCTTCTTTATAATAAGCTTTGTTATGCCAATTTCAGTTCTGGGGTAAACCAAAGAGTATAGACTTGATGCTTTTTTAGCTGTCAAAGGAGAAATTATATAACAAACTTTCCGGAAGGCTCTCTTACCAAAATGAAGACAATCAAAGCAGGAACAATGAGAACATACCGCTCAAGTCACCGGCATTTGGCCGGTGTAACCCACCGTGTACTTAGTTCAAACTCATGGTAGCCCTGATACCGGTCCATAGACTTAAATGGGCGCTCATCCGCCCAAAACAAAAACATCTAATTTCAGCAGCCCCGCCGACTCATAGGGTTGAGTGGTATAATTTAGCTGGGCAGGTATCATTCAGCTGGGCAGGGAAGAGCTTTTGTTTTCTTATGAAAGATGCTGAAGTCGAGAATTTGGCGATGATCTCAGTCAGGTGCACAGGGCTTAAACTCTGGAATATCCTAAAAATGGTTCACTAAAGAAGTTTGGCAAAGTGGTGTCATAAAGGAAAGTCACAATCCTCGGTAGAGAACGTAGAGTGTATTAGAGAAAGGAGAAAGTGGGCACCCTCAGTGACCCGGGTAACCCCTGGACTAGCCCTGCAGACTTGCAGAAGGCATCACCGAGGACAAGCAGAAACCGGTCGATTATTCATGTAGATATTTGTAAAGATGCCTCATCTGAAATCATTCTTTTGGCTCTTTGTTAAAATCAACACTGTCATTCCTGATTATAATTAAAAGGGGAAGTGAGCTGCAGCGAACACAATCCTTTACATTATCTATATTGCTTCTGTGCAAACCTATTAGCCACCCTTGCTGTGTACGTGTATTTCTTTCAGAAAGGTGACACACACCACCATGCTTTGGACAGCAAGACCTTTTAAATATGCGCAACCTACCTTTTCCCTTTCATTATTAGACGGCATGTTGCCAGATTAGATGCCAGTTCTAGTTGAACATCTTTATGAACTCTGAAAGGGGTTCTAACTTGATTGCACCTGCGTAGGATGTGGAGGAATGTCAGTTCCCCACATTCACATAGCACACGATTTCTTAGTCGCCAAGAATGGTCATAACTAGTCACGGGCTAGTGACAAGTGCACATCTTGTGACATGTGAAATAAACATAATATGACTTTGGGGCGGAACCGACGATAAGAACGATTGTCTTATTGCACCAGGAGGATGAAGCTGCGGACTGCATGCACAATCTGATCTTCTTTTACAATTATTTCCCTCATAGGACAAGGCACGTACGAATGGTCTGCGAGCTGGTCAGATAGCACAGTGAGCTAAGTGCTCTCCCCTGATATCTGTGCGCAGCATGCTGTGGCAGGTTCGAATCATGAAGGGTCAACTCAGCCTTTCATTCTTGCGAGGGTGATACATTGAGTACCACTCTGTGGGATAATGATGTCTTCTGTTTTTTCTGGGACCTCTGGATGTGTAGTGCTTTATAAGAAATACATTATTATTAACGAGGGCTGCTTAATGAGCAGACATTTAGTTATTCAAGGCGTCTCCATATTAAATAGCACAGTGATGCATTCTGGGCTTTGCAAATATCAAGTTGCGTTTATTAAGCTCAAGCAGCGCATCTGCTCAGCGGTGTCCCGCTTGCTCTCACTCGCATTGGGATAATACAGACAATCAGACAGGGCTGGGGCACATTACATGCCTTGACAGGCAAGCATGTTACCCCTCTGCCCCAGTGCTTGCCTGAAATGATATTGCAACATGCAATACTACTCCCCTTGGTGATTGACTCTCGGAATGAACAAAAAGCTTGAGTCCCTCTGTGTCTTCTCTTTCCCTATGTCAATGGAAGTCATTCAGAAGCTTGAAAGATAGACCCAGGAACTCATGCCGCTTGCCAGTCTAAGCCCCAGCCCTAATGGCCTCTCAGAGGTACTGGTCTGTCTTTATTAAATATTTCCCATGTATGTGCTAGTCTTCATCATGGAAAGCCGCGTTCGGCCTCCCTTACGTGTAGGTATTTTTAGCCTTTTACAAGTAGCAGCCGGATATGACGAATACCAATGACGTCCCGTTAATTTATATAAAAAATATATACGTAGGATGGCCGCCGTGGAGCTGGAAGACGGGGCACCTTTTCCATTTCCATGATGGCCCGGGAGGCTGGAGCGCCAACTGCAGTTGTGCTGCTGCCAAAAGAATAAGGTGAGAGTGGAGGGTGGGGGGAAGATGGCGGGGGGAGCAACCATCAGGTTGCTTGGAATGCGGCTTTGGATCGTGGGATTCAGCCCTTGATCCAAGCCACCTGATTGGCTGGTTCCCTCACGACAGGTGTCAATATGAAATCTTCCCACATAGTATTAACCAACTCAATTGTTGTCATTTGACACCCCCACTCAGAACGATAGCGGTCTGAGCTAGGCCCAGCTGATGTGTGGCTGCCCTGAACCTCCACTCCGGCCGCCCCAGAATTCCTCACAAATCAGTATCCTGCTTAAATGTACCCGTCTCTATGTTCCGCCCTACTCCCCCACTTCTCCTACAGCCATTTGCAGGTGTCAGTCCTGTGCTGCAGTACCTTAGGTAGATTGTCTCTGCACCCGTTCGCTCCCTGGCCTCGCCTCCATCTTCAAAGCAATTGGAGTTGTCATTGCTTGTGTTAATGTAGTGCTCTGTGACGAGCCGGTTTCCAAGTGCCCCAAATGTCTCTCTGCCAAATTGTGGCATTGAAGCAGGGAAAAATGAAGCGGTTTGGTTGGGTGCACACAATGCAGTGAAGATGGAATACTGAGATCATCATTCCGGTAACATGGACCTCCAAGTTAGCAAACGTCCTCTCGGGTGGAAGCCCTCTGGGGTTGAACTGGAATCTTATTTCAATCAAATATGGATTTGTTGTGTTTATGTTATGTTATGTTATGTTATGTTCCTGAAATGCATTGAGCGCAGCGTTCACCAAAAGGCATTTTGGCGCTAATCCCTCAAGAAGAAACTGAAATAAGGAACAGATAATAAAAAGAAGTGTCTTCAAAGAATGGCGAAACAGGAGGTGGATTTCAACAGCATGAAGTGTCACAGGGAGAGAATTCCAACGCTTCGTGGCAGCCACATAGAAAGCACGATCGCTTACATGATACTGTCGAATACGAGGCACTTGAATACTGTAGGTTGCCTGAGAGCCGGCTGACAGGGTGCCTAGGGGCAGAATCGGAAGGTATTCGGCAAAGGCCCCATAAAAGGCACGATGCACCGGGCATAACAATTAAAATTTAGATTGGACCCTTTTGTCAACCGGGAGCCAATGTAGATGGAGTAAAATGGCGGAGGTATGTGCTGCAACGGGAGGATGGGCCACAGCTCTCGCTGCTGTATTCTGCAAGAGCTGGAGTCGGCGGATCAAATATCCAGGCTGAGCAAGGAAAAGAGAATTACAGTAGTTCACCCCACTCATAACAAGAGAAGCAACAATTGGTGCATGAAAATTAGAAGGGATGAAAGGCAGGACCCTGCGTAATGTCCTCAGTCTAAAATGTCACTTTGGCAAACAGAGGCGACCTCAGCCTCCATTGACACTGACAATGATAGTTTGACTCCTAGGTCCTGTACCAACGGTACTGGAATTGGAAACGACCCAAGAGTAGATGGCCAGTAATCAGATGTCCACAAAGAGGAGGCAGAGGTAGGGCTCATGGTCAGTTCCTCTGTCTTGTCCCCATTTAACTTAAGCCAGCTATCGCTCATCCAACATCCCACAGCCTCCAGGCAACTGTGTTGCTGAGACACAGTATCAAGCTGAGACAATAAAGCTGCACAATGATTTGAATGTCATCAGCATAGGAGTAGCATCGGAGGCCATGAGAGTGGATGAACCCAACCAAAGGCTGAATAGACATATTAAATAAAGGTGGGGACAAAGCAGAGCCTTAGGGACCCCACAAGGCAGAGGCACTGGTTTAGAGCAGAAAGGGGGAAGAGAAAGGGATTGGGCACGGACAGATAAAAAAAGAACGAACACACAAGAGCACCTGTCCAGACAGACCAGCGCTAGTCAAGCGTCCAAGCAAGGTGGAGTGGTCAACCGTACCGAAGGCAGCTGAGAGATCGAACAATATTAATGCCCCCACTCCACCATGATCTGTAAGTTGCGCTAGGTCATCGACCACAGACACTAGCACACTCTCCATGCCCGGACCAGGATGGAAGCCTGATTGAAAAGGGTCAAAGAAATGTGTGGATTCACAAAAAGAACTAAGCAAAGCAGAAATCAAAGATTCTAACAACTTCACAGGAAAAGGTAACAGTGAAATAGGATGGACATTAGACAGGATAGCCAACGGGGAATTACCAAAGCATACTTTAACTCATCGGGAATAATGCCCATACAGCAAGAAGCATTGACAGCTTTTGTAAGCCAAGGAGCGATGACAGGCATCACATCCTTTAGGATCTCAAGAGGAATTGAATCAAGGGGAGATGCCAAGTTCAATTAATTTGTGGCTGCAAGTATGCCATTAACAGAGAAGGAAGGGAAAATTGACCAAGATACAGCTAGAGGATCAGCCGAGGGAGTAGAAACGTCCCTGCCTGTCGACAGGCCTGAGCAGGCAATTTTACCTCGAATGTCTAATTGTATTAATGAAAAACTCAGACAGTGTCACATAGACTCTGAGAACGGGTGATCCCTACTTGAGCAGTAGAGTGGGTGGATACGGAACGGACTAAGTCAAACAATTCCCTAGGCTGATCAATAACTAGTTCCATTCTATCTGTAAAGTAAATTTGGGTGGCTTCACGAATGGCCTTATGATAAGAGACAGTGATTTGACACAGTTTACTTTTCTACTTTTATCCGACGGGCAGTATGAAGCCCTCCACTTTCGTTCAGCTTATCTACGTTTCAGTCTCAAGGACTTCAGGTCCTCATTAAACCACCGGTCCAAGGCGCAGAGCTTCTGTGGGGCCATGCTGTCAACAGTGCTGTTAAAAACTTGAACTAGGGAAGGCAATGTGCAGGGTTGCTCCATCACACAGTATGAATTTATCAGAGCAGCAATATCGTCTATCGGGACCGACCGCCATCTCTGCCTCCAGATATCTGGTCTAGCGTGAGCGACCACCGGATCCTTAAGCCGCAAAGAGAAAAAGGGACGATTAAGTAGTCTGATCGGGTATCTCAGACCACAGGTGTGTAAAGTAAGCAGTGGTAGAAAGACTGCAAGTATTATGGCAGCGTTCAATTGACGACCTTTTCAAGTAGCATCTAGTCCATAGCTTCAACTCCATCCCACCCCAATAAGCAGGGGAAATCCCTCTATATTTGAAATGTAACATTTGTGTTCTCTTTCATGTAAAAAGCTATGCAGTTCGCGATAAGAAAGACATAAAGTGATAATGGATGGATGAGCCGATGATTCTTAAATTCTGGCAATTCCTCTGCGTCGCATTCCACACCATCATTTTTCGCTCATCTGCCATTACAAAGGGGACAAACCATTTATAAATTGACCCTCTCTATCATAGGGAATAGTGCACCACAAACAATTAGGGCACGCCCTTTGTGAATAGAAGCACAAGCAAACCCAGCAAACCAGGGATTCGACCATTTGCATCCATCACCGTTTGGCATTTCTACATTTGGAGCCTAAGATTCTTTTCCAAGGTCTTTGAACCAAGGCCCATTTTGCAAAAGGTCTATTTTTGATTTAGGCTAATGAGGGAGTCCTGGGCCAGTGCTGCCCAAACCTTATGTAAAGTGTGACGTTAGAGCCGCCGTTTCAGAGAAATATTCTGATCTTTTTTCTGCTTGAACGCTTCATTTCCTGGAGGTACTTTGAACCATAGGTTCTCCAGAAAAAATGGCTTTATTTAGAAGAGATAAAAATAGTAAGTTGGTGAAACATCCTGTTTTGTATATGAAAGTCACGAGAAGCTGAAAGTTTTGAATTAACCTGTAGTTGTTGGGGGAATTTTCATGATATGCGATTTGTGCAAAATGCAAAAGGTATGGGTTTGTTTAAAATCAAATCGATATTCTTTGGTATGCCTCGCTATTCATGTTGACATTGTCAAACAGTTGTATCTTGGGAGTGGGAGGAAGACAGGAACCGGAAGTACAACAAGGAGATCGGCCAAGGAAGCATGAGCAAAGGATTTTTGCTTGGTATGCCGCTGACCTGGCGAGGCGCCAGTGACAGGAAGTCCGTCATTTCATCAGACCGCGGAAAGGGGCCTGAAAACATTCCTATGAGGGCGTCACCTTTAGTCCAACCTCTACTGCTGCTCACAGTGAGTGGCATTCCACTGTCACTGTGCCAAGGCCAAAACTGTCCCACTGCAGGAAACAGCCCCCCAGTCCCCAGGGGAAGAAAAAGGAGAATCTGAAGGATCTGAGCCGAGTGTTACAAATGGGCTTCAAGAGAAAATGCAGCACAATCATTCTTTATTGATTACTTATTGTGACAAATTGGACACTGCTCTGCAGGGGAACATGGCCGAGTGGTGATTAAATCGACTACTCAGCCCCAAATCACTACTTAAGAATAGTTGCCATCTGGCGAGGGTTTGATCACCCTGGCATTTTTTATTTGTATTATATAATAAAATGATATGGGTAATCCTGTTTCTGAAAAGAGTGCCTGCTAAACAGACCTCCTTACAAAAAGATGTATGCCAAAAGCATAGTGCATATATGTGTCCTTGCTGCGGCAGTCTTCTGACAACTACTGCGCCTGCTCTTCAGCGGCAGAGGGCAGGTTCAAAGATCACATGTACATTACCAACAGCTGCTATGACCCAAAGTCACTGAAGCCGGAGGAGGCATTTTAACCTCTGCGCCTCTGATCCAAAATGTAATGATTGTTACACATATACATATGGTGTGAGCCCAGACCAGGACTACATGAGAAAAATGTGTTTTGATGGCAGCCTGGCTGTCTCCACTTAAGCAAGTGAGACAATAGGAAGGATGCTGCCATCCTTTTATTCTCGAGGGAAGAAGGGTAACACCTCCCCTCAGGCAAAGGAGCTCTCACCAGAACAGCTCCTGGGAACCGCGCTTCAAAGAGGCACTCGCATAACAAAGGCTGGCCTCAGAGCAGGGTGCTGCACAACAGAGGACCTTTGAATTCAGCAGGAATGGGAAGGGGGCAAAGGTGGAGTAGACAGAGCGTGTTTACAGGGTGCTTGACAGGTTTAAAGGGTGCTTGACAGGTTAGAACCCCTAGGTCTGTCTGGTTGTGGGTTTGTGACATTTGTTTAATTATGTTTGTGATCTATTTTATTTGGTAACAAACCATCACTGGTGTCGTATAGTTTCATGTGGGGGTATTCATTGAATGCTACCTCGCTTTATAAACTGGATAAGATGCTACAGCAAATGCTTTGTACAGCTGGGAGAAAAAGTCTTACATTTTCTCTGGTTTCCTGCATGGCAAAAGGCAGAGACTTCAGCTCAGTCGTGTGAATAGTGGTCTTTATCCCCCGAACACCATTTGCTCCACAGGACTTTACTAACTGCACAGCCGGCCTCTTCGGGCGATTGCAGGGGCTGCACCATTGTGGCTTTCACGCATGTACGAAAACAGCAAACACGCATGTGCCCAACAGAGTCACAGCAGGGGTGTAAAACAAGCAGAGCAAAGCACATCAAGGGCTCTTTCGGTAAGACATGGCCCCCAAACGGACCCAGCAATGCAATAGAATGGCATTCAATGGATCTCAAATTGGAAGTCATTAAGGGTGCCTATGTGGGGACAGCCATGGAATGCCTAGTATGGCCCTAACACTGGTTCTATTATTTCAAAGCATGTATGATGGTGCGTGAGCGCATCTTGGGGTATCCACTATCTGTATATAATTCACGGACGTTGAAGGCCTACATTTTATAGTTATTTATAATGTGCTTAATACCCAGAGCTTTCGAAGTGCGGGCCCGGGGTTCGAACCTGTGGTGCTCCACGCCGTCCTGTTTCCAAGGTGAGCGCGTTGCCCCTGAGCTATCCCCCTAAGTTCAGGAGCAACGTTTCCCCTGCTTCATACAGCCTGAGCATTGTTAGGAAATGTATTCCATTTACAAATATTTTACCGGATGACAGTACCGGACACAGTAAACATATTTTTCAATGTATCCCTTTCCAAAGTATAACTTGTGACAATAGGATATTGTGGTGCAACTGCCATGAATTCCTGCACCGCTCCACTACAACACAACTGAGGTGTAAGTTACAAGTGCAGAAAAGTGCAAAAAGGTTTGTAAATGCCAAAAGATTCATGACTGCGTGGGTATTCACCTCATTTGGATTTCATGGACCCTCTCTTAACCTTCACGCACCCCCGAAACGCACACTTAGGGAAACGTACTTTTTGCTTGCACGTGCATTGTGTGCCAATTTGGTGCATACCCTGAGAACAAGTGTTTTTCTCTTAGGTATATGACACCACTTTTCACTTACATGAGCATGTCATTTAAGCATGCACGAATCATGACTTTCACTGTGCACAAGTCTGGCTCACGCTTGAATGCACATTTATGTGCACGTGGTATGTACGCGTTTAAAACACAAGTGAGGAAGTGAGGAATGGAGAGAAAATGTGATGTTAACATGGTGTGCAAGCAGCCCTGCAGATAAGGGGTGTATCAGCCATTTGTACTCCCAAAAAATAGGCAAATACTCCCCAAAAATTCAAATGGGGAGTACAAATATTCCCAACAAAAATAGGAAACAGACAGAGGAGCCTGTCCCACTTCCTTCAACCACACAGCCCCACAAATATGTTTGCCTAGTGCCACAGGAAGAGACTCTACTACTGACTGAAATGAAGAGATAACCATGTACATATTTTAATGTACATGAACAGCTTGGTGTAGAGAAATATTTATTACAAAACATATGTTTACTTGCTTATTAAATACTCCCATTAGGAATGGGACTTGCTTTTTTACTAATAAATCATTTTACTCCCAGCTTTAAAAAATAGTGAGTAAAATACTCTGCTCTGGAGCACTGCAAGTTCCTCAAAAGCAGTACTGGCAACCAATGTGCTTTACACACTAAGACGGTAAAGCAAAAGAAGAAAATGCAGGCAGGAAAAATAGCCCTGCAAAGCTGATAAAAGCATGCCTGTGCACCAGCAGAAAGAGATTTAACTTTTTCTGGCCACCAAATTTATAAATCACCAAGCTTGCTGGGAAACTGAGTGCTGTAAATAGTGGACACAACGTTTTTGTAAATAAACTAAATGCACAATAACATTAATTAAAACGTATGGGATGAAACCAAGGGGTTACAAGTAAGGGTGCAATAAAAACCAATACAAATTGCCAAGAAACAAGAATGAGGGCATGCAACACTATAGCAAAATACCGGACTCACTCTAATCAATTTCCATGGCAGCATTCCCTTCCTAGAATGTGGAGGGGTTGCTATTAAAATCGTAATGACTGGCTTGTACAGTGGCAGAAGGAGCACTACACGGCTTCAAGGCACGGGAGGAAACAGAACAGGGGAAATGTGACACGTAGTCATGAGCTCGGTCTTGCTTCCATTGAGGCACATCCAGTTTGTCTTCATCCAAGCCTCAATGGAGTTGTAAATGCAAGTGAGCTTATTGGTGTCTGTGGTGTGGCAACTGTTTAACTCGATGACCAGTTGTGTGCCATTGGCGAAATTTGTAACGAAAACTCCTTGGTTAGTCAGTAGAGTACATAGGCAACGCATGTAAAGATTGAAAAGGAGAGGTAAGAAACTGGCCCCCTTTGGTACGCCACAGTCGACTGTTCGGGGGGTGGAGGAGTGATCACCCCATTAGATCTTAGAACACCAGTCAATGGCTTGTTGGGAGCAGTTTCCAGATTTGTCTAGGGCCTCTCAGAGCTTCTGATGATCGAGCAAATCAAAAGCTGCCGAGAGGTCCAGTAGTATTAGCATGCCTGCCTTACCCTCATCCAGGATACTAAGCATCTTGGTTTGAAGATCTGGCAAGGCAGATTCTGTTCCGTGTGCTTTTCTAAACCCCGATTGCTGAGGGTGCAGGAGATCCTTCTTCTCAACATAATCTTGTAGTTGGCTTGTGGCAACCTTATCCAAGATTTTTAAGAGAAAGTTGCAGTTCGTGATCAGGTGGAGGTTTGCAGGGTCCTGTTGGTCTAGGCCTGGTTTCTTAACTAGCGATGTGACAGTGACGGTTTTAATTGTCCCAGGTACTTTGCGGTCTCTTAATGAAGAATTAACCATTCTGCAGAGATAGGGGGCAAATATCTCTGTGTTGTCCAAGATGAACTTTGGGGGTAGTATGTTTTCCGAGCAAGAAGTGAAGTTGATGGCGGATAGTACTGTATTCATGTCATCTAAAGAGACAGGGGAGAACTGGAATTTCTTCCTCTGTAGATGGCTAAACTCATCGATGATTGGGGTTTAGAGGGACAAAATGTCTACATTACATGGTTTTATTGTTTCAATGGCTTTTAGGATTTTATTGTGGAAGGCTGTTTGCACTTTCTCACAGTATTCTTTGGATGGTTGGAAAGCGGGGGATAAGGTTGCTGGCTTCTCGACTGATTTCAAAATCTCGAACAGTTTACCAGTTAAGCTGGAGGCAGCAGTGATCGGTTTGTTGTAGTAATTCCTTTTATTTCTGTCAGTTTATTCCTGTATATGTTATCATGATTTTTTCAGTTCTCTTTATTGTTATCTGTGGGATCTTTTTGCCACTTTCTTTCCAATTTTCTTTTTTCTTTCTTAAGCTTGTTGGTTTCAACATTGAACCAATTTTGATGGTTTGGGTTGGTTCTGATTTGTTTATTTTTACTGGGGGCATGTTGGTCTAGAAGTTTTTGAAAATGGTTGTTGTATGTAGTCACTATTTTGTCACATGAGTCCTTGTCTCTCGTGGTGTTCATGATATTATCGATACCTTGTGTTAGGATGTGGGGCGTGATTTCTTTTTTTAGTTTCCTTCCTTGAACTATGTTGAATTGAATTGATTGTTTATTTGAATAGCGCCTATACACAATGTGTTTCTAAGCGCTTCAAGGAGGGAGGGAACATGGGAGAATACAATTACATTCTTACAAGTCCTTGAAACAATTTAGAATGTGAAAAATAACTATCATAATCAGCCTGGCGACATTTCAGATAGTGCAAGTGCAAGAAACAATTACGGAGATAAGGGGGAGGAAAGAATGAGACAAACTAGCAGTCACATTACTATGTCTGGTGACAATTGATGTAGTGCATGAATAACAAGAGGAGGGGGAGGGGACGAGGGGGTGTGGAGAGAGGGAGGAGGAGAGGAACATAAATTATATAGCGGGGCATATAGCGGGGCAGAGAACCCTCTTTTTTGTATAGGGGGCCTGACTCTGGAGCGTTAGTAGAGACTATCAGGACAAGCAATTAGAGTCAACGGCTACCCCTGATCATAGACGCACAGGAGGTGTGCCTAGGCCAGAGTGCGGCTAGATTTGAATGTGCTAGCCTAAAGATCACGGAGAGGTAAGAAGTATCATAAAACAAAATGTAATTGATAAATCAAAACACATTTAAAAGTGGGCATGAGCCTATGGAACATGTATAGAGTTGAACCCAAGCGAAAACAAGGAAAACAATTGCGTGGGTTAGTAGCAATAGTGCTTGTAATTTCATGTACTGCTGCATAGATATTGGTACGTAATCATTGTCAGGGAACAGACAAATGACTATCATAATAAGCCAGGACGACGGTTCAGAATAATGTTGGGAGGAGTGGGAGGAGAAGACAAGGAGGGAAGGGGGGACAGACACGCTGATATCAGAGGTCATAAGACAAATGATAGGATTGACTTTTATGAGGTTGGATCTGTTGGCCCACCACTGGAGCTTTTGGGCAAGTTTGGCCGTATTCCGTATCTTGTCGCTCCATGTTCCTGAAACCTGGGACCAATTGGAGGCCAGGAATACTTGTAGTGGCCTCATGTGGAGTCTGCAATTGGGTATCAACAAGATGCTTGATGCCATGGTTCCCAGTAGACGCATGCAGTCGTTCACTGTCAGTCATTTCCCCGGCTTCAAGGTGGGGATCAGAAAGATGAGCCTGTTCGCTCTGCCTGCTGACGATCTCAGTCTTGGCTCTTTCATGGAGAATTCCCCCCCAAGAAAAAACAATTTCTTGGATGGCAGAAACACGGCTTTCTTGTAATATATCGAGAAGCTGAGGTCTTGGAGCCTCTGCATTGTCTGTGGCCTGGATTCTTGCACCCAAGTCATTGTTGGTGCCCTCACAAACCAGTTGTCTAAATAGGGATAGATGTGGTGGCCCTTCCTTTGCAGGCTTCCGGCTGTTGGTGTGCAACACTTTGTTAATGTTTGGATGGCTGATTTGAGGTCAAACGGCAACACTTGAAATTGGCAATGGGCACCTTGTACCACGAAACAGAGATACTACCTGTGCCTTGGGGGAATTGGTATATGGAAGTGTCCGTCCGGGAGGTCTAGGGACATTAGATAATCGTGGGGCTGAACCACTTTTATCACCTGCTGTAGCGTCACCACGGTAAACCTTCTTTGAAAACTTGGTTAGCTGGTGCAGATCCAAAATGGGGTGCCATTTGCCGTCCGGTTTTTTCGCATGACAAAGTATCGAGAATAGACCCCTCGTCCACTGTATTGCCTTGGTACTTTCTCTATGGCCCTTATTGATAACATGTGTTTTACTTCTTGAAGTAACATTTTACGCGTGCAGGTGTGTGATGACTTGAGGCATTTTGGGGGGAAGCCTTGTAAATTCCAGTAGATACCTGTGGGTTAATGCTTCCAGTACCCATTTGTCCGATGTTACGTGTTGCCAATTTTTAACATACTTTTCCCTGCATCTGCTTTCATCTTGGGGTGCAGTCATTGTTGCTGCTCGCCTTGACCCCCTCTCTGGGAGCTTGGGGCCCATTTGCACCTCTGTGTTTGCCTGAAGTCGTTTGATCTCCGATATCCTTGATAGGTTCTACTGTAACCCTGTGAGTAATATGACAAACCTTTGGTGTATGACCTACCTCCTCTAGTGGAGGTGGAAGATCCTGCTCTTCCCAAGGATCCCCTGAAGGGTCGAAAGGACCTCCAGCTTTGTATTGATGTGAGGGAGCGCACTGTATCTGAGTCTGCCTTTATGGCCTCAACAGCCTCATCTATTTTTGGTCCAAAGAGGTTATCTCCTTCAAAAGGCATGTCCACCACTTTATTTTGTACGTCTGGGCTAAGGTCTGTACATCTGAGCCAACCCTGACATCTCAACACCATGCCATTGTCGATCTGCTTAGAACCTGTCTCTGCCAGGTCTACATCGATGTTAATGCTGTAATTCAATGCCTTTTCCCCTTCCTTGAGGGTGGCCTCTGCCTCTTTCCTTTTCTCTTCTGGCAGATGTTCTAGTATGGGAGCCAGCCTATACCACATCTCTCGCACGTATCACGCGATGATGGCAAGGGAATTTGCTGCCTTGACTGTGGTAGCGCCTATTACTAGCACCTTCTTTCCAACGGTATCCTGCTTGCGCCCCTCATTCTCCAGGGAGACCGCACAGGTTTGTATGTCAGATGGTCTTCCTACACACTGGTTGCGATGTGAGGCACTTTGGCGCTGAGTCCGGTGGATTAAACTTTTTGTCTAAACTGCTCTTGGCAACAGGTTCAGTAAATGGATATCTCACTGTTATTAGTCCTTTTTCCCATACATGATCTAAAATTGGTATGGAGACCACTGCTTTTTTCCTCTTCCCCAAATGATGAAAAAGGAAGCATTCCTTTCTGTCTTCCGATGCAACTAGGCCAAATTCCTGGCAGGCCTTTGTAATCATATTTTGGAAAGCTGAGATATCGTCCGGTGGGGAGGGTTTTTGCGCTTCTTCTGGAGGTTCATTGACTGGCGAGTCCGTATGCCAGCCGTCATCTCTTTGTGGCAACTGTGATGTGGTTGATGTTGCTGTGTTTTGGGGAGCATCCCCATAAGTGTCTGTTAGTTCTCCTGCCTCCTGTCCTTGCACTCTAGGTGGAGAGTGACTTTGACGGAGGGAGGTTGGGGACCTGTGTGCAATGGGTGATCCACTTTGTCTCCGTGATCCCAGAAGAATTGTGGGGCTTGATAGTGACCTGGAACTTGAGGGTTTGGCGGAGGACTGCACCCTACTTGTAGATCTAGACCTTGCTCTACACCTCGACCTTGCCCTGGTGGGAGAGGGAGATTGGGGTCGCTGTGCGATAGTTAGGGGCGCAAGTTCTGTTGTAACTTGTTGCTGCCCCTAGTGCGTCTTATTTAAGGCAGAATCCAGCGGCGTAATGACCCTCTGCAGCGACTACGGGATCTGCAGGGACAACAGTACTTGTGGGTTAGTTCGCAGTGCTCGCATTTCTGCCTGAGGTTTTTGTGTACCCAGGTGGCTTGGTCCCAGCCTTGGATGAAGTGCCTCGTCCAGGTATCACTTTTCTCACTGACCCCCTGAAGGGGTAAGGAGAGGGATGGTTCTTCCCAGGGTTAGGGGGAATCTAGGAGACATAGGCCCTTGCTGTTGCTCCTGCATAATAACAGAGTCTTCAGTGTCCGAAAACTGTGGCTTATCTGTCTGTTGTGCTTCAAAGTCAGTGTCCATTTCATGTTGCAAAATATCCTCCTTAATAAAGTCAGAGTATGCAATGGGTGAGACTGGTGACGTAATCACCTGCAGGTGTCCTGCCTATTGTTGTTGAGTGCCCTCTTGTTATTAAATGCCCTCCGCAGGATGATTTCCCCGTTCAGGTATTTTTTTAGGAGTTAATTTACCTGGGGCAGTAGCTCTGGTCTCTTGAGTGCCTTTAATTGGTCTTGCTCTTTCCTTAGAGTGTGGTCTCTTGTCCTTGGGAATAGCCATACTACTGGTTGACACCAGTCAGAGGGGTCATTTGACTTAGGGGGGTAATTTCCCTCATTGAGCCAACAGACAAGGCACCTATTTCTGTCTTTAAGGGTCTTTGAGCTAAAGCCCTTGCAAATGTTACATTGCTCTACCGTGTGGTTGTGGCACAAATAGTAGATACAGTTGGTATGCCTGTCTCCCTCAAAGGTATTATTAAGGTCACAGGTGGCACAGGCCTTATATAGGGGTTTCTTTTTACTGTGTTTGTTCACTTTAGTAATAATTTTCTCAGAAGAGAAAACTCAAGGACTCCCATCAGCATGACACGTGGTTAGAATCTGAGGAGAGGAGGAGGAGGAGGGTCTAACTACTCAATGTCCCATTGGTTGGGACCAAAAGCACCCATAAGGAGGGTAACAGCCTACACAATGTAAAATTATTATTTGTTCAAAATAAAAGACTGAGTTCATAAGAGCCATACAATGCATTTTTCCTTGTCTTTTTGAAAATGTACATGGGTAATGCTCTAAATCATTCATCGAACTACTTTAATGGAAAGGTTGGGGTCATGCAGGGTATTCTTGTTTTAAGCTCTTTCCAGGTGGCAATCCTAGAGAGAGGCTCTGTTGTTTCTACGTTCAGCGATAGCTGACTTCAAACAAAGCTCCCAGGTACTGCTTAATGTATTACCTACTTATGCTGGACTGGGCGGAGAGCTCACACGTAAACAGCGCTGGTCTCTGACGTGCAAGCTGCCTGCCACTTCCCTAGCATCAATCCCTCTGCAGGCCTCATTCTCAGAATGATAAATCAAGTACCATTTAAAAAGGGGGTTACAATATAACCTTACAGACTGAGAGAGGGGTCTTTATCGCGGATTCGCCTCGGGCCATAACTTGGTGACAGGTCATTATCCAAAGCGTTAATGACACCTCCCAAAGTCTATAAGACTATTAGCACATGGTGGCGGTAGCAATACATGTTTTGGAGTTTTTGTGTCAAAGTAAAATTAAACAGACTGAGAAAATTAAATGTAGTTTTATTTTGTAGTATTTAATAGCATAGTTTTCTTCATAAATTAAGCATTTTAATTGCAACTTGGTTGAAATGGAACAGGTGTTTTAGGTGTCATGTAAAAGTGAACGGTTTCTCTATAAAAAAATTGAAAGAATTTTCCAATGTTTAATCGTTCTCTTTTGTGTGTTAAATAACATGCTACAGCAAAGAAAAGGTCCTGCCAGAGAGTGTCTTGTTGAAACAAAATCTTCCTTGGAAATTGCATTGTTGTTTCCCCGTCTGCTTCTGAAGACAGAATGTTCAGAAAGCAGTCAATACCAGTAGTTAGTGACTGCACTCTAAACATTCTGGTTGGCTGAGAGGTGGTCAATAAAGATTTCCATGTGCGAATACTGGTTATTAAATGGCTTAGAAGCTGGGGAATCCAGTATGAGGCAGAGTATAAGAATACAGATCAGGGGGTGTGCCAGCCCCTGGCTTGGGAGGGCTTAAGCACTCCCACTTTGAGGAGGTTGAAGGCGGAAGCCAGCACTCTGCTGTGATGCTCAGAACAGGGCTCACATTGGAAAGTGGTGCTGCTGCAAGAGTTTGCCAAATGTCTCACCCGGGAGTGTGGGAGTATTTATATGCAAGCAATCATCATTACCTCGGTAGCAGCAGGGAATGTATAAAAGCCTGCCCAGTCCAGACCAATAGAACCCCCCCCCCCGGCCCCCACCCCACCCCCAAGATGAAGAGCTCAGCTTTTAGAGGGCCCACACCTCCAATGATTAGCATCTCATTATGAAACGACCCTTGGAATTGGGGTGAAACATACATCTAATTGGCTAAAAGGAAAGCGTAATAGCTATTCAGCCTCTTTGGGGAAGGGGCAGGCGGTCTACAGTGCAATGGGTCAGCAGACTCACGCCGAGTTTAAACTGTCATCCAGCCCCCAAAGATTTTGAGGCTGGCTCTGCCCTTGACACGAATTATTATTCTCATGCACTGCACCTTTATTTTTAAAATGTTTTATTAACACTTCGACTAGTGACAAGCCCTTCAAGAAGGCGGAAATGAATTAATGTAATTATAGATTTTTATAATGCGTGCGCGTGAATATAAAACAAACAGACCGCGTCAGCGACCCAACCAGTGTTTACAAACACAAAAGGCTGACGGTTTTACAGGCGGTAACTGCGTCACGCAGAGCTCTGCGAGAGCATTCCTCTGACTAGCTGCCACCACGGCGTGGGAACAGGCTCGCAGCTGGTTTACGGCGACGCTAGGATTAGCGCGACTGTACACCTGTAGTGTTCACGTGCAGTACTTGGAAGTTCTATTTGCACGGAGCTATATTGCCTTTCTTTAAACTTCAGACAGATGAGACACTTCATAGCAAGCTTGGAACAGGCTTCTAATTGCCCAAGGAAACACAGCTCAAATTATTCTGGTAAAATGCATGGATGCCAACTTTTCAAAGTGGGCTCAAAGGGCCACTGGTGTTGCCCACACTCCCATGGCCCGCACTTCAAACATTTGCATCATTTCCATATATCCACCTCACTAACAGTACAACATGTGCTGTGGACCCACCACATTCAAGACCATTGCAGTTCACTTTTATTTACCTTTTTGTAATAACCGAGCGCTTTGAAACACTTGCATTTGTATAGGCGCTTTATAAAAAAAAACTCTACCATACCATAATGCAGATACGTCTATTTGCCCCAATAGAGGGTGACAATTCCTTACTTGACTGTGATTAGTTTGCATCACTTAACGTAAGTGTGTACGGCAGTGTACTTTTGAGTTACCCTTTAACAGGCGCTCAGAAGTGGAGGGATTGTACTTGAGTGCTTTGTGATCTTGGGCAAAACTGTTCTGAGAATTAGTTTTCACCATCAGTGACTTTCTTAATAAATTGAAACATTAGTAATTAGTAATTAGTAATTAATATGTGTAGTGATGGAGCAAACACAATTATCTGTAGTTAAAATTAACCCTTATCTGTAGTTAAAATTAACCCAATTTGAAACACTTGGCTCCCCAGTGCATGTTTTATTTTCAGAAATTAGCATTATTTTCAATTTAGCCATACAAATTACTTAAATCGCTTGTTTTTTGGTGTTCTGGAGATGAGGCAGAAAGGCTATACACGGCTGGGCTGCAAACTATGCACACTTCAGGAGGTCAAAAGCTCTGTGACTCCTGGGCAGAAGCAGGCCTCGGCATTGTACACAAATCAAAGGCTCGCTTTGCATCAAAAAGCATCGTCTCTTTAATGACGCGATGACTGGTTCGCAGCATGCCCTGATCACAGGTTTCCCGACACGTTTGCAGCCTCGAGAGTTTGGTGTTTAATTGAGGGACAAAAATAACAAGACGAACAGAGCAAAAACAATTTCACTCAATAAAAAAAAGAAAAACTTAAAATAGATCAAAAATAAGAACTCTTCCATCTAGGAGCAGTGTTATTTGGAGCAGGTGAAGAGGGTTGGAAGTGTGCTTGCTGGTACAGGGAGTTTCACCCTCATGTGAAAGCGTAACTTTAAAGTCGGTAAATGCAAATAAAGGGATGATGAGTTGTGGTTGAGAGGACTAATGTGAGGGTGGCAGGGTGAGGGGGCCTCCCCATTCGCTAGTAAATCAATAAGAAACCAAAAACATATATTTAAAACAATACTTTCCTTTTTGAAAAAAAATCAAGTAATATAATAATTGTAGTTATTTTAACTGTCTTCATTTGAAAGGTCTTTTTTGCAGGTTTAAAAATAAATATGTTCTCTTTGTTTTTACAACTTCACTTTCGGTCTAGGTTAGCATTGCTGTGATATTATATTACTTTTATGTGGTTCTATGTTCGGCAATGCGCTGGTTTTGGAAGCGACACCACGCAGAGCAACAGAGGTTCGAATCCCAGATCCGCGCTTAGAAACCGAACTCAGGTGTGGTATTAGGCACGTTATAAGAAAACAATTAAATGAATAAAGAAATGTGTCCTGTTTTTGAACATAGTACCTACAATCGGTATTTGGGCCTCTTTCTGGACAGCACACATGTTTTCAGGTCGGGCAGGAACCATGATGAACATTCCAGATTAACAATTGGACTGCCGTGCAAAGAAAATGCTATCCCATGCCTATACAAAAGTCAAGACCGTTGGCTTTGCCAATGCGTGTTTACTGCTGCTGCGGCACCTGGGATAACCTTTCTAGGTCAGCTGCTATGAAAAGGGAGCTGCATTTCGGGAGCTATGACGATTACGGCCAAAATACTATGCGCTGAAGTGAAACCCGATTTAAAGTGTGCCAGAGTCCTGTTTGACTTGGCACCGCTGTCCGGCCTGAATTTATTGGAGGATGGATGTTACATAATGTTAATGATGGACCCCTTCTCTTTTCCAGTAAGAGCTAGTCATGCGAGAGCCAGGAGCGCTTCCGCCCGCAGCACGCATGCGTAGTCCTTTGCTAGTTGCACCTCGCCTGGTCAACATGTCTCCGCTTTATTTTCAAGAAAGCTCTTGGTTAATAAGAGAATTCATGTGTGCGGCCTTACATGATTGCCACTTGTGGGGTTCACTTTTATTACAAACAATGACCCTTGCCTCAACGTCTACTGAGGTAGGTGTTTAACACTAGTCTTTTGGAATTACCTTAAAAAAAATTATGTAAAGTGTTCTTGTATAGCAAATTTCTTCAATTTTTTTGCATTTTTGCGTGTCTGAATGATATGATATGATATGATATGATATGGTATTTGTAACGCGCCTATTCACAAGTGTTTCAAGGCGCGACGAGGCAGGGAGGGAGGGAAACAAGGGGAAGACAGACAAACGATCCTACTAGGCCAGGTGTCATTCAGATCGCGCAAGTGCAGAGGTAAGGGGAAAAGGAGAAAGTGCAGGGGGAGGAGGTGGGGGGGAAAGTGCAGTACAAGGTAAGTAGCGTAATAAAATAATAAATAATAAATAAAAGGGCCAGCTGGTGGCAAGTGCGAGGTAAGTGCAGAGCAAGTGCTGGGAAGGGGGCTGTAGGGATACAGTGACAGTCCCACAGTGCAGGGGGAGCCAGGGAGGCAGTGCAAGTGGAGAGTGGCTGGGCCCTGGACCGAGGTCACTGAGAGTGGCCCAGATGCAGGTTTAGTGCAGAATTCAGTGGGGAGTTAAGCAGGTTTAGCAGGGGAGAGGGAGAGAGAAGGCAGAAGCGAAGAGGAAGGTTTTGAGGTGCTTCCGGAACCGGAGATGGTTCTCCTCGAGTTTCAGGGAGGCAGGAAGGCTGTTCCAGAGGGAGGACCCTGCTGCGGAGAGAGATCTACCCCCAGCTCGTTGCTTCGAGAAGCGGCTGACCATGAGAGAGTTGGAGACGGATGAGCGAAGGGCTCGTGAAGGAAGATATTTAGGAAGAGAGAGTTGAAGGTATTTAGGCCCCAGGCCCCAGAAGGCCTTGTGGACAATGCAGAGGGTTTTGAACTTAATCCTCGCAGCCACTGGGAGCCAGTGAAGAGATTTCAGTCCTGGAGAGATACGGTCCCTGGGCTTGAGGCCAAGGACAAGTCTCGCAGTTCTGTTCTGGATAAGTTGCAGAGGGCGGAGAGTGGAGGCAGGCAGATTAAGATAGAGGCTGTTACAGTAGTCCAGCCTTGAGAGAAAGGCCTAGTAGGCCCGCCTCTATCTTCACTGTTGAATTTGTTCTTCATCCCCATGTCCCCTCCCTGTTGCCCATGTCCCCTCCCTGTTGCCCATGCCCCCTCCCTTTTGCCCTGTGGGCGCTTTCAGACACAATTCCTTGCAAATGCACAATACTTAAATAAATAAATATTGGTACTGTGATATTAATAATATCCTGTCTTATATAGAGTTTCATACTGGATTTCTCCCACGTCTAAGAACTGCAGTAAAAGGCGTGACTACCCCCAACTAAAGGTACACAATTGATCAACCCCGAAGGATGAAGGGCTGAGTTGGCCCTGCCAGGTTTTGAACTTGCTAAGTGACAAATGGTTCCATTTCAGAAGCAAGTGCTTAACCCATAAGCAATCCACCTCGCTTTTGAGCTCGCCTTGCAGAGCCACCAACCTGTTTAGAAGTTGGATTCCCAAGTCAAGTAGGACCATGTTAGGAGCTAAGAATTAGGTATCCCCTTCATGAAAATGGGGGCCTTCAAACTGTGATGATGCCTCCAAACGGGGGCCTGCAGGGAGGTCAAGAGGGGGCCACAGCTACTTTTTTACAGGCAAGATTGAGACTTCCTTAAGGAGAAAGTATTAACAGTTCTATCATTTGGAGGGCCCAAGCAACCTTCTGGTTCTGACTGGGGGATGGGGAGGGGCTCTGCATACACTATATGGAGACGACTGCATTAGTACGGGTAAGGTAGATCAGTGGGTTTAGTGCTGACTTGAGATTTCTGTTATCAATCCGCAGTCAATCGAGGAAAAAGGCGTACGTTTAGATGACAATTCCTGATCTATCTCCTGCTTGGGACCTAGAAGAGCCTGGTTATCTTGACACTAACAGCTGCCAGGACATATTTTTGACTCTGAAGGTCAATCGGTGCCATAGAAACATACCTATGTGACATTAACTATGCGTGTCTGGGGATGTGGATAGGGCACGCATGACATGGGGGTCATTCGACAGCATCGGGAAGAGGCAGTTATACATTAATAAAATCGCAACCGTAAGCAGTGCTTACATGAAAATACATGTAACAATTACATTAAAAAAGAAAAGTAACTCCAGAAGAAAAATGTACTGAAAGAAATATAAACATTCCAGCGGGAAAACAAAGAGTGAGAGGAAATGCAGCTCTGAAATGTACCCAATGCGGGTGGCACGAAAAGGTTTTCAAGTTTCTGCCACAAGAGCTTCAGTCGGAAAAAAGATAGGTGTGGGGACGCCAAGCCTTCCAGAACCTCGGGGCTCTCGCTGAGAAGGCCTTGCCTGAAAACGGTATTAATAATGTCCCCATGCATAATGTCGCCGGGAAAAGCCATTGGTGACATTATATATGGTGAAATTATGTATGGGGACGGGTTGCGGGGATGTCCCCTCCTCCCCTTGTAAAAAATAAAATCAGGGGTTGCAGGGGTGTCCCCCCCCCACACATGTTCAATGTCATAATGTCTCTGCCAAAAACAGCGACTTTTGTGGCAGGAGACATTTTTGCAGGGACACTATTACATGGAACCCTAAAAATGCCACATAGAGCAGAAACGCTGGTGTCTCTACCCTCCCAGAATCAGGGAATAAAACAGTACTATGCAGAAAACAATCCAAGGGCATCAGTTTAAGAAACAAGCAATTTATTCATAGTAATCATATGCTAAAATAGTCATATATATATATTCAAAAACATTTTCTTCCCAACAGGAACCAGACAGCAGATACATGCTTTAAATCAAACATATGAAAACAACATTATCACAAAATAACAAACATACCTCAACCATTCCAACACTCTTCACCAGACGCATATCCTCGCCTCAAAAGTAGAAACACACAATAAAAAACAAATAGAAGACACAACAAGTTGGCATCCATTGTACGCATTTTTCTGGAAGGATGGTCACATATTATTTCTTCATATAGCCATCCTCCACCCAATGTCCCACAATTCAATGACCCAACCGGTTTCGGCGTGTAAAATGTTTTATAAAGTCTTCATCAGGGGACCGAATACTTATAAGGCCAAACATACAATATCGACAGCCAAGATCTAAAAAGTGGCGATGAGTGCCTGAGCCTAGAATATGTTCCACACGCGTGTGTCCTCAATGGGAAGCAATTACGCAAGAACTTCGCATTACTCCCGTGCATACAACAGCATAGAGCCTATTCCACAAGCACAAATCCTCAATGGGAAAGGGGTTAACTTTGTACTTCGTGCCGCCACCACACATAGAAATCGGACATCCGTTATTTTCGGTATTGGGCGCTGGTGAGAGACTGAGCTGTAGATCTCCCTGCTCCACACTGGTGCCGTCCTTCGTGGTCCCTCTAGGATGCCACCCACCTGAACCTCTGGGGTTTTCAAATGCAAGATGTCCCTGCTCCATGTGACCCAGGATCCACCTGAGATCACCATAGTATCACTGTGATAACCTGTGAAATACAGGCGAGGTACTAGGTATAGGTTTCCCCGCTCTGTAGTGCTCAGAACCTTGCTACTGGGTATAGAAGTCTAACAAAGCATTGTGCAAGTAGTAAGTGAACACTATCTCACCCTCCCCCTACTAGTAGTCGCTGACAGATCACAGGCTTTGTGCACGTGAACATTCACTGTGCAATAGGCGCAGAGTATCACTTCCTCAACCTTGATGAGGTAGCTGGAGACCAAGTGAAAAAAAGTGTTATGATAAAGTTGCGCTACAAATTTAATACAGTAAACACGAGAAGCCATGCGCAATGCTGCAAATGAATAAGAGGTTCTTTTGACCCAAAATTAGGGTTGGCTGTATTTGAGCAGCACATTACACCTACCTACCTCAAGCAAGAAACCATCCTCAGAGATGATCTCGTTACAAGGTTTTTGAACCAAACAAGATATGGGGATTAGTTCTGAGTAGACTCCAGTAGGGGATGGTCGAAATTGATGTACACGAAAAGGTCATTAAGAAACAACAATATTATAAGACCTAAGGAACCAAGGAAGACCTTTGGAAAGGTCGAAACACGTGTCGGCTGGTTGCAATACGTGTCCAATAAAAATTGTTCAATGAGGACTAATATCCCTGTGGTTATTAAGGTTAAAAGAATCATAGGGTAGTGGGCAGGTAGATTATCATACTTTGTTTCTGTTTAAAGGCTTAGGGTCTGAGCCTCTGTGCTAACGTAGGCCTCTGCTTGCCCGCCAGTTCTGGATAGATACCATTAGTTGTTTCCAAATAGAAGCCCCTTTTTTTCACGTTATTGAAGGTGTGGTAGAGGCTCAGCTGGGTTCAGCCCCGTGTTTAGCCTACACCTAATACAGGAAACAGTTTGTAAGATTGCATTAACACACATTTACTACATTAAATCATAAATTGCATTTGTCTCCGGAGGATAACTCAGGGGCAATGCGCTCGCCTTGGAAGCAAGACGATGCGGAGCAGCACAGGTTCGATCCCCGGGTCCACGCTTAGAAACTTCCGGGTGTTATGTGCCTTATAAATAACCTATCATATCATATCATAACCGTTGGGCAATAATGGGTCTGATCATAAGGCACATACGCTCAGCACTTACAGGGTTAATATTTACGGCTACGCATAAGATGCAAGATCTCTATTGCTAAATGGGGCCTTACGTGTAGTAACATGGTAACGGTCCATGACATCAATGCTTATATGCATTGAAGTCATATGCCAGCGCAAAGGACAAGAAGGGGAGCTGGACATGGTACCTGCTCTGTACAATGTTGATCAAATGAAGAATACACACCCAAAGGCCCGAAGACCTGCCCAAAAGAGCACCAGCACTCTGCCTTCACTCCTGCACTATGTCTCAAAGTGCTCCTGGGCAGCCTGAGAGCCAAGCAGCTGCCCAAACCCAACTCTTGATGACAAGGGAAAGGTGAGCTGCCGAGTCTGCTTCAAAGCACGTGTCTAATACCAGAAAATAAACCCTAACGGCCACATCCATGAAAAAGGTAGCCGTGCGGGCAGTACGCGGCAAGGGCCACTTTGCTGGCCACGAGCTGGATTTAAACGAACAGAAGTTTTGACTTCAGATTTACGAATTGGTTCCCAACTGGATTAGTGGCGGTCTTTTCTCACTTGCCCTTTGTCACTGCATGGTGGCATTGAACACAGCCTGCTCTCCTGGCCATGCCTTCAGTGCTACCCAGGATGAGGCTCAGAATTGGCTCCGGGTACAGGGAATGGTCTCAAATGAAAGTCTTATCTACCACCAGCGCTAAAGTAAGACCTGTTCAGAGGCCATAGTGCTCCATTTTGAAGCCTCAAGGAGCTATTGGCGTATATATTTGTATCCATGTTCAAGGGGTTACTTTATGCCTTTTGAAATGAGTACAGGTAATGCATATGAACTGTGCCATGGGCACTCAAAAAACATATTAGCAAGTGCACATCAAAATGAATTAACATATCATATAGACAGACTAACACATTAATCATTAGCAATGCTCAGCTTTAGTACCTTCAAGTCTGCTCAGAAAAACGTGGCTGACCTTGATGTGATGTCTGTTTCTCCCGCCTTTTATGCTAGGGTTTGGCAGTCCACAATTGGCCTCTCAGTTGCTTTACTTTGCAAGACGTAGCAAGTATGCCAGATTTTTGTCTGCACACATATCACAGTTTCTACCTGCCTTTTATCTCTAATGGTGCTGCCCGTAGGCAGTGTTGTCTGGAATCTGTTCACTTGGCAAACGCTTATTCGTCCTGTGCACTTTCTTCAGTTGGGAAAGACAAAATGAAAGAAATGTGCAGATTTCACTTTAGGATATGTTCACTTCCTGTGATGTCACTTCCCACTACGTGCGTCACAGTCCCCCCAAATTCCGTTTCAGCACGCTACAGGGGAAGTTGCCAGCTGCTGCATTCATCTTTGTGAGTTGGCCGCGGGATGCAATGCTGGACCGCCACAAGTCTGCACACAGTGTGGGTGTCTATATCAGGCAATGCGCTAAGGGTGCTTTCCATCTTGTCCTTTTGATCATGTCATGACAATACAACCGCTCATAAACACCTGGAGTTAAGAGATTTAACAAATTCAGCCATAATGGCCGTGGTGAGGGCCATACAGGCCCGTAACGGCCCACCACCCAAACTAAAGGTAAGAACACAGGGAGGGTGAACACTGAAGGCAGCAGATCATTGAAAGATTGCTGCAATCCAAAAACAGCAATCTTCTGGTGGTTCTCAGGACCAAGCTGACTTTGGTCACCAACAGTGACTTTTTAGTTGCTTCTCCCTTGCTTTGGAATGCACTGTCTCCTGATTTAAGAAACATTTCTTCGCTAGATCACGGTCTCTGAAGATCCACGTTTTTGCGTGAGCTGTTTAGTCTTTCTCAATTTTGTTACTGGGGATGTTGTTTCTTATCTTTCTTACAACCCACTTAGGGTACCGGTATGCGTAGAAATTTAGGGAAAAGAAAAAACAATCTTTGTGGTGGCGCACACTGCACAGTAAGCGCGCCAGAAGAGGCGTCCTGAGGAAAGACCGTCAGGGGCTGAAAATGGGGGAGGCACTGGCGTTCTGGGCATTGATATGATATGATAGGTTATTTATAATGCGCTTAATATCCGGAGGTTTCTAAGCGCAGACCCGGGGACCGAACCTTTGTTTTTTCCTGTCATCTTGACTCCAAGGCGAGCACGTTGACGTTGAGCTATCCTCCCGGGATGTTGCCAAGGATCGCCCTCTTTTTCAGCAGTGCATGGTGCAGTTGCAGCGGGGCCAGAGGAGAGTCTTGACCAAGCAATGCCAGGGTAAAGCATTGGTAGTGGGGGAGAGAACTCAGAGCTGGAAAAGGAGAGCAGTAAATGACAGCAGGAGGTGCATCGATTTGCACAGTAGGGTGGAATGCGGAAGGACACAGGCAAATAACATCCACATTCCGAGCCAGTTGATTGGCTCAGCAGAACGTAACTGGGGCTAATGCTCTATATCTAGAGCCAAAATATTCAAGTACTTTTGTCAATTCAATTAATGCAACTTGGCCTTGTAACCCTCTGCTCTGTACAGTATACTGAAGCTATCACCTCTGCCTTTGGGGGGGCGGGAAAGGCTGGTAACAAGCTACTAGGCCGAGCTTAAAGGCAGGCCAGAGCATAGAGTGGGACTTGGCGAGGGCTCAGGACCGTAACTGCCACTTTCCACGCCTGAACAAGTACCCGGGACCTTTGCCCAGATGCAATTAGGGGCTCGCCCTGTTTTTTTGTAATGGGAAACTGGGTTCACTCATGCCAAATTCCCATTTTAAAAAACGACAAACATAAAATGGCCGCTAAGAAAAGGATCATTGACCCTTTTCTATTTCCACCGCAAGTAGCTAGTAGGCGGAGCTGGAGATGGAGGTCTGGGGAAGCAGGTTAGTGGGGTAGAGGGTGGGCTGTGTGGAGAAGCAGATATTTCAGGGAGGGGCTGAGGGCGGATAAGAGGAGCAGGGCCCCGATCCAACAATGAAACCAATATGGCGGATGAGCAGAGGGGCCAGCTAGCAACAGAAGAACGCAGCCGGTTACTGGGGTTTCACGCTCGCAGTTCGGATCATCAGATTGGTCTGGGCCCACTCTCCTGGGTGCTAATTGCAGCGACATAGTGATGGAGTTCTAGGTGTAGTCTTTGTAAGATATTGGAAATTGCCTCGAGGTACAAATAAGATTGTACTGATGGATCATTAATGATACTGGGTGCTCTCCGATTAAACTGCACGTTTCTAGATGGCCAGAGAGGAGAACAGGTACAGGTCCTTTTGTGCATTTTAGAATCACACAAAATGTAACTTTAAACACCTTTTATTGGACTAACTGGAAGCATGATCATGAGATGGGTACAATGCATCAGCTTTTGAAGCCCCATAGATCAGATGGTGCAGAGTGAAATGAGCAGCTATGGCCCACAGAATGGACAGTTCTTTCTCATAGAGGAATAAAAGAGTCATCTCAGATTAAACTTCATTAGCTGAAGGGTTATTATGTATCGAAGGCAGCCCTGTAATGGCCACTTTGCCTAAAGAACCATACATCTGGCAGCAGGAAAACACATAACTGTATTTAATAAAAAACATGTGTCTTTTCTTGCAGTGCACACAGCTGTTGAATGTTATGTGTCCTCAAAATTAGGCACAAGCAGTCTTAAAGTGGGCCACAGAACATTCAACAAATGTTCTTTTAGAAACCTTTTGAAATTAAAGATTTAAATATACACAACAGGAAAATTGTTTGTACCTCTTACAGATATTAAAGATGTTTTGCAGCCTCTCTCAGGGTGGGGGTTCTTATACTGCGCCTTAGTTTTACCAGCTAGTGTGATATGATATAATAATATGATATATGATATGACATTTATAACGCGCCTATACACAAGCGTTTCAAGGCGCATTATAAACGACATTGTGCCATTGACCACTAATACATCCTAAAGGTTTAAATGGTCCCATGTCCACTATCACTTCCGTACGCCTCAAGCTGGATAATGCTTCCTGTCTTGCATGCTGGGAGGCAAAATATGTTACCCATTTTTTAATGGTGCAATGCCCGCTGTTATCTCTGGGTGCCAACCATTTGAGCTTAGACACCCACGATTACTGTTGTCAATGTCATGTGTCCCGGCGCATTAGGGGTTCTGACGGGTAGTGTTGAACAGATGTTGGAGAGAAAAGGTACTGCAGGGTCGTCTCCTGGCACTGTTGATGTGATGGCGTTGCTAGTCCTGGAGGCATAGTTGGCCATGGTGTCATCAATTCTTCATCTATGTTCACGCCGCTGTCTTTTAGGTTAAGCATCTTAGAGCAGCTGCCGCATTCTTCTGTGTGTGGTAGTCGAGAGGTCACCTTTCAGTACCATCACCGGCAGTTCCTGTAATGTGTGCCCATCTGCTGTGAAGTGGTGGCCCACTTGCATTTCTGTTTTGTGGTTGAGATTGGGTATGCATGTCGGTTCGTCCTTTCACCCAGCTCCTGAAGAAACCGCTATGAGCCTGATCTCTATAAATAAAAGAACAGCTCTTGACGGTGATCCCTGCTTGCCTGTTTGTGAGTGAAGCACAGCCCAATATTCTGGTTCAGATATTGTGCTGAGTGAGCCCAGCCTGCCCACTTTGGGAGCCCTGCTGCTGGAGCCTTTAAGTGACAGCCCATTTCTCAAGGCAGCACAATGCAGAGTGGTCACAGTGCTGAGGATCATTGATCCCCGAGGGTCACAGTACTCCAGATCATCAAATACTGAGACACACAGAACTGATGATCATTAAATCAGACCATCCAGCTCATAGCGATCCTGTGATCCCGCAAAATGCCGCGACAATGGACGTTAAAAAAAGAAAGCACAAAAACTGATTAAAAAAAAAAAGACACAAGAAGCCAGGTTTTCAAAACTTTTGTTGACGCAAGTGATTTATTTATTTATTTATTCATATTTTTAAAGCGCACATCAGCCCGAGGGCATGAAATGTACAAGCACGTCTTAACACTTGCGCCCCAGAAAATGTGCCCAATTCACAAAGGACATCTGAATGGGCACATCTTATATCTTATATATAAATACCAAATAACATAACTACTGCAGGTCTTTCTAAATTATAGGCTGGAAGTAGGCAGCAAAGGACGGCAAAGGCTAGAAGTAGGCGGCGCGGGTGCGCCGCTGTGTAACTCTATGAGTCAGGGAGCAGCATCATAAAATAACGGTGAAATGTTATTCCAGGGGCTACTTGTAGTCGGTACGTGCTATTTTGGCCTACTGAATACTTGTAAAGTGCGTCAATTGCCACCAAAATAGATGTTTGCCACTGAGCTTCAGAGGCTGCCAGAGGCTGGCATCAATGCGCTGTGTGGGAAGCCTTTCAAACTCTTCTGCCAAACAAAATATTTATCACAGACCATGGACCGGTTTCAAATATTTCCAAAGTGTGTGGTCAACAAGTTAGCAAGCATAACTTCTCTGCCAAGATTATTAAATAAAAAGGCGCCACAGTTCAAAGTTCAGACTATCTCTTCTGTACGTTCATTGGCTGTCTGTTCACAAGTTGATTTTTTAAATTTGCTACTCGGTATTCAAAGGCCTTCACAGATTGACACCTCCAAATTTAGCCTACCCTTATCACCCGACCAGAGTGCTTTAGTTCCCTGATATGAAGCTTCTTGCGATGTCGCACTCCAAATTTAAGACTAGAGACGATAGAAGATTTGCTCTACAGGAACTGAAAGTACCTCTCAGCCTCCAGAATGGCTGCCAAATCTTTCCTCTTAGCTAGGCAAAGTCTCAATGGGGTCCCTTCCCCTGCTGGGACCTGTTTAATTTGCTCCCAGCGGGAACTCAGCTTGTAGTGATTCATCCATCTTCTGCACTACAAATACTCCCATTAAATCAATCCTTCCTCCCTATCCATCCATCCATCCTTCTTCTCGTCTATATGTGTAGCTACATTTCTATCAAGCTAGCTTTCTTTTTGTCTACCTAACTATATAATAATGATTTGTTGATTTATACAGCACTTAACAATGTGTCCAATGGTGGATGTAGGGCAGTGACGGGCTGAGTTGACCTGATTGGGGTATCGCGCCTTTGTCGCCCAGCATCGTCCGGTTACCAAGGCAAGCATGTTGCGCTTGAATTATCCCTGCTTATCATAATCATCATGTTGCCCAATGACTATTACACCTACCTATCTGTCGCACTTACCTTTGCTGTCTAACCAATCCATCAAGCCATCCTTCTTACCAGGGCATAAGACGAGGGACCAGGCTGGTGGACGGCGTCTGCCCACTCAATTTCAGAGGGTGGATGCCGTCCCCTCAAGAAATTAAAAGAAACAATTCTGCCGCCACCAACACTGTTGTGGCCGGGATCCGAACCCAGGTTGGGTGGCTTGGAGGCCAGACATTTGTTTAAAGGACCGCACAAATCGCTTAGCATCCGTTGCATACAGGAGATGTTTTCTTACAGAATCTAAGACAAAAAAGGTGAGCACCTTCCTTTAATACTTAGCAGTGTTATTGGGAAATCTGTTCACTTGGCAAATGCTCATTTGTCCTATGCACTTTCTTCAGTTGGGAAAGACAAGCTGAAAGAAATCTGCGGATATGTTCATTCCTGTGATGTCACTTCCGACTACGTATGTCACAGTCCCCCCACATCATTTTTTAGGACTTGGGCCCTGCTTCGTACCGGTCTGCCCATCCGATGTCTTTCTTTGCAGTCTGTCCATTCTCTCGATCTTTGGAACCAGAAGTGTCGCGGCACCCCCACTTGTGCACAGTGGTCTCGTCTGCATGCACCTTGATTCGGCCATATTCAGGAGCACTTAGAAATAGGCTACACCGCAGTGGCAAGAACTTCGCCCTTTTCTTTGTTTCACAGACTTTTGCTCATTCTAAATGAAACTGTTTTCAGTGGATACGGCAGGCCACAAGCAAGTAATCATTAAAGTGCGATACAAAATATGTGTTAGGCTAATAAAACGGACTATCTCTATAAGATTGCCCGTTTACTAAAAAAAAATAAAAAAAAGGATGGACAGTGAAAATACATGGTCACCTGAAACCTCTGTGTGCTGCAACATCAGACAGTGGTCTCACTTTCCTAACCTTCAAACATTCTTCCCTGCTCCTCTGGACAGGTGTCACCACTGTGCACCAGCCCGAGTGGGCTTGCACTATGCTTTGCACCAGTGCCGCCTATTTTAAGATTCAGCATGGCCGGGGCAAATGCCCCTATAATCAAAAGTGGGCAGGGTTCACCACCAGGTGGTTATGAATATTTTCTTTTCAGGAAAGTGGCGTGTAACAGTGGGCAGGGTTTACCACCAGGTGTTTATTAACATTTTTGTTTCAGGAAAGTGGTGTCACTTTACTGAAAAGAAATTGTTCATAACCACCTGGTGGTAAACCCTGCCCACTGTTGCACACCACTTTCCCTGAAAGGAAAATGTTTATAACCACCTGGTGGTAAACCCTGCCCACTGTTGCACACCACTTTCCCTGAAAGGAAAATGTTTATAACCACCTGGTGGTAATCCCTGCCCACTGTTACACACCATTTTCCTGAAAAGAAAATGTTCATAACCACCTGGTGGTAAACCCTGCCCACCGTTTATTATAAGGGCATGTAAAACTACAGGACATCGCTAATTATTCCGACTATACAGTATAATCGGAATAATTAGCGCTGCGCTGTAGTTTCACATCAAGACAGCGCGAGAGCTCCGGGCAAACTGCTAAGCCTCACGCTTCCCTGCTCATTGGACCTGCTCATGAGGTTTATTGTGCAGAAAAGCACCGTGGTTTCCAGATTATCTCTTAAATGGCTGCGTCAGGGCCGACCTGTTAGCCTTCTTACTGGCAGCCGTAGCCACCTCTGTGTTTATATTTATAGCAGGTTCCAGAAGCCGCTTAGAACAGGTTCCACAGCTCTGGGAAAAGTGGAACCTGCAGACGCGTCACCAAGATGAAAGATCTTCTTTTAATCTTTTTTCCCCCTCGTCTCAGTAGTGGTCAATAGTGGTAAGGTAGTATTGCATACTAAGTGACGACTGAAAGACTAGAAACAAGCATTTGGTTAGTATTCTGTTAGTAATCGACTAGTATTCAGCACACTAAATAGTCTTCACACTGCATGCTGCTTAAAAAGACTACTATGGAATACTAACACAGACTATTTGTAATGGTAGGGTGGAGAAGCAGGACTGTGGGACTGCAGCGCTTCCAGGTGGAATGTTGACCGTGTCCTGCTGCGCGTGCACTGGTGCAATAGAAACAGTGCCCCACTGTTTCTGGGTGGGGGAATCGGGATAGGTGTTTTGAGACCAGACACTGTCGCGCCACACACTGAGGATATGTCTCTCTTAGTAAGGAGCACAAGAAATAAGCTTGGGTTTCCAGTACTGTGATTGTTTATTGGTACAATCACAGTACTGCAAACAGTCTCGGGAGGAAGTTCAGGGACAACGTGCTCCCCTTGGAAGCAAGACGTCGGGAGGATAGCTCAGGGGCAACCAGCTTCCCCTGGGAAGCAAGACGACACAGAGCAACACAGGTTCGATCCCCGGTCCACGCTTAGAAACCTCTGGGTATTAAGCGCGTTATAAATAACCTACCATATCATAACACACGCTTATCTCTTGTGTTCCTTACTAAGAGAGACACATTCTCTGAATATCCTCAGTGTCTAGTGCGACAACGTCTGGTTAAAACACCAAACTAAAAAAGACGAGCTAGAGTCTTCAAATACTATAACAAGACAAGTTCAATACTAAATGTAGTATTCGACATGATTGGTAAGGGGGGATGGGGTCACCCCCCAGCTCAGACTAAACAAATGGCTTCTACATTTTTAATGTTAGCCTAGCATCCAAAATGCGGCCGGCGGTAATGGGAGATCAAATTCCCCGTTTATGCGCGGCCCCCCTGCGGGTCCGTGTCGTGAAGACTGCCCGCAGATTTACCGCTAGCATTCGCAGGAGAGGCGGGGGGAGGGGGTCGGGGGAGTGGTGCAGCGTGCTGTCTGCTGATATAGCAGTGCTCCCCAACGACGCCTCTCAGGCCGGGAAGCTAATGGGGAGGCCGAACACCTGCCCTCACCTCTTCCAGAGAGTTGTTATGCTGCACTAAAAAAGAGGACGCAGCGTTTAACGTCACAGAACGAGGATCCAATTCAGGCGCGCTTCTGGAACAATTTATGCCTGAATGCTACTTCTCCAACAGGCAACTCCCTCCGCCAAACTGACTTATTTGGGTTATTCCTTGAAAAGAAATCCGAGGGGGAGGGGAGGGCGCATATCCCCTCATTATATGCACAGTAACACAATATTACACCCTCTACCTAGGAATTACAATGTTATTATACTTCTCTGCCTGCGTCAGGTTGCAAGCAGAAGGTGGCTGGACCCTCAGCCCAGGGGTGCTACCTCAAGAGACTATCAAATTTCATACCTGGCAGAGCAGAGTATTTACATTTAAACTATAATTAAGGTGGCGGCATCGCCTGTGCAAACATACAGTGGCAGAGGGCAAAAGCCTCCACAGGGGACATCAATGCACCCCCCATGAAGAAGGCAAAGGCTTAAAAGCTGGGGAGAACTTTCCGATGGGACACGCCCCCAATATTAGCATTGCTTTGGGAAACTAAGGAGACGATTCATGGAATAATTAGCGCGGCGCAAGTGGGCAAAAACGTGCGATTCGCAGTGGAATAGCGAAAATCGCAGTGAACGTGCGAAAATCGCACGAAAAGCAGCGCACGTCGATTCATGGAAGGCCGTGCGCGAGAAAACCAGCGGATGTGCGAAAAAAAAGTGCGCGGCGCACGTTGGCGCACGTTGGCGCACAGGCCATCTAACAGCGTGCGCCAGGTCACAGCGAAAATCGCACAGGCCACAGCGAAATTCGCACATAGCGCGGCGCACGCAATAAAAGTAGGCGGAACACGGGCGTAACACTCGGAATGGGGAACAACTAGCCAAAACGTGGGCGTCACGGGGGAAGTACAGGGCACAAGTGCGCGGAACGCCCACACGCTCGCCTACAACACGTATTCATGGAATAGAATAGGGGAAAAAAGCGCACGCTCAAACCAGCGCACAGGCACAAACACGACCGCCACAAGAAAGGAGGCGGTAGCGTCTCTGCGGCTGTAAGAAATGTGCGCCAAAAGGTGCGCCAACAAATAGCACCTATATACTGCCATGATGAATGTCCCATACTGTGGCCCTCCAGGAAAAATGACGTGCAAAGGGGTACCCACAAACACGGACACCCGCTGACAAAAAATACGTGTTACAGGGGTTCGCGTGAAGTTCCTCACGCGATCGGGCCTGGGGGAGCGGGCTACGTGTATTACAGGGGTTCGCGTGAAGTTCCTCACGCGATCGGGCCTGGGGGAGCGGGCTACGTGTATTTCAGGGGTTCGCGTGAAGTTCCACACGCGATCGGGCATGGGGGAGCGGGCTACGTGTATTACAGGGGTTCGCGTGAAGTTCCACACGCGATCGGGCCTGGGGGAGCGGGCTACGTGTATTACAGGGGTTCGCGTGAAGTTCCTCACGCGATCGGGCCTGGGGGAGCGTGCTACGTGTATTTCAGGGGTTCGCGTGAAGTTTCACACGCGAATAGCCTGGGCGCGTGAATTTGAGGGGTTCGCGTGAAGTTCCACACGCGATCGGGCCTGGGGGAGCGGGCTACGTGTATTACAGGGGTTCGCGTGAAGTTCCACACGCGATCGGGCCTGGGGGAGCGGGCTACGTGTATTACAGGGGTTCGCGTGAAGTTCCTCACGCGATCGGGCCTGGGGGAGCGTGCTACGTGTATTTCAGGGGTTCGCGTGAAGTTTCACACGCGAATAGCCTGGGCGCGTGAATTTGAGGGGTTCGCGTGAAGTTCCACACGCGATCGGGCCTGGGGGAGCGGGCTACGTGTATTACAGGGGTTCGCGTGAAGTTCCTCACGCGATCGGGCCTGGGGGAGCGTGCTACGTGTATTTCAGGGGTTCGCGTGAAGTTCCTCACGCGATCGGGCCTGGGGGAGCGTGCTACGTGTATTTCAGGGGTTCGCGTGAAGTTTCACACGCGAATAGCCTGGGCGCGTGAATTTGAGGGGTGCGCGGGAAGTTCCTCACGCGATCGGGCCTGGGGGAGCGGGCTACGTGTATTACAGGGGTTCGCGGGAAGTTCCACACGCGAATAGCCTGGGCGCGTGTATTTCAGGGGTTCGCGGGAAGTTCCACACGCGAATAGCCTGGGCGCGTGTATTTCAGGGGTGCGCGGGAAGTTCCACACGCGAATAGGCTGGGCGCGTGTATTTCAGGGGTGCGCGGGAAGTTCCACACGCGAATAGCCTGGGCGCGTGTATTTCAGGGGTTCGCGGGAAGTTCCACACGCGAATAGCCTGGGCGCGTGAATTTGAGGGGTGCGCGGGAAGTTCCACACGCGAATAGCCTGGGCCCGTGTATTTCAGGGGTGCGCGGGGAGTTCCACACGCGAATAGCCTGGGCCCGGGTATTTCAGGGGTGCGCGGGAAGTTCCACACGCGAATAGCCTGGGCGCGTGTATTTCAGGGGTGCGCGGGAAGTTTTACACGCGAATAGCCTGGGCGCGTGTATTTCAGGGGTGCGCGGGAAGTTTTACACGCGAATAGCCTGGGCGCGTGTATTTCAGGGGTGCGCGGGAAGTTAAACACGCGATTTCTGCACGGTACGTGTATTTCAGGGGTGCCGGGGAGTCCCACATGTGATTTGACAGTGTGGGTCCTCCCAGGTGTACCCTGTACACCCTCCACGGCCCCTGCAGGCAGCCCACACCACAGGGGACTACCCTGCATCCCTGGTCATGTCCCGCAGGCAGCCCACCCAACATGGGCATGCCCCCCAGCAAAGGCACATGTCTCCTTGAACTAATGAACACCAACACATGTCCCCTTGCACCCCCACCCCCCAGCACTGTGGGGCACATGCCAGCAGTCCCCCACCCATGTCCAACTCATGTCTCCCACCACCCCCACCCCCCAGCCACCAGGGTCACCCTCCACCAGGGCCCCACTCATGTCTCCCACCACCCCCACCCCCCAGCACTGTGGGGCACCTGCCAGCAGGCCCCCACCCATGTCCAACTCATGTCTCCCACCACCCCCACACCCCAGCACTGTGGGGCACCTGCCAGCAGGCCCCCACCCATGTTCAACTCATGTCTCCCACCACCCCCACCCCCCAGCACTGTGGGGCACCTGCCAGCAGGCCCCCACCCATGTCCAACTCATGTCTCCCACCACCCCCACCCCCCAGCCACCAGGGTCACCCTCCACCAGGGCCCCACTCATGTCTCCCACCACCCCCACCCCCCAGCAGTGCAGGGTCACCCTCCACCAGGGCCCCACTCATGTCTCCCACCACCCCCACCCCCCAGCACTGTGGGGCACCTGCCAGCAGGCCCCCACCCATGTCCAACTCATGTCTCCCACCACCCCCACCCCCCAGCACTGTGGGGCACCTGCCAGCAGGCCCCCACCCATGTCCAACTCATGTCTCCCACCACCCCCACACCCCAGCACTGTGGGGCACCTGCCAGCAGGCCCCCACCCATGTTCAACTCATGTCTCCCACCACCCCCACCCCCCAGCACTGTGGGGCACCTGCCAGCAGGCCCCCACCCATGTCCAACTCATGTCTCCCACCACCCCCACCCCCCAGCCACCAGGGTCACCCTCCACCAGGGCCCCACTCATGTCTCCCACCACCCCCACCCCCCAGCACTGTGGGGCACCTGCCAGCAGGCCCCCACCCATGTCCAACTCATGTCTCCCACCACCCCCACACCCCAGCACTGTGGGGCACCTGCCAGCAGGCCCCCACCCATGTTCAACTCATGTCTCCCACCACCCCCACACCCCAGCACTGTGGGGCACCTGCCAGCAGGCCCCCACCCATGTCCAACTCATGTCTCCCACCACCCCCACCCCCCAGCCACCAGGGTCACCCTCCACCAGGGCCCCACTCATGTCCCCCACCACCCCCACCCCCCAGCAGTGCAGGGTCACCCTCCACCAGGGCCCCACTCATGTCTCCCACCACCCCCACCCCCCAGCAGTGCAGGGTCACCCTCCACCAGGCCCCCACTCATGTCTACCACCACCCCCACCCCCCAGCCACCAGGGTCACCCTCCACCAGGCCCCCACTCATGTCCCCTATCACCCCCACCCCCCAGCCACCAGGGTCACCCTCCACCAGGCCCCCACTCATGTCTCCCATCACCCCCACACCCCAGCAGTGCAGGGTCACCCTCCACCAGGCCCCCACTCATGTCTCCCACCACCCCCACCCCCCAGCAGTGCAGGCTCAACCTCCACCAGGCCCCCACTCATGTCCCCCTGCACCCCCACCCCCCTGCCACCATGTGCAGCCCCCACCAGGTCCTCACAATCCCCAATCATGTGCGTAATGGTCAGCCTCCACAGCCAAAAAGACCTACCAAGTAACCCATTCACCCACATGGAAATGGAAATCACATGTTACACCCCCAATGTACATGAAGCAAATGAACCCATGTCCGTCACACACATATTTTCAAATTGAATGGGAAAACACACAACATGACATGCATGAAACCAAGGAGATGAAACCACACAGTGAACAATGGAAAAAAAAATGTATTGAAAAAAATACAAATGCCAAAGAAAGAAAACTAACTACAATTTAAATGTGAAAAAATAAGCTGCATGTCCGCATAAAAACACAAAACTAGAAAATCAAATCAAAAAAAATGTCCAAAGTGAAATGTAAAAAGTCTCCATGCAACAAAGAACTATGTACAAAAATAACAAGGGTCCATCATCACAACTGAACTAAGGAAACCTCCTAAAAAACCTACCTAAATATCAACTATATACAAAAAGTGGAGCAGTGTCCGTCGACTCCAAATAATAATAAGAACGAAAGGAAACCTAAAACTAAAGAACTATATACAAAGGCGGCGGGCAAGTCCAGCGGCTCACTCTGTGGTGTTCCGGGCCAGGGCATCATCGAACTCCTGTTCGATGTCCCGGAGGCGGTCCAGTTCCATGGCCCCGAGGGTCCGCAGGGACGACGCCGTGTCCACCTCCAACCCCCTGCGGATTGCCTCGAGGCACTCGGCCCGCCTCAGGGCCCTCCGCATGGAGTTCTCCGCCCTGACCATTGTGAGCCGCGCCTCTTCCGCCCGCCGCCGCTCCGCACCTATGGCGTGGCACAACCGCTGCCACACGGAAGACACTCTCTGTCCTGGGTCCTCCTGCCCTCCGGCCGATGCCTGCCCCTCCGATGTCGAAGGCCCCGAGCCTTCATGGCTCCCACCATCTTGCTGCTGCTGCTGCTCTGCCTCTGCCCGTGCACTGCCTCCTGCTGCCTGCACATCCTCCGCCGGCTGGGGTGCACCTGTTGATGTGGCCACCCCTGCTGGACGTCCGACTCCCGACTGTGGCAGGGATGCCTCCTCCACCAGCCTGGCCGCACTGTCAGAGGCAGCTCCACAGGGCACCCAGGTGACTGATGGGTGGGAAGATGGCACAGAGGACGACTGGCGCGTAGGGGGTCCAGTTGAGGAGGGGGTCGGAGCAAGCCCCATCAGACAGCGGAATCCGGTCTGGGTGACCTGTCCCAGCAGGCTGACGTGGTCAACGAGCCATTCGAGATGACGTGCAGTCTCTCCATGAAAAGACTGCAGGTCACCTCGCATGGCCCGTTGACGCAACGCCACACCAGCCAGGACAGGCTCAACCCGGTCCCGGATGGCCACGTCCGCAGGCAGAGGAAGGCCAGTTGACGTCAGCTCATCCCCTGCCTGAAAACGGGTCTGGACGTAGGCATCCCTGCTGGTGCAAGATGATGCAGGGACAGGATCGGGGACAGGATTGCACACAGGCACCTCCGCGGCCGCCTGTGCTGCCTCCTGTCCCTGGTCCTGGACTGCACCACTAGCACCAGTGGGATCCCCACCTCCAGACCCCGTCTCTGGTGCTTGCGCGGCCCCCTCCTCCACCAAACCCCCCACCAACCTGGATGACTCTGTGCCATCTTCCCCTGTTGGGCCCTGTGGGGTCCCAGCTGCCCCTTCTGCTGCCGAGGAGTCCAACTGCAACCTCCGCCTCTTGGACCCCCCCCCGGCAGCTGCGGCCTGGGACGCGGCACCGGACTCCTCACTCCCCGACGAGATGACAACACGGGAGGGGAGCCGGGCCTTACGTCTCCGGCTGGCGGTCGGATCCCCGCCGCTGTGCTCCACAGCACCTTCTCCGCCCTCTTCATCAGTTGACGCTGCAGACAGGGAGAAACAAAACACAGGCATCAGGGCACTGTACAATGGACACATACACGCATGACAGTTGCACATGAGTGGCATTGGCAAACCTCAGACATGTCATCACAATCCCCAACACACATGTCATTGCAACTGGCACACATGAGCCATACCACAGCCATATCGCAACTGCCACCACCATCCCTACACATACAACAGCATCAGCAGCCAAAGGGGAGCCATACATCACATGCAACACAGGAAGTGCAACACACATGTACACACACCACCACACTTGCATGCATGTCTACACCTCTGCCAAGTGTCGCACTGTTCAGACGGGCATCCATGTCACATCTGCCAATCAGGCTTCCACATACCGCTGTCACATGCATCCATGTAGCATCACTGTTGCACCTTTGACAAATACACACACATGCACATGTACACAGTGCTCATACATGCAGCCGAAAACAACATACATGCCTGACATCACGGACATGTCTACTTACATACACATTCATCCAAACATGTGTGCACGCACAACTGCATTTGCCATGCAAGCCCACACACACAAGCACCATCCATGTCTCACACATTACAGCCCTCGCATGTGTCAGCCCCACGGCCCTGTACACCCCCACCCATACTCCACCCCATACAAACAGATGTGCAACCGGCACAATGGGGAATGATCACCACACGCCCTGCTCACAACCAGGATGCATGTACACTCACCGCTCGACTCCAGACGGCTCTGCTTCTCTAGGACCTGGACGTGGAGCGCTGGGGATATGCGTTCCAGGACCCCCATCTGTTCTTCCGACAAGTGGCCCCGGCGCCCCTTGGCATCCGCTGCCTTCAAGAGGCGCCGGGCCTTGTTCAGGGTCCTGGACCTGAAGTCCTCCCAGCGCTTCCTGACATGTTGTAAGTCCCGGACTGCCACCCCCTCCGCGTTGATGGCAGTCACGATGTCTGTCCAGATCCGAGTCCGTCCTTCCTTGTCGGCGCGGGAACTTCCAAAGAGGGCATCATACTGCCCCAGGACTTGCTCCACCAGGACACCAACTTCGGTGGCACTGAAGCTGGTGCCCCTCTGCCTCTCTGGCCGGGGGTTGTCAGTGGTCACAGATGGTGTTAGCCCCGACATGACAACCCCAGAGGCAGGAGTGGGTGGGCAACTGGGTCCTGGGGCTGGGCTGTGGAGCGATGGGATTCCAGTCGGGAGTCTTCTGTTCCAGCAGGGGTGGTCACAGCAACAGCACCCCTGGCTGATGTGCAGGCAGCAAATGGCAGTGCACGTGGGCAGCAGGCAGTCAGGCAGCAGCAGATAGCAGGTGGGAGCGTGCTCGGGGCTCTGGGGGGCAGTAATTCGGCCTTCTGGGCAGGAGCGTGGTCTCCCGTGTGCTCACGCGTGGCCAGCTTGGTACGGAGTGAATTGGCACGTGAAAATCCTGCACGTCAGCGTGAAAACCGAGGAAAGGCCCTAAGCGCGTAAGCGCGTCAGCACGCATACGCGATTCCATTGGACCAAAGGCCCTCAGCGCATAAGCGCGTCTGTGACGTGACCCGCACGGGTGTTTCCCACACTGCACGTGATGACAGAGCACACGTGGAAAGACTGCACGTCAGAGTCTCATCGCGTGTAATTGGACAAAAGTGCGTGTACACGCGATTGGCCTATGTACGTGTATATGAGGTGTGCGCGGACACTTACACACGCAAGCACGTCAGCGCACCTGTATCCCGGTGTACGGCCATTTCCACCAATCACACGCGATGAGACTCTGACGTGCAGTCTTTCCACGTGTGCTCTGTCATCACGTGCAGTGTGGGAAACACCCGTGCGGGTCACGTCACAGACGCGCTTATGCGCTGAGGGCCTTTGGTCCAATGGAATCGCGTATGCGTGCTGACGCGCTTACGCGCTTAGGGCCTTTCCTCGGTTTTCACGCTGACGTGCAGGATTTTCACGTGCCAATTCACTCCGTACCAAGCTGGCCACGCGTGAGCACACGGGAGACCACGCTCCTGCCCAGAAGGCCGAATTACTGCCCCCCAGAGCCCCGAGCACGCTCCCACCTGCTATCTGCTGCTGCCTGACTGCCTGCTGCCCACGTGCACTGCCATTTGCTGCCTGCACATCAGCCAGGGGTGCTGTTGCTGTGACCACCCCTGCTGGAACAGAAGACTCCCGACTGGAATCCCATCGCTCCACAGCCCAGCCCCAGGACCCAGTTGCCCACCCACTCCTGCCTCTGGGGTTGTCATGTCGGGGCTAACACCATCTGTGACCACTGACAACCCCCGGCCAGAGAGGCAGAGGGGCACCAGCTTCAGTGCCACCGAAGTTGGTGTCCTGGTGGAGCAAGTCCTGGGGCAGTATGATGCCCTCTTTGGAAGTTACCGCGCCGACAAGGAAGGACGGACTCGGATCTGGACAGACATCGTGACTGCCATCAACGCGGAGGGGGTGGCAGTCCGGGACTTACAACATGTCAGGAAGCGCTGGGAGGACTTCAGGTCCAGGACCCTGAACAAGGCCCGGCGCCTCTTGAAGGCAGCGGATGCCAAGGGGCGCCGGGGCCACTTGTCGGAAGAACAGATGGGGGTCCTGGAACGCATATCCCCAGCGCTCCACGTCCAGGTCCTAGAGAAGCAGAGCCATCTGGAGTCGAGCGGTGAGTGTACATGCATCCTGGTTGTGAGCAGGGCGTGTGGTGATCATTCCCCATTGTGCCGGTTGCACATCTGTTTGTATGGGGTGGAGTATGGGTGGGGGTGTACAGGGCCGTGGGGCTGACACATGCGAGGGCTGTAATGTGTGAGACATGGATGGTGCTTGTGTGTGTGGGCTTGCATGGCAAATGCAGTTGTGCGTGCACACATGTTTGGATGAATGTGTATGTAAGTAGACATGTCCGTGATGTCAGGCATGTATGTTGTTTTCGGCTGCATGTATGAGCACTGTGTACATGTGCATGTGTGTGTATTTGTCAAAGGTGCAACAGTGATGCTACATGGATGCATGTGACAGCGGTATGTGGAAGCCTGATTGGCAGATGTGACATGGATGCCCGTCTGAACAGTGCGACACTTGGCAGAGGTGTAGACATGCATGCAAGTGTGGTGGTGTGTGTACATGTGTGTTGCACTTCCTGTGTTGCATGTGATGTATGGCTCCCCTTTGGCTGCTGATGCTGTTGTATGTGTAGGGATGGTGGTGGCAGTTGCGATATGGCTGTGGTATGGCTCATGTGTGCCAGTTGCAATGACATGTGTGTTGGGGATTGTGATGACATGTCTGAGGTTTGCCAATGCCACTCATGTGCAACTGTCATGCGTGTATGTGTCCATTGTACAGTGCCCTGATGCCTGTGTTTTGTTTCTCCCTGTCTGCAGCGTCAACTGATGAAGAGGGCGGAGAAGGTGCTGTGGAGCACAGCGGCGGGGATCCGACCGCCAGCCGGAGACGCAAGGCCCGGCTCCCCTCCCGTGTTGTCATCTCGTCGGGGAGTGAGGAGTCCGGTGCCGCGTCCCAGGCCGCAGCTGCCGGGGGGAGGTCCAAGAGGCGGAGGTTGCAGTTGGACTCCTCGGCAGCAGAAGGGGCAGCTGGGACCCCACAGGGCCCAACAGGGGAAGATGGCACAGAGTCATCCAGGTTGGTGGGGGGTTTGGTGGAGGAGGGGGCCGCGCAAGCACCAGAGACGGGGTCTGGAGGTGGGGATCCCACTGGTGCTAGTGGTGCAGTCCAGGACCAGGGACAGGAGGCAGCACAGGCGGCCGCGGAGGTGCCTGTGTGCAATCCTGTCCCCGATCCTGTCCCTGCATCATCTTGCACCAGCAGGGATGCCTACGTCCAGACCTGTTTTCAGGCAGGGGATGAGCTGACGTCAACTGGCCTTCCTCTGCCTGCGGACGTGGCTATCCAGGTCCGGGTTGAGCCTGTCCTGGCTGGTGTGGCGTTGTGTCAACGGGCCATGCGAGGTGACCTGCAGTCTTTTCATGGAGAGACTGCACGTCATCTCGAATGGCTCGTTGACCACGTCAGCCTGCTGGGATAGGTCACCCAGACCGGATTCCTCCGTCTGATGGGGCTTGTTCCGACCCCCTCCTCAACTGGACCCCCTACGCGCCAGTCGTCCTCTGTGCCATCTTCCCACCCATCAGTCACCTGGGTGCCCTGTGGAGCTGCCTCTGACAGTGCGGCCAGGCTGGTGGAGGAGGCATCCCTGCCACAGTCGGGAGTCGGACGTCCAGCAGGGGTGGCCACATCAACAACTGCACCCCAGCCGGCGGAGGATGTGCAGGCAGCAGGAGGCAGTGCACGGGCAGAGGCAGAGCAGCAGCAGCAGCAAGATGGTGGGAGCCATGAAGGCTCGGGGCCTTCGACATCGGAGGGGCAGGCAACGGCCGGAGGGCAGGAGGACCCAGGACAGAGAGTGTCTTCCGTGTGGCAGCGGTTGTGCCACGCCATAGGTGCGGAGCGGCGGCGGGCGGAAGAGGCGCGGCTCACAATGGTCAGGGCGGAGAACTCCATGCGGAGGGCCCTGAGGCGGGCCGAGTGCCTCGAGGCAATCCGCAGGGGGTTGGAGGAGGACACGGCGTCGTCCCTGCGGACCCTCGGGGCCATGGAACTGGACCGCCTCCGGGACATCGAACAGGAGTTCGATGATGCCCTGGCCCGGAACACCACAGAGTGAGCCGCTGGACTTGCCCGCCGCCTTTGTATATAGTTCTTTAGTTTTAGGTTTCCTTTGTTTTTTCTTATGATTTGGAGTCGACGGACACTGCTCCACTTTTTGTATATAGTTGATATTTAGGTAGGTTTTTTAGGAGGTTTCCTTAGTTCTGTTGTGATGATGGACCCTTTTTATTTTTGTACATAGTTCTTTGTTGCACGGAGAGTTTTGGCATTTCACTTTGGACAAAATTTTTTGGATTAGATTTTCTAGTTTTGTGTTTTTATGCGGACATGCAGCTTCTTTTTTCACATTTACATTGTAGTTAGTTTTCTTTCTTTAGCATTCGTATTTTTTTCTAATACATTTTTTTTTACATTGTTCACTGTGTGGTTTCATCTCATTGGTTTCATGCATGTCATGTTGTGTGTTTTCCCATTCAATTGGAAAATATGTGTGTGACGGACATGGGTTCATTTGCTTCATGAACATTGGGGGTGTAACATGTGATTTCCATTTCCATGTGGGTGAATGGGTTACTTGGTAGGGCTTTTTGGCTGTGGAGGCTGACCATTACGCACATTGTGAGGACCTGGTGGGGGCTGCACATGGTGGCAGGGGGGTGGGGGTGGTGGGAGACATGAGTGGGGGCCTGGTGGAGGGTGCCCCTGCACTGCTGGGGGGTGGGGGTGGTGGGAGACATGAGTGGGGCCCTGGTGGAGGGTGCCCCTGCACTGCTGGGGGGTGGGGGTGGTGGGAGACATGAGTGGGGCCCTGGTGGAGGGTGACCCTGGTGGCTGGGGGGTGGGGGTGGTGGGAGACATGAGTTGGACATGGGTGGGGGCCTGCTGGCAGGTGCCCCACAGTGCTGGGGGGTGGGGGTGGTGGGAGACATGAGTTGGACATGGGTGGGGGCCTACTGGCAGGTGCCCCACAGTGCTGGGGGGTGGGGGTGGTGGGAGACATGAGTGGGGGCCTGGTGGAGGGTGCCCCTGCACTGCTGGGGGGTGGGGGTGGTGGGAGCCATGAGTGGGGGCCTGGTGGAGGGTGCCCCTGGTGGCGGGGGGGTGGGGGTGATAGGGGACATGAGTGGGGGCCTGGTGGAGGGTGACCCTGGTGGCTGGGGGGTGGGGGTGGTGGGAGACATGAGTTGGACATGGGTGGGGGCCTGCTGGCAGGTGCCCCACAGTGCTGGGGGGTGGGGGTGGTGGGAGACATGAGTGGGGGCCTGGTGGAGGGTGACCCTGGTGGCTGGGGGGTGGGGGTGGTGGGAGACATGAGTGGGGGCCTGGTGGAGGGTGCCCCTGGTGGCGGGGAGGTGGGGGTGATAGGGGACATGAGTGGGGGCCTGGTGGAGGCTGCCCCTGCACTGCTGGGGGGTGGGGGTGGTGGGAGACATGAGTGGGGCCCTGGTGGAGGGTGCCCCTGCACTGCTGGGGGGTGGGGGTGGTGGGAGACATGAGTGGGGCCCTGGTGGAGGGTGACCCTGGTGGCTGGGGGGTGGGGGTGGTGGGAGACATGAGTTGGACATGGGTGGGGGCCTGCTGGCAGGTGCCCCACAGTGCTGGGGGGTGGGGGTGGTGGGAGACATGAGTTGGACATGGGTGGGGGCCTACTGGCAGGTGCCCCACAGTGCTGGGGGGTGGGGGTGGTGGGAGACATGAGTGGGGCCCTGGTGGAGGGTGACCCTGGTGGCTGGGGGGTGGGGGTGGTGGGAGACATGAGTTGGACATGGGTGGGGGCCTACTGGCAGGTGCCCCACAGTGCTGGGGGGTGGGGGTGGTGGGTGACATGAGTTGGACATGGGTGGGGGCCTGCTGGCAGGTGCCCCACAGTGCTGGGGGGTGGGGGTGGTGGGAGACATGAGTTGGACATGGGTGGGGGCCTACTGGCAGGTGCCCCACAGTGCTGGGGGGTGGGGGTGGTGGGAGACATGAGTTGGACATGGGTGGGGGCCTGCTGGCAGGTGCCCCACAGTGCTGGGGGGTGGGGGTGGTGGGAGACATGAGTGGGGGCCTGGTGGAGGGTGCCCCTGCACTGCTGGGGGGTGGGGGTGGTGGGAGACATGAGTGGGGGCCTGGTGGAGGGTGCCCCTGGTGGCGGGGGGGTGGGGGTGATAGGGGACATGAGTGGGGGCCTGGTGGAGGGTGACCCTGGTGGCTGGGGGGTGGGGGTGGTGGGAGACATGAGTTGGACATGGGTGGGGGCCTGCTGGCAGGTGCCCCACAGTGCTGGGGGGTGGGGGTGGTGGGAGACATGAGTGGGGCCCTGGTGGAGGGTGACCCTGGTGGCTGGGGGGTGGGGGTGGTGGGAGACATGAGTTGGACATGGGTGGGGGCCTACTGGCAGGTGCCCCACAGTGCTGGGGGTGGTGGGAGACATGAGTGGGGCCCTGGTGGAGGGTGACCCTGGTGGCTGGGGGGTGGGGGTGGTGGGAGACATGAGTTGGACATTGGTGGGGGCCTGCTGGCAGGTGCCCCACAGTGCTGGGGGGTGGGGGTGGTGGGAGACATGAGTTGGACATGGGTGGGGGCCTACTGGCAGGTGCCCCACAGTGCTGGGGGGTGGGGGTGGTGGGAGACATGAGTTGGACATGGGTGGGGGCCTGCTGGCAGGTGCCCCACAGTGCTGGGGGGTGGGGGTGGTGGGAGACATGAGTGGGGGCCTGGTGGAGGGTGCCCCTGCACTGCTGGGGGGTGGGGGTGGTGGGAGACATGAGTGGGGGCCTGGTGGAGGGTGCCCCTGGTGGCGGGGGGGTGGGGGTGATAGGGGACATGAGTGGGGGCCTGGTGGAGGGTGACCCTGGTGGCTGGGGGGTGGGGGTGGTGGGAGACATGAGTTGGACATGGGTGGGGGCCTGCTGGCAGGTGCCCCACAGTGCTGGGGGGTGGGGGTGGTGGGAGACATGAGTGGGGCCCTGGTGGAGGGTGACCCTGGTGGCTGGGGGGTGGGGGTGGTGGGAGACATGAGTTGGACATGGGTGGGGGCCTACTGGCAGGTGCCCCACAGTGCTGGGGGGTGGGGGTGGTGGGAGACATGAGTTGGACATGGGTGGGGGCCTGCTGGCAGGTGCCCCACAGTGCTGGGGGGTGGGGGTGGTGGGAGACATGAGTGGGGGCCTGGTGGAGGCTGCCCCTGCACTGCTGGGGGGTGGGGGTGGTGGGAGACATGAGTGGGGGCCTGGTGGAGGGTGCCCCTGCACTGCTGGGGGGTGGGGGTGGTGGGAGACATGAGTGGGGGCCTGGTGGAGGGTGCCCCTGCACTGCTGGGGGGTGGGGGTGGTGGGAGACATGAGTGGGGGCCTGGTGGAGGGTGACCCTGGTGGCTGGGGGGTGGGGGTGGTGGGAGACATGAGTGGGGGCCTGGTGGAGGCTGCCCCTGCACTGCTGGGGGGTGGGGGTGGTGGGAGACATGAGTGGGGGCCTGGTGGAGGCTGCCCCTGCACTGCTGGGGGGTGGGGGTGGTGGGAGACATGAGTGGGGGCCTGGTGGAGGGTGCCCCTGCACTGCTGGGGGGTGGGGGTGGTGGGAGACATGAGTGGGGGCCTGGTGGAGGGTGACCCTGGTGGCTGGGGGGTGGGGGTGGTGGGAGACATGAGTGGGGGCCTGGTGGAGGGTGCCCCTGCACTGCTGGGGGGTGGGGGTGCAGGGGGACATGAGCAGGTGTGCAGGGTAGTCCCCTGTTTTGTGGGCTGCCTGCAGGGGCTGTGGAGGGTGTACAGGGAACACCTGTGAGGACCCACCCAGCCTGATTGCGTGTGATAATTCCCGCACACCCCTGTAATACACGTACCAAGCCAAATCGCGTGTGATAATTCCCACGCACCCCTGTAATACACGTACCTGGCCAAATCGCGTGTGATAATTCCCACGCACCCCTGTAATACACGTACCTGGCCAAATCGCATGTGAAACTTCCCGCGTACCCCTGTAATACACGTACCCTGGCCAATCGCGTGTTGAACTTCCCGCGTACCCCTGTAATACACGTACCCTGGCCAATCGCGTGTTAAACTTCCCGCGTACCCCTGTAATACACGTACCCTGGCTAATCGCGTGTATAATTTCACGCGTACCCCTGTAATACACGTACCCTGGCCAATCGCGTGTTAAACTTCCCGCGTACCCCTGTAATACACGTACCCTGGCCAATCGCGTGTTAAACTTCCCGCGTACCCCTGTAATACACGTACCCTGGCTAATCGCGTGTTAAACTTCCCGCGTACCCCTGTAATACACTTACCCTGGCTAATCGCGTGTTAAACTTCCCGCATACCCCTGTAATACACGTACCCTGGCCAATCGCATGTTAAACTTCCCGCGTACCCCTGTAATACACGTACCCTGGCTAATCGCGTGTATGACTTCACGTGTACCCCTGTAATACACTTACACTGGCTAATCGCGTGTTAAACTTCCCGCGTACCCCTGTAATACACGTACCCTGGCCAATCGCGTGTTAAACTTCCCGCGTACCCCTGTAATACACGTACCCTGGCTAATCGGGTGTATGACTTCACGTGTACCCCTGTAATACACTTACCCTGGCTAATCGCGTGTTAAACTTCCCGCGTACCCCTGTAATACACGTACCCTGGCCAATCGCGTGTTAAACTTCCCGCGTACCCCTGTAATACACGTACCCTGGCCAATCGCGTGTTAAACTTCCCGCGTACCCCTGTAATACACGTACCCTGGCTAATCGCGTGTATGACTTCACGTGTACCCCTGTAATACACTTACCCTGGCTAATCGCGTGTATGACTTCACGTGTACCCCTGATATGCACGTTACCCGCTTTGCATTCCTTGTTTGGCTGCCCTGTAAACTGGTCCAGGGTTAGCGCAGCCCTTTGCGATGATTTAGCGATTTTGCTGGCTTTTCCTTGCGCGAGGGCGTTCTTGGGGGCGTTACTGGCGCTGCTGCAGGGTCGCTGCGATACTCTGCGCCACGGCTGGTTTGGGAGCATGAAATCCATGAATACGCTGTGCGCGGAAATCGGTTTTATCGCACGTGCCTGGCGCAGTCAATCGCACGCGGACACTCTGCGCCAGCCGATTGCGACACTTTTCTGCGAAATTCTATGAATTACCCTGTAAGTATCCCCTGTATTAGGATGAAAGCTGCGTCTAATGGGTCAGAGGAAGGCGGGATAGCTATTCAGCATGCTGGGCTGAGCATGAGGGGAGTGGGCGGGCTCGAAAGCTCAGTGGGTTAATGCCCCACTCACAAGCAGCTTTTCAAAGTGTCACCCAGCCCTCCAAAATGTTGAGGCTGGCTCTGTCCCTGCTACTGGTTACACTGCTGCCGGGTGTTGAGACAGTTGTGACCTTTTCGATTTCGGGCACTCATACTTGTTCATTGACACTCCACCCTACATAACAAACTGTCCCCACTTAGCTGGTCAGATAGCACAGTGAGCGAAGCGGCCACCCCTGATATCTGTGCGCAGGGTCAACTCAGCCTTTCATCCTTCCGAGGTCGATAAATTGAGTACCGTTGTGTGCGTTAATAATGTCTTCTGTTATTTCAGCGCTCTGAGACCTCTGGCTGTGTAGCGCTATATTAGAAATACATTATTATTATCTCAGTAATCTACGATTGGTCTACTTTGAAACTGTGCGGTTCACTGTATTTGAGGCACCGCTGGGCACCGGACATGGTAACTTTAGCTGTACAGTCCTGGTAACCCACTCTGGCAACCCTTTCACATGTGCCCTGCAAGATGGGTGCCCCCATTTCTTCCTGCCCACGAGAAATCCTGTTCAGTCTATAGCTTCCGGGTAGGTGTTGAATTCTTCCGGCCGGGGTAAACATGTCAGCTAATGTATTATGGGAGGCGCCTAGGAGTATTCCAGCGCCCCTCTGTGTGCCAGGCAAGGTATGTAGTCCTGGATGGTGGAATTCCCAGTGCCACATTGCTTGTGAGATATAGGCTGAATGGCTGTGGAATATTTATAATAACTTGTCTGGTAAGGACTTTTTATGAGTTCACAAGGGGTTCCAGTGATATGTCCTTGGTAGATCCAGTGGAAGGCGAAATGGAATCCCTTCCCGTCAATTCTCTCAAACCAGACACAAGTCACAATTGGTTCGATGTCCATAAGAGGGTGTGGGGTCATGTGTCAGTCGCTTTAGGAGAAGGGAACAGGGCTTTCATCTGTAATCTGATATTCCAAGCACTGGGATTCCTCTGAGTTTTAACTGATATGCTAGGAATGGCCTGGGAGAATCCCCCAAATACCTCTTCCGGGTAGTGGGTCACAGAGTGAGTGGTGGCATCCAAACCCCAGGGGTTCTCCTGCTCTGTTCTCCAACATGAATATGTTATAAATCTTTACTACTGTGCCAAATCACCACCGTAGTGGTCACAGTGTACCACGGCTTATCCAGAAGTTGGCCTATTGTGTGACCGCCCAGGATATCCATACAGTAGATATAGGAGCCGATGATAATAGCATGGTATGCCAGAGTCGTCCTGCTTTTCAGCATTGTAATATAAGGTTGCCACCTTATTGATGCTCAATTTATTGACCTCGAAGTTCACCTTGGCAGAATCCTCCCAGTTTCTTGCAGGCTGAAGACATATATTTGGGAGGAGTCATTAACTATTCGAGATATCTTTCTGACACCTAGTCCACATCATACATTTGCCATTCCTACCGTTTTCAATACAGATAAGCTAAACTTGCATTAATGAGTGCAGTGTTGGATGAGTGGGCAGAGTGGATGAAGGAATGTGGCCACAGCGACACCATAGAGCCTTTAGGTGGCAAAGTGGATGAGCAGTCTAGCCACAGGCTAATCTGAGTAACTTAATCCTGGTCCTAGACATCTTCGCTGACATCTACCTTAAACGAGGTCCTTCACTGGCCAGAGCCCGGCTGTTCACAGGCTGTACATTTACACAAAGCTCTGCAGCATTCGCTCTCTTTCCACAAACAATCGCAAGAAACCAACAATGCCCGGAGCCAGGCCTCTTAGAATGCATCAGCAACACTTCTAGGGCAACTCTGGGGAAGTGGCACATAGTTTGGTTTCCAGTATTTGTCAGTTGCATAGCAGGAAGACCTAGACCCAGTAGAGAGCCAGCGAACACAGGCCAGCACCATGCTGTCCTATCATCCTCGTTTGCAATCCTGCCTTTCGAACGAGGAAATCAAAAACCAAACTTATCTCAATGTGGAGCAATAGTCAGTACATGATGTAGTACGCAATCCCGACCTGCCCAAAGAGATCACAGAGGTTTCCAAATTGAAGCACATGCCATTTCAGTGATCCTTGCGCCACAACCTGCAAATACTACATGCATCTCAAGTTGTCTCCTGTTAGGTGTGAGTTGTTTATCCAGTCTAGATATTTTCTTCTGCATTCTTGCACCTACAAGTCTACATTTCTAATGGCAAAAGCATAAAGCACAGATCAACTGGTGAAAATAAATAAAAAGAGCCGGATGAACTACTCACGCCTGAGAGGGTGCGCCAGCACATTTTCTCTGCTTCGGAGCCAGTATAGAGAGTAAATGGGCAGTCATAGTGGCCAAGTAGTTAGTCTGCTTCTTGGCCAACAGCACTTTGTTGGCCAAAAACACAAGCAAAACTCAAAGTCCCAAAATGAAAAGTGCTTTTGATTGAACCGCTAGAGACTCACTGGATGAATTACACATGTCATTAGGTCACTCATCAATACCAAATGTCTCCTTTGGAAAGGAGTCCCGTTTCTGTGACTCTTTCAAGCTTTCTTATGCCAAGCGTGCCTTGTTCAGCCAGTCTGGGCTTTTGGGATTACATCACTTGTGGAAAAAAATTAAGAGACATAGAGACTGCTTCAATTTAAAGTGAAGAGGTGCCGGAACAATGCATTGCTCCATTCATTAATGTTTTGCACAAGTTACCATGAAAAGGGTGCACCTGTTGGATGCAGGTAGTTACTTGCTCCCATAAGAGACTGCACCCGACAAATGGTGCACAGTTTGCCACACGTCAGGAACATTACCAAATGTAAGGAAAAATGCACCCTAGGCCCACACACATGTTTCTTCAGAATTATAAATATGACAACAGAGAATTCTGGAAGTTCCTTACATAATAAAAGTTTCAATACGTATCAGGTGGAATCGCCATGTGTCATTGCGAAGATACATATTTTCCAAATGCTGATAAGCACAAAAGAAAACATAGCCTGTTTTGCTGAAATATATATTACCTTAGTCAACCAGGAAAGCAAATCATCTTTAATTTGATAAGCTTAGAAGCTAAGTTTTACAAATGTAGCAGATGAGTATTTAATCATGAAGATATGAAAAGCTGACTTTTTGTTTTCAATCACAACGTGTCTTTTGGCCCAGATATGTTGAACAAAAACGAGTGAAATCATTGTAAAGTATTTCAATACAATTGAAGAAAATATGCCTTTCATGGATTCAAAATCATATGGTGACTTGAGCCAATGCTAGTTTTGTTGTTTCTCTTGATAACTTGACCACAAGTTAAAACTCCACTTCGCCCTGTTTACAGGTTCAAACGGGGTAGGTTTACGTTTCTCAGGAGATTTGACTGGGCCATCTGGAATGAATAAGGTTTTCTTGCTTTTAATCATGAAATCACTTTAGGTTCACATTAATAATAAGGGCAATGTGGACAGGGCTTCTTAATGAGACAGATCCCACCCATTTCAAGGAAGTATTTCTAATAAATACAGCTTAGAATTCTTCCAAGACGGAATCCAAAGTGTACTGAACCGTTAGGATTCAGGACTGTTCTCCTCATTCTTAGCTTCAAAGACACATTACTGCATTTAAAGTGTCACCTTTGACATCAGGTGAGGCAATAAAACTGGTCAGATGTCCACTGACAGAAAAACGACAATAGGGCCTCTCAGAGCTGTTTGCATGACTCATTATTCTGAACACGGGTCTCACAAATGTAAGAAATTAAACTTAAGGCTGAAACTCTGATGCAAGAATAAAATGGGATATTTGAATCAGCACCACTCATGCATTTAGAAATTAATTTGCTTATACATCAACAACCATATCACCTAGAAACAAATGGAATATGTGTTATGATCATGTCTAATTCATATAGCCTTAGCCCAAATTTGAATTGCCCACTTTTTTAAATTATTAATAACATCATTAGAAAGTACTGCACATGTTCATGCTGCATATCCAGATGTCTATATAGTCTATGGGATCCCTGAAATCTGTATTTCATCACTGTGGCTACAATGAAATATGGAATAAAAATGATTTAGCATTAAAAAACGTTAAGAGCAGGTAATCCCCACATTTCTCAGAATTGAAAATAAGGTCCGCCTGTGACAACTGGGGGGTGGATTCTATGGGAGTGACTGACTATTAAGAAACCAAATCTTTCCATAGACCAATAAAAAAAAACAGTGTGGGTTCACTATGATATACTTTTGGAATAATTCCAATTATAAAAGTAGAAACACAAGGGGAATGGATATCCCTCTGGAATTAAAGGCTGCATAGAAGGAATAATGCCTGTTCCAAATGCATGAGAGCTGACCCTGGACAATTAACTGGAGGATTGTGCCCTATCCATGAGGAGGCTGTTACCTGGACCAGGAGAGGCTGACTGGGAGTTTCTTCACAACTCAGAAGGGTCCACCCTGACTCTGCTCCTTAAAGAATTATTCCAAGTGAGTATACCAATTCCACAAATGTAATTAGTCAAGTCCCTTAAGATCATTGCACTGCTAAGTTCACGGAGTGCTAGAGAAAGGAGGGGGTGGTGTCTACTAGGGGCTCCCATTTAAAATAAAATGCCTTGATATTTTGCGTGAAACACTACAGTAAATTTCACTATATTTAAAGTCGAGTGAGATTTCACTTCTTGTAGAACGCATAGCATTTTTCTACACACAGAGGGCTAATAAATGATGATCAACAGAATGAGAATATGATATTGGAGTTTGCTAGTGTGATTTACATCTGGCTTTCACTGTATGAAAGCTGTGGGAGGTTACATTTAAATAAGAAGAAACATATTTATTGTGCTGTGTGTGCTGTGTAAGACAGCAAACACTTACCAGCACTAACAGTGCAGCATTCTGTAAATAATAGCTAAAATAAACTGAATCCTGCAGAATTCATAGGTATTTTCAAACACCTTGGGCTGTGAATCAGTGGCCATGCTTCGTAGCCCAAACAGAGAATTGCTTGATAATTTGCCACCTGTGAAAACTGTAGATATTAAAAAAGTGAATGAGGAGGTAAAGGTTTAACCAAACAAATTTGATTCCATGGATATTATAACAACATAAATAAATCTCCTCTCTCTGGACATTGCCCATTAGGGAAAGGACTCTGTGCCTGTGGGACATGATTTCTCGAAGTGATATGGGAAGGGTACTTACTCATCCTGTATTAGAAAATCATAAATACTTTTACTAATGAACCAATATCCTGTGAGTTCTAAATTGATACCACTGTTTTCCTAACCCAAGCCTGAGAATAAGATGAAACTCATAGTCTGCATTAAAATTGCATGCTCCTCCTCGTTGGAACCTCGAAACACAATTTCGACAAACTACAGATCATACAAAATAATGCTCTACGAGCAGCCCTGAACATCTACAAAAGAGACCATATCTCAGCCACCAGGAACAAAGTTCACTGGCAATCTATTCGGGAAAGAATCATATTGAAAACTCTTTCCATCATGCATAAATGCTTGACTAACAATGCTACTCAATATCTAAGCCGTACGATTGAAATATCCACGTCTACCAGCCCAGTAAGAACAACCCATGCCAACCACCTAACGGTGCCCAAGATAAAAAGGGCAAGAGGAGCAGGGACCAGCTTCCCATCAGTCGCAGCTAAACATTGGAATTCCCTACTGCCTGAACTAAGGGCAGAAACCTCCAACTGGCACTTTCGAAAGGCTCTAAAAACGTGTCTATTCGCCTAAACAGGGCCCCCTTGCACTTGACCTCCAATGTCAAACTCAATGCACATTATGATTTTCAGTGTAACCAGTTGCAACAGCACCCTGATGCCCTTGTAATAAATAAATGCACTGTTTCCGCAGGCAGCCTTACAAGGATGACCGAGGGAAACACTTCCTCATTGGGAGGTGATATGGGAACTTGAATCCTTCCACTATCTGGGAATCACAATCTTCCATGAGATGGAAGAAATTTTTGTTTATAATACGGGCCGGGCATTATGTAGAATAGGAGAGTCTGTGGAATTGTTTAAAGCTTTGCCATTCGGGAGAAAAAGTGTGTCCAGATGCTGCGTAATTGGTGCAAGAGTTTTGTGAAAGTCTTCACTGTCCATGATGGTGCGGGCGTTCCATGAGAGTCACCATAGTCTACGATGGTGTGAAAGTTCTGTGAAAATCAACGCACTCCAATGATGCTTCGGATGCTTCGAGGACCCTTCGATACCTTGATTTGGATCTATGTTTCATTAGCATGTGTATGAAGGCCAACATTGAAACAACAAGGATAGTGGCTAGGGAGCAATACAGATGTAAAATACGCTTGTAGGGAGTGAGGACCAGTGATCCAAGTGAGTGGGAACGGTCGGGAGCGGTGTTCCACTACTTTTATTTGTATCCGTTTACCATTCCTCTACTTTTTACAACCATATTCACGATTCCATATAGAAGATTTGCCCATTCATGTCCCTGTGCAAGTGTAAAGTTGTATTAGGAGCCTTAGTTACTAGTCACTTAGACTATTGCAATGTCCCGGGCCGCAACACTTGTCACATGTTGCACTATGCTTCTGCCTAACCTCTCCTCTGCCGAGACCACAGTTCCACTGTTCGGTACACTTCTACCAACGGTGAGGATGCCATGGGCATGCCACAGGTGACCGTGGAGGGTTTGGAAAGGAAAGATACTGATTCGACCCATTGCATACGGTTGGACAAAAAAGACTTGAACCATTGCAGGGGCAGTGCCCCTGATACTGCATCTCGTTTCCTTTGTAGGAAGCTATTATGGTCCACCACATCAAAAGCTGTTTGTAAGTCTAGAAGTATGAGCACACTCATTATGCAGTGTTCCCTGGGAATGAGCAATTCTTCCGTGCTGCTCTGAAGTGGCATTTCTCTTTCTCAACATGGTCAAAAAGTCAGATCGCTATTGTGAGACTGCCACAAGCCAAGGATAGTTATACCTAGAGCAGGGTTGTCCAACCCCGGGCCTCGAGGGCTGGAATACTGACGGGTTTTCAGGATATCCCTCATTGATATTCATGAGGAAAAGTGTGCATACATTTACAATCAGTGTATGCATATTTATCTCATGGATGAGGAGTATCCTGAAAATACAACATGTTTCCGACCGTCGAAACCTGGAGTTGGACAACCCTGACCTAGAGGATAAGACGTAAAGCAGCAACTGAGGGAGAAAGGAAACAGAATTATTAGTAACAGACAGACCAGTAACTAAATCCGGAGAAATAAAGGGGGTTGGTGGGAGTGTAGGCAATCAAAAGTTATTGAAAGGGTGGAAAGTGTGCGAGAGGGAAACTCAGCGGAGGATAGCTCGGCAGCAACGTGCTCGCCTTGAAAGCAAGCCTACACAGTGATACACAGGTTCAATCCCTGGGTCCGCGCTTAGAAACTTCTGGGTATTAAGCCTGTTATAAATAAACTATCATATCATATCACCCATAGTAACAGAGGGGACGAGAAGAGGTGGCTGATGAAGAAAGCAAAAGACAAAAAGACAGAGACTGTCCGAAAGGTTTTTTTTGGCACTTTAAGTGATGGCCACGTGTTCCATTTATTTATTTATTTGTCACGTGCCATAGCCCGCAGGCATCAGGACGCACATCAACACAAACGATACTTCCTAAAGACAGGACAAGGCACAAGGGTCCAAACACTAAATAGTAACTGGTGGTAACATTCCGTGCACCACACTGGATAGGCATGGATTCTGTGACACACACAAACAAGCAACGACAAAGCCAGTAGGTCCGGGTTTCTCACGGTAAAATGCTTGTGTGTTGAAAGTAAAGTTTTATAAGGATGTGTGTGTGTGTGTGTGTATAGCAGAGTAGTGCCACTTATTGGAAGTCTCAACGGAGAGGTCAAAGACTGACTGGGAATGCAGTGTGCACTTAGGTATAATGCTGGCAGGCAGGAAGTAGGAGAAGCTATTAGCACTTCTCAACAATGGTGATACATTTCTTCTATTCTTTTAATGGGGTGCTGCAGCACATATCAGCAAGGCAGATATACTTTTAATGGCACCGGCCCGGCATGTCTTAGCAGAGCTGAAATACCATTAATAAAATAGCACTGGAGCTTTTCAGCAGGGTCCCCTTACTTTTCTTGAGCACACATTCTTTACTGACATAAACCAGGGGGACAGTGCTTGTCTTGGGAAAAGAACAATGGTGTGCAACAGGGGTTAAAGCCCAGATGCGGAATCCAAAAAATAATAATACTATGGCCCACTGGTGACAGTACAGCATGGAAAGGGGACGTGGGGTTAGATCAGGTTTGTAACAGCCATGTCTTGAGCTTCCCAGAAATACTTGAAGAGATTAGACAGAGACTTGGAACTTTGTTTTTAACAGTGGCAGCCACCAACTAGAAGACTCTAACCTCAGAACTTTGTAGAATTGGGGCATGATATGCTGTATTGGGAATCATGATGTCTTTTGCGGGAATAGAGTTTAAACCTATTCATGGGAAATTAGCTCATCCATTTCACCGAAAAACGAAATAAACTTTTTACTTTTTCTACTTTTTTGTATCATTAAGGGTGAAGTTGCTCCCTCGTGCACGCGCTTACTAGTTTTTAGAAAATGGTATAGATCCAGAGTAAACTGGGTCCTTGCACCCAATTCCCTTCCCCGCGAGGGAGGATGTGCAGTGTGGCCAGTGGAGGGCCAGCAGCTCTATCCCCGCAACCTTCCATGGTGCAATTGCTAGGATGACCAGATTAAAAAATAAATAAACAGGACATGCCATAGACATAGAAGTAGGACTACAGTAAAAGACAAACAGATAAAACTGTAGTCCTACATCTATGCCACTGGCCATTTGCGGGGGGCGGGAAGAGGGTGTTTCAGGCACACTCCTCTCCACACTCCTCTTATTGGAGGAGAGCGACCAGGGAGGGGAAGGGGGTGGAAATGGGGTTGTGAAAAGCCTTCACGCATAGGAAGAGTCGCGCCGGGGCACCCGATTTCAGGATTTCGGAATCGGAGCCCGGCAAAAACCGGGACCGCATCCACCCCCACATCCAATCCCGGGATGGGGTTCATTAAATTAAAAAAGTCTTGGGACCTCGGAACGGAGAGCGTTTTCTTTAGACTGTCCCAGGAAAACCAGGACGTCTGTTCACCCTAGCAATGGCTGCCATCTTCTACATCGGCTCTGTTGTTCCCGGCTAATAAAATGGTTCATTCATCTCGTTTCTTCCAAGTTTGTCAGTCAAGAGAATGGCACAGTCAACATTGTTTCTTAAGAATTCCCTTTGTGAATCCACAACCTGGACTGGTGGCAGACAAGTTGATGTTTGATGGGGACCCCAGCAAATGATGAAACAGTGGCCAGTCACATTTATTGTGGCTGATTTTGATTGGGTCATTTTGGCTCACACCTCCAACCTCCTAAAAATACTATGCAACTGTGGTATCCTTGTATGATTGCTGTGACTGCCTGAGTGACTGCAGGACCTCTTAGAATGGTGAAGTGGATCTGAGAGTGTTGAGGCTTTGGGGTTCCACAGAGTGTCGGTTGGGACTTGGGGTATGGCAGGGAACCAGGGCAGATGCTTGTTACCTTCACTCCTACCTTTCATGAACTATAGCTATGCAACTAAGCAATAAAGCATCTTTCTGTTTGATACTCACCTGAGTCAGCCTGGTTCCTGCTCCATGTCATCCCTGGCTCAGATACAACAGTAGCCTTATGCTGTAGAATATACATTTCTACAGGGGGTTAGCCCCACACTACGGTGTTGATCCCTCCTACTCAGTGGGGATATAATATAATTAAATCTACAAAAAGGAAGGACTTATATAACCTCACAACATTCACATGTGTACCATTAAGAACAAAACAGGTTACCGGACAAACACAACCTTTAGAGCAAATATAGGTTGTGCACCGTGATTAGGTTAATATCACACATCACAATTTATTCTTTTTAACTCAAAGCATCAATATCATAACACAAATATAAAACAAAATATGCACATGTCACAATACAATATACAAAAGCATAAAAAATTACATAAAAAAACAATTTTTCAAGTGTTCAATACTTGAAAATATCACAGTGTCAAATTAATTGTCGCAACTATACACTGAGACTGCATTAGCCCTGGGCGGCAATTAATTTGGCAATGTGATTTTTTAAAGTATTGAACACTTGAACATTTGATTTTTTATGTAACTGTTTATGCTTTTGTATATCGTATTGTGACATATGCATATGTTTTTTATATTTGTGTTATGATATTGATGCTTTGAGTTAAAAAGAATAAATTATGATGTGTGATATTAACCTAATCACGGTGCACCACCTATATTTGCTCTAAAGGTTGTGTTTGTCCGGTGACCTGTTTTGCTCTTAATGGTACACATGTGAATGTTGTGAGGTTATATAAGTCCTTCCTTTTTGTTGATTTAACCTTATGCTGTAGCCCAGGCTGGTGTATCTTTTAAATGGGAGCCTCATGTTGAGAACAAGTTAAAGAGACCAGATGACATCATGTTACCAGAACACCAGGATTCTGTTACCAAGCTTTAAGCTAGACATTTTGGAAGTTGTGATTGTCATAGTTAACTTCACTGCAACAAATTGGACATAAGCACCGGATACCAATAATTTCTAACAGGAGAGCCCAGGGCTAAAAAAGTGAGGTTTGAATGCCACAGAGTCTGCAATGTGTGGCTTTTCAGTTGTTTTAGTATACAACTCCCAAAACCCCTAGCTGCCATAGACAAAGGTAAAGGATCATGGGAGTCATATGCCAAAACATCTGGACGGCTGCAGGTCGCGGCACTTAACGGTATATCATTTTAAACATGGCGATGGCGGGCACTAAGGAGTACATAGGTTTGAGGTGTAACTATAATGCACAGGGGAGTTGTTAGGTCTGGAAAAGACCCGGGGCTAAGCTGATGTCAGAACTGTTGGGACTGGGGGCTAGCTAGTCTTTTGGCTGTAGCTCCTGAGATTCTATCCGGGGCTACAACCAAAAGATCGGGGGCTATAGCCCCCTTAGCCCCCCCCTAGCAATTCCATGTCATAGCGCAATAGATGATTCAGGAATTGAATTCCATTGATGTATACAAACACATGGTATCAGTTAATTATGCCCCCATACATAAAGTAGGGACACATTTCGTTTTTAAAAAGTCCCCTCACAGTGCCAGTGCTTAATTTGTGGGGGTGTTTGCCAGGGCTCAGCCCTGCTACTTGTTTCTGAACCCCAGCACGTATTGTCTCAGACACAGTTTGATTACGATGTGTTGTTTTGGCGACTTTATCATTGTAACTGGCAGCCACGTAATAAGCACCTATAGAATCAGAGCAAAATATAAATGATGATTGTGTTTAAAGACACAATAAAACATGTGTCTCATGTCAAGACACGATGAGTATGTTATTTAATGTTATGTTGATTGGTATTTGTAAATCACACATCTGCCGTAGTGACTGAGTACAACCGTTAATCACAATAAGCCGGTGGGAGTTGCAGCTTTAACCCCATATATGTTAGAAGCGTGGGGAGCAGCCATGGGTGGTGGCAACAGTAGGTGGGAGAAGCTGCCCATCCTCACGTGCCAGAAAATATTTGAGCCCCGGCACGTATTTGTTTTGAAATTTAGCACTGCCTCACACGTATGCTCGGTCTCCTATTCCTGGTTTGGAAATGTTTTTCGGACACATTGCAATCCACTGTATCGGGCATCTGGGGCATGCCATACATGGCATGAGGAACCTTTCAAGACTGTTCACACGCAGGGGATATGGGATGAATATAAAGAAGTGCTACAGAGAGTAGCAGGAACCCAGGAGGAAGTGATACACACAGCGAGGGGTGCTGTTTAACTCGCAGGGTGCCACTGATTATACCATCGTCCAATCTGTCACAGGGTGGCAAACCTGAAGTCACAGCCTACTAGTAAGGCATACAATTCACTTTCACCGTGGCATGAATGCCTGTTCTACACATGCAAAGCCCACCATTTCTTACTCGCCAAGTGTGAATTATCACTCGCCAATGGCTAGAGCCCAGTGCACGATTGGAGACCCGATTTCTTTCGGATGCCACAGTAGAGGGGGAGGGGCAAGAGAGAGAGAGAGAGAGAAGAGAAGAGAAGAGAAGAGAAGAGAAGAGAAGAGAAGAGAAGAGAAGAGAAAGGAGAGAGAGAGAGAGCTTAGTGGTGAATTACTGGGTCTCTGCACATCGAATATTCCGATCTTTACCTAGTGCTGTCCTTTTTCGGTGTTGATACTTTACAAGGACTAAGAGCCTGGATATCAAAGGAGTAACTGCACATTTGTGGTTGTTTCTTTTTAACTTACTCGTGCAGGGCAAATGAAGAAATGTGTCAGAGCATTGTGTATTCATGAACTCATGTTCATAGTGACTTCATACTGATTTGAAAATCTGTTGGTCATGCTGTAAATGTAAATAACTGTGTGTGTGTGAGTGAGTGTGTGTGTGTGTGTTTGTGCGCGCGCATGTCTGCGCGCGCGTGCATGTGAATGTGTGTGAGAGAGAGGCTGTGAAAGAAGTGGAGTTATGGCAGTTAAGCAATAGGTTTGTAAAAAAAGAGGGCTAATATAATAAAACTCTTTTATAGAGATGGCTTGAAACATGCCTAAATCACATAATAAATGAACTTGATAATGTATAAACCACTCTAGCAACTAATTGAGAAAAAAAAGAATATTATGGTACCTTTATTTTCCTATTTCATAGAACACACATCTTTAGGCTCCTGTGCCAGAATACAAAATATAAGCAGCAAAAGTAGAGCGACCAGATGTCCCAGTTTTGCCAGGACTGTCCCGGTATTGGGTGCTTTGAACCTAACCCCCAATCCTCTCAACTGCAAAATATAGTCTTGGCTGCCCCTGGCAAACGTTACTCTTACTTTCATATTGGTGGCCTGTCCACTTTTTTTATTTTGCAAATCTGGTCACCTTAATAAAGGCAAAGAATAATGTTGCAACTGCATGCGCTTCTCCCGCATTCCCTGGGGCAACCCAGAGCCATGATCCCAGCTTCCTCCTTCTGGAACAGTGAGTGCAAGTGAAGCAGTGATATGGGTTTGTGAGGTGAGTGAACTCTCCGTCACCTAATGTGTCCATTCGCCCAGTTCAACTGGGTTATGGACTCACCTGTGCATAAACCTGAGCCCTTCAACCCTGAGCCCTTCGGAGCACACATGAGGATTCCTGCTTATCATTTTGACTTCCAAAACCAGAATGGAAAACTCACACCATGTTAGCATCACATTTACGCAGTTCTGCCATTGTACCCAACAGCAGTTTGCATGCTGGTACTTGTAGTTGTGCATTTCTATTACGAGTACACAAATTCCTGAATGCAATGTGACATTTATTAAAAAGCCATGAATGCATAAAAGGTGCACTTTGGGCCTGTTGCGGATTAAGAGCATTTTAACAGACACACATGATGATAGGATCCCAAGGAATTTATTTTCCATCTGTCCCGGTGAGATGGACCCTGCCCTACAGATAAGGGGTGTATTTGGCCACTTTTACTCCCTAAAAATAGGCGAATACTCCCAAAAAATTATAATTGGGAGTAAAAATACTCCCAACAAAAAATGGGAAACGGACGCATATGACCTTGTGCCCCTGCTTCCACTCACACAGCTCCATGGTTATGTCTGGGCCAGCAGTGCACACAGTACCACAGGAAGAAATTGCTATTATTACTGCCGGATCGGAAGAAGTAAGCAAGTATCTTAACTTGTATGGATAACAGTGCAAATAAATAATTATTACAAAAACATTTCCGTTTTCCAGTTAAAACATATTTCTACTCGCTTATAACATGCTCCCAATGGGAATTGGGCTTTCATTTTTACTCTCTAAAAAATAATTTTACTCTCAACTTTAAAAAAATAGGGAGTAAAATACTCCCACTTCAAAATCTTATCTGGAGCACTGGATGGTCCACTGACATGGGAGCTATGGCATCAGGGATGGAGACCTGGGCAGCCTGATCTGTATTGTTGTCTGTAGTGGTTGGGGGCTGCTGGGCCCTCTCCAGTATATTGGTCGAAAACATTATATATTTATTGTTGGCTTCGGCTGCATTCTCTACGTGTATTTCATCTGGCGACCATGGGGACCCTGTGCTGATGCGCTCTCTGCTGCCCAAGACTGTCGCATAGTTGGCTTGCTACTTTATATGCTCATAAAGCCGTTTTTCCCGCTTGCAGAATGTGAAAAATATGTGGCCCCAAACGGGTCTCTGTGCTGGGCAGTGGGGGCGAAGGCATCTATTAGTCTCCACTTCTCACAGCTGGCGCTCATCAGTGTTTATTTCCCGTCTTGGGACTTCCAGTCGGGTCGACTCGTTATGTGGCTCTCCAGATCCTTCAGCGCTGGCTTTGAGCTTATGGGACTTGAAGTCCTAAACATCTACAAGGCCACCTAATGAATAACGGTGGCAAGGAAAGGTTTCACCAGGCTGTTAAGAATGTTCGTGATACAGGGCTCAACTCCTGAAAAAAAGTGGGGGGGGTTATTAAAGGATAGTTCCGGGACTTTTTTTTTATTGTCCCTACGGTTCGGCCATGTGTTTTTAAGCATAAATCGGTAGATCGTAGAAAACTTTCCTATGGACCTTACCCGACTTTTCGTCCATTAACGCACTCGAAATCAGCCGCCATTTTCTGATAATCCTATCATTTCCCCCCATCGACCTGGCTCACCTGCTTTTGCGGCACTAAATCAAATCCCCCGCCCCTGAAACAGACTTTATCAAAACATTCATATTCCCCGCCTCTATCCGTGACGTGACTGTGCTGCGTAGGCAAACGCGCCCAGGCGTCTTCTACGCGACTCCACACAGAACCCGGAAACCAACACAGATTAGCTCACAACACAGCGCGCCACAATTCGGAATATGAAACTGTACTTTTAAATCAAACCGCAAGATTGTAAATTTGGTAAAGTACATTTATTTGACATCAAATGTTTAGAGAATATTCAGCGATTTGCATTTTTATTTGCTCACGTTCCAAAAAGTTCGTTTTGAGGCACGCGATGTTCCTTTGCTGTACACAGGGTCTTAGATCATCTCACAATACAGCGCCACAATTCGGAATATGAAACTGTGGTTTAAAAGCAAACGGCAAGATTGTCCATTTGGCAAAGTACATTTATTGGACATCAAATGTTTAGAGAATATTCTGCGATTTGCATTTTTCTTTGCTCTCGATCCAAAATAGTTCGTCTTGAGGCAAGCGATGTTCGTGTGCAGTACACAGGGTGTTGGTTTACGATAAAATAAGCTCTTCGGTCGCACTGATAATCGCATGGCTGTTCCAACAACGAGGCACTAGGCCACCACAACGGTCTGTATGTTGCATCTAGCCGTTAGTACCGCGTAAGGGCATACTTGTACTTGGCGATCGTCCCATAAAATGGTCAGGGTGGTAACGTTGTTCACGCGGAGAAGCAACTGGCGGTTGTAAAAGCCATCCGCCGGTGTCTGGTACTCGTGACACATACAATAATGAAGGATGTACCTGTTTTAAAAACATAAAAAATGAAATTAGTCTCACCATCAGATCTTTATTAAAATTATTCATTTTATATATTAGGTCGGGAAATTATTTCATAGCTAGGACAGTGCAACTGGGTATTATACGTCAAGGGGGGCTGTAGGATACTGAGACAGTCCCCCAGTGCAGGGGTTGACAGGGAGGCAGTGCAGGTGGAGAGTGGAAGGGCCCAGGACCGAGGTCGCAGACAGTGGACCAGTTGTAGCAGGGGAGAGGGAGAGAGAAAGCAGAAGCAAAGAGGAAGGTTTTGAGGTGCTTCCGTAAAAGGAGATGGTTCTCCTCAAGATAGTGCGCGGTACAAAACAATATGCCACATAGAACGAACAAGTACAACTTAACCCGTCTTTAAAGCTACTGTATAGTAATTAAATTGCGGTATAAACTCATCTAAAGAGTTACTTACATTATATTTGCATTTTCCATTGTGTCTGTGCGTAGGGCAGCCCCGAAATACCACTCCTTCTATGCCGACGTTATTTCTTCTAATGAACGAACATTAAATGGCTTTCGTTTCTGAAATTATATTCATTATCGTTTCTTATGTTATTGCCCCACACCCTCAAAAAGAAGTCTTTCGGGATGGTCCCGGCCTGTCAAGGTCAAATAACAATAGAACCTTATACTGAGTCGTGGGCCATTCCGGCACCCGAGAAAAAAATGAAAGCAGCTGACCTTCACTTTGAAAGAGCACACATTCCTAGTTAGCTACATTCAGTGTAAGGCCATCTCACAGGACTCACAGAGCAATCACTTTTATTTACACAATACATAGCTACACATATTCAATGGGCCTGCGACATGAGGAGACTCGAGAGAACAGACAATCAAATTACAATCATTTAAACCGTGATGTGTATTTCTCAATGAGCTCTTCTTTAGGTGGACATGGAACAGAGGCAATGTTGGGTGGCAATGCAGTTGTCCCCTGCACAGGTTCGTTCACAACTCCATGTATGTGCCTATCTAGGACATCAACAATAAGTCTCTCAATAAAGTCATATTGCATATCCTCAAACACTGGTTTGATAACCCATTGTTTACTTCTTTTAGTGAAGGCCTTATTGTAGCGAAGCGTCCCTAAAGTTCCGGTCGTCCTACTTTGTTGACGGCCAACATTATGGTTATGTGCCAAGACCGCTAGAAGAGTCCGATTTATCATGCCCTCCATGCCAAAATGCAATCGTTTTGGCCTGTACTTTAGGCACATATTGTGGAACACCTCCAAATCTCCTGTGTGGCAGAATTCCGTGAGTCCCCTCAAATCTCTTGTTATAGTTTTATCAAATACAATCTTTTCAATGGCTTTGTGAGTGGGTGATGAAGGAATCAACCACTTCTTCTTCCGTGCCTCCTCTGTGGACAAATGGCCATGTTCACAATTGTGGAAATGTTGGTTTGTGGTCCAGCGGTGAACGTTGCTACAGTGTAGCATTACTGACCGCCATTTTTCCAGTAGAATTTCCAACGACCCTCCACATGTTTTTGAGCTCCACCAAAGATGGTTGCTGATTGACTTGGACCACTGTGAAATACCTTGCATATCTTTTTTTTTTACCTGCAGCCGACATTTTTTTATTGATTGTTTTTGCAAGATGCCAAACGTCAAATTGGTGATTTATATTTTTGTACTCTTCTCTCATTGTCTTGGCAATTGAAACGTGTCTGTCCGTGGCTATCAGGTCGATCACCATTCCCCGCGATTGTAGTTCTTGCAATGATGCTACAAAGCCAACTTTCTCCATGGCCACTGAGGATGTACTTTGTGACACCTGCACGACCACCGAACTCACAATTTTCTTACTTTCCATGTCCTGAAAGTGGTAGGTGCAGTACTTGGCTGAAAATCCTGGGCTGTCGCACTGTCCATCACCGGCTAACCTGAACCGTTTGCCCGCGAATGTACTATCAATAGACATTTTTTCCATTCTCCAAGCTTCGCTAATGGCTGGAAATAGATAATCGGTTTGGTATTTGTAGAACTGAGTTTTCGCAATGAAATGGATTCCCACAAACTGAAAGAAAGACTCTAACTTTTTAAAACTTGAACCACTAAAAAGTGCAGCCGCTGCACAAAGTAGATTGCCTGCTGGCAGTTGCCCCAGCATGGGTTGTGCAGACCATGAGAAAGGATGATATTTTGTACAGGTGGCATGTATTTTAAGGTTAGTGCCTCGAATTGCACGAGTCACATTAATCAATGGCTCCCCACATACTTCCCCACCAACCGAATGCCCACATTTCATCCGAATAATAATATCAATCAAACAACTATCGAATACAATGAATTTAGCCTCTTTCCTTATACTGTCACTCTGCATCCCAGCTGGTTCGGCCTGTAACGTTGAGGACATGTCACTCACATGAAAGGTAGAATCTCTGATATCGTCTTCCGCTATGTTCAGTGATATTGATGGTGTTTCATTGTCGTCCACTTCATTCTCTTCCATTGCAACATCTGTTCCTTCTCCGGCGATGGGTGAATAAAACAATTTCTTCAACTTTCTCGCGGTCTTAGTTTTTGCGGGTGTGGATTCTGTGAATTGATCTCCGACTGCATCCGAACTACCAGGAGGACATTCACTATCAATGGCTGGTGGTGGTATAGCTCCGTTGTCAATCACTTCATATTCTTCCCATTGGCACGATGCATCTCCAGTCTCAAGTCCCTGCCAAAAGGTTTGACAAGCAACATCTCTCGTTCGCTTCACTGTCTGTGTAGATCTAGTTCGTACACCCACTCGCAACTAGAGGACAGATTGGAAAAGGGATGTTCAGTTTAAACACAACTTACAGTATTGAACTATTAACAGTGAAAAACAACATAATATAGTGACCAGGACACTAACCTTCTTTTGCTTTCTTTTCTTTGAAACTTTCTTGCCTCGAACTTCAACATCGGGACGCTGTTGCTCCGACTCGTGTGTGCATGTCTCCACTTCCTCTTGCCCTGCAACGACTATATTTTCATGATAAGCACATCCATCACGCACTGACGCTCCATCGACTCCCTGAAACATAGAACTTTCATTAGTATGTATAATAATATTGAAAACACAAAATGTACTTGGGGACCAATACCCACGTACATCTCAATAGCAAAACACGAATGAACGCTTTGTGTAGAACATTCAAACGACAATTATTCACGCATTGTTGATCTAGTTAGATGGAACTGTCAAGATCCATACCTCGGGCTCCTCATAGACTTCCATTGATGATATTATTGAAGATGATGCTTCAGTGACTCCCTGAAACACAGTAATTGCATTAGTATGGTTTTCTATTTTGTTAAAAAGAACATAAACTTTGTGCAGGCGTCAACGGCTCATCTAAATAGACCTGCACAAATGATCAGTTGTCTAAAATAAATAATGGATATCTAAATATGATTCGATTTGCTCGATCGTTGGAAGTGTCACCACCCAGAGATCTGCATCAACTACTAGGGGTGATGTTCTTGTAGAAGAAGCTCCGTCATCTCCCTGAAACATAGTACTTTGTTTAATAAAGAAGGAAGTATAGCGGATGTAATCACGTAATATGATTTCGCTTGATCGAACTGTCAGTATCCATACCTCGAAATGCATAAGAACATCAAGGGACGATGTAACTGCGGTGCACACTTCTGCAAGCTGTTGCGCCGACCCGTAACTGCATGCTCCCCCTTCTTCTTGGACTAATGCTCCATCGACTCCCTGAAACATAGGACTTTCATTAGTAATGAACACAATATTGAAAAAAGAAGACACATAGGAGGGCGACGACAGAAGGACATATCAATGGCTAAAAACGAAAGAAACATTGTGTGTAACAATCACGCTACAAGAATGCAAGATCTGATGATCTCCATCGATGGAACTGTCCGGAAACGTACCTCGAGCATCTGAGTGACATCAACGGTTGTCGTCAATGCGTTGAACTCCTCAGCATCTCCCTGAAAGACAGTACTTGCATTATTTTGGAAAACAATAATTAAAACTGAAAACAAAGACTAGAGGACGAGTACAAGGGTGTACCATTAGGTAAAATAATCACACGATAAATTAAAACTATTGATTTACATGCCTAAAACAAGTCAGTGGCAGAATAGCTAAGTAAGATTACCGATAGGCGCTTGAAGTGGCTGATGACTGCAATAACGACACGGATGGAGAATCTTCCGCCTTCATATTGAGTGGATACATGAATGGGGAAATTATTGTTAGCTAATGCTACACACCACCGCAAGGCCGAGAGATAAATACGTAAACTTGACTCACCAGTGGAGGGATGTGGACGAATAGAGTGGGAATAGCGGTTGAGAGCAATTTTCGCTTCGCTCGCGGTGTGTTCTTCTTTATTAGCAATGATGTGGAGTACATGTCTGAGCTAAAGTGCCTGCTGCAGATGCGGTATCGATCACCCCTCTTGTCCGCAAAGACTTCTAGGACTCTACTTTCAAGCTCAGACGGTGGATATCCGCAATATCGGACCCATTCTCTTATCTGATCTATTGTCTTAGGGAAAACATGCATTATAGTACCTTCAGATTTTTTATGGGTCTTCGAAGGGCAACCGCCAATGGAACAGGCAGGCATTGTGGAAAGTTCTGAAAAGTAAAGATCAACAATTCTCTATGAATACCAATGTGTTAAAAAATTAAATGACACATAAAAGGTTCAATGCAAGGTTCGTTTTGTTTCTTGGAACTATACACGTTATTCACATGCGGATAAGTATTTGAATAACTTTAAAAAAATAGAAAAATAATTTGACTAAACTCAGAACATGTGACTAGTTCCTTGCATGTACTGTCTTGAACGAAAAGAAATTGGACGCAAAATGATTATGGTACATGGCCTTACCTTGACGAACAAACAGTTAGATGCAGGGATCAGAGTAGTTTCTTGTCGTAGAACAGGGAGCAGTTCACAGGTTGCAAACTGACGAGTTTCCTCGAAGTGGTCACGGAAGTTCACAGAGACGAAGAGCAGATAACCAGCACCTTCACGGGTTGACTAGCAAAGCGCAAAGAAGTTCTCATTACAAATATGAAGTGGGTTATAAAGAATTCGAAACAGGGGTGTGTTTGTGAATGACGTGTATATGTCGTGGCATTATGTGGATTGCAGGGGGGCGTCCAGCGTGAGGGGGGATGCTTGGCAGGAGACACGGGGTCTGGAGGTAGACATGGGAACAACAACCCATGCTCTATAGACCACTTTGAAGTGTACATGGTCTTTGGCACCTCTTGGCCTTTATCGCTCCCTGACAGCTCCACTTGCCAGCACAAGTACCCCGGTGCGAACTGCCTTTGATAGGGCGGGGGGTGGATTGGGGCGGTGGTCGTGCAGACAAGACACAGGAAGACTCATGAATGGAGACACACTTATGTGGATTGCAGGGGGGCGTCCAGCGTGAGGGGGGATGCTTGGCAGGAGACACGCGGTCTGGAGGTAGACATGGGAACAACAACCCATGCTCTATAGACCACTTTGAAGTGTACATGGTCTTTGGCACCTCTTGGCCTTTATCGCTCCCTGACAGCTACACTTGCCAGCACAAGTACCCCGGTGCGAACTGCCTTTGATAGGGCGGGGGGTGGATTGGGGCGGTGGTCGTGCAGACAAGACACAGGAAGACTCGTGAATGGAGACACACTTATGTGGATTGCAGGGGGGCGTCCAGCGTGAGGGGGGATGCTTGGCAGGAGACACGGGGTCTGGAGGTAGACATGGGAACAACAACCCATGCTCTATAGACCACTTTGAAGTGTACATGGTCTTTGGCACCTCTTGGCCTTTATCGCTCCCTGACAGCTCCACTTGCCAGCACAAGTACCCCGGTGCGAACTGCCTTTGATAGGGCGGGGGGTGGATTGGGGCGGTGGTCGTGCAGACAAGACACAGGAAGACTCGTGAATGGAGACACACTTATGTGGATTGCAGGGGGGCGTCCAGCGTGAGGGGGGATGCTTGGCAGGAGACACGGGGTCTGGAGGTAGACATGGGAACAACAACCCATGCTCTATAGACCACTTTGAAGTGTACATGGTCTTTGGCACCTCTTGGCCTTTATCGCTCCCTGACAGCTCCACTTGCCAGCGCAAGTACCCCGGTGCGAACTGCCTTTGATAGGGCGGGGGGGGGGTGGATTGGGGCGGTGGTCGTGCAGACAAGACTCGTTTGCCGCAGGGCCTCACCAAGGAGAGGCCATCTAACTGCATGTAAGAGGCAGGCTGCAGGATCTAGTACATGGAAGGCAGGGGGGTGAGTTTATAAATACCTCACCCTCCCAGGAGAATATATGGGTGCAGTTCACCCTGGAGACCCTGGATGCCTAGGCAGTTAGTCAGCAGCAGGCTGGCCTGTGGTGGCAAGGCGGCACGGGCCAGAGGGGGTCATCTCTGTACCCGGTGCCCAAAAGGATGATTTATTATGATCAACCATATTGATTATTTACCTATAACCATGTTTTGTATCAATAAAATCCAACTGCCTTTTATTGCCAACGCTTGAACAAAGTGGTGTGGTAAGTATTTTTGGGGGAGGAGGCAAGGCCGGGAGGCTTGATGCCAACCCGCAAAATAACATATGTATGTCTGCTGCATATGGGTTCAACGGTTATGTGGATTGAAGGTGGGCGGCCAGCGTGAGGGAGGATGCTGGCCGGAGACATGTGGTGTGACAAGACAAGGCACAGGAAGACTATTCAATGAAGACACACTAGATTCATTTAAAAAATCAAAACAACCATTGTTAAAATATATGTTGGGTTTTATTTTAGATCTTAATTTCAATTGAACATAAATAATAAACATTACACATTGTAAAGTTCCGGTTGCAGCACATCCAGGGAAAATCCGCGGTATTGTCCACTGTCGCTGGGGAAATGTTGTCTAATGGCAAGTACCGCACAGGCAGGTATTACTCTCCGAACGCGGTGTCCGAGCCTCCCGTGAAGCCACCAAGTGAAGCAACGATAGGCCACCAGCCTGTACCACCTGTGAAAATGAAAGATGCAAACTGTATTAAAATGACAAAACTTTCTTATCACTGTCGATTCAGGTAAAAAATGTCATTCTGCTTTGAAAAAAATTCTATCTAGAAAATGCACAATATGGAACCAATTTACATGCATTCGAATGATATGTAGATGTAATTTTATATGTGGGAGACGACCATGAAATAGTAGTGGCATCACTGACATCACAACCAGAGTATACTTACTCGTTACTCGGATTACGCGGACGAACAGTGCCGCGAAGTTCGTGCATAAGCACCATCATCATCCTCAACACGGTCCGTGAGAGGCAGGCTTCCCTGAACTCTGGCAGCTCGGTGATGCATTGCGGACTTGGCTCGCCGTCCGAAATGTAGGCCAAGCACCCGGAATTTTCACGGCAGCAGCAGTTCTCCTCCTCAGTTGGCATTAGCTCGCACCGATTGCACGTGCACCAGGTGGAGACGCCGTCCATGCGACATGGTCCAGGCTCTTCATCCGTTGACTGGTCCTCCCAACTGCCGTCCGAATCCCCATCGTTTTCGCGTGCTTGCCTTTCCAGTAGTTCCTCCTCGGTGTACTCGGGCTCGTACATATACGGCATTATTGTAGCCATTGTGTGGTAAAGAAAGTAAAATAATTTACAGAGATGGTACAGGTGTTCACAAGGCCTAGAAGCGGCGAAGGTAGCTGACCAGAGCACAGAAACGAGTCACAGAATACTCAAAGTAACACAGAGAGAGTAATGGAATCGAAAATCTGCTGCTGTGTGTTGTGAAACGGTGTGTTTATACTTATTGAGGAAAGAGGCGTCCTGCCATTTCCATGGCGACACTTCATTAGCTGAGGCGCAGCGATTGTTGACACGAAACGTGCTTTGGCGTTGGGAAATGGGCGGTACGCGTCTGCTGATGTCAGGCTCAGGGGCGGGGGTTTTGATTTAGTGCCGCAAAAGCAGGTGAGCCAGGGCGATGGGGGGAAATGATAGGATTATCAGAAAATGGCGGCTGATTTTGAGTGCGTTAATGGACGAAAAGTCGGGTAAGGTCCATAGGAAAGTTTTCTACGATCTACCGATTTATGCTTAAAAATACATGGCCGAACCGTAGGGACAATAAAAAAAAAGTCCCGGAACTATCCTTTAACATACCAATTGAATGTTGTGTCACTATAAATTAGCATATCAAGGTGCCCTCTGAAAAAAAGTGGGGGGGAGGACTCCGGAAAAAAGTGGAGGACCCCGTCCACCGGCGTGTACCCTCGACTTGAGCCTTGTCGTCATGTCTCTGCTATGTTTCTTCCATTAGGCTGGTTTTACTATCACGTTGCAGCAGTGACCATTCATCAGCAGATGGATTTTCTCAATTGTCTCGGGAGGATAGCTCAGGGGAAACGTGCTTGCCTTAGAAGCAAGACCAAGATGACGCGGAGCAACACAGGTTCGATCCCCGGGTTTGCGCTTAGAAACCTCTGGGTATTAAGCGCATTATAAATAACCTATCATATCATGCATGATTGGTTTCTTGGAACTGAGGTTTTCACCGTGATCACCTTTGCACTTTTTCTCACCTGGAGCCCCATGGCTTGGATTTTGCGGACCGGTTTGGTTATACGGGTTTTGCTCCTCCATTACATTTTAGAAATACTCACCCTTTTTCAATAAGAGGGGGCCTCATTTTGCCTGTCATGAGTGAGCTGGTGTCATGAGTGAGCTGGTGTGATTTCATGCCATGAGTTCTGGTGCTCTGGGTTTCCCTTTGACATAAATGTGTCCAACTCGAGTGGTCAGGTGCAGGGGTGCCTACTTTGGTTTTTCGCTAAATGGGGGGCAGAGATGTCACACCATGACTATGAGCAAGAAACCAAGCTCGGCCCCTCCCAGTGTTAAAATAATGCATTTGCAGAAGGAATTCGAAAAACGAATATGATTCATAGCAAGCACTTTACAAGCACTTTACATACAATATCTCAGCGACAGTCTCTTAACCTGCTGTGCTACCTTACAGCTTTCTGCGTTGGGATTGTCACTCAATTTTCAAACAATTCAACATTGCAGGTGGATCCCTGATACTGACCAAAGTCACTCTATTGCCAACAGTGCAGCTCATGTACGGGGCTTAAAAGCCAATGAATACTGTTTTATGTTCAGCAAAGTGAGATTGCTACACTTGTAGCTAAAGAAGTATGGGGCAGTTGCCCCCTCTGCGCCCCATGTCCTAGGCGCCCATAATCAGATGCCTTCCTGGCGGGCAGTGGATCTCTTCTTTGGCTCTTTCTTACACTGCTATAGTGGCACGACACAGCACGATCACCCAAGCCCTGGAGCAAACACGTCCTTATTGTGGAGTGGTTTCTTCCATGGATCATCAGTGCTTATATTTCAGCTGAGATCACCCCTTTATCCCCCTTTATGGATTGGTTTATCAGGCTTCAGCGCTGGTCTCTGCTGGTCCCCATCCCCTAGAATCTAGGGTGTGTCGAAGGCTCCCTGAGAACATGAAGAGCAAGCGGGGGATGGTAGGAGGGGAGAGGAGACTCGGCGTGCTGGGAGAACAGGACGTGCGTGAGGGCCATTTGTTTGTAAGAAAATCGAATTCTGCAGCTGCTAATTAAAAACAGACATCTAACTTCATTTTAGCTGGTGACTTATTTATACTATTATTGGAGGGGTAGGGATCAGAATACACTGTTTGCCGTTTGTGAGCCCTCCCGGTCTCCCCGGGAAGAGAACATACAAATCGTCATAGAAGCCGAATGCTCTCATAACATGGCCTTGTAGGAAGGCTTGAGATATGCCTGTAAACAGAACAGAAACACAAACTATGGTCACAGGCTGGGCGAGAGAGCTCCTAAAATTACTATTTTGAACAGGGCTGCTAAAACGGACAATCTGATAGCCACAAGGAAACACAAAAAGGAGTTTTTTTGCTGTGATTCCATCTGGGTGGAGCTGTCCATTGCTAGGAAGGCTTAAAAGCTGACTGGACTCTATGGTGAAGAGCCAGGGACCATCCTTGAAAGTGGAGTGACCAGACCCCTGCCCTATCCGGCAAGAGAAATGCAGCTGGCTTTCCTGAACTTTAAATAGAGGCTTTCTATGTAAGTAGAACCTAGCCCTGGGAGACCAAAAGTTGGGGGAATCTGTTTGCCTTAAATCCTTTCCCTTTATAGTGGATGGGTGGGGGGAAGGTTGGCAAAACGGTGCATATCCTTAGCCTAATTAACTAAAAATATTCTTTTAATTAATTCCCCTTGCCAGAACAATACAGGTGATTTTTGCTAAAATTCGAAATTAACAAAGCTCATTCCCGGTGTGCGCTAAAAACTATAGACTAATTTAATTGGGTAATCCTATTTTTCCTGCTGAATACGGCTTCTTTAGAAAGAGGGGTGTCTTTGTCACTAAACTAAACAAAATCCTAAACTGACAACTTCCCCAATACAGGCATTTAAGTGGAGGGCGGGGTCTAACATCCAAAATTCTCCAAGCATCCCAATTTCTGCTGTCCAGCTTCCCCAATGCAGGCCTTTGTGTGGAGAGGGTCTGAAATCCAACATTCTGCAATCCTCCCAATTTTTGAGTCCAACTTCCCCTAACACAGGCCTTTAAGTGAAGGATGTAACAATAAATTGTTACTGTTCTTGAATCATTGGTAGATCATTGGTAGCTCAGCGGGAGAGATCCAAGGGGTATGATATGCATCAGAAATAGGGCCGAATAAAGAACTGACGTTATACTGTTTATTGTGTGACATCTAGATTGGGGAGGGAAGGAACTCCCTGTGTTGAGGCTGGCCTCTCAATAAACGGTTACAATACAAAAGACCCTGCTATCAGCACCCCCGGTTACTGCTTTGGTACCCTGGGGTTCTAATGGTGTTAGTAACCCATTCCACAGGCTATACTGCGCTTCGTTTGGGCCTTTCACTACCGCTGCCGGGCCATTACCCCCGATATTTTTTTGCCAAAAAGGTTTTTCTGGAAAAATCTGATTCAAATTTTATTTTTTTATTTTGGGGGTTCTTGGGGGTTCCCCCCCCCAAATTCCCACCTGTTACTTGTGCACTATTCCAGGGCCCCACCCATTATATACCTGTACCCATAATCCCCTATATTTTTTGATTATTTAAAAAAATAAGATATTCGGCAATAAACTCATCGATAAAAACACTGTTGATGAATGAACGTCGTAACGTTCTACTGCCCTACTGCATGGGCCTACTAGATAGCTCTATGGCAATGCTGATTCATCCTCACAAAATGAAATCCTCTTTCTCCCAGCCTCCAACATCTTCCCCCATCCCTTTACCCTCCTGAAGTAGTCAACCCCTCAACATGGCTTGCAACCTTAGGGGTTCACTTTGACAGCAGCCCAATACTTTTCTAGTTCATCATAGCCGTTGCCAGACTCAACCGCTGAAAAAATAGAAGAATCCACCCACACCTCACCCTCCACTGAACTCAAACCCTGATCTCTACTCTAGTGCTCAGCCAACTCTACATTTGTTCAGGCCTACTTCTCGGTGTTCGGCTCTACTAAATTGCTCCCCCAACACACTTCTCAACTTTGCATCACCCACCCTTTTCAGCCTACCCACATCCTTCCCCACTGCAACTTATCGTCACCAAGCTGGATGGCTCATATTACAAAAATGTCTCACTCTTGAAATGATTGCTACTCCTCTTTAAATCCATTGAAGGTCTTTTCCCCAATATCACGTTGAATGCATCTCACTGTATTCTCCCACTCAGACTCTCTGCTCCGCCACTGTTGCTCCTTTTCCCTACTTGCCCCACTCCACTGGACTGCCATCAAAGCTATTTCACTGATGGAATTCTTCAAACCAAGGCTCCAACTCCCCCTTCTAGTGATGGAAGGAGGTCCCATACTCTGACATCCTATTACCCAAAACAACCACCCAACCCGTCTCCCTCAATCATGGCCCTTGGGAACATGAGATGTGACTTGTTAATCGGTACATACTGGCCCAGGTTCCTAATGTCAAAATAACTTTGTTATATCCTCCTGCCCATGGTACATGTTCCAACGCCTACACCTTCATCACCCTGCTCACCGTTTGCCAAAACAAATTCCTCCCAGAAAGTACCTCTTCCCCCTGGCTTAGGGTAGTGTTCAGGCATTGATCATCTCACCCTCTAGGTGCATGCTGTTCTCTTGGACTAGCGTCAAAAACTTTGATACACCGCTTCCAGCAAGTGTTTGTTCTCCCTAGCTTATGGATTTTGTCAGGCTGTGATATTCTCACCCTGCAGCCAAGGTTCACCCTCCCGTGCCTGTTGGTACTTTCAAACGTACAGTGTCTTCTTCGTATGCTACAAGGCCTTTTCCCAATCCTGTGACAGCCGCAGTAAATAGGGGAGAAAAGACCTGTGCTGAGCGTTACCCATAGCAGCATTCTCAGTTAGCATCTCCTTCCTGCTTCTGTTATGTTATATTACTTTGCATTTATATAGCGCTTTATGTATCATTGGTATGGTCTCAAAGCGCTGGTAGGTTGAACGCCCTCGGGAACCGCAGTTCAAGTCAGTAGGGAGAGAGAGTTATACGGTGCGTGCCTGTACTCCTTCTCTGCCCACTGTCTCTCTCAGTCTGCCACACTTCATACAGAGCACTTGGTTCTTTTAAGGCACTCTTGATTAATGTGATAATTCTGTAACGATTCTGCCTAGTTAGTCCCCTCTCTCTTTCAGACTGCACAATTCGTTATTTCCTCTTTTTCACTTGCTTCCTCTCAGGTGTTTTCCCAAGTATCCTAATATTTTTCCAGGTGTCCCACATCATTACATCCCTGTTTTTCATTTAATCTAATTAGGACTGAGGCTGTCGCGGCTAAGGGCTTGAAAGGCCTGTCTGCCATTTTGAAGTCAGGCAAAAGTGAATTGTGCGCCTGCAGATAGGCAGTACAGTCCCGTTTATCCTTGCTGGATCAGTGTTGGATGGTGGCGGCAATGAGGAAACAGGATAGATGCATTCATTCCATAATTGCAAGTCCACCCAAAAGGAAAGGATGCCCCTTATCCAAGAGGTGCTCGAAATATGAGAAACCACTGAAGGGCAGATCTGCTTACAAGGACTCGCTTTCCCCACAAACTAAATGCATAGGCTGGAGGTTTTTACTCACATTTATTCCTAAGAACACAAGAGAAGATGTGACTGAAAATGAAGAGTGGCTTTGAGAATCCCCCACTTAATGCCTCCAAGTAGCACATCACACCACAGGCAGACACCCCAGGCTCCTCCGAGCCCAACTGAAGGGTTGGTTAATGCAAAGATGGGGAGCTGGTGGGGGTGTAGGGGACAACAGTCTAGAAAGGGAGGATAGTGAAGGAGCAGATAAGAGGCGATGAGGTAGAGGGGAGTCCCACCGCCCACAAGAGGGAAGACTCACTGGGGTTACTGAGAATATATCATTCAGCCTCCAGTTCCCTGATCGCTTTTCATCTTCGGGGTCCTATTATATGACATTTTACACCATGACAAAAAAGGACACGGAAAGAAGAGGGTTCGAGAAACAAGTATTCAGTGTCATTAAAAAAGAGGATCCTGGAGGAGAGGTACATGGGAGGGTGAAGTAGTTTGCTGGGAGTTATAGTCAAGGTTGCACAAGAAGGACTATGTAGAATGTTGCCATGGTTGGACAGTCAGGACTAGGAGATTTTTCAGAAATAGAAAAGGCTTCCCACTAAAGTGAATGTGTGTGGGGGGTGAATTACAGATCTGTGGGTCTTAAACTAGGTATATGTGGAAGGCTTTCGTGTTACAACACACTCGAATGATAGGTGTGGTAAGGAGGCACGCAGTCTGGCAGTGTAAACTTTGCCCGGAATGGATAGATCATCGGCAAGGTGAAAGCACAGACAAAGATATATCATGTCAATCTTGCCAAAAGGGTCATCCAGAGGACTTTGGGTGGGGTACAAAAGAGGTGCCCTCAAATCTTGACATCCCAGATCATTCTGTGCTGGAAATGAGCTGCAGACGGTACGGATACAAGCCCACAATGTATAGAAAGTTGCGCGGTAGGCTATGCACGAGAGCGTGAGGCCTTACGTGGCAGAGGTGGGATGTTACAGGAGAGGACATTTCTTTTTTATGGAGTCATTTTAAAACGCGTAGGTATAGGTTTAGATATTCCTGAATCTAGATGCTAAGCACCTTACATATTTGATGAACATGTCACTATCTACACCAGTGCTCTCTGCCGGGGCAAGTCATCTTGAACACACACCTTTGCGACTTGGTTCTCAGATCTTGCTGGTGCTGCATAAAAGTCCTAAAAAGAGTCTATACAAGTATACAGCTCCCTGTGACTCTTCTATAACCACCTCCTTCCTTGTATTGATAGTACCTACACCCTTGGCTTAAGGGAAACGATTGAAAGCATAGGAAATGCTCCGATTTTTCCTAGGGTTGCTCATGAAACAGTCAATGACACAATTCACTACACATACCCTGGTTGGTGAGTGTTCATGTGTTGTTATTAGTCAAACAAGAGGCCATCTGATGAGGTTATAAGTGTCTACAAGTCACATACGTTCATCATGGAGCATTAGAATAGCTGAAAGAACCCTGCAGGAGTAGGGGAGGGCCCGTTGCTTCCAGAAAACACCTTGAACAGCCCTGAATCCCATAGGGAGGGTACAGAGCTCTGTGGAGAATCCCTCAGCTAAGCGATCACTCCTCCAATGGGATCAGAACCTCTCTTAGTTTGGGCTTGCGTTCCCTGTTAGACTGTCCCAGCCGGGTGATCAGGGTCAGTCCTCTGCTCCGTCTAGGAGGAGAACATCATCCAGTCGTTCTCTAGGAAGGTTGCCCGGCCCTCTGCTTGCTTATATCAGGTTTGGAGACATGTAATCTGCAGTTGGCCAGAGTGCATGTGCAAAGGGACAGCCGTCCTGATGGCCTCGGGTGAAAGCCCGTTAGGGAGGATGCTTCCCTAGCGTTACACAGGTTTTAATTCTCACCTGGAAATAAGCAGCACCCCACCCCCAATCCCCATCCATCCATTTGTGCCCCAATACTAGATTCTCAAGAGTCTCAGTCCGCTCCATTTTTTCTTTTCCCTGTCTGGTCCTTCAATCATGTCTCCTCTGGCAACCAACTCACCCACTTCCGGCCAGTTCTGATGCCTGGCCTGCCACCTACTTAAGTCCTGGACTCACCGCATTTGCTCCCCGAGTTCTGCTTCCACTCTAGCCGGCTCTGTAATTGACACTAGTGCACCTGCAGAACCTCAGTTATAAAACCTTAGCATACATCAGGCTCCTCCTTTTTGTGGTGCAGTCCAAGTAACTGACACTAGTGCACATGCAGAACCTCAGTTATAAAACCTTAGCATACATCAGGCTCCTCCTTTTTGTGGTACAGTCCAAGTAACTGACACTAGTGCACATTCAGAACCTCAGTTATAAAACCTTAGCATACATCAGGCTCCTCCTTTTTGTGGTACAGTCCAAGTAACTGACACTAGTGCACATTCAGAACCTCAGTTATAAAACCTTAGCATACATCAGGCTCCTCCTTTTTGTGGTACAGTCCAAGTAACTGACACTAGTGCACATTCAGAACCTCAGTTATAACACCTTAGCATACATCAGGCTACTCCTTTTTGTGGTACAGTCCAAGTAACTGACACTAGTGCACATTCAGAACCTCAGTTATAAAACCTTAGCATACATCAGGCTCCTCCTTTTTGTGGTACAGTCCAAGTAGTGCATTCCACGATGCCAAATCACCCGGGCTACACATGCAGTATATCCAGCCAAAAGCAATCACTCCCGAAAAATCTCAACAAAGCCCACCGGATTCAGGGGCTTAAGGTCAGTTTACAGGCAACTACAGAACGATAACATAGCAACGGTATTCACTGGGGTGCACTCTCATTGATTCAGGTAAGTGACAGCAGACGGGTCATTTGATAATCGCGCCCCTCCTGGCCGTGTTCCAAAAGAAGCCTTGGCGCATCGCTGCTCTTCATTCTACTGGAGCTTTGGCTGGAAAGGGCAGGCAGCAGAGAAGCAACGATGAGCTGAGGGAATTCTCAAAGAGAAACGGGGCGGCTCTGCAAACGTAGGCAACAGAGAAGGAAACGTAGGTAAAGCGGCACAGCTCTGGGGATGGACTTTAATCCTACCGATAGCCTAGAACGCAAGGTGCGGCGATTGCAATCGGTAGACCATCTACACAGCGACGCTACCTGATCAGTTAGCCCACAGGAGTTCATTAAATATAAAGGCCAACGATCACAATAAGGTCTCCAGCCCAAACAGCACTGACGCCTGCAGCACGTAGCAGAGACTAATGCATGTGACCTTCACGCATGACACACACAGACATGCAGTCGCTCTAAGCTTTTACAGACCCTGTGCAGCCTTCCGTCCCATTACTAGCAGAACACTGAGCAATTCGCTCATTTTAACAATTATTTGTACTGAGCTTGTCTAACCTACTGAACAGTTCCTAGTTGCCATGTTTAAAAAGGCAAGAAATTGACGGAATATTTAATTGCACTGCGATTCAAAAGAGTAGTAAAGAGAGAAGACCTCCAACCGCCATAAAGGAAGGATTGGACTGGATACGAGAATCGACAAACACTGGAGGTCAGTCCTGGAATTCCAGAGCTGTACTTTTTTAACTTTCAAACGTTTACATCATTAAGATGGTTGTATTGGTAACTTATTAGCCAACTGGCACAATTTGTATCCGCTCTTTACATTTCCCTGGGGAAGGGGGAGGGGGCGCCTAAACAACTGACGGACAATATAAAAGTAAAACCTGCTTATGTTGGTGAAACTCACACTCCGGCAGACTTTATCATTTTAAACCTAATCAGACCCTCAGGGTATATTGGCAAACATTGCACAATTTCGTGGCAAGAAAAATGACATATGGCAGCAGAAATGTGGACATATTCCGTCATTTACGGCTATTTCAAATTGTCAAATATTAAATGTACAGAATTCCATTCCCGATTTCTTTGTTGTACCTTTAGGTTTAAAACAAGCTCTTACAGAAGGAGTGCCTTCTTCTAAATAATGTATGGGATTTAGTCAGGCCGGTGCTGTGGGCATGGTATTTAAGCAATTCATACTGATTTGTTCTTTCACAAGTGCTAGACGGGCAACATACTGAATTTGTATGCTTTTTTAGTGGCATTCCAATAGGGCTTGGCACATTTGAAAGGGATCAGTTTAGCAATAGGGTTCAGCACATTTGAAAAGGACCAGTTTAGCAAAAGGGTTCGGGACATTTGAAAAGGACCAGTTTAGCAACAGGGTTCATCACATTTGAAAAGGACCAGTTTAATATTTTAAGTTGTGAATACAAAAATGCTATAAACTGGATGGTCTGCTTAATGGTATTGCACCTATAGTATAGATTTCGCACTGATCTTTTTAACCTTTGAAATCAATGTTAATCCATTTATAGAGCTGCTTGTTAACAGTGGTTTAATCAACCTCATTTAGTCTGTGGTCTTGTAGTTCGACTCCGGGGTAGAGGGAGTACTTATTAGCGTCAAAATACAAGAGTCAAACTACAAGACCACAAACTAAATCACATAGAACCTTAGCTGTTAAGGCAGCATTTTGGGGTCAATATGCTTATTTTACATCCCTATCTAAATAAATCCTTGTGTCTGTTATTCTGTTGCTTCCAGATCATTCGTAGTATTGACTTTAACAGTGGGATCAGGAAACCCAGGTCGACATCCTGGGCACTGATGAATTGATGGGAAGTGCTGAGGCTCTCTGCAGATGGTGCTGTCCTATTAGCATTGACTGAAGCATTGTTACCGGGGCTGGTCAGCACATGTGATCTATAGAATAATGAATGACAGATGGTCACAGAACTAACATAACGTGGCACAGAGACACACCTTCCACGAGGAGAGTGAGAAATGAATGTTCCAGCACTTAGTCAGCTCAACTAAAGTATATAGTGGGCAGAGAGGAAGCAGGCAGACAGGGGTGCAGCTGGAATTTCACTACTCGGTGGGTCTGCACTGTATGCAGGTGGGCGTAGGGCAGGAGTCCGCATCATATAAGCAAGCTGTATGCATGTAGTTTGAGTGTTTACGTGTGTCTGCTCCCACCGATGAGGTAGAAGTTTGAGCCTTTCTACAATAACTTCAGTGTCATGTAAATACCAACTGTTCCTATTACCCAAAGAAAAGCAACTCACTTTATGAATTGTCTAAAGATAACTCGCAGAGCAAACCCGGGCATATTTTGAACATGTGCATTCAGTTTCCACAAAGATACAAGTATGTAATCCTGCCCCAATGGGATGAACTTTCTCCAATGGCCTCCCCCCCACCTCCGCCCCACCACAGTTCTCCCAGGTGATTTTCGCTCTGTATTCTCCCCAGTGTTTGTTGTACAGCACTGTTGCTTGGTACATAGGCTCTCACTGCATAAATCAGTGAGAGCCTAGGTACCAGGTACATGTTTTCTCTCCTACCATGTCAGAGTAATCTGCATGCAAAATAACTGCCGAGTGTAAAAGTTGAAAAGCCGGTGATGCAGACAAACCACTGCCCACTTTTCTCACCCACCTACTTCATTCACGTGATTGTTTTATAGAAATATGCCAACGAAGCCCACACACCCTTTTCTGCAAGTTGTGGCATTGTAAGCACAGGTCACGTTGCATTCCTCTACAGTTTATATACAGGCCTACGATGAGCTTTATGCGATATAATGAAACCCTGAAAGCCTAGACTGGATGATTATTCTTGAGATCCTGCCCATCTACCTTAAAGACCTGGACACACCCACCACCTGTGTGGTAAAGTCAGATACCTGTAGTCATTTTTTGACATGGGATGCATCACAGATATGCACAATGTTAAACATTTGTTCATGCATTAAGCAAGTATGTATCCACACCAGCTGTCAGGAATCCCTCTGAATATAGCTGTGCGGTGGCCAGAATGCCCACTTTGGACTTTTTGCAATGAGGGTGGGCCTTGCTTCTCATGCCTTGCCCTGTCTACACCACTGCAGGCAGACCGAGTACGGGATACGCTTTTGTAGGCACCGGAATATCTGGGTAAAGTCATTTTGTACTGCAAAAATGACTATGCGCTGACTTTGCCGGGCCAAAATACACTTTGCACGGTTCCATGAATCAGGGTTTGTGTCGGAAGTACAAAGTCACTTTTCAGCAGTGCAGATTCACTTTGAACCGGCAAATATTCCATGAATCGGCCCTCTAACTCTTGACCTCGCAGAGCGGATGGGATTTTCAAGCACTGTCCTGAATTGGCTTACATCCTATTTCTGGAGCAGACACCAGGCTGTCCAGATGAACACATTGCATTCTAACGGACTCCCAGACTGTTGCAGAGTCCCCCAAGGCTCCACCCTCTCACCTATCCTTCTTAACCTTTCCATGGAGCCACTGGGCACACTCCTCAAAGATCCTGATACAGCCATCCACCAATTCATGTATGATACTCAATTGTACATGAGAGTAAGGAGCCCAAGGACACCATTTGCCTCTGTGATTACCTAGCCATCACCCAGTCCTGGTTGCCGACTACCTACCTCAAACTTAACCACACCAAGACAGAATTCTTCCTCTTCGGTCACCCTGCTAAATAACAACTTGTCCACCAATGGCTCAGTGATATGCACCTAGAAGGATTTGATCCGCAATGCTTGGATTCAGCAAAGACCTTAGACTTCAGCACCGACAGATACCTGTCCTTCCGGAAACACGCAGCCTAAAAAGGCCCAAACGGCCTGGCTCCAAATCTCCACCCTTTGCAAAATCAAACCCTTCATCCTGCCACAGCACGTCCAGACGGCAGTGCAGGCCCTTGTGTTCTCGTACACCAATGTGGGAAACGCCCTACTGACGGAGCTCCCAGACACTCACGTGGCTCCCAAAATGTAACGAGAAAGCCCTGATGTTAGAGCCAGTCGAGCTATTGGGCGAAAGAGGCATGAAACAGATGAAGGCCCTAAGAGTGGGGCGAGGCCTGAAACCAGAGCATGGAAACCGACCGCATGCGGGACTCATCACGGGGCTCCAATGGAGAGAATCCAAACACCAAGGCACAAAGCTGAACCTTGGGGAACTGGAGACGGAATGCCCGGGGCACCTTAAAAGAGCCACCATTGAGGAGGTGAAGCTGTTGACATACACTGCATGTGGACTCTCGCAGTGTGAGTTCCTAGAGTCAACTGAGAAAGCACGAAATGTGTCCTGGGCTCGGAGGGCAAGGTTCAAGGTGAACTGAGGGAGTCGCCTAGACCAGAAACATTACAAGCTGCACTCAGAGGACACTTTCCGAGTAAACCCTGAGAAAGCCAAACTGAAAAGAAATGTTGCGCATTGAGACCCTGTTAGGGAGTTCCAAGAAAGTACCAAGAACACCACTATTGCTAATGCGCATTTGATATTGGTTCCAGGACTCTCACCTCCTCCAGCACATGGGAAAGAGACAATGATGGGTTCTAGAGTGCGGTGCAAACAGGACTGAAACCCCCTCGTGCATCAAGAGGAGGAATCCTGAAAGTATTGCAATGCATGCTGGTCACGGGAGTCCGGACCCCTGTAGCATCTGAGCAAGAGGATTGAAGGCGTCGCTGCCTTAAGGGGCCAAAACTCCTCTGGCATCAAGCATCAAGAGGACAAGCTCCGAGAGGATTACAGTGCATGCTGGTTATGGGAGTCTGAAGCAAGAGGCATGTAAGAACCTCGGTGCCTACTGATGGGGTCTGAATTCCTGCAGCAAAAGAACAGTGGAGATCCAACTGCAGAAAAAAGGCCCTCCCAGAAAACCCTAACAGAAACTTAGAAAAAATAGTGATATGACATGATAGGTTATTTATAACGCGCTTAATACCCAGAGGTTTCTAAGCGCAGACCCAGGGATCGCACCTGTGTTGCTGCGTGTCGTCTTGCTTCCAAGGCGAGCACATTGCCGCTGAGCTATCCTCCCGAGACATGTCTCTGCGTTAGTATGTCGAGTCTGACACAGTGGCTAGACACAGTCACGTGCACTGCTCAGTGCTGCAGCCTTAATTCAACCTGCTCCATCAGAGAACCAAGAATCGTTATGCACAGGCGCCATTTTGACCCTCGGGTCTTCATCAGCGAGAGAATGACACACTCCCCGTCTGCCATTACATAGCCGCAACAATGCATTGCATAGCAATTAAAAACTCCCTGTAACGGAGGCTCTTCACAGCTCTGCATTACTACCTCATTTAAACGGAAATAAAAGAAAGAGCTGCAGGCAAACTCTCTCTTGCAGACTATATCTTCCTTTATTCCACCACCAGGAGAAGTACATTAAGGGCATTATAAGTTCACATATAATTTAATGTTGGAAAAGTATCTGGAGGGTATTCTGTAGAGGAGCCTCAGATCAGTAATTCCTGGCATAGGATTTAATGAGAATTCCCTTGGCATTTAAGGGCACAGAATGTATAGACTCCCCCTGGCGCAGTCCATGTCACAGAAACTGATGGGCATTGAACACTCTGGCAATATATGGCTGAGTCTGCCTGGAATTTGAAGACACCATGCGATGGACATGTTAGAAGGCAGCATCTGATGGGAGTTTCCACAGCTCAGGATCGAACTGGAATTTCATGGCACAGCATTAATACAAAGAATCTGCGGCCTTTATACTGTGGCATATAACCCAATGCCAAAACAGAGAGTATTACCAAAACCATGACCAAGCCAATAGACATTACTGAATTATCGGGTGAACCATTGATACATTTATTTATTTATTACATTTATAAAGTGCACTAGCAGCCCAGAGGCATTGAGGCGCTGTTGCATGATAGTGACTCAGTTACATGGAAAGTAATTTGCTCTAGGTTACATTGAGTGTAGCGAAAACTAAATTACATTGCAGATTTAGAGAACATACAGCAGGATACAGTAACAAACAGTGCAGGTGAAAGCTACATCCCTTTCATACAAACAGTAGGGTTTTAACAGCTTTGTGGAACGCTAGGTGTGACTCTATGCTTCTGATGTGGGGTGGTAGGGAGTTCCAGTCGGTCGCTGCCATAAAAGGGAAGCTGGAGCCTCATGTTCTTAACATGCATGTTCCTTGTTTGAAAAAGCCTACCAATGTAAAACAAAATCAAGAGGCAAGCCCATCCTGCCAGGAAAACTAGTTGCGATTTCCCGAAATACATGCTCAGAGTTTTATTTCAGGGTATCTTGTCCAAGCAGGGGGGGCTGAAGATGTGTAACAGATCGTGGGGGACCATTTCAACATGTTTGGGGGCTCCCTTGCCTTGAGCAGGAAAAGCCCGTTGGGTGCATACATTATAACGGAGATAAAGAAATACAGCCAGGGGTTAATAGATCACAGGGTGGGCAGCCAGTGGGGAGAGGAACTACTTAATGTCCACTGAAAAACTATTATTCAGTCTTAGTCAGGAAGAGGCTAATGTAGACGAAACCGGAGTAAAAAGGCAACGAGGTGAGCAGAGCGACTATCCAGAGACCAGCCGAGGAGAATAGGAGCCAAAAGGCACAGCAAGCCCAACGGGGCCAACACCCATAGGATTACTAAGCCACAAATACTTGAGACCAATGTTCAGTTACCCAACGGAACCAAGGAATCTGGCTCTGCCATTGCTAACGGGATTGTCCAATCGTCAAGCCATAAACTCATCAACCATGGGCAGTCAAGAATTAATTTAGCCTTGAGAAAGACCTTTAAGGTTCGAAACGCGTGTCGGCTGATGTCCCTAAATCAGTAATTGAAACCTTTACATGAAAACTTGAAACTCTTTGTGTACCTTATTATCAGCACACGAATTACGGGGTCCAACTCTTCCACTTAATTAGAGGCGCACAGGGCGCGGAAGGACGAGCTATGTATGGTCAATGGTCTTTCTAAATATGAGGGGTAGCGTCAATGGTGTCCCCTGTCTAATATTTTGTAAATGGGAGACATAACCCTAGGACAGCAGAGCATTTAAATAAAAGGGCTGCAGTGAAGCCGAGCCTCAGACACTGGGGCCTTCTAATCAACCGAACACATGTTGGGAGTGAGTTTACGTCTGGACTCCTCCTCTGTGCTGGGAGCTACTGGGCAGCCTCACTCAGTGGGCCTGTGGTCTGGATCTCCTTTCTCCTGAATCTGTGTGTAATCTCGCCTTCAAGCAAGAGTTGGGTATCACAGGTGCAGAGGTGTGTGGGGATGAGATTCTAGGGGCTATTGGTTTTGTGTGCACAGTTTATGCAGACAGCAAACATGATACTATTTATATATCGTACAGCGCACATACACCGAATTAAATACTGCCCCATTAGGAACATGAGCCTGGTGGAGGCAGGCAGACTGTAAACACTGCATTATCACATTATGTGCTTTGGGCAGGTCAACACAAGGGAATGCGGGAGTGCCCTTTAAGAGAGGCTTTGTATAAGGGGGACAAGGAGGAGCCTCAGGGAGGAAGGGCAGAGTTGGTAATAAAGTTAAAGTTGAAGCAGCACAATCCGCATAGTGAGTGTGTATCCTTCAGGTAACAACTGCCAACGAGGATAAAACAAACAATTAACAGTGAACCTCCAAGCCTCCAGCCGCCCTTTCCGCAGCGAGCAACGGCGCCCCATTGGAGGTGAAGCAGCATCCTTGTGTCGGGAGATGCAACCTTCTATCCATACCGCGTCTGTTACACCGCGTCCTGCTGACTGTCGGCCGTGCCCGCCTCCAGAGTGCAGTGAGCTGCTGCAACCATGACTATGCCTGGTGAGGCGGTCCAGGTACCTGCTGGTGGAGAATCGAAGGAGCGATTCAGAACGAGGCAGAGGGCCGACCTCGTAGAAAAAGAAAAAGAAACATTGTACATGCGCAAACGAATGAAGGGGTGAAGCAATCCTAGGAGCAACCCCAGAAGACACTATTTTAGGAAGACAGGCATCAGTAGGTCTCCTCCCGCGACACTCCAAAGGGCATAAACACCCACATCCTTGAGATCAACCCCCAACTGCACGCAGTGGGCCCTCGGTATAACAGGGAACTGAGTGGGTTGTGGACTTTGATGACTTCATCGAGGCTGCAGGGGAGGACAAACCACCCGTTTGAAAAGATATCTTCATGAACCTGGCTAGGAAGGAAATAAAGGGCATTATAAAGAAAATTTCACCAGAAGAAAGGACTACCCATGACAAACTGGTTGCTGCCTTGAGCAAGAAATTAGTGATACAACCAAATAGGGACTATGATTGGTACGTGTTCAATCAGTGGCACCAGTACCCCCACAAGACCGTAGAGGAATTCATCAAAATGAGTCCATTGTCAATTTCCAGCTTTTTCATACAATGAAGAGGTCCGGCTTCGGGTAATAGAGGGGTGTGTGTCTTCTGCACTGCAGAAACAACTCCTTAAAAAAAACCTCACAATGGAAAAAGTAATTGAGATGGCAAGAGTTCACAAGAGAGTAGAAGTCCAAGCCTCTGCCTGGAAACGCCTAAGAGGAGAAACGAGAAAGAAGACTCAGTGGCGCCATTCACGAACAGTACAGACAAAGGAAGCGACCCAGATGACAGCCCATCCCCACCCAGAGGGCCACTGAGGGAAGGACAGGCGCAGACACAGATGGGCCCCCGTCCACAGAGACGCTGCTACAGATGTGGTCAAGTCTGCCCACATTCAGGGTTATTCCCAGCTTTGAGCCAACGCTGTACAAGGTGTGGCAGAGAAGGACACGTGCAGACAGTTTGTCAGGAAGGTAGACCATTCCCACCAGGGCGACAACTGCAAATGACGTCCACAAGCTGGCGTCCGTGGCCCAGGCCAAACCCACAGTAACCGTAGTGGAGACAGCCTCTGTTCTACCCCCAACAGCCAAGAAGGATGGTCAGAGCCATGGACCAGGGGTTAGTCTACGGGGAGCCCCTGGGCGACGATCGACCACTGCATACAGAATACCGCCTAGACCAATATGAATACCCAGGTGATGCATACGCCAATTTTGAAGTCCTTGAATACGTGGATGAGTTAGTCGTTTAATGTACGGAAAACAAGACGGGAGCGAAGCCCCGAAAGTCATGGTTCGACTGGGTGAAGTGACTCACTGGCTTCTGAGAGACACAGGGGCCACCATTAACATCATGGGAAGCAGGAGTTTCTACAAACAGGGAACAAAGGTGACATAACACCATCCAAAGTGTGAATCTTCCAATGGGGAGCCAGCGCCCCGCTGCTGTCCCTGGGACAATTTCGTAGGACGCTGTTGTTAGGAAAGGTTTCCATTTATGGGTGATTTTCCCTCCAGTCGTGAACCCGCCAACTTTATGCTGTTGTCTGACCATCGTAGCCTGACTTTTGCCAGTGGAGCCCAGCCTTCTGCTGTACTCCGCTGGCCTTTTTCTCATTTTGGTATGGGGAAACTGACGTGCTCTTAGACTATCAGTACTGGGAGACTTTGTTTCCCTTAGTCTTTCACTTTGTTGCTATTTCTTAGTAATATTTTATCAGTGCAGAATGTACCTTACAGCTTTTTTAAGGCCCTAGACACCCTCGAAGGATTTTTGGTGAATGTACAAGTGTGCCTTGGACAGAGCTGGTGGCAGCTGTTACTTTTTATGTATTCTAAACTCTTTTCTATGGTCCATGTGTTTACCACATTTAGCCCAGGACAGTGGCCAGTGCCTAAAATGGCCACACCACAAGGTCCTTTGTTCTGTCCTTTGGCCATCTTGTCCCTTTGACTTCCAGAGGTTGAGCCGACCCGGGAAATTCCTTATTTGGTCATGCAGACCCCCGCGCAAACCGAAGCTTTTGCTGGCTTCTGCATGTCATGTGTGTGCGTGCCCAGGATGTGGGCTGGAGCTGTCCAGTTCCAATACACATCCTGGGTGCCAGGATTTCTGGTGTGCTGGGATGACTGGACAACCATGGTCCGTGATTGGTCCATGTTTGGGATGGTTGTATGTGAACAGATCTCCTATTGGTTTCTCTTCGTTTTGGCGCAAAAGAGATTTTGGATAAGAGAAGGCATCTTAACCCATTCCAGGTCGATCTTCTGAGTTCAGACCGAACTTAGTAAAGGAGCCAAGTATCCTGAACCGTAGAAGCAGATCCGCTGGTGACCCGCTGGAAGGTTTTTGATCGAACCTAGACGGCCTGCAAGGGTGCTTCGACCCCTTGGAATAGTGGGACCAACTACTCTCGGCACCTCCAGCTTAACCTGTAAGTGAGACTTGTCGGAAGTGTTCCTGGACCGCCCAGTGAACTGATGAGCTCGTACGGGACCTTTGCCCTGGAACCGCCGCCGTCTCGAGATTTGACTTGAGCCTATGAAACTGTAAGCTCTGGATATAAGGCACCCTCCTGCCGAGTTTCTTACATCTAGCATTCCTAGGTCTGGAATTAGGAGAGTACGCCTGAACCCGAGCACACGCGGTCACATTATTGCCCAGCTGTGGTGCCAAACTTTGTGGGTGCCTTGCTGCTGTGCCCCCCTGTGCCCTCAGACTCACTGCAGTGGAACTGGCCTGATTCCTTCACTAGGAGCAGAGAAATCGCCACTGTCCCGCCACAGAATAATTCCCAAAACGCAGCTCCTGAAAGACGCAGAGCTGCGCAACTGCAGGATGTGAACCTGCGACTGAAGTGGACTTGACTGCCGAAGTTTGGATCCTATTCTGCCCTCTTGGGGAGACTCTCCTCAAATAGTGGGAACTTATTCTGCACTGCCTCACCCACCTTACTGAGTCGCTACAGCCCATGACCCTGTTTTGAACTTAACTGCACAACCCCGTGCATCAGCACCAAATGTACTTTTGAGCTCAAGGCTCCACTCATCTTAGGGACTGGACAGCCTCTTAGCTAGGGTTTGAATTGTGAAGGACTGCCTATAAAATAATCGCACTGTGTGACCCCTCTCTTTGCAGGTTGTGGATCTGTACTCTGTAATATCCCATTAGGCCATTGGTAGCTGTATATATGTTTCATAGTTAGTGTTGTGTTGGTTTCGTTAATACTGCAGAGATTTGCTTTGTGTTTGATTTAAAAGTCCTTTAATAAATGTATATGTATTTTTTATATATACACCTGACTGAGAGTAATGTGTGGTGTTGTTTACGATGTGTGCTCATTGTGGGCTTTCGATCACCCTCGTCCCTCCTGAGACCTAGTCTTGACCGCCGCCAATGCTACCTTGATTGGTCTGGCTTGTCCAGAAGGTAACCCTGCTCCGAGAAACTAGGCTGGCCTTCTGAACCTCTGCCCACCACATCAGATTTCAGAAATCCATCTTAACAGGTGTCACACAAGGTTAAGATGACTGACACCATCATCCACGTCCTTAGGAGCCAGGTCAACAGGAAATGCTTACTCAGTTATCGTACAGCAAAAGAACTTGGCCTGATAGACATTCACTTATAAGACAACGATGTGGTCCGGTGCAGTGCGGAACAAGGGGGGAGGCGCCACAACATCTGCCATGTGCGTAGGGTGCCAGTAGAGAAGGAGATGGCCAGGAAAATGTTTCCAGAACTATTCCAAGGGCTGGGGAAACTGAAAGACAAGATAATCAGGCTACACATCAATGAGAACATTAAGCCGGTTCGACAGCACCCGAGAAGGGTAGGCTTCCACTTACAGAAAGCAGTAACCCGAGACCTACAACATCTCCTGTCAAACAACATCATTGAAAGAGCAACTAGGCCTATGCCATGGATTTCACCTTAAGTCATTGTACCGAACAAAGCCATAGAAAGGGAGAGGCACCCAGGTCCGAAGATAGAGGACATGATCGTTCAGCTAAACTATGCAACTAAATTTTCCAAATTAAACCTAAATCAGGGGTACCACCAGTTGGAATTACACCCGGAGTCCAGAGTGATCATGACGTTCGCCACCCACGATGGCCTATTTGTTATAAATGTTTGAATTTTGGAATTTCCTCTGCCGCAGAGATATTTCAGGAGACTATTAGACACCTGTTGATTCCTGTGAAATTGGTGTTTAATTACTCCGATGACATCCTGATATTTGGCACCTCTCAAGAAGAACACGATCGGGCCCTCATGGGCGTATGCAACATCCTGAGGGACACAGGACTCACATTGAACTATGAAAAATGCAAAATCAGTAAGGACAAGCAGCGTTTCTACAGACACATTCTCCAGCCAAGTAATGCAACCTAACCCGGGAGAAGGTGCGCACTATCAGGGAGCTGCCGAAGCCTAGCCAGGTGGCTGAGGTCATCGATTTTTGGTTTGACCATGTACTGCGCCTGATACCTCCCAAGATACACCACCACTATTGAAGCACTAAGGAAACTATTGCGGAAGGAGGAGCCATTTCACTGGTCACAAGACTGCCAAAGAGCGTTTAACAGCATAAAGGCGGAACTTGTGAGCGCTACACACCTTGCTCATTTCAATCTAGCATTGCACACAGAAATTGTGGTCGATGCCAGCCCGTTGGGACTAGGGGCCATCCTAGCACAACGTAAGTGACTAGAGGTGCCGGCAAGCTTTGTCATAGTTTATGCCAGCAAATCTCTCTCCCAGACAGAGAGAGCATACTCACAGACGAGAAGGAGAGTTTGGCCACAGTTTGGGCCTGTGAGTACTTTCATCACTTTGTCATAGGGAAATGGTTCACGCTCATGACTGACCACCAAGCCTCCTCTTGCTGTTCGGCAATCCAGAGACCAAGATTCCGCTGAGAATTGAGAGATGGGGCATTCCCTTACAGGTGTATGATTTTGTGATCGTTCACAGACCTAGTGGGGACAACAACCCGGCGGATAACATTTTGAGACACCCGATCATGAAGATGCAGCCACTGAGGGAGGGAGACGCAGAATACCTTTGCTATGTTACCGAACAAGCCATGTCGCCGGCTCTCACCTTGGAAGACCTGGCCCAGGCATCACACGCCGACCCATCCATAAGCTGGGCCAAAGAATTGACCCTCTCCATCAGGTGGAGGGATTGCAAGAGACAGTTTTGGCGACACAATGGTGCAAACAACCAAGAGATGGAGCGTCTGGCGAAATTATGTACAGAACTAGCAGTGTCAGAACAAGGGATACTGTAGAGAGGATGCTGCATTGTCATACTTTCGTCCCTGCGAAGGGGAATGGTGATGCTTGCACATGGAGGACACCGAGGGGTGGAGGCAACCAAGAAAATGCTCGGATAAACAGTGTGGTTCCCGCTCACAGACATCATGGTAGAGGAGGTGGTCAAGAGCTGTTTTCCATGTCAATGTGCGGCCAAGAGTGACCCACCCCTTCTGATACAGCCAACACAAATTCCCAAGGAAGTATGGCACAGCGTTGCAATGGATTTTTATGGGCCATTGGAGACTGGAGATCACCTACTAGTGATTGTCCACGAGTTCTCGAGATTCCCACTCATAAAGAAGACACCATCCACTGCATTCACCCAAGTAGTAGGGATAATTGATGAGGTTTTCAGTGAATGGGGGATCCCTACCACAGTGAAGTTGGGTCGCCATTCAATGGCCATGATTTTCACAGATTTGCGAAGCACCTCGGGTTCACACACCAGAAAACAACCCTTTTGTGGCCGCAGGCAAATGGCATGGTGGAACGGTTCATGTCGTCCATAAAAAGGACAATCCAGAAGGCTACAATCGAAGGAATGCCAATCCAGCATGACCTGCGCCAAATGCTACGGCATTATAGAAACACACCACACTCCGTGACCGGAGTACCACCAGGCAATCCGATGAGAGCGTACCACGCCAAGACACGGCTTGCCCGTGGAATAGAGATGCCCAGGGTTCAGTCAGAAGAGAGAGGCGCCCTAGAGGCGGATGTGAATCAGAGGGATGCCGGAGCAAAAGAAGCAACAAAGGGAAAGACCGACTGGGCCCGGAAGGCGAGACTTAAAGGATTTAAATAAGGAGATGAAGTGCTCGTGAAACAGCGAGTACAAGGAAAAATAGACATATGATATGAGAGTATGCCATCGAGAGGGACTGAAGCAAAAGGGACAATGGTCAACCTACAAAAGGAAATAACCAGAAACGCCTTCTATTTCAAGAGCCTTATACGTCGGGAGGACCCAGTTGTGGATGGCGCTCCAGCCAAGGAGCAGAGGATGCATGACCAGGAAGGGGGAGAAGGAGGAAAACATGTAGCGAGAACAAATGTAAACTGCACAAGACGCAGACCCAGATGACCGTCCTGGCGAACCATCAAAAGGCCAAGCCAGCTCATTGAAGAGATTTGACATGGACGTAAGGAGATATGTGAGAGGAGGTGTTGTGAGGGAATGCCTTTTAAGAGGGGCTTTGTGTAAGGAAGAAGAGGAGGAGCCTCAGGGAGGAAGGGCAGAGTTGGTAATAAAGTTAAAGTTGAAGCAGCACGATCCGGTGTGTCCTCCTTGCATAGTGAGTGCGTATCCGTCATGTAACAACACACAGGCTGGAAACTATTTTGATCATGTGCTTAGAGCAGAATAATAAGCAGACACACTAAATACTGCTCTGCTTGAATGTGCCCAATATAGGCAGGGACACCGACCAATGGATGGCAGTGCTGGTGATGAATCCAACATGCTTCTAGCATGTTTAGAAGAGTGCAAATAACTGAATTACTCCACTGGATAAAAGCTTAACTCGGGAGCAACAAAAAACACATGAAATGTAAACAGTGGCTCCCTCTTGGATGCATTCACTCGGATGATTGGAAAATTACAGATATGGGGCACGTCATAAGCAGGGGCGGGGGATGCACAAGATGAGGGGGATGGGGGTGCTAGGGTATGTACACTGGACTTGCATTGGTTTCCAGGGATTGGGGATGCACATGACGAGGGGCTGGGGGGTGCTAGGGTATGTACACTTGACTTGCATTGGTTTTATGGGATTGGGGAATGCACAAGATGAGGGGCAAGGGGGAGCTAGGGTATGTACACTGGAATTGCATTGGTTTCCAGGGATTGGGGAATGCACATGACGAGGGGCATGGGGGTGCTAGGGTATGTACACTGGACTTGCATTGGTTTCCAGGGATTGGGGAATGCACAAGATGAGGGGTATGGGGGGTGCTAGGGTGTGTACACTGGACTTGCATTGGTTTCCAGGGATTGGGGAATGCACAAGATGAGGGGCATGGGGGTGCTAGGGTATGTACACTGGACTTGCATTGGTTTCCAGGGATTGGGGAATGCACAAGATGAGGGGCATGGGGGTGCTAGGGTATGTACACTGGACTTGCATTGGTTTCCAGGGATTGGGGAATGCACAAGATGAGGGGCATGGGGGTGCTAGGGTATGTACACTGGACTTGCATTGGTTTCCAGGGATTGGGGAATGCACAAGATGAGGGGTATGGGGGTGCTAGGGTGTGTACACTGGACTTGCATTGGTTTCCAGGGATTGGGGAATGCACAAGATGAGGGGCATGGGGGTGCTAGGGTATGTACACTGGACTTGCATTGGTTTCCAGGGATTGGGTCCAGGTATTTGAATAGACTGTGGGTCTGATTTACAAATGCTGTTTTTCAATGGAAAAGTCCCATTGGAAAACGCTCTGTAAGTCAGGTCTCTACTAACTGGTGTCACTAGGCAGCGCTCCACGCTGCTTGTCACGCTGGGATAAAAGACGTGTCAATTGTTCGGGAGAATTTTTGCAGAATTTTCGCATTGTGCGAGTTTACATGCAAAGAGAAATATTTTGCATATCTGGAAATGTAAGGGTTGCCCGGTTGCAAGCGCTTACCAACGTAGGACCTGATTCATGGAAGTGTTTTATAATGGAGCAATCCCATAGGAGAACGTTCTGTGAATCAGGGTGTTAGACTCTGTGGAGAAAGCTTTATGTATCGGAAAAGGCTGTGCAATGCATAAATGACATAATACCTTAAAATGTTGTTTTTTTTCAATTTATATGACTAAAACTGGTTTGAGAAGTGTTACTTCTGAGGATTTTCATGTGTTCCTCTAACTTCCACTTTGTGTTACTTTTTCTTGCTTTTCTTTCGTTTCCCTATCTTTTGGCATTAATGCATATTTTGAGATATTTAAGTAGGTACTAGTGAGGGAATTTATTTTACAACATATTTTTTCTTTATTTGCAAAGAGAATTTGACTCCTTACTTTTAATTTACTCATTAGAAATTGCTATTTAAGACTGTACTAAAGTTATGAAAATATTTTATAAATAGACATTTTATTTTTTTTAAATGCTCATACAACTTTCGAGGGCAGGATGGGCGCACTGGAAAATAAATAATGTTCTGGATTGCCGCTCCTTGGTTATTTCGAAGTTGACTTTATAACTGTGGCCACTTTCTTTATCACCATGCCTGCAGTAAACCTTGATCAAAAAACACCTCTGGTACAAAATTGACGATAATGTGATGTTTCTTAAACCATAGGACGCCACATTATTTAAAGTAGGGTTGGTGCCCGTGGCTGCCTGTGCTGGGCACCATAATGGCACCATTGATGCCTCGATCTTCAAACAAGTGGAAGTATGAAAGCATGGTTCATTACGAATGTTCTCCCGTGACCTTTACAATCCATGACTTGCACGTCTACCGCGAGACCTTCTAGAGGGTGCTGGGGAAGGGCCTAGCTTGATGTCGAGAAGAATACCACTTTTTTTAACACTCCCATGAGTAGCCCGGGGGTTTGGGCCACATCTAATTGCATGTGCCCTTTGACCTTGTGCGAAATTTAAGGTTTCTTCGGAATGTCCCCTACACCAAACAAAGGAGCTTTTCTAAAACAGTGGAATTATTTAGAATGGATGGTGATAATTACTCACTTTAATGAGTCACTAGTCATGTGACGTTAGCGAGAAAACTCACTGTTGTTCTAGTGACGTCAATAGCACTAGCACAGGGAAACGAGTTACTATGGACCGTCATCACACCGAGTGCTTTAGGAAACACAGTGGGGCTCATTTTGCAAGCCCCCATATATTGCACGGCGTAGAACTGCTGCATTTGCAATTGCGTGCAAACAGGTCCCCTCTGTGCAATATTAGTAATTTGCAAAAACAAAGGTGCAAATGCAGAAATAATCGCACGTGTTCCTTGCACTCTGGGCCTCATTATGAGACCAGCGGTAGCTGCAGCCGGGATCATTTTTTTCCCGGCGCCCGGGAATGGGCAATTACTGGGTCATTACGGCCCGCCGGACCTGGTGAATGCCCATTCTGGGCGTTAGAAAAAAATGCTCCCCATTCCCATTCGAGCCCCATAGGGCTCAATGGGGAGGCCAGATGCACCGGCACCATTCCGACATGGTCTGCTCGTGGGGGCGGTCAGACCCGGCGGGCGAAAAGGCACCTGGGAGCAGACCTTGTAGTTTGCCGGTCCGCTAACAATAGTACCGGCAAGCTTACTGGTACCGTTGTTACTGGAACAGCAAACTTAAAATGAGGCCCTCTGTCTTGCAAATTGAGTAAAGCCTGCCTGTCTTTTACGTATGGCAGGCTGTGTTTACAATGTATTCCCGTGGACTCGGCCTACTTTTCGATGGTGTAAAAAGAGACGTATTGCATGGGAATCCAAAGAATTTGCACCTGTGTGACAATGGCATGCTGTCGTAAATGCGTGTGCCTAGGTATGGCGGGTGGATGGTGCTGGCCGAACCTCCAATTCCGCTCCGTTCCCCCGTTCTGCCATATTGAAAAAGTGGAGAGGAAAAACATGCCTACAATTTTTCTGCATGTGTGACTCTACAATGAACAGTGCATGTCTGTAAGTCACTTACTCACGTTGGTCCATGAAAGGCGCACGCCTCGGAGGAAATTCCAATTGACCTGTTACAAATGGAATCTACTGGAAGCAGGTGTGGCACACAGGATGTATTTTTCCAGTCGCCAATTGTAACTGGTTTACTCTTGTTGCTTTACTCTACTCTGGCTTGCTGTGCTCTGAGGCCTTCCGGCATGTAGCGGTCTAATCAAAAACTATAATAAATAAATAATGTCATATGATTCTAGTTGGTGTTAGTAGAATCTTTGTGCTATTGAATATAATGGAATTCCAAAATTTCCATTTGACATAACTGGAAGTATTACAAATTAGCAGTGTGTCCACGAGAGTGTAGCGCTGGGAGACCCATTAGTAAATATAGCGCTGCAGTCAGTCACCTCCGGATCAAGCTAGTCCCTTCCATAAATGCAACAGAAGTCTGATTGGATAAAGTACTAACATGATTGCACACCTCCTTTCCCTCAGTTGACTGAATTCACAAAGGTGTTCATCAGTCTTCTCATTATGGTGGCAAACATTTAATGCACTTTAGGGTTCGAAATTATGATTTAATGAGCAGGAGCTAAAACCAGCTCCTGGGTGTCGGGCATCACCCAGTAGGCAGGAGCTAATGCTGAGGAACCAAGACCAAGTACCCAGCGCACTGCAAATCCAACTTCCACATGAGGTGCACACTAACTTTTTGTCCATTATGTATGATTGGGCCTCATAACGAGGTTGGCGGTAACCCACTAGTGCGACTGGCGGGTTGCCGCCAACCTCCTAACACTATTTCTGCCACCTGATATCCCGGTGCCACAAGTAGTGGCGGCCCGCAGTGTCAGGCGGCGGAAGCTGTAACTCCCCATTCCCTTGGAGTCCAGTAGGAATCCATGGGTATGGGGACATGGAAGTCCCAACACTGTTGCTAACAGCGCCGGTGCTTCCGTGAAAACAATGCCTGCAGGAGCCGGTTCTCGCAGCAAGTCAGACCTGCCGGGTGCACCGGCCCCTGCAGGCATACTCGTAGTTTGGCGGTCCAGAAAGGGTGCAGGTATGTTGCTACCGCACCTTTATTTCTGGACTGCCGTACTTGTAATGAGGCCCATTATGTTTACATATGTACTAGATGTGTCCTAATTCTTCTTCATTAGCCTTCTCAAATACTCAAAGTTAAAGTCACAGATGTATGTTTCGAAGGCACCAATTGCCAGAGGAGCCAAAACTCCTGGTAGCTGTTGGTGTCGTGCTAACCAGGCTTGCCTGGGCTTCAAGCAGGAGATAAATAGCTTCCAGCTCCCCTCAATTTCGAACCCTGTATGGAAGATTTAGTACATGCCAAACACAGATGAACCACTTCCTAGCCCCACAAGTGTAGACGAGGAGAAAGAACTATGAAGCAAGGAGTGTAGTGGGAACGTAAAACCAATCTAAGGAACAAGCAACATTGCCGCCTACCTACAGGCTGATACAATGTTGCAGTCTATAGTATGTGCATGGGGGGGTTGGACATAGTCAGCAGTGGCGTGACACAAAATAAAGGGCCATCTGCAACCCGGAAGCATACGCAGGCCTGGGGGCCAGTTCCCTGAACAGTGTTGGCCCCCTGCTCCTCAGAGGCTGCGTGGGTGCCCTTTACACCGCAGTTTAGCATGTTGGTCTCCACTTGTGCCAGCAGTATGGTGTGGCTTAACCAGCCTGTCAGCTGTCCCCACTGTGCATTGCTACACCGTTGTGGGTTGTCAAGATCCCAGTCAGCCAATATGTGCTCTGCTGTGGTGGTTCTGTAGATACTCACCACTTTGGTCGAAAGTAAATTGGTCGGATTTTTTCACCACAAAAGGGTAGATGGTGGGTTGCAGTTAGGCATACAGAAGGAGGGTGGGATGGACTAGGTGAAGGAGGGTGCAGAGGGGTATCCTTCTACATTTTGTGATAAAAATATCGATAAAAAATAAAAATATGTGACCATTATAAATTCCACCCAAAAAATTGCGATTTCTAATATAGATCTGTTGCATTGACCGACGAGTCGGCTATTCTGGCCTGATGGGCGACCCAGTGTATTTGATGGGTGTGTAAGATGCTTACGATCTCTCCTGCGACCATTTCAAACTAGAAGATCACGTGCAAGCATAATGAAATTATTTGCAAATACTAGTGTTTTCAATTTTGAAAATGAGTACAGCTCCTGACGTCAACACCCTATCGTTTGATTTCCCCGAATGGCGGTCCTTTTTTGTATGCTCTTTCTTTTTGCAAAAGGCCCACGATTGAACGATTGCGCCAATGTTCAAATTGTCGGAGCCACAAGGTGCAATTTTTCAAATCGCCAGAGCGGTCACGTGGCCGCTCACGCCTGGGCGGCCATGCTTCCAAATCAGTGATGACTGACCCAGGAAGTTGGTAATGGCCACTGAAATGTGCCCTGAGGCGCGCATGACTAGACAATGCAGGCCTTCATTTCAACTTCTCACGTCACTGTGAGAGTGGAGCTTGTCCGAAAATAAATCGGGTTTGCTTGAGACTTTAACCATCTCGGGACCAGGAGAGACAACGTATGAGTTCTCCTGGGGTGGGGGAGCAGGGGGGCGGTGACCCTGCCCTGATTTGAGAGCAGTATCATTCAAAGCGTGTTAACGTTGTTAGAGATTGGCTTTCCAGGGGGTGCCCGGGACCTGCATCGCCAGCGTAACAGGCTCCCCTGCTCGGAACAGCGGGCACCTTAGTAACTTTTGTATAGTACTGGAACCACGCAAGAGGGTCCTCATCGGAATCCTGGCTTTGTACAAGCCCAGAGGCGGACCGGCCCCTGTAGGGGGCGCTAGAGGCACAGCCTACATAGCGGGCTGTCCCCTCAGGCCGCCAGCTTCCGGGGGGGTGGTCAGCCTCTACTCTTCCTCCATAGGTGAGGCGGAAGAGAGGTCCCCCAGGGCCTGACTTCTGGAGGCAGGTGCCTGGGGGACGCATATAAGGCGGGGGCTGCTGTGAGTCAATCTCTGGTCCAGCAGCCCACACCGCCTTTTGATCCCCACCCACCCGCTCCCTGGGTTTCAACTAAAGTGTCAATTTTGCTAGTAGAAGGAGTAAGTAATAAAATAGATCTAATGCATTTAGAGTAGGAGGTAGTAAAAATGGGGCTGAGAGACGGCAGTCAAGCATTGTGAGGTTTACCCCACCTACCGAAGGTTACTCTGACGGCCAGAGATTCGTGTACGTTTCATAGGAACCGTATCAGAGCCTTACAACACTTTCCGTTGAAATGTTATGTTATGAAATGAGCCCTGAGCCTCAGGAGGGCACCACCTTGGCAGTCTTACGGCACAGCAACATGCTTCTTTCATTCAGGAAATGAAATTAAATGTGGGCTTCTGTTACAGGTTGCTTTTGCTGGTGCCTTTAGTTTAGGCCATCATAGTATCCAGAAACCTTATAACCTTATTGCATTTTTACTCCAGTTTCCTCTACATTAGCACCCTGCTGTCAAAGAGCGATCAATAGGCTTTTCAGTGGTCATTTAGTGTTTCAGCTCCCCGCTGGCTACCTGTCCATGATAATCTGCAGCTACTAACCCCATTGCTGCATCCATTTGAGTTCATTCTAGTTTAAGCACCTATTTTTGAAATGGGCCCCCACCAGACCCCACACATTTTCAGACGGCCCTGCAGTTTTATATTTCTTGTCGTTCACTTCTCCTCCGGCCCTTACAATTTATGCTGGCTGGTTAGAGTATTATTTGTGCAGGTATCAATCAAAACTCTGGAACAAGTGTAAGCCAGGGGAGTTGCTAGGTCTGGAAAAGACCCGGGGCTACGCTGATGTCGGAACTGTCGGGACTGGGGGCTAGCTAGTCTCTTGGCTGTAGCTCCTGAGATTCTATCCGGGGCTACAACCAAAAGATCAGGGGCTATATCCCCCTTAGCCCCCCCCTATCAACACCCCTGAGAGTAACACAGGTTTCTAATTCTCATTCGCTGGCCTGTGCTTTATATCTAATCACAGCACATTGGTGCGACCGGAACCTCATAGTTTGCTGTCTCGGCTGCCAGGACATGGCTTCAATGGGCCTGTATGGTGTTCAACCTCACTCCTTCCTTTTGGGCAGATTTTGGTTCCTCAGCATTTCTTGATTAAAAATGGTCATTCTGATACACTGCACATTTTTGGGCGTGGACAGGATTAGGGAAGAAGTTCTCAGATTGCCCCTGTGCGTGAGAACACAATGGCATGGGAAGATTGCCTGTAATGGTGGTCATTTCAATAAACTGTGGTTTACATTCAGAATGCGGTTTCCCCTGCATGAAACGCAAAGCACTATGCTGTGCTCCGCTTGACACCTTGCAACAGAATATCATGTTAAACAAAAGATTCTAAGGTGTGTACAACTTGTTGGTGCACATCGGGCTAACTTTGGAAGCATTAGGGTTCACAATAAAAAGGAATCCGGCCCCCGTACTGAAAACCAAAGTCGCAGCACCCATGCGTGGTATCTTATTTTCAGTTAGTCTGATAAACTATGTCAAAACCTGGACTTTTAAAATTTGACTACTAGTGCGTGAAACGCGTTTTGTACTCAACACACTACTGTCATCAAATCATGGCCATGCACCATTTTCTTTCTCAGTGGTTGTTTCATTTTTTCTGTTACTCCATTTGTTCCTGTCCAGCAAGCAACAGTTCTGGGTTTTAGCATTGGATCTGGCTACCAGACAGGTTCTTTGGCAGGAGAATAGTTTGGCTCGACTTCAAACACCCCTCGATTGTTTTCGGACTACTGGAAAATAACTTTTACCATATAGAACATTGCAACACTTTAAACTCCCCCCCCCCTGTGACTGCTATGCCAGGTCAAGTGCTCCTGCCCCTGTGTTTCTTAGAACGCACGTGCGAGAGCCGCCGTGGCCACGCCCACCCGCTGCATTCTGATTGGCTGTTCAGCAGGGGTAGCAGCACGAGCGACAGGGATGGCGATGAGCAGCGCTGCGATCCCTGCTTGCCCCAAAAGATCCTCTTGCTTAAGGCTACCAGCTGTGAACGTGTAACTCATGGCACTTTCTACAGTAATTCCACCATAAATGACGTGACAAATTGACTACTTCTAAATTGTTGTAACTAATTTAACTTGTTCTAATCAAGTCACAAAGAAGGCTTTCAGTGAAGCCAGTGTTTGCTTACATGGGGGTAACAGATCTACTTAACATTGGTTTTGGAATAAGAGGAATGTTAACAGATAAGATTAAATGTGGATTTTTGCATTGCCAGTTATGCCATATTATTATTATTATTAACATCGTTTTTTTTTTATATTGCTCCAGCTCACCACCGTAGTGTTCTCAAAACGCTTAAACCCTGTTGGGGTCAAGGTGTATTAAAGTCCCACCCAGGGACAGCAGGACCTTAGTCTGCTTAGGTTGAAATTGACCAGGAGAAGGTGTGATGTAAGAAGTGGGGAAAAGGGTGCTTGAACGTCTGGTGTGGAGCACGCATGACCATTATTTTACTTATCTTTAACCCGGTGGTGAAAATCTGAAATGTGCAATTGTGCCATCTAAAGTGACCAGGTCAGCCATACTGTTCTAAGCACTGAACATGCTTTCCAGTACTCACATTGGTAAAGGGCTGGACAGCTGTCCAGCCGGAACCATCTCAAACACTAGAAAAATGACAGGTCCCTCAAAATAAAAAGTGGACGAGAGACTGTCAGCAAACTGTCAGGTTTAGGAAACGGCCGCCTACTAACGAAAGCACATAATTGAAATACTTTGCACCCCCTTTGCATCAAACACTGCAACCCTCAACTGCACTACAGAATATAGAATTTGTGAATAGATGAAATGTGCATGCTGTTGTAAACCGTGTTTGGTGTGCTATGAAACAGCATTTCTAAAACACAAGCTAGGGCCTGAAGGCATATAGGCACTAAGGAGAGATTAAACAGTAGCAAGTGAGACCGAAACTAAAATAAATATGTTTTCAGCACTTTGCGAACCTGAAGATGATTCTCCATCTTGCGCAGGAGAGGGGAAGAGCTCTCCACAGAGGGGGACGAGAACAGAGAAAGAGCCTCCACCTGTCCGTGCTCTGTGATAGAGCAGGACCTTGAGTGCGTTTTGTGAAGCTGACCGTGGGCACCCGGTGGGACAGTAATCTCCAATTTAGCTTGCAGGTATTCTGCACCTGTATTTTGGATTGCTCAATGAGCAATACGCAGGCCCTTAAATTCAATTCGAGATTTCATAGACAGCGAGTGGAGCAGCCGCAACATAGACGAGGAAGGGGGTATCAGTACGTCTAAAGCCAAACGAGCTGCAGAGCTTGGGGGAATTTGTAGACGCTGGATCTGTTAAACCAATTGACCACGGTATGTATTGTTACAATAATCTAACAATCTCATAATGGACGATGTAACTACCTTTGCCCGGCATTGCACGGGAAGAAAAAAGATCATTTTTCAGAGAAATTTTAGTTTTATGAAACCAGTGTTACACACTGAAGTGATCTGAGCTTCACTTGAGCCAGACGACAAATGTTTAATTCCCAGGCTTTTTACTGAGCTGCTGGGGACAGGACAGGGCCCCGGAGAGTCTGGACAATATTATGTATTCCAAAAGGAATTAGCATTGGGAGGGCCAATCTCCAAGATCTCTGTTTTTTCATTGTTCAGCTTTAGCCAATTGTTTTCCATCCAGTGCCCAATTGCATGTTAAACAATTTCTTAACGTGTGTGGTGGCTCCACTTCAAATGAGTCAAGATGAAAAACTAACTACATATTGTCAGGTTAGGTGTAGACCCCATGTTCAGAAATGAGGTCAGGCAAAGAATGCAGATATAGATTAAAAAGAAGAGGAGACAGGGAAGATCCCTGAGGAACACCACATGAGAGTGTAGTGGGGGCAGAGAGACAGGAATGGAGAGAAACAGTTTGCATACAATCAGTGAGAAATGATGAAAACCAAGCCAACGGAATACCAGAAATACCAGCTTTTTCCAGTCGGCATAAGAGAATGCCATGATCAACTGTATTGAAGGAGGAGAGGTCAAGAAGGATCAACACCCGACGTTGCCTCGGTCCTGAAGCATCGCAAGATCGTCCAAAAGCGAGATCATCACAGACTCAGTACACATAAGAAGTCTAAAACCAGACTGGACAGAGTGCAAGCAATCATTGGTTTCCAGAAAGCAGGAGACATATAGGGTTATACTTACTTCCATAACTTTAATAAGAACAGGCAGTAGTGATATGGGACAGCAATTACCCACTAAAGATGCATGCAGTTGGGGCTTCTTCAGAAGTAGGCTAAGAGCGTGCTTCAGAGGAACCGTAATCACCCCAGAGGAAAGAGAATTGTGAAGGGCTTGAATGGTTTGAAGGAGAACTGCACTTGCACAGTGCAACTTAAGAGGCACTCTGCTGGAAATACACACAGTGCACATTTGAAAGCAGATGCAGGTTGGCAGAAGTGGTAATCCCGGTGTTGGAAGAAATATTTTCTATGCTTAGTCTGCCACAGTGAATCCGTTTAGACAATGGTCTGCCATTCCAAAATGCGAGTTTTAAGGAATTCCTAGAATTCTGTGAAATTGAAAATAGAAGGATTGCCCTATGTTGGGCAAGAGCAAATGGGGATGTGGGGACCCCCGCTACCTGTGGTGGGCGTGCCTGGATTCTGGACCCTCTCATTCGCCTGCTTGTCATCTGATGTGCATGGTGTGCTGGAAGTGCCGTTCGGACTGCGTCCGCGCCACCAGGTTGGTTGGGCTCTTCCCAACTGCTGCCTCCCATGCCTCCCATTTAGCCACGCCCCCAGCCCCTGCACCATCCCCCGGGAGTGTATTTACACCACCTTCTGAGGCCAAGTCCCGGCAAAGTCTGGTCAAAGTCCCACTGTCAGCTGCTGAGTTACTTGTCTGGGGGGGTGTTAGGGAGAATTCTCTGTTTAGGCTGAATTTCCCTACCTAGTGAGTCCCCCAGCAGCTTTGCTGGATTTCTGGGGTTTAATTTTTTTCTCCTGCCAAGAGTGAGACTCTTTTACCCTCACTCTTGGACATGTTGAAGTGTGTTTTCTTGGTTAAACCTTGTGTTGAATGGGCTATGGGGTCTTTTACTCCATAGGGCCTCATGTATTTTTGTGATGTGGGTCACACAGCACCCTCTGTGCCGTGACCCAGGGGTGTCCTAGGGACTCCCCAACATAGACTCCATACCCTGGGACTGACTACTGTCTCCCAGGGCATGTAAAGTCACCAAAGACTTTGCTAGTCTTGAATCCTGAACAGAACCAGTACAAACCATCATATTGTGGACGTACTGGCTGGGGCAATTCGATTGCCCCAGGGTCTGTTAGTCGAGGGGGCACGTCTCCGTCCCCCCTGATCGAGTTTTGGCTGGTGGCAGTGGAAACTACTTTTTATATTCGACCGCGAATATTTCCCTATGGGATTTCCCATTGTTTTAGGCTAACACATTTAATTATTTATTTACGGTAGCCTTAAACATACCGCCGGTTTATATATTTATTTTTATAACTCCGGTTGGGATTTTTTGCCAAAACTTGATTCTAAAATGGCGTTGGTGTTCGCCTCTGTAACTCTGACCCAAAGTGGAGCCCTTTGTTCCACTTTTGGCGGGCTTCTCCACAGAAGCCCTCCAAAGTGGTGCCACTCTGTCTGGGGTACTTAGGAGGGGTGGAGGGGGATTTAGGCACCCTGGACTGAGTTACCTTGGTAACTCAAGTCGCACTCCGTCCTGATTGGCCCAAGTGGTGAGCCGCCCGGCTCACCACTTAGCATGTTTGAGTGACAGCTAGGCTGGGTGAATGGGGGTTTGCTGCATAAAAGCAGGGCTTTGGGGACTGGGACTTCAGAAGTCGCCACAGGACCAAGAATCCGACGAGGGAAGAGCTGAGCCGACCTGCTTCGACGACACCACCCGGTGGAGCCCTGCTGAACCGTCTCACCACTTTTTCCCGACGACCGAGGAGAACTCTTAACGGAGTGGCTCCTTCCCTTGACTGGTGGGGACAACCAGTTTTCGCCTTCTTTCCGTTCTTTTGAGGTATCTCGTGGCCGCCTTGCCTGTGCCAAGCACCCCGGCATCCGGAATACCACACTTTACCCCCATACCGCGAAAGTCGGTACCAACCCTTTAACCGGAGGACTCCGCGGCTGGTTTCTTCCCGGGCAGTGCTACGACCTTTCTCTTCTGCTCTTCAGCGAGATATTCTTCTCCCCTGACCGACGTCGAGCCTTGCTGTCACTGCCTGGAACAACTGCCCCCGCTGGAGGATCCTTTCCGCTTAAGGTACTGTGTTCCGCCTGGCTTCCCTTGCCACCGACTGTACGGGGTAGATTTAGTCCCCGGCTTTCGAACCTGGGAGTGCCTGGGACACTTTGGCTAAACTTTCTGAGCCACTCTAAACTCTTTTTGACTCTTTGCAAGACTTTGAATCTCTAACTAACAGTGTGATCTTGGGCACATTTTCGCTCCGGCTACTCTAAGAGTGGGCCCTGCCTAGTGACTTTTGCTCACCTGTGACTTTAGTCTTCTTTAAGCCTATTGCAAGTGTTCTGGACCTTAGAGTGGTGTGTCTAACCTATTTCTGCTTTTTCTCTCCCTTTCTTGGAAACTACTAGAGTGTCATCTAACGTTAAGCACTCACCTCTGTTTTAATTAAGTGGTGTTAACCTAGAGTTGTCTAGATAGGAGAAAGGATTGAATCTAATTTCATTATAACTGTGTTGGAGTGTTTTTACCATATTCGTTGCTAGAGTGTTTTTACTTATGTGTGTTTTTAAATAAATAACTATATTCTTTTGAAACCAAGCTCTGGTCAGTGTTTGCTTGTGCTATTGTGTTTTGGTACATATTGTGTATACTTTGCATACTGCCTAACTCTTCTTGAGAGAAGTCTGACTGCTCAGCCACAGCTACCAGGTAAATCTGGGTGGTACAGACTGCTACCAAAGGGGTTTACTGCTCTACCTGTAGTCTTAAATCTTTTGCAGTGTTCCCCAAGGGAACTGCACAGGTTTCTGCCTAACACTGGTGTACAGCGGTGGGATTTGTATTGAGTATACATTTTATTGTGCTTTAGATACCTTAGTGCAACTAACCACAAAGCTTAGCACTGAAAAAGTAAAACCTCTAACATGTCAGTTACAGAAAGCTATAGTCAAGAGTCCCTTGCAGCCAAAACTGCTGATTGTTTAAGAGTGCTCTGTAAACATAAGGATCTCCTGACTAAGGGCAAGAAAATGGAGCTGATTGAAAGATTGTTAGCTAACCAAAGTCTGGGTGATGGTTCAGAGGAGCCTACCACTCCAGCAACTGTAGATGACAGTATTGAAGTTAACATGGAGCAAAATGTTGATGATTCTGAGGAAGAGTCAGGAGAGGAGGGTGAGGCTGTTGTAACTGTCCCCCCTAGGCCTCTGCCTGCTCTACCTGCTGTGCCTACTGGACCTTTACCAGGTCCCACATTTAGTCCTCAGTACTTTGAACTGGAGAAAATGAAGCTAGAATTGGAGTATAAGAAACTTAATGCTCAAACTGACAAAGAACTAAGGCTAAGGGAAATGGAGCTCAAGTATGACTTAGAAATGAAGAAATTATCTGTTGAGAATGTTTCTCTCTCTGGCTCCTCTAGAAGTTCCAGTCCTAAAAGACCCCGGATGCCTAAAGAATTGGTTGGTATGTATGAGCCTAAGTTGGATGTGTTGGATTGGTTGTCTCTGTTTGAATATAATCATGGGCTCCAGAACATCACAGGAAATGACTTACTCACCTGGTTGTTCTCTAGGCTTCCCCCTGTTGCAACTGATGTGGTAATGGAGATGGGGGAGGAGGATAGGAAGGACTATGAATGTGTGAAACTAGCTTTAATAGCTAGGTTTGGGAAGACCCCTTCCCAGTATCTTAAGAGGTTTAGGAACCTCAAAAAGCATGATGGTACCCCTTGGGCTACCTGGGTGAGTGAATGTTTGAAAAACTTAGAGGGATGGATTAAGGGTTACAAGGTGAACACTTATGAGGGGATGAGAAATCTCTTTATGTTGGAGTCAATTTATGATGCCTGCTCTCCTGAGCTCAGACAGCACTTGGCTGATTCACAGGAATTGGATCCTAGGAAACTAGCTAAGGCTGCTGACTTGTGGGTTGCCAACAGGGCCACTCCCAAGGATTCTGGGGTAACTCAGAGGAAGGATGGGGAGAAACAGCCTAAAAAGGACTCCAAAGAGAATTCTAATACCTCCCATACCCAAGAGGGCCACAAACAACCAAATAACCAGGGTAAGCCCCAGGGTAAACCGAATCAGGCTAGTGTACCTTCTGGCCACAAGCCAGAAGGAGGTCAGAACAAGCCACCCTTCCAGAGAGCATTTGGACAATGCTATGTCTGTCAGGGTACTGACCATATCAAAGGAGATCCCAAGTGCAAGGGTAAACCTGCAGGGATCAGCACAGTCTCCTTAGCCTTCACTCCTGAGGATGAAGTACAGATGGCTAGTGCCCACTTTGAACTCTTTGCTGAAGAACCCTTGGGTCTTCAAGCAACTGTAAACTTAGAGCCTATGGGTCTGGTTAGTCCCCAGAATAGGGTTGTGTATAACTCCCTACCTGTTAACTCTAAGGTGTATTATGTGGACAGTGTTCTTGTCAATGGCCAGGATACTCCTGCCAGGAGAGACACTGGGGCCAGCAGAACAGTAGTGGATGAAAGCTTCTTTCAACCTGAGGATGTGGCCAAAGCACCCAAAGGTCCCACTAAGATGTCTGGAGGCCCTGTCCAAATGGTTCCTATTCTACCAGCCCTCATTCAATGTAACAACATGACAGTAAGGATCCCTGTCAGTGTTCAGACTGAGGTACCTGGGAAGGTCCTGTTGGGGAATGACCTAAGAACTCTAGGAGTAGTGTCACATACCCCCAGGCCTCCCAGTATGGAGAAGCAGAACTTAACCAAATTGGCTAGACAGGCTACCTTGAAGGACCCTTCTAAGCCTGTGGGACCCTCTACTGAGAACCCCACTACAAGCCCTGGTGTTAGTAAGTTGACCTCTAACCCAGGCACATTTCAGGATAGTATGCCAGGAACATGGGCGCCCCAACCAAGCTCCATCATTGTTCCCCTAGTTTCAGAGTCTCTGACTCCCCCTGCTTCTGAGGAAGAGGTGGATAGACCAACTAGGCCCCTATCTGGACCTGGGAGAACTGGTAATTCTCAGTGCTGGTGGAAAACCAGAAAAGAAAAGTCTAAGGCCAAAAACCTTCAGACTGTTGGACCTTCTACTGAAGACCCCAACTCAAATCCTAATATTAGGGGGGAAACTCCTAAAATAGGTAAGGGTAGATCTAAGAGGAAGGGGAAGCAGGTACATTGCCTAACCCCAACCCCTCCAACCAAGAGGCCTAAGACCCAACCTGCTCCCACAAGAGAGGTGGTGAGGAACCTTGGAGGCCCCTCTAGATCTAAGGGAATCCTTTATAAGGACCCCTTCAAAAAGCCTAACATAGGTTCAGGAGTTGTACCAACTTCTGAGGGACTGGTCAACCAGGTCCCCTATAACAAAAAGACTGATGTTCCTCAAAGGGTTTGTAGGTCCGTTAGCTTGCAAAAGAAAACCTTTGAGTTCTCCATTGAACATAGGTCAAGGTGTCACCATCAAAATGCTGATGGACTCTCTAGGATGTATATCATCGACTAGAGGTATGAGGTTCATCCAGGAGTGGATTAAATCCTCCTGTCCCTTAGTCTGGGGGGGGCGAGTGTTAGGGAGAATTCTCTGTTTAGGCTGAATTTCCCTACCTAGTGAGTCCCCCAGCAGCTTTGCTGGATTTCTGGGGTTTAATTTTTTTCTCCTGCCAAGAGTGAGACTCTTTTACCCTCACTCTTGGACATGTTGAAGTGTGTTTTCTTGGTTAAACCTTGTGTTGAATGGGCTATGGGGTCTTTTACTCCATAGGGCCTCATGTATTTTTGTGATGTGGGTCACACAGCACCCTCTGTGCCGTGACCCAGGGGTGTCCTAGGGACTCCCCAACATAGACTCCATACCCTGGGACTGACTACTGTCTCCCAGGGCATGTAAAGTCACCAAAGACTTTGCTAGTCTTGAATCCTGAACAGAACCAGTACAAACCATCATATTGTGGACGTACTGGCTGGGGCAATTCGATTGCCCCAGGGTCTGTTAGTCGAGGGGGCACGTCTCCGTCCCCCCTGATCGAGTTTTGGCTGGTGGCAGTGGAAACTACTTTTTATATTCGACCGCGAATATTTCCCTATGGGATTTCCCATTGTTTTAGGCTAACACATTTAATTATTTATTTACGGTAGCCTTAAACATACCGCCGGTTTATATATTTATTTTTATAACTCCGGTTGGGATTTTTTGCCAAAACTTGATTCTAAAATGGCGTTGGTGTTCGCCTCTGTAACTCTGACCCAAAGTGGAGCCCTTTGTTCCACTTTTGGCGGGCTTCTCCACAGAAGCCCTCCAAAGTGGTGCCACTCTGTCTGGGGTACTTAGGAGGGGTGGAGGGGGATTTAGGCACCCTGGACTGAGTTACCTTGGTAACTCAAGTCGCACTCCGTCCTGATTGGCCCAAGTGGTGAGCCGCCCGGCTCACCACTTAGCATGTTTGAGTGACAGCTAGGCTGGGTGAATGGGGGTTTGCTGCATAAAAGCAGGGCTTTGGGGACTGGGACTTCAGAAGTCGCCACAGGACCAAGAATCCGACGAGGGAAGAGCTGAGCCGACCTGCTTCGACGACACCACCCGGTGGAGCCCTGCTGAACCGTCTCACCACTTTTTCCCGACGACCGAGGAGAACTCTTAACGGAGTGGCTCCTTCCCTTGACTGGTGGGGACAACCAGTTTTCGCCTTCTTTCCGTTCTTTTGAGGTATCTCGTGGCCGCCTTGCCTGTGCCAAGCACCCCGGCATCCGGAATACCACACTTTACCCCCATACCGCGAAAGTCGGTACCAACCCTTTAACCGGAGGACTCCGCGGCTGGTTTCTTCCCGGGCAGTGCTACGACCTTTCTCTTCTGCTCTTCAGCGAGATATTCTTCTCCCCTGACCGACGTCGAGCCTTGCTGTCACTGCCTGGAACAACTGCCCCCGCTGGAGGATCCTTTCCGCTTAAGGTACTGTGTTCCGCCTGGCTTCCCTTGCCACCGACTGTACGGGGTAGATTTAGTCCCCGGCTTTCGAACCTGGGAGTGCCTGGGACACTTTGGCTAAACTTTCTGAGCCACTCTAAACTCTTTTTGACTCTTTGCAAGACTTTGAATCTCTAACTAACAGTGTGATCTTGGGCACATTTTCGCTCCGGCTACTCTAAGAGTGGGCCCTGCCTAGTGACTTTTGCTCACCTGTGACTTTAGTCTTCTTTAAGCCTATTGCAAGTGTTCTGGACCTTAGAGTGGTGTGTCTAACCTATTTCTGCTTTTTCTCTCCCTTTCTTGGAAACTACTAGAGTGTCATCTAACGTTAAGCACTCACCTCTGTTTTAATTAAGTGGTGTTAACCTAGAGTTGTCTAGATAGGAGAAAGGATTGAATCTAATTTCATTATAACTGTGTTGGAGTGTTTTTACCATATTCGTTGCTAGAGTGTTTTTACTTATGTGTGTTTTTAAATAAATAACTATATTCTTTTGAAACCAAGCTCTGGTCAGTGTTTGCTTGTGCTATTGTGTTTTGGTACATATTGTGTATACTTTGCATACTGCCTAACTCTTCTTGAGAGAAGTCTGACTGCTCAGCCACAGCTACCAGGTAAATCTGGGTGGTACAGACTGCTACCAAAGGGGTTTACTGCTCTACCTGTAGTCTTAAATCTTTTGCAGTGTTCCCCAAGGGAACTGCACAGGTTTCTGCCTAACAGGGGGCTCCCGGTTACCTGTGGTGTGCGTGCCTGGATTCTGGACCCTCTCATCTGCTGTGTGCGGTATGCTTGAAGCGCCGTCTGGTGCCATGGACTGCATCCACAGTATCAGCTTGGTTGGGCTATTCCCGGCTGCCGCCTCTCATCGAACCACAACACCTTCCCTCAGAAGTGTATTTACACTGCCTTCTGGGCCGAAGCCCTGACGAAGTCCGAGCAAAGTTCTGCTGTCAGTTGCTATCCACTGGTGGGAGCTCTGTTCTCTCTATGATCTTCGATATGTTGCTCTTCTGTCTATACCTATTTTCGCTCCCAATTGGCCTCTCTCGTACCATCCTGCCAGCTTTCTTTCACTGTCCTGACTTCTGTCCTTCTATGCCGATCAGTCCCACTTCAGGGGAAGACTTCAGTAATTTGTATCCATCATGGCATGCTAATGGTTCTTCATGCAATATATCTGATGTTTTTTTCTGATATTTTGCCCATCCTTTTGTCTATCATGTCAGCCTACGCTTGTTCCAGTTGCTCTTGGTCTCTTTTCCTCTCTTCTTCACGTAATCCTGATAATCCTATTTACCCTCCATTTTCTGACCTGTCTATGTCTCTCCATGTGGCTCTAAGGAACTCCTGTTCCAATAACAACGTAGCATATTCTGTTTTTGCTCTTTTTTCCCGCTCCATCTCCATTTTCTGTGTCCCACTGAAACAATGTTATTCCGGCTTTTCCCTCATCTTCTTCTTCCTTTTTCTTCCATACACCTTGCGACTGTGCTCGTGGTGGTGGAGTGGGAATTCTTTCTTCTGTGCCATCTGTTCCTCTCCCAGTCTCCTTAGATCAACCTTTTTTTTTCAACCTTTGAATTCCAGTATTTCCTTTTCTCATCCCCTTAGTCTCTGGCTATTCTCTTACCATCGCCCTCCACGTCATGTTACTAGTTTCTGTGAGGATCTTGACTTGCTTCTCTCTCTTTTGCTCCCTCTAAATGTTCCTCTTCTTGTAGGTAATTTTAATCTTCACCTTTCCTCTAATTATGCACCCGTTCATCTTCCTTCAATTCTTTATTCTTATCTTACACAAATCTCTACCCATCCTTCTCATATCTCCAGTTCCTCACTAGATCTTATTTTCTCCACAATTCCTTTCACGTTCTCTGTGACAGCACTTTCGCTTCAGTCCTCTGATCATCATCTGCTCTCTTTTGCTTTTTCTCTCTCCCCTCCTCCACCACCTTTTCCTACCCCTTCTTCTACTTTTTTGTATCATCGTGTTTTCCTTCATTTAATAGTACTTCCTTTTTGTCTGCCCTCACTTCTTTTTGCCTTCCTTGGACCTCTTTTCATCTCTCTCTGTTGATTCTACTTAGTTCTGACAGCTTGACTAACACTCTTGACCTTCGATATCCCCCCATTCCTTTATTTCTGTCACTTAAACCATCTCTTCCTTGGATGACCCCTTCCATTCAGTCTGCTTGGCGGGCTTTTCCGCTGCACCTTGCGACGTTGTTATTAGACCCGGGCTGCCCCATATCTAGCCCATATGTCCTCTCTTCACACATCCTATGATGCTTCTCTCCTGTATGCTAAGCAACTTATTTCAATTCTCATTTTGACACTCTTCCTGCTCACCCTCGCCCTCTTTTTCTAAATTTAAAATGTATCCTCTCACCTTCACCCTCTGACCCTGCCTCTTCTTCATCTCTGTTTGCTGGTGATTTTGGTAACTATTTTTCTTCTACGATCTCCCTCATTCGGTCTTTTATTTCCTCTTCCTTATCATCCACACCAACATCTTACCCAGCTGCCTCTATATCTGGTCCAACTATGTCTTCTTTTCACACACTATCTAACTCTAACACTGTCTCTTACAATGCCCCTGCCCATCCTACTGCGGCCCCACGCTACCCGCTCCCTTCATCCTTGATCCGATTGTGTACCCTTCCCATGTGGGCTATCTCACTTCTCTCATCAATTTCTCACTTTTTTCGTCCATTTTCCCTTCCTCTTTCAAATAAGCATCTATTCTCCTGATTCTTAAGAAACCCTCACTTTACTCCTCTCTCTGTTTCAATTTCCGACCTATCTCTCTCCTATCTTTCCTTTCTAAACTCCTACAGCATATTCTTTATACTCAAGTTTCTTCTTTTGTTATTTTGTATTCACGTCTTCCTTCCTTCCAATCTGGATTCCAGCCCTACCACTCCACCGAGACCGCACTGCTGGCCGTAGCTGAATCTCTTCTTTCTGCATTCTATCAGAAGTTGTCTTCTCATCTCGTTCTTCTTGACTTGTGAGCTGCCTTTGATACTGTCAACCACTCTATTCTTCTTTTCGCTCTTTAACTTCTTGGTTTTCGTGATTCCGTTCTCGATTGGTTTCAGTCTTATGTTGCTGACCTCACCTTTTCTTTTTATTGGTTTGGTCAGTCTTCTATTTTTCCTCTCTCTCCCAGTGTTCCCCAAGGATCGGTGCTGGGCCCACTTCTTTTTTCTTTATGCACCTCTACTATAGGGACTGTCATCTCAGCACATGGTTTTTCTTACCATCTGTTTGTTGATGTTTCTCAAATATTTCTTTTTCTTCTTGCTCATGGCCTGATTCACAGAGTTTTTCCCAACGGGATTGTGCCATTATAAAAGGCTTCTGTGAATCAGGCGCTGACACTCAATTCGCTCATCTCTTTCGGCCTGTCTTCTTCCTATCCAATCGTGGATATCTTCACATTTTTTAACACCTCAACCAGTCTAAGACTAAGGTTCTTTTCTTTCCTTCCTCTTCTTTTCCTCCCCCTTTCGCCCCTCCCTATATCGCCTATCCTCCTGCTTTTCTCCCTCTTGCCACTGGTGCTCGCAATCTAGGTGTCCATTTTGACTCTGCACTGTCCTTTTTCTCTCAACATTCCTTAATTTTGCACTCTTGTCGCTTTCAGCTTTATAATATTCGAAAAGGCTCATTGTTTTCTCACTTTTCAACATTCTAAACCTCTTATCATTGCTTTATAGTCTTTTCTTGCCTTTTTTATTGTTCTTGTTTACTCTTGGGTCTCCCTGCCTATAGACGTGCTCCTCTTCGTTCCATCTACTCATCTTCTATTTGTAGTCTTTGTTCTCTTTCTTCTAAAGATTCTATATCCGCTGCTCTAAATCGTCTTCATTGGTTATCTTTTGATGCTTGTCTTCATTTTAATTTGTTATGTCTTGTTTTTAAATGTCTCTATGGTCTTGCTCCTTCTTACCTCTCTTCTCTTATTTCTTTTTACTCTTCTGCTCGAGCCCTTTGCTCCCAATCTCTTTTCCTTCTTGTCGTTCCTCGCCCCGCCTGTGCTCCTTCTCGTTTCCATTCTTTTTCTCTTTTGGCTCCAAAGCTCTGGAACACTCTTGTCTTTCTATTCTCTGCCTACTCTCCCTCTTTTGAAAACAAAACTTAAAGTTCACCTTCTTTCTTTGTAGTTTCCTTACTGAATTCACCCGTGTGTAATGATTGTTCTTATGTAAAGCGCCTAGGCGATAGGCGCTATATAAATAAATAAACCAATGTATGCGCACGTCAACAAAAGGTTCTAAATTGAGTGTAAAGAAGGGGTGTGTTAGGGTGGTGAGGAAAGGTCCCATTGGGGAAGAGAGGTTCATGTTGCGCGCATCATATTTGTGACTGGGGGTTCGTTGAAATGGCTGTGATGTTGCAATTTCATATGTATTCAGTGTAGTTAAATGTGAATGCGATATCTTACTTTAAGTGTTTATTTTGTGTCCAAATGAATACATATTAGGTTTGCACACGCATGGAAAGACAAATGTCAAAACCGCCAAATGAAATATAAAACACGATCCAGATATGGTGTGCTGCGAAAAGCCTGGAAACAGGGTGACGGGGAGTTTTGTAATGCGCATGCTTGGAAGAGGACTGGTCACAAAAGGCCTACTGTAAAGGAGAGACAATATTTATTAAACATGCACGCACACTGAGATACATACATAGGGAACTTATATGTGTATACGTAGTAGGCATTCATGAATTTAATTTGACTCTGCAGCCAGCAGTTGCGCAGTGAATTTCAGGTGGCGTAGAAAGTCTGGTTCTGCAGAGTTGAGGGCTGGGGGAGGAGTAATGATTAACTGAGCAGATGGGCAGCTAGCAACCGACCATGAATGTATGGCCTGGCAGTATCGCAGAAAGCAGGTGTAATCTCAAGTACATGGGAGCTTGTGGAAGGGGTCCAGCCATGTGCTTTTACCAGTAATAAACGTGGGGTGAGGTGACGCTTGAGGCCAAAGTGACCGATAATATTTGTGTTTTGATTCTTCTCACAGGATGTGACTAGAGGCCATGCGTGTTGAATTGGTAGTCATATAAAAGGGAATGTTCCAGGAATGCCAGTACATCAGGGCGGATGAAACAGCTATCAATAGTTCAAAGGGAACCTGTTTATTCTGCTCTCTCTCATGTTGTTGAAGTATCCATGCAAACCATATGCAATTACGGTTAAGGTTAAAGGGCACAGGCCAGTTGTTGCTTGTAATGAATTATGTTTGTATATGAAAGTGTAACCATGCCATGATGTCACGATCTACCATGGATGAATCCGAAGAAGGGGTGTGCTATGAATACAATCTGAAGATGTTAGCTAAGATAATCGATGATCAAAAAGACTGAAAGGATTGGAGAAAGATGGGATTTCTTTGTATAGGTTTTGTCCAATCACATGTGGGGGGTGGATTGTAATAAAATATATTGGAGTGTTTTAACTGTTGCAAAAATTGATATAATGTGTCAACTTATGTGGTTCGGCGAGACCTGGGTTAGTATGACTTGACAGTCCTCTAGCTCCTCCCTGGACGATTGTACAATAAACTTGCTTTATGTACAAACTTGCCCTTGTTCCTTAAGTGGTGGGCCTGCTTGGTTAAGGTGATTAGGGGTCCATCCATACAGGTGCCTATTGAAAAACAATTGACGGGGTTCATAAAAGACATACAAAACCATGCCTCACACATACACAGGGGTTTGACCAGCAGAAGCATTGATGCAACGGAAAGTCCATTCACCAATACCTGAACACTCCTGGAGGGAAACTGCAGATGTTAAGTGTCGTACGTTGACGATAAGCAAAAATGGAACAACGACAAATAATTGTCACAAAGACATCCAATAGCATCCCTAGCGAATTTAGGGGACACAGTCTTATTGAGGAATAGAAAGGTAAAGCAAAAGCTGGCCCTTTCGCATGAGGAAATGCCTTCGACAATGACTAGCAGAAAAGGATCCATGATGACGGCTCAGCAGCGTGGGAAGGAAGTTAATCCCAACTGCAGTTGGTTCAAGTGACAGTCATCTCAGGACAAAGAGAGCCAACATTGAATGGGAGAAGGTGATGAAGACATAGGGCCTCAGAGGGGTGAGATGGAAGACACAGAGATACCAAAGGCAGATGACGTGTATAGGTCAAAAAGAGTGGACGCGCACATCCAGGGAGAAAGATCAGAAGGATATCATGGGGACGCCACATACCCCAGAAGAGAAAATCAGAGAATGCCCACCAGGCTAGATGATTTTATAGTAGAAAACGAAATGTATAGTGCCTAGACATTATGTTGATAAGGGGTACGATAAGCACATCACTCTTGGCATTGTTTTTGTTACTATCATATATATTTTGATTATGGTGGGTGAGGGATGTTATGACGTACTGCCACAAGTAGTTTGCGGGCAGCGGACGTGACGTCTAGATGGAAAATAAAGAGGCAGTCAGTTCCTGGGGTGGGGCTAGTTGTATGAACACAGACTTTGTGCGTGTGTCATTCTAGAGCAGAGGCGTTGCTAGGGATGGGCTGAGGTGGCTACAGCCATGGGTCTTTTGGTTGTAGCCCAGGGTACAAGCTCAGGGATTACAACCAAAGGGCTAGCTAGCCCCGAGTCCCGACAGTCTCGACAGTAGCATAGACCCCCAGATAATTTCCAGACCAAGCAACACCCCTGTTCTAGAGGATGGCCCAGACCATGCAGGCGGCGCTAAAGGGACAGCCTGCATAGAAGGTTTTTTTTACGAAAACATTCATCAAATTTTTTATTTGTTTTTTTTGGGGGGTTCCCCCCCAATACCCCATCCCCTTTAATTTTTTTATATATTCCTGAACACCCACACCCAATTTATATATTTTTGTAACCCCCCCCAAAAAAAATTCAATTTGTTTTTTTGGATAAAAACTCACTGTAAAATACCCCGCGAAAAAACATCCCACGATGAAAGGACGTCGTACCGTCTGACCGAGACTAGGTGCTAAGCACTCTTGCTGCCATAACACCTGCATCAATATGTCCTTCATTAACACCAAGCCCTGCACCACTTCTAGGGAACATCTGGCTGTAAACCCAGCCAACATGCAAGGAATCCTACTACAAAGCCTTCCAAAGGCATAATACCCAGAAAATAGAAATCGAACATAACAAATAACGGGCTTGCCACTATTTACATGTGGGAATATACATTCCGTCCTGCCGCTGTATGTTTGACGTAATATTGCGCGATGTCCGCTACCCCAACGTTAAATAGCCGAAGTCTGTGAGCCCTAATGACAAACTGAGGGACAAGCTAGTCTGCGCTCTACAGCCGTGCCAATGTTGCACCATTCTGCCACAATGCAGAGCCCTAACCTCCCGAATGAAACAGAATTCAAGCTAATGTTGTCTGTTATGTCAACAACAAAATGGGGTGAATGCAGAGGCGTTGCTAGGGGTCGGGGGGGGGGCTTAGGGGCTATAGCCCTGAGTCTTTTGGTTATAACCTCGGATAGAATCTCAGGGTCTACAACCAAAAGGCTAGCTAGCCCCGAGTCCTGACAATTCCGCTATTAGGGTAGCCCCAAAACGTTCCCAGACCTAACAACACCCCTGGGTGAATGTACGTATTTCGTGGAGGCTGCCACATCAATGTGTGCTGCGATAGCATGTTGCATTAGGATAGCCACATGGTCCAAGGAAACTGTGTAATGCAACCCCCAGGTAAGAGATGCGTATTGTTGCGGAAGGACTAGCGGTAAGCTTGGAAAACAAGGTGCAGCCCAAGACCGAATGGTGGCAGCTGGTGATGTGGACCAGATGCTCTGTGACCTCTGGGAGCGCACGCTCGTGCCAGGATTTCGGTCCATGTTCTAGCTTAGCTGCATTAGGTTCTTGAGGGTGTGTGACAAAACTAAAATGAATGGCAAATGGCTGCGGCCCGCGTTCATATGCCATGCTCGGCGTTGGGTCAGGATGCTTTGTAATGTGACATGGAGCCCGCAAAAGGGAGATTTCTCGGGACAGCTCTTGGGACAAAGGAATGACTTCAGCATTGCTGGAAGTGGTAGGGTTCGACAGGAAAGGGAAGGACGGGCGGGCGGGGGATCCCAGCTGAGGAGGAATGATAACCTAGGGCGATAGGGGCCGGGGTTGTTCGATGGGCACTCTGACCATAGGGGCAGTTGGTGGATGAACGGGAATGGCAAAGGGCCACCTGGAAGTAGGCAAGACCGGGAGACAGTTGTCCCCGGCAGTGGATGATCAGGAATGGCAAAGGGCCACCTGGAAGAAATGGCTCACAGCCTGTTGAGCGGTAATAGGGATACTGGGATCTCCCGTTAGTTGACTATTAGATGGAGTGACTGTTTTCATGGCTGGTGGGTGGCCACTTTTAAGGCAGGAATGCGTTGTAACAAAGGGCATGAGGTTTCCTCTGGGATGTGCTCACAGCTCTAAAGAAAAAAGGCAGGAGGTGCGTAAGCAGCCATGGTGAGCGTATGTGCATGAGTATAAGATCTGAAGTAGGTGGGGGCCCGGGAAAGCGTGGCAGAGTTACTGGTTGGTCCTAGCCGGGGAGAGGAGTCACGCTGCGGATGCAAGCGTATGATCCGCTGGCTGCACGAGGCAGGTTGGGGATAGACGAGCACTGACACCCTTACGGACAGTTGAGACTCCTCGACAACTGAATGCAGTGGACCCGGGGCTATTCGTTCCATGCAACGGTGTGGGAGACTTACTGGCCTGGTAGTAAAAATAACCTAAGGATGTCGTCGCCGCTAAGGAATAAAGGCCATTAGTGACAACGTCACCTGGTAGGACTTTAGTCCGAAGTACTGGTGAACCGGGTGTGGAATAGGGGAATGGCAAACGGCCATCGGGTGAGTGTTTTAGGCCTAGTACACAGAGCAAGGCTGGCACCACCCATTATGTTGACTCCCAAAAAAATGGGATGTTTTTTCCAATCAAAAATTGTCCTCTCAAATTATTATGATGCTAAACTTGTATGTTGGATTGTCTTACTAGCGGGCCTCCGTGGGGGTTAGCCCGGCTATGATCCAGGCCACCCCCAGATTATACAAGAGTCTTTCCTCTTATGTTGCTCTTCTTTTTGGTTTTCCTAGGTCTTCCATAATCATATTAGCTCTATTTTAAAGCCACTAATCTCAACAAGTGGAATCACTATAATTTGCCATTTTAAAAAAAAAAAAACCTTCAGCAGCTGCAAAGCCAGTAGTTTTGCATTTCCCTAGGGATCACGGATTCCCCCATTCATATATTTCAAACATTAGAACCTCTACATAACCCAATTAGCCGCACTACTGCCAGGCAGCGGAGAACCTGCCAGCCCTGCCCAATCAGACACGGGTGGGCACAAACACAAGCTGCTGCGAGGAAGGAAAAGGCATAGGGGTCCAAGCCCAAAAGTAGCACTTAAGCACACCCTCCAAATAATACCAGCAGGAAAGAAAATCAAAATGGGGCAGTATGTCACAAGCAGGTCCAAAGTGAGCTAAGCCCGATTGCTGACATTTGTAAAAACATAAGTGGACGCAGGAATGCAAGGCGGCGCTCCTTGGAATACATTGGTGTCCCGTCTGCAGGTCGGCCCCGTGCTGCTTGAGGCACGACTTCTCAGCGCAGTCATCCCCGGCCCGCCCCCCACCAGCGCACTGTGTCCGGGATTCATTTTCCCCAGGCGTGCACGTGCTGCGAGCTGGGTGTGTCCCTCCTCCGCAGTGCCGGCTCTTTCTCCGCAGCAGCCGATCAGTGTACACACTACACACACACACACACTGCAGGCTGAAGAGGCAGAGCGTGCAGGGACGAGCGAGAGGCGTGAGCCCATGGGCGCTGAACACTGGGGGGAGCAGTGCGGAGTGGGGGTTCTCGCTTGCGGCGCCCTCCCACAGCAGGCAATGCTCGCCAAGCGAACTGCAGCTTACCCCGCCTGAGACAATGTATGCATACCTTCACCGCGGCGCCTCGCCCACAAGGTCAGACAGCGTTTACTAAACCCGGCACTGGCGCCTCACTTTTCCAATAGGAAGCAATCGGGTGCAGCTCCGCGAAGAACCCCCGTTTTTTCTCTCTGAAATGAACAGAAGTCATAAGGGAATCCGCTTCTATCACTCCCCAATAAATAGGGACATATACATTTAAAACATTGCAGACCACTGCCCACATACTACCTGCCTCACATACCCTGCACACTACTTCCGGCATTAGAATGCAGCTAACCCCACGAACAATTCGGTCTAACTGCACAGGTGCACTATATACTGCTCTGACTCTCTCCAATGACCTGGAGCGCCAGTCCCTGAGGGCGTTCAACCTATATGCGGGCTGGGACCAAACCCATGGTGAAAGGCGCTACACAAATGTCCATTAACATAACATAAGGCATCTTTAGTTGAATGTATTTTATAGTTTTATATAGCGCCAGGGGGAAGAGGGTTGCTTCAATGCGCTTAGTGGGGTACAGAGGGGGGAAAAGGAAAAAATATGTACAAAGGGCTGAACACAGGTAGACAGTACAACAGGGGACGGTTAACAGGGTAAGATCGGTTAACACAAACTGTGAACTCCTAGTTCACCTGTCACCAGGCTACCATGAGTAAGGTCTCATTAGACCTGGCGATGATCTCTGGACTGGGCAGATTTGCCCTTTATTCACTTCCTCCAGCAGAGGTCTAAAGTCTCTTAGGATGTTTGACCTAAACAGGAGGCAGCCTTGCAAGCCTCCAATGAACCCCCCCCCTATTCCAGGTCAGGATCTAGTGCAGCCCTCAGAGGGTGGGCTCAGCGGGGGACTAACCCATACTTAACTGTGGACATTTCCCGGTAGGCCTCTGCACCCTGGGCCTCTTTTGGGTGGTATTTCCAATTGTTCCCGTGGAGAAAGGGTTCAGCTTGCTGAAAATATGTAATAAGGGGCCACTTTGAACATTATTTCCAGGGCCTCTTTTGGTTCCCAGTCCACCCCTGGGTGGGCTCAGGAAGGGAACCCCTCCAAGATGTCTGTGTGGGTCTGGAGAACTCCTGGACATCTCCTAGACGGGGAACCCAGATTCAAGTTGGTTAAATCAGACCTTGTGCTTTGACAGCAATCACCATGAAGAGTTGTGGTACTCCATTCAAGCACGTAATGTTAACTACAATCTGGTGCCTTGGCATGGGTTCTGGGCACAGGCAGATCAAGTAACCCATGTTTAGTTCGTCTGTGAGGAGCTGGGGCACATGAAGGTCTGGTAGGTTGTACACCCCAAGACCCACGATGGCTTTTGATCCCTCTAATGACAGTCGATAGGAGGTGACTCAGGAAGCAGGTTAGAGGCGGATATTCAGATCTAGTAGGTTGAGGACCATCATCTTGAAGGTGCGCGGAGGCCGGGACACACGATCCAGATTCAAAGAGGGTCAATTACACTTGGTGTGGATGCAGAAGTCGAGATGGAGGGTTGATGAGCATGCGGCTCGGGGGACCGTGTCATGACTACCACATAAAGTCTATTGTATTGGTGAGAATTGGCATGGAGGTGCGAAGAGTGTGAGGTCCAGGGACCAGATATAAGGAGGATACCTCCAACCTGTGGTCGAGGCGGGCATGATGTGTCAGGGGTGGGGGCAGAGTTAAGGGGGTTGCTCAGATCTGGCCATTATTATTATTGCCACCTCAATTCTACACACAGAGCACATCATTTCTTACTCGCCAAGAGTCAATTATCACTAGCCAACGGCTATGTTGTACAAACCTAGGCTGGAACACGACCATGGAAACCCGGGCCACTGGCCCAAAGATAAGAACCGCTTGCCATTAGCATTTGCTATCACACATGTTGACTTGTGTAGCACTGTTAATAACAGGTGTTACTAGCTCGGTTGAAAGGCACTCATTGATTGATTTGGCCCCAGAAAGGTGAAAGGCGGAGTCTGCCCAGTCAAGAGCTACAGGTTTCACCAATGGAAGGTCTGCCACATGCCCTTGTTTACTAGATCATGTGCAGCACGATTTGCTACACACCCGTGATAGGATGTTGCCTGTTCCCCATAGGAACAAGAAACCCAGTGGGTAAACCCGCAGATCACAGGGTCTACTCAGCCTTTAATCTTTGAAAGATTGATGAAAGGAGGACCATCGAGGTGGCTAATTGTACATATTTCGGCCAAATATCTAAATACAGTTTGGTTGCGGATGTAGGCAATGTAAAGTCAATGCTATCAGTGACCTAAAACAAAACAACGAATACTGGTTATATACATAACTGAGACCACACAGAACACAGCCAGGAAGTCACAATACAACGTACCCATGGGTAGACGGTGCAGAGGAAAAATTCAAGCAAACTATTGTAGACAGTAAACTATTGACGGACATTATTCAAAAAAGCTCTAGGACCAATGCGACCGCTGTATAGCGGGGTCTAGGACCAATGCGGCCGCTGTATAGAGGGGTTTGGCATTTGCTTGTGTTGCAGATGAAATTCAAGTGTGCACAGGGCGAGCTGGGAAACATATGCAAATCTTCAGACCAGTCGACATTGACCTTTCCTTTCCATACACTAGTCTAAGCAATAGGCACCACCTGCAGGCTCCCTCTCCTCCTTCAGAGCACGTGGCCTCTCCAAATGGCACCCTGATCTCTTCAAGCACTGTATGCGCTCCTCTACCAATAACTGTGCATCTCATAACACTGTATATGCTCCTCTAGCAATAACCACGCCCCTTCAAGCACTGCATGTTCTCCGCCACCAATAACCACGCCCCTTTAAGCACTGTATGTGCTTCACCAATAACCACGTTTCGAGCACTGTATGTACTCTTCCACCAACAGCGCCTCTCATAGGTCTAAATGTGCTGCTCTAGCAATAACCACGCCCCTTCAAGGACTGTATGTTCTCTAGCATTAACCATGTCCCTTCAAGCCCTGTATGTACTCATCTATCAATAACCATGCCCCATCAAGCATTGCATGTCTCCTCCACCAATAACCACGCCCCTTAAAGGACTGTATGTTCTCTGGCATTAACCACGCCCCTTCAAGGACTGTATGTTCTCTGGCATTAACCACGCCCCTTCAAGCACTGTATGTGCTTCAACAATAATCACGCGTCAAGCACTGTATGTACTCTTCAAATAACAGTGCCTCTCATAGCACTTCATGTTCTCTTCTAGCAATAACCACGCCCCTTCAAGCTCTAGATGTGCTCCTCTGCCAATAAGCAAGCCTCCATAGTACTGGATGCGCTAAATTAACAATGCTAATGTATCTCCAAGACTTGACTGTGCTCCGCCCCAAACTCTGACCCCTCACAATCATTGCCTGTGGTCCTCTAGCTATGATGGACCAAACCAGGCCTGTGCTGGTCAATACTGCCCTCATCTCTTCAAGCACTGCCTGTGTGCCCCACTAATACCCACACTTCTCCAAGCACTTCATGTGCTCTCCTTCCAATAATGCCCACACTTCTCCAAGGCCTAATTATGCTCCACCCACTGTTGTCCTACCTTCTCCACCCACTGGTGTCCTACCCTCTCCACCCACTGGTGTCCTACCTTCTCTAGTCACTGATGTGCTGCCTTCTCCACCCACTGTTATCCTACCTGCTCCACCCACTGGTGTCCTACCCTCTCCACCCACTGTTGTCTTACCTTCTCTAGCCACTGATGTCCTACCCTCTCCACCCACTGGTGTCGTACCTTCTCCACCCACTGGTGTCCTACCCTCTCCACCCACTGGTGTCTTACCTTCTCCACCCACTGGTGTCCAACCCTCTCCACCCACTGGTGTCCAACCCTCTCCACCCACTGGTGTCGTACCTTCGCCACCCACTGGTGTCCTACCCTCTCCACCCACTGGTGTCCTACCTTCTCTAGCCACTGATGTCCTGCCTCTAGAAACTCTTTCAGTGCATCTCTAGCATTGTCTGGCTGCTCTTCCAAGGGCCGCCTATGTTTCATGTCCCATTATTGCTCTGCCTCTCCACACCCTGACAATGCCATTGTTCCGTTAATCTGCTTCTCCACCCTTGCCAATGCCATCTTCCTGCTATCCTGCCTGTCCACGCCCTGGCTAGTCCCTTCCCTATATTCTCACTTTCCACTCCCTGTCGATACTCCTTTTCCCCTTGTTGTCCCAACTATTCATGGCCTGCTTATACTTCTTATCCCAGTATTGTCCTCGCCACACCCTGCCTATGTGTTGCCCTATGCTGCCTTTCACCCAATGTCCCTGCTTATGCTTCTTCTCCCTGTGCTGTCCGCCCGCACTGCTCCCTGCTTATGTCCGTCTGTGTGCTGTCTTTCCTCTTTGTGTCTTGTCTATACTTCTCTTACCAATGTTGTCCTTGCTCTCTGTGCCCTATATGTGCCCCACTTCTCATTGTTGTCCTCCCCCTTCATGCCCTGGAAATACTTCTACGATTGTTGACCTCATCGCTACACGCCCAGCCTATACTCCACTTCCCAGTATTGTCCTCCGTTTCCACACCCTGCCTATCCTCCTCTCGTCAGGGTTGTTCCCCTTTTTCATGCACTGCCTATGCCCCTCTTCCCATTGTTGTCCTCCCTCTCCACCCGCTGTCTATGTTCTTCCATTGTTGTTGTCCTACTCCACGTCCTGCCTATGTCCTTCCATTGTTATCTTCCCTCTCCACGCTCTGCCTATGTGCTTCTATTGTTGTTCTCCCTCCCCACGCCTTGCTTGTGTCCTTCCATTGTTGTCCTCCCACTCCACGTCCTGCCTATGTCCTTCTATTGTTGTCCTCCCTCTCCCCGCCCTACCTATGTCCTTCTATTGTTGTCCTCCCTCTCCTCGCCCTGCCTATGTCCTTCCATTGTTGTCCTCCCTCTCCAAGTTCGGCCTATGCTTCTTCCATTGTTGTCCTCCCTCTCCACATTCGGCCTATGCTTCTTCCATTATTGTCCTCCCTCTCCACGCCCTACCTATGTCCTTCCATTGTTGTCCTCCCTTTCCACACCCTGCATATATGCTTTTATTATTGCCCTCCCACTCCATGCCCAGCCTTTGTGCTTCTATTGTTGTCCTCCTTCTCCACTTACGGCCTATGCTTCTTCCATTGTTGTTCTCCCTCTCCACGTCTGGCCTATGTCCTTCTATTGTTGTCCTCCCTCTCCACGTCCTGCCTATGTCCTTCCATTGTTGTCCTCCCTCTCCACGTCCTGCCTATGTCCTTCCATTGTTGTCCTCCCTCTCCACGCCCTGCCAATATCCTTCCATTGTCCTCCCTCTCCAGGCCCTGCCTATGTCCTTCCATTGTTGTCCTCCCTCTCCACGTCCTATGTGCTTCCATTGTGGTCCTCCCACTCCACGCCCTGCCTATGTGCTTCCATTGTTGTCCTGCCTCTCCACGTCCTGCCTATGTGCTTCCATTGTTGTCCTCCCTCTCCACGCCCTGCCAATATCCTTCTATTGTCCTTCCTCTCCACGCCCTGCCAATATCCTTCTTTGTCCTCCCTCTCCACGCCCTGCCAATATCCTTCTATTGTCCTCCCTCTCCACGCCCTGCCTATGTGCTTCCATTGTTGTCCTCCCTCTCCACGCCCTGCGTATGTCCTTCCATTGTTGTCCTCCCTCTCCACGCCCTGCCTATGTGCTTCCATTGTTGTCTTCCCACTCCACGCCCTGCCAATATCCTTCTATTGTTGTCCTCCCTCTCCACGCCCTGCCTATGTCCTTCCATTGTTGTCCTCACACTCCACGCCCTGCCTAGGCTCCTCGTCCCAGTGTTGTCCACCCTCTCCTCCTCTTCCTAGTCTCGTCCTCCCTCTCCACGCCCTGCCTATGTCCTTCCATTGTTGTCCTCACACTCCACGCCCTGCCTAGGCTCCTCGTCCCAGTGTTGTCCACCCGCTCCTCCTCTTCCTTGTCTCGTCCTCCCTGTCCACACCCTGCCTATGTCCTTCTATTGTTGTCCTCCCTCTCCTCGTCCTGCCTATGTCCTTCTATTGTTGTCCTCCCTCTCCACGCCCTGCCTAGGCTCCTCGTCCCAGTGTTGTCCACCCTCTCCACGCCCTGCCTATGTCCTTCCATTGCTGTCCTCCCTCTCTGCGCCCTGCCTAGGCTCCTCGTCCCAGTGTTGTTCACCCTCTCCTCCTCTTCCTGCGCTCGTCCTCCCTCTCCACGCCCTGCCTATGTCCTTCCATTGTTGTCCTCACACTCCACGCCCTGCCTAGGCTCCTCGTCCCAGTGTTGTCCACCCGCTCCTCCTCTTCCTTGTCTCGTCCTCCCTGTCCACACCCTGCCTATGTCCTTCTATTGTTGTCCTCCCTCTCCTCGTCCTGCCTATGTCCTTCTATTGTTGTCCTCCCTCTCCACGCCCTGCCTAGGCTCCTCGTCCCAGTGTTGTCCACCCTCTCCTCCTCTTCCTAGTCTCGTCCTCCCTCTCCACGCCCTGCCTATGTCCTTCCATTGCTGTCCTCCCTCTCTGCGCCCTGCCTAGGCTCCTCGTCCCAGTGTTGTCCACCCTCTCCTCCTCTTCCTGGGCTCGTCCTCCCTCTCCACGCCCTGCTCGTGTTCATCTCATTGTTGTGCCTGCTTCCCCAGGCTCTGCCACCGCCTCCCCCTTCCTCCCTGTCCTCGGTTATTTATAACCGCTCGCTGCACAGAGATCAGATAGCCGTCCACTCAAACAGTCGATAAAACTCCTGTGTAAGTTGCAGAGGAGCCCAGGGGAGTGACAGGGGACACCAGCTGGGCAAAAGGAGAGAAAACAAACCCCAGCACCAAATTGGCGGATCTGAGGATGGGGTACACACACAGCGAGAGCTGGGCAGGGGCTGCTCACACACCAGTTGTCTGTCTGTATTGGGCCAAGCGTTGGTAAACACATGGCTATCCGGGCTGTTTGCAATGCAAATACATCGAGCAGCGCGCAACACACGTGTTAGCTGTACACAACGCATTGTCTTTAGCGCATGGGCGCACACATACCTACTCGATGAATAAAAGTACGAATACATGTTGTGAACTTTGTGTAATGTTCCCACGTGTTGTTGCAGTCAGTAACTGGGGGACCGGGCAGGGGCATGAGAAGCTGCTGTGTGGGTGTGTACAAGGCTGCGCGTATTGCCAGTGCCACGGTTGAGTTGTTGAGCTGTAAACGAAGCGACGTGGGCGTTGTGAAGTGTTGTACACCGATGGCTGTGTGTAGTGAAGACCGCATATAGGACCAGATGCATGTAATGTTTTGCACGCTTGCCTAATTCCTGCAACCGTGCAAAGTGTATTTTTGCAGTACAAAGTCAGTACAGCGTCCTTTTTGCTGTACACAATGACTGTGCCCTGCAAAAATACACTTTGCACAGTTCCATGAATCTGGGTTTGTGTCGGCAGTGCAAAGTCACTTTGAACCCTGCAAACAAATCCATGACTCGGGCCCATAGTTGGGAACAGCAATGCGCGTGCGTTCTACCGTTGTACACCGAGGGATTTGTGTCCTGTGAACGTTGTTGTTGTGCCCCAACACACTCAAGACTGTATGGTGCCACTGAGCCCTGGGTGCACTGTCACAGCTGTGCACGGAATGATGTGTGTATTGGGAATGCTGCTGTTGCACACTGTACAGTGAGGGGGAATGCATACATAAGGCCGGTGTAGAGTTATGCGTGACTGTGTTGTGAAGTGTGCCGGTGTGTACACGGTGCATGGTCAAGACTGTATACTCCGTGGTGTGTGTGTATTATGAAGGCTGCTCGTGTTCATTGTGAAGTCTTGCGCGCGCAGGTTCACTGTATCGCTGAGGCTGCCAGTGTGCACCAGTGCACGCTGTTTGCACTATTGAGGGATGCACGCAGCGCGCGCTGTGTATTCAGGCGCCCTCGCACGCGCCGCCTCCTTGTTTACCTCCCCTCGCAGAGGCGCGGCACCTGTGGCAGGTGTAGGCCGCCGCCTCTTTGTTTTCTGGTTACAGGGCAGGAGGCGCGCTGAGCGCTTCACCAACACATCCCCCCGTGCACACAGAGCGGGGGACCCAGGCAAAGGCAACAATGACTGAGTAGAGAGGGGGACGCGCCCTGTGCGAGACCACCACAAGACACTCTTTTACGCGTGCTACACATCAGGGAGTAAAGCCCACTGCCCGTCTGCAGGGTCCACACATGAGAAGAAGTTCAAAGAAAAAGCTCCGAAACGGGGCACGCATCACTACTTACGTATCTTCGCAACTTTTTCTCCGGGGGGGACTTTCGCAGCCACCCCGCGCAGATCACCTCTCCCCCGCTCATGGTTCCAGGCTCCGTGGTGCGTACTGCTAACCCCTCCAACCGAGGGGCATCCGGCAACACGTTGGGGGCAACCAAATGGTCCACGTTCAGTGGCAACCCTGCAACAATCCAGCCATGCAGCTCCACACAGCAGCCTCTCCTGCTGCTCACCCGATGCAGCCAGTATCGGAGCCAAACTGGACCCTCTATGTGTGTCTCGCCCGGCTCGTCAGCACAGCGCGCTCACTGTGCCGATCCGAGGGGATGCCTTTTTTTTATCAGTGTTTTATTTTTACGCACAGAGCTCTCCTGTCAGAGTGGCTGGCCACTATCTGCTCCAGTCTGACACTTTCAGCCCCCAGCTGCCGCTGGAAGCAGGAAACTGCTCCTCTGTTTCCCAGGCACGGCTTCACGCACACCACACCCACAGCCTGCCCGCGAGCGGCGAGCGAAAGCTCTTAAAGACACAAACACGCGCCGATCTGCGCCTTCTGCGCCCGAGCGCTCTTCAAAGGAGGCACCTGCTCCCGGTGGAGCGGCTTCAGAGAAGACCCCACACTCCCCTCTATTATGGCACTTGTATAAGTCAGCAGCGCGGCAAAAAAAAACACATTGAGACCAAATGAATATTCTTAGCTGTTTTACTTATAGGTACGAATAAGACGCCCTCTTCTCTATCACAAAGGATGAAGAAACCCGGAGGTGCTTCTTCTGAGAATTCGCAATTAAAATCAGTGACCTTTCATGACGAAGTGATGCACACAATGTGCTTATCTTACTGTGAGAGTGCACAATAATCTGCCCAGTACCAGTGTGATGGTAAATGACACCCAAACGCGAATATGCAAAAGGTCTTGTCACTAGTTGCCCCTTAAAGGAATATTTCAAATGTATATAGTTGATTTTCGGGGTTTTATACATGCTTCCAGCAGGGGTTTAAGTGGGCCGGGGCTACACAGTCGGCAGAGCCCTGCCAGTCTCTGAAAAATGCTTCTGAGATAGGGCGTTGCTGGGACTCCCTAAAGTCCTCAAGTAGCCAAGGTGATCAGTCTGCTTGAAGGTAAGGCATGTCTTTCTACAGGCCGAAGCCCTTTGCGCCGATCTGATTTCTCTCTATGTGCAAGAGCGGCAAGCTTTGGAAAGAAAAGACCTTGCCTAGTACCCACCTTTTCCATTGTTCCTTTTTTCTTATTTTTCTTCTTACTTTTCAGAAGATAATTTAGCATCAGTACGTGTTGCTTGTTGTTGTTGTATGATGTTAAAGGTGGAATTGTTTTTAACCAATAAAACTAAAATCCCCCAAAATAGCAACTGCAGTGCCTACCCCTGCCAGACATCCCTTTAACTTAAGGGATGCAGCATTCATGACCATCGCACTCTAGGTTAGAGGGTGATGATCACTGCAAAGGGATGCCTGGCTGGGGTCAGCGCCACAATTAAGGAGCAAAAGCAGAGATCTGTTAGACCATGCCCCCTCTAGGCCACACCACCTGTCAGAGCCCCCTCCTCGATTTCAGAGTCCACTGAAGCACTGGCTTCCTGACACAACACACGGCCGAAGGCAAACTTACACAATGGCTCTGCTGGACACTTTAGAGGTAAAGGTGCATCAGAAGCAGATTGTAGTGCGCACAGTTCGTATGTCGTATTTCACGCCCTTCTTTTCACCAGGATCCACGTCTGTGGTAAAATGTGTGGAAAGAGACATCTTAGCACATACATATCACAATAATACATTGTTGGACCGTTCACGTTCTAGATACTTTGGGGGAGCACAGGGAGCCGTGGAGTGGTCTAAGGCACGGATGGAACCCCCATAAGGGACTTGGAGAGGGCCGGCTACAAAAGGCGAACCTGCAGAGTGCAGCCTTTTTTTCTGGAATCGGCAGGTGTGGCCTTTTGTAACCACCTTTAGACATAGATCGCAGTTGGACTGTTCAGTATATAGGGCACTGACCTGCTACATTTCCCTCCATGGCCAGTTCCAGTATTTCCGAGGCCTTAACCAGCAAAAGACAGCCCAACCTCCTAATTTACACATGTATTGACATCATCCGAAGTGATATCGCAGAAAATGACATTACAGGAGTGCCATCAGCATTTGACACTTGAGAGCATCATGGGAAGTGCCATTAAAAGAAGTTGTCATGAGTAACTCTAATAACTTTGTGGGGTGCATTATATGAATGGACAATATTATTATACATTGAGCAACTCTGTAGTCTTTTATCACATGGAGGTCATTATTGCTCTCCTCTCAGCCAATCAGAATGTTTGGAATTCAGAAAATAATTACTGGTACTGACTGCATTCCAGACATTCTGACTTCAAAAAAATTCAGGAAATAGCAAGACATTTCCCCTGCAAGATTTCTTTCAACTACACACCCCAACGAACTTGAACAATGCTTTCCTAAAGAAAAAACATTCACTTTAATAAATATTGCTAACAACTGTTCCAGTTCAACTGAGTTTAACATTAAAATGCATATTTTACAAATATGTTTTTTTTAAAAAAATTATTACAAAATGAAACCATATTTACTTTGCTAACACATTTTGTGTACTTTACTCATTATTAAACAAACATTTTAATTCATCACCACAACTCCAAAACCTTTATTGCTCCTAGCACTATTGTGCTATTAATCCTTAAGGACCTCGGGAGAGGTGATTATTGTCAGGGATAATGACCCTTTCTCAATTTATGGCCCGTGGCTTCACCTAAAGCCATACGTTCGGGGGGTGTTGTGTTGTTATCCTGCATTGATGACCCCCTTCCTCAATCTGTAAGCCTATAGTAAACCACGAATGAGGCCTTTTATCAATAGCAAAAGAAGCAAACTGAACCACCTCAAAATCCTCAGATATTATAGAGAGATTTAAGGATTTTACAGGATTACACACTTGGTTTAAACATTTGACCACATCTCTCCCCAGATTTAGTTCATATACATATCTGTTAAGGTTTCAACTCCATGGGCTTTAATTAAGCAATAAACCCAGGGGAATTAAGCATTAGGTAATGCCCCAGGGCCCATAGTTGCAGGCCTGAACGAAGCAAGGGCCTTAACGAAGCCCCCGGGGCATTACCTGATGCGGCAATGCCTCCCGTTGAGGGGCATACTGCTATTAGTACCCTGGCCCGTTAGACTCGGGTACTAATTGATTATTTTTGTGCTTGCGAGACGCTACGGCATTTACAAAGATGTATGTACTTACTTGGGAGTGACATTTAAATATATTGCTTTTTATTTATCGATCAAGTTGGGATTTCACTGACACATTTTGTCTTTATTGTGGCCTTAATTTATCTCCAATTGTAACAGAACAACTCTGTTGTGGTAGTAAAGATAGATTTTTAAAAAAAAATATTTAGTGATAAAATCCTGCAAGTAATTCTGCCCCTGAGAGGGATTTTTGCTAATCAAACTCACACTCATAATTCGCTATGCCAGAAAGTATGGTGCACACATGTACCTCTGCTGTGACTCTCTACTGACATCCCACAGCAGCTGACTTGTAGTGCAACCTGGCAAGTTGAAAGGTCACGTGCATTCATGAAAAAAGCCTGCCTGAACCCAAAGGTACAAAAGACAAGTGCTGACTTTATCAAATTATATACTTTCGGAACCCCAGAGTCTGGCAGCAGTTTGATTAAAAACTAAATAGAAGATTCCAAAATGGCCGCCGAAGAATGAGGACATCTTTCCTCAAGCTCCAGGCCTGAACAATTGCTGCAGATGAAGAAAGCAAATGAGGAACGCACCTGAGTGTATAAATCCCCTCCCTACAGGAGTCGGTCAACAGGAACCTAAATTGGTGAGGAGTATCGAGGCATGCCGCCCTTAAAGGAAGGGCATGGCTGCGGGAGCCCAGGGCTGAAGATTGCTGGGAGCAGAGGCACACACCAGTGAAAGGGGCTGGAGAACAGAAGGAGTAAAGCTGCGACAGTGATCGACGGCTGGACGGAGTACTGTTCATCAGCCCGACTTCGCGGTCTTACTGAGGTGTGTCTGCGATGCTGAGCGGAAACTGGAGTCCAGAATAGAAGCATGTGAAGATGACTATTTTCTGTGTTCGTGGCGGACCCGGATGGGAGTAAAGTGGTGACATTTTGCACACTGCAGAGGAGGGGGTGCACTGCTGCCCCGCAGTGACATGAAGAGGCACCTTCAGGACTGAACATTGCAGAGGTCATATGGGAGTGTGGCCGTGGTAAGGTGAAAGAGCGAGCAGCCTGCAAAGGTGAGGGGAAACATCACTGAATACCGACTTGTGGGGGCCACAACAGTCCTTGAGGGGCCTGGACCGATTGGGAGTGTGCAGTGGCAGGTGAACCTTTAGAGAGAAAGAGGACAGAGAAGGTACACTCCCAGTGCAGGAAGGGCAGCACGCAGAATAAAGGCATTGCTGAAGGGAGGGACTTCCCCCATCCCTTGCTTTTACATGTAGGGAGGTGAGCAGACTATAAAGGACCTCTTAGTAGCTGGTAGGTGCGGTGGAGGAGCAGGTTAACCCCTAGGTGGTTCATAGAGATAATTGGTCCTCCCATATGTTCCATTTGGAAGTGTAACACCCCTTCAGGATATCTTGGATTGAATTGCAAAGGAATTTGGTGGTCGGTATATGCCCTCAGATGCCAGGAACAAAAGGAATATTAACAAGGGGGGTCCTGGGAGTCCCTCTGCCAGACATTAGTCCTGGTTACGAGAGACTTACCCAGAGTCTTAAGCTCACTATCTTTCTGTAACGCTCACCTGATTCCCGCAGAGGCGCCGGTCTTGACTGGGTGAATGCCGTATCTTCAAAGGTGATGTGTAACACACGGTTGGCTCTTTGGGCTGGACCTCTGTGCACTGTATGTCTGACTCGAAGAGTAAGATGTCTGCAGATAGAAAATATGGGATTAATGAACTGGGGTTATTGGGTGCCTCTCTCCTCTTCCCTTTCTCTTCTCCTGTAGAACCCCAAAGGTTAACGCCCTCACCTTAGGTAAGTGAACGCCGAGCTCCCCATCTGCCTCGGGGCAGGGTGCCGTAACCAGTTTCTTCACTGGATAAGGGTGCAGGCCTCTTGACCTCAGAGGACTGCTGTCCGTCGTTAACTGCACGAACGGTAAGTTCTGGGCACTTCAAATGTCTTAAAAGTCTTTTGTAATGATATCTCTTGTTTTGCAGGGTTCCGGCGATGGCGGATGGCGGGCTGATGAGAGTTGAGGATCGAACCCGCGTGAGGAATAGAAGCGCCTGGAAGCACGTAAGTAAGCGCTTGTAGCCTGCTTCACGATGCGCACTAACTGTCCCTTTTATCTTGCAGGTACAAGTTCGGAGCTTTAGAGAAGCTGAAGGGTGCTGGAATACCCACTGGATTCGGCGTGGGAAGGAGTAATGGCACGTGAGTAATAAAGTTGCCCAATGTCTCTAAACGCACCTTCTTTTGTCTTTCAGATGCGGGATGCAGCGCCGAAGGCCTCCGGAGCGTGCGAAGAGCTGGTAAGCTTTTGTCTTTCAGATGCCGGAATGCAGTGCGAAGACCTCCGGAGCATGCGAAGAGTAGGTAAGCCTTTGTCTTTTAGATGCCGGAATGCAGCGCGAGGCGTTGGTGACAGCCGATGGACCAGGTAAGAGATGCGCTGCCACTGAAGACCGTAGTGCTAACCTGTTCTTTCTTTGTCTTTACAGGTGCTGCTGAAGACTGGATTCCAGGATGGTAAGCCTTTGTTCCCTTAGGCCCAGGATCAGAAGCAGAAGACACGATGAGCGTTCTGCTGCAGAGAATGCAGAATAACACAAAGCAAGATTCATCCATTGGGTGTGGTTTAAATAGCCTCCTGTAGTGCTTAGGTGTCTCCTTCCACAGCCACGCCTAGGTAAGAAAAGAGTTCCTGCTTTCCAGAAGAGTTCCAGTGTTCTGAACCTAGGGAGTGGCTCCTGCCCCACCCAACAGGAAAAGTAGTCCCAAACAGAAGAGGATCAGGGGTTCAACTGGCAGGTAAGTAAGCAGCATGGTCTGCTGCAGGTAAGTCCACCCAAGCATTATGAGCCCGGCGCTTTCAGCGCTGGGACTGGGCATCTTTATGAGCCTGGTGCCACTGGCGCCAGGACAGGGTCCAAAAGGTCCCAATTGGGACTGGCTGGCACTCGGAACCGGGGTTATGGGTCTGCTTCCAAGGGAGTCGGGCAAGTCCTGATCTTTTGGAAGCAGAGATCATGACACTTTCACAGAGAAGAAATATCCCAAACATATCAGTCTTTGTCCTGCCCTGGGGCAGTCCAGTACCGAAATGCTAGGCAATTCTCCTCTGAACAAGAGTACCAACAGAAACCCCAGGAACAAAAGGGAAGGCAACCCCGGTAAGAAAGGGTCCGACTTAGGACGCAAGAGAGGGTCAGTTGGCGCAGTGCTAGAGACAGCTTCCTGCAGAAAAATTGGCGAGTGAGAAAGAGGCGGCCGGTGGAGGGGAAGAGTGTTCTGGAGAGATCGGAGATATGACACTTAACAAGGAAGAACTTACAGCTTGCTCTACGGGAATGGTATATCAGATGACAGCGACCTTGCAGGACCAGATGGCGGGTCTAAAGGAAGAACTAAAGAATTCTCTGATGGAAATCAAAGAAGAAATAAATACCCTGAAGAATAGAGTGGACATCACGGAGCAGGGTCTGTTGGTGGATTCTGGCGAAGTGAAGCAGAATTCGGAATTATTGGAACAAATCTCAGTAGCCACGCGCAATCTGGAATTACAAATGGAAGATTTGGAGAATCGTTCCCTGAGTTCCAATATTAGGATAAAAGGACTGGCTGAAACAACTACTGATGCTGACCTAAAGTCAGTGATATGATATGATATGATATGGCATTTGTAACGCGCCTATACACAAGTGTTTCAAGGCGAGACGAGGTAGGGAGGGGGGAACAAGGGGAAGACAGACAACGATCCTACTAGGCCAGGTGTCATTCAGACAGCGCAAGTGCAGGGGTAGGGGGAAGGGAAAAGTGCAAGGGGAGGGGGAAGTGCAGTACAAGTAAGTAGAGTAAAGTAAATAAATAGGGCCAGCTGGTGGCAAGTGCAAGGTAAGTGCAGACAAGTGCTGGGAAAGGGGGGGCTGTAGGGATACAGAGACAGTCCCTCAGTGCAGGGGTTGCCAGGGAGGCAGTGCAAGAGGAGAGTGGCTGGGCCCAGGACCCAGGTCGGTGAGAGTGGCCCAGTTGCAGATTCGGTGCAGATTCAGTCGAGAATTTAGCAGGGGAGAGGGAGAGAGAAAGCAGAAGCAAAGAGGAAGGTTTTGAGGTGCTTCCGGAACCGGAGATGGTTCTCCTCAAGTTTCAGGGAGGCAGGAAGGCTGTTCCAGAGAGAGGCACCTGCCACGGCGAGAGATCTACCCCCAGCTCGTTGCTTCGTGAAGCGGCTGACCCTGAGGGAGTTGGAGATGGATGAGCGAAGGGCTCGGGAAGGAAGATATGATCTACAATGGTGGTACAACAATGCTTCACAAACCTTGTTTTGGACTCGGCACCAGAAGATATTCTAATAGATCAAATCCGCTGAGTAGGTCCGAGAAGATCGGAGAAGGGAGACAGACGCCGAGATGTATTGTGGCACTTGCCTCATATGAAACTAAGGAAGGTATACTTCAGGTGGCTCACAGCCATAAAGACATTACTGTCAATGGATCTAAGATTCTCTTATTCCGGGATTTAGCAGTAACTACGCTGCAAAAGAGGAGAGTGATGGACCAGTTACCAGGGTATTATCGTCTAAAAATATCGGATAAAAATATCCCCTATAAATGGACCTTTCAGTTTGGCATTTTATTCTCCTGGGACGGCAAACAACACAGGGTTACTACGTGTCAGGAGGGCCTATCTATTTTGGGCTTGGAGGAGGATGATGTGTTAACAGGAGTGGAGCATCGAGGCCCTAGGCGCAAGGAAGGAGAGCTTGGGAATGGTCCGGCCCAAAGGACAAGAGAGGGGGGAAGCTAACAGGACCATCTACCTGCTTACGAAGAGACAATAAACGCTGATGTGTTTGAAGAGATCGAATCATAGGACGAAGAGGATTTATTTTGATTTTCACAGCAGAATAAGACGGTATGTCCGGGGGGTGAAATTAAGATGCATTGGGTTAGATTGGATGCAGGACTTGGTCAGTGAAGAAACTGGCCAAGTCAAGCTCGATACATTTGACTGTTTGTGGGATCACTTGAGGAGTTAGTTCCCTCGCAGTTAGTTCCGGGTTCGAACACGGGCCGGCTTCCAATAAGTATTGGGATGAATCATAGGATGGCGAGCCCAGATCTGGAGTGGGTGGGGGGAGGGTTGCAGGGGAAGCATGGGAAAGGGAAGGGGTGGGATGGGGTTGGGACAGATCACAGTCCTATGGAGGGGGACATTGCCAGTTTGTTCTAAAGCCAAGGTTAAATAAGCTCATATATTCATAATCTTATGATGGACATGAGAATCTTGTCTCCTAATGTAAGGGGGTTGACCACCCCTACGAAGAGGAATAAATTAGAGATGCAGATAATGAGAGGGTTGGCAGAAAGAATATTGCTTCAAGAAACCCACATTAGTGAGGCGGATAATACTAGATTCCGACTGAGTCATTTTCTGCAGATTTGTCAGGCTAACGCAAAGGGGAAAACAGACGGGGTCATGATTGGTATTAAAGACAGGCTGGATGTTAAGGTTCTTCATACACTAATACATCCTAATGGTAGATACATCTTCCTAATACTAATGATAAGGAATCAAAAGATAACAATAGGAACCTTGTACGCCCCTAACCATGGACAGGAAGAGTTTTTACATATAACGTTAGAAAAGCTGGGACGGTTTGCAGAGGGAGAGCTTCTGCTAATGGAGATTTTAATTTTGCCCGGGACCCAAAGAGAGATAGAAGTGCTCATATAACTGGGAGGGGGTCGGGCCGACAGATACATTAAAAGAGAGATTCCGGAATATGGCCCTGAAGGAAAAAAAGGAATGAGAACAGGTTCACTTGTTTTTCTCATGTACACCATACGTACTCAAGAATAGATTATGTGTGGGGCACCCCGGGAGTGATCAGGGGGCACTGTTGAACATAGAGGTAGATCTAATTTCATTATCTGACCACACCCTCATAAAAGTCACGCTAAAGGGGTGGAAGCAGGGCAATTGTTTGTGGACCTGGACACTTCCCTTAGAGGTCTTACTTTACTCGGTTTCACAGGAAACACTGAGAGGGAAAATTAAGGAATATTTCCAGAATTATATTATACAGGAAGTGTTCTTAGACAATGTATGGGACACTTTTAAAGCAGTGATTAGGGGTGAGTTGATTGTACTCCAAGCACAAAGGTCAAAACAAAGGGAGAGGCTGGAAAAAGAGTGGGTGGACGAATTGGGTAAAGCACAAAGGGACTTGGCCACTCACAAGAGCAGAGAGGTTTACAAGAAAATAAAAGATGTACAGATACAGTTAGAATTATTTCGCACAAGAAGAGTGAAGAAATCCCTACTTAACATAAAACAACGTTACTATATTAAAGCTAATAAAGCAGACAGATTACTTGCAAGAGAACAAACGACAAAATGCAAATCGTCACATAAATGGTAAAACATAAATGGTATAAAACAAACCGATGGTTCTCATACAATCCTTCTCATCATTTTGTACACAACTATACTCCACGGTATGTCCAAATCCAGTAGCAATAAAAGGGGTTCTTAAATGGATTACAGTTGCCAAAGATAACAATAGGGGAATAGAGAGGCATTAGAGGGAGATATAAAAGAAGTAGAAATAATGATAAAGTCTCTCCCTAGGAATAAGGGGCCGTGCCCAGATGGTTTCTCATCAGCTTTTTACAAGACCTTCAATGGGGAGTTGATTCCCATTTTAACAAAAGTATTTAATTCATTTAGGCATAGAGGGGCAAAAACATGTTCCATATCAGAAGCAAAAGTGATCTTAATAGAGAAATCAAACAAAGACTCAATGCGGTTCTTACCTACCTATAGCACTGTTAAACACAGCTGCTAAAATATACACCGGGATCTTAGCAGCAAGATTAAAACACATCCTTCCTTCTTTGATAGGATTGGACCAATCAGGATTCTTTTCGGGGAGACAAACATGGGATAACATCAGAAGGATTACACATCTGATAGCAATTAAACACCTGCATCATTGATCGCCTTAGATGTCGAAAAAAGGCATTTGATAGGGTCGAGTGGCCGTTTCTTTTCGAGACGATGGGAAATATAGGCTTTGGCCCAAATTTTATACAGATGATAGAGGTAAATTATCAAAATCCATCAATGCGCCTTTCTATTAATTCTAGTTTATCTAATGCCATAAAGATTCAACGTCGGACACAGCAAGGTTGCCCGCTATCGCCCTTATTATACGCAATATACCTGGAACCGTTATCACTTACAATCCGTCAAAACAGTGAGATAAAGGGAATACTTTTTTTGGGGGGGAGCACAAGACACCGGCATATGCTGATGATATGTTAATGACACTGGTAGAACCCGAGACATCAATCCCAGCATTGGTATCCCTACTGGGAGAACAGGAAAAGATGTCTTCTCTTAAAATAAATATGACATTTTGGGCTTGGGTGTCTCAAAAGAACAAACATCTAACTTGCATACATTCTCCCCCTTTCAGAAATCAAATAACAAATAGACTTACGTAGGGGTAAAACTGACAAGCAATATTGCTCACTTGTACAGAGCAAATTACCATGACTCCATAAAGAAAATATGAGAAGATTCTGAGAGATGGACCCCTCTTAAGGTGCCTTGGTTGGGTCGGAGTTCCATTGTGAAAATGGTAATTCTACCTAGACTACTTTATTTGTTCCAGGCCCTCCCATTCCTCAGTTATTTTTTATAATGGTTAATAAACTGTTTTCAAAATTTGTCCGGCAAAAGAAATGCCCTAGGACTTCATTTGATCTTATAACTACACCTAGGAATAAGGGGGGTTCGAGGCTATCCATTATGAGTGTATATTACGAGGTGGCCCAACTGCGAGTGATTCGCAAATGATTTACAAATAATAAGGGGAAAATATGGAACATATGGATAGAGCCCTAGCGGGCACATCACCGGCAGGTCTGTTATGGCTGTCAGAAAGGGATAGACCCCTGAGTGCTTGACTTAGCACTGTCATCAAAAAAACGTGTGACATATGGGATAAACGTGTAAAGAAGGGGCCTTTATCGTCTTGCCCCTCTCCATTTACTCCCCTATTTGAGAATCCTCTGTTTCCCGGGGCATCCTAAAAGGTGTATTTGGTCAATGGAAAAAAAAGGAATGCAAGAAAATAGGGGACATGGCATCGGGTGGAGACATAGCGACATTTGAGGAATGTAAAAAACATATGGATCTAAAAGAGACAGATTTAAATATGGGCAAATGAGACATTGGCTGATGCAACCTGAGGTCAGGCAAGCAGCAAGAAGACCTTTAAGATAATTCGAGACATATATAACTACCCATATGGGGGACAAACAATTGGTGTCTCACCTATATCAGATATTACTATCCTGTAGATCTGTAATCGCTTGGCCGTATCAGTTGGCCTGGGAGAGAATGATACGGGGAAGCATTGCATAAGAGTATTGGGTACAACTGTGAGAAATATTCCAAAATTGACTAGGTCTATACGGCTGAGAGACATGTGGTACAAAATAATGATACAATGGCATTTCACCCCTCAGAGGTTGCACAGAATGTACTCCGCTATGTCACAGGACTGCTGGAGGGGATGTAGTGTGGAGGCTAACTGGAGGCATATCTGGTGGTATTGTCCAAAGATTAAGGGATTTTGGGAGGAGCTTAAAGTACATACGAAATGTATGTATCCAGGAATACGTACTACATCATTGGGGGAATTTGTGTAGATTGTTGGGACCAGAATCGCACCAGACCCACAAGCCTGTGAAAAAAGCTTTTATGATGTTGATGATAGCGGCATGGTTGGTGATTGTTAAAAAAATTGAAAAGCTCTGACCCCCTGATGATTGCGCAATGGTTACATACATTGTGGGAGTTTCTGTCAATGTAATGGATAACACATGGGATTCAAGGGGATGCAGAGAAATTCAGGGGTGATTGGGGGGAGATGTTGGAATATTTAAAGAGTGATTTTATGATATAAAGGTGCCCGCAAAACATTTGTATTCTGGACATTATGTGAACTTTGAAAGTTTGAAATATGGACAAGGATCAGGCTGGTTTACGAATGTCCAAATGAAGTTGGGTTCATAGAGACTGTGGTCTGGGGGCAGTGAGAAGGGGCGAGGGGGTGGTTAGGGAGTGTATTGTTTCTGGGAAATGCTAATAAAAACAATACAAAAAATACTAAATAGAAACCATGTCTGATTTAGATGTGGTGGCTACTGGGACTATGCAATTATACAACCACAACCAATTTATGTAATTTTATTGTCAGCCTTGTGGGAAGTGACTAAATCATGACATTTGGCCTGGGACCCAGGAAAACCTCTCTTCGATCCCTTTGAGAAGGCGTATCACCTGCTCCATGGCACAGGATCTCTCCCTGGGCGGTTAGCTGGGAACCAGTGCTTCAAAGACAGCACTGTCAGTACAATGTGTAGCTCATACCAGGGTGCTGATTAGCAGAAACCCTTTGATGTAGGCAGCCAGAGGAAGCCCAGGAGAGAGCTACAGTCCACAGAGCGATCCACCATCTTGGATTCTCCCAAAGCAGCCAAATGTCCTGTCTCGCTCCCCATTTCCTGTAGATAAAGCATTGTGGGTGTGACATCACCAGGCAAGAAGATTCTGAAATAGCAGTCAGAATTGGATTGAGCCCCATACAGAAGGCTAGAAGGGAATCAATATACTATGGTCTTATGCTTACAGAGGAGGGAAACCCTCCCCATAGTTGATTAATCTTTGGGCACATGAAAAATAATTCACCTGGAACCTGTTTGAGAGTGCAGTCTGCATCGAAGTCATCTGATATTGAGGTGAAGACCAGGATCTACAAGGGAGGACCAATCTCTTACCCCTAATCTTTCCAAGGGCATTTTTAGGGTGGCAGCCGGTTGGGCAAGGCCTATTGCAGCTGAAATCACTGGTACCCAGGAACTGCTCCCTGTATGGGACAGAATCTGCAAGAGCTCTCTACTAACCTTCCTGGTTGGGAAGCGCAGAAGAAAATGCTTAACTTGTATGAAAAATCCTTTGGATCCCTCACTGAAACCCTGTCTAAAGTCTCCTCTATGTTGGCCAGGGAAAGGCAGACACTTTCTAATCCTGACCTTGGGGGTGGTGTACTGCAGGAGGATCACCTGGGAGGAGACAGGGCTCAGCGTGGTAAGGAAATCCCGTGGGATGAGACATGGTATTTGCCCTCTGGCAGGGAGTGTTTTTCTGGGCTTACAAAACAGGTAATGGCATATTGTCATTATACTGTCCCTAACTCACATTTCAGATCTGTGGCCCGTGGTACAAGCTCTGTTAAATCTGAGCAAACATTGTCAATAGAACGATATTTAAGGATACATGCCCTCCTTACTCCCTAAGGTATAATATCAAACAACCAATTCTATCAGTCCATCTTTAAGGGGACTACAAGTTCCATAATACCAGAAGAACTGAGATGAGGAAGAGGGCTGAAGAGGCTTGCTGTAGCAGTAGTGAGGCAATTAAGCCTAACATCCCACACCTGAAGGAACCTAGGAGGCATAAAAGGCCCCCTCAGGTGCAGGCAATTGGAAGGAACTGGAACTGTGACTGGAATGCAAGCTGTAGCAGTAGTAGCAGAAGGAAGAAGGCACAAAGCTGGTAAATGCATTTATTTATTGTTTGCTTGTTAGGTGCTTATACAATAGGAATATACTGTTTCAAAGCGCCCACAGGGCAGGGAGGGAGGGAGAGAGGGAAATACATTACAACATTACAACACAATATTTAAGAGTAGAGGGGGGAAGAGGGAGGGGGACAAACCTTCTATGCCTTGTGAGTATTCAGAGCGTGCAAATGCAGAAAGGAAGAGGGAAGAGGGGGTGAGTGCCAGGGAGCCCGAGCCTGTGGGCGAGCCATGGACGAAGTGCTAGGAATGTTGAGTGCTACACAGCCTGGGCCGCCGGAGGTATAAGTGCAAGTCTCCAGAGCGGAGGGTGTGCAGATGCAAAGTGCTGTGGAAAGACAGGAGCTGGGAAGAATTGGTGTGGGAGGTCAAGGCCTCGAAGACGCATAAGGGCCAAGGACACTGATTCAGCAACTGTGGGATTAGCAGAGGAGAGGAGGAGGGAAGGAGGAGGAAAAAAGAAAAGTCTTAAGGAGTTTCTGGAAATTGAGAAGATCCTGCTCAAGGCGCAGGGGCAGGGGGAGGCTATTCCAAAGGAGGGAGCCCGCAGAGGAAAGTGAGCGACTCCCTGCCCTCTGTTTAGCAAAAAGCTTTACACACAAAGAGTTGGTGCCAGAGGAGCAAAGTGTTCTAGAGGGAGAGAATTTAGTGAGATAAATTTGAAGATAGTGTGGTCACTGGGCCCGGACAGCCTTGTGGATGATGCAGAGGGATTTGAATATAATCAGTGCAGCAACCAGTAAATATATTTTAGTGCAGTAGAGATGTGGTCCCTAGGCCTAAGGCCAAGGATACGTCTTGCTGGTCTATTCTGGATAAGCTGCAGAGGTCACAGAGTGGAAGAAGGAAGATTCAGGAGAAGGCTGCTACAGTAGTCAAGTCTAGAGAGAACCAGGGCTTGAGTCACATTGAGCCTCTGAGAGAAAGTGAGAAAAGGTAGAATTCCTTTGAGAAGGAAGAGCTGAAAGTTGGACTTCTTGGCAATGTTCTGAGTGTGAAGGAGGAAAGAAAGAGAGGAGTAGGAGCCGCACTGGGAGAACAAGAAGAAGGTCCTGTTTCCCCAAATTCTGAATTGCAGAAGCAGTGCAGCGAAAGACGTGCAGGAGAGTTGTCTTCCCCCAGGTGAGCCTGATTGTTGTGGTTGCCGAGCTGCGGACGTGCAGGAGACCAAGGCAAGAAGCAGCTATCAAGCTGTGGGTCTCAGGAGCAAGAGGGGCTCCCTAAACGTGTGGCCGGACCAGAAACACCTTTACAGGAGAAGTGTGTGGGCCCCCAGCAAGCCAGACATAGTAGAAGGTGTGGCAGAAGTCGGGAAAGCAGTGTGACCCACAGAGCAAGTGCCAAAGAAGCCGGCGAGTGAAGCACAGCATTCTAGTACCTTTCACAAGCATTGCCAGCAACAGTATCCAGTTCCCTGTTCACTCTCGTAAGAGTAAAAGCGAGTCTGTTAATTGAATTTGAAATACTCGAACAATGGAAATGTAGCACTCAAGTAACATGGAAGCCATTTTACTCGCGTTGCTGTTTAAACCCATTGTTCAATCTATAAAAGACTGTTACTGCTTGATTTCCAAAGGAGGACTGAACTCTATCCTTCACTTTCACACAGGAATATAAGGCTATACCAATCTTTAAACCTTAAACACTACATTAAAAAGTGGTTGTGTGTGCCTAATTGTGATTTCTAAGGACAGACTGAATTCTATTATTTATCTTGACACAGCATATCTTTCATTTATAATAAGTTAAACTGTCTAAACAATTGAAGAAGAGAACAAGCATTGCTCAAGCCAAGAGACTCCCTATATTTACTGTGAAAGCAGCCTTTCTCAGAGTTAAAGTGCAATCTAACTGTACTGTGAAGTTGATTACCGTTAACTGGCCTAAGATACAAGTGTGTAAGCATTACCTGAAGTTAATAGAGTGGCACCAAGGCCGAGGACCGGGTCTGAAAACACAGGAATTTGGGTTTAGTTTTATTGTCTCTTCTGGCCCGAAGCCCACCTCCTTTGTGGTTCCAATGATTCCCTTGGTGCTCTCTTTACCTTGTTTTATTATATGGTGTGATCTCCGTCCTGCTCGTCTGTGCAGGGCACATGGTTGGATGTGCGCGGCGCAACCTAGTTGCTTCACTGGTACGGGCCATCAGAGTCCAGACCTGCTGCGACTCCTGTTTGTCCAGGTAAGACTGGTGGTTTGGCAGTTTGTTCTTTACTTTGCAATTGCCCCTATTAATGTCTCTCCTTCTTCCTTAGGTGCAAAAGGAGTTCTGGTGGTGCCGTGCTGCTTGGGGCTGTGCACGAGATGGTAAGTGAAAGCGCAATGCGCGGCGCTATGTGCCTTATCTTGTTCTGACCTGTTTGTTCTCTCTTCCTTACAGGCCGCTGCGATGTCCCGGAATTGATGCTGCAGAGAAGATGAAGAGTGGTGAATAAAGCATAGCACGTGTAAGTGATTTCAATCCGGCACTTCACCTAAATCAATGCCTAGTGTGGGATGCACAACTGAAACCCTTAATTATTTATTTGTGTCTAAAAGTTATTTTATTTCTGAACGATGTACCACTTATATCACGCCCCGGTCACACTGAACCAGGAAGCAGACTAGTTTGCAAAGTTAAAATATTTATTTATGTATTTCACAATATATATCACTCTATTTTTAATGGGTATACAATGATCACCAATGGGGTGATGCCACACTAAACAATCTCTTTAATCACAAGGAGTGATGATGAGCACTGACAAGGCAGAGAAAAATACTTTTGTGGTTTTGTTCAATCAAATGCAGTGTGATAACGATTTCCCCCTGCACACCCTTCAATCCCCCCAATATGCAATATGAAGAAATAGAAGGAGAGAGTACAGGTTTCAGGAATGCAGAATTCAACAAAATATATCAATCCCAATTTCCCCCCAGCAAAAAGAAGAGATAAACAGGAGTGATTGGCAAACTGTCCAAAATGGTTTTAAAGTTGGCTTTGAATGAATAGGGTAAAACACTAAAATGGTTTAATTCACTGACATTGGTGAAATTCTAATGGGAGCCGCTTTATCTGGTTTCAGACACACACTAGCAATGATTTGAGAGTAATAAGCAAGTTGAAAACTTAATTTTGAGGTCGGGTGCAATGGAATTGAGATGCGGTTTTGGGTTCTTTAGAAAGCTCAGGATGTTAGCTACAAGTAGACACTTAAATTCTGTTTCTAGCACAAAGTATGAAGAAATTATGGACATTTTCGTGGAGGTCTTATTTTTCAGAAAGAGGCCAATTCAAACAAGGTTTCTTTACACTAGGGATGGGCTATGAAGAAAACTACACGGATGCTCAGCCACTTGATCAAGGCAACTGCCAGCCGAGACGCTTGCCTGCTTCAGATGCAATATATCAGTGCAAAGATGATTATAGCAATATTATTACAGAAGGACTATAGGATAAGAGAGAGAGCTCAGGCAAGACAAAAAGGATTTCTAGCAATACAGTTCTGGATGTAAGATAGATTGGATTTGTATAAGGATGACTTTGGACAGTACATAGGCTAGGGACAATCCTATACTATGGATATTCACTACCAATGTTTTGAATGGAACCGTCATGCATCTGGTTCTGGTCAGGGATTCTTTCTGGGACAGACGGCTGGGCACACCAGACTGGTCTGGTTCAGTGATCAGCAAGGCGCTCTGGACACCACACAGCAGGACTGGACAGCAAGGCGCTCTGGTCTACACTGCACAGCATGACTGGACTGGATCTGCAATGTCTCTCTCGTCTGCACAGCACAGCACGGCACGACACCAGATTGGGATTTAATCTGGCCTTCTGGTTATGAAGATAATTCTTTGGCAGGCAAGCAGTTACAGCACAGCCTGGCTGCTTCTTTTGGTTTACCCTTTAAGTTGAGGGATGGGTTCTGGAAGTTAGGCCCAGCTGAAAGTGGTTCAGCTATGCTTTGAGCCTTTCTGCTTGCAAAGTTTCTGTAGTCTGGACCAAGGAGTATGAATGGATCTCCTTCAAAGTGCTTTGCCAAATTCTGGATGGTAGGTGTATCAGTGTTTTGTATTTTCAGGAACCAAGAAAAAGGGATTTAAGAGCAATTTCTGGGTTTCTTTCAAGAAAGCACTGCCTTTCATGCAGTTTCCATTTTTCCTTAGTAGGCATCACAGTGACAAGTTTCAGCAGTGAGGTCTCCTTCCACCACTGACAACAGGCAATGGGCCTCATTCCGGGTTTGTAGCTAACCATGGAGTAATTAGCTCCATGGTTGCCTCCGAACTCGTCCCAAATCCGGCATGGTGAATGGAGTAATTACCGGTCCATTCCAGGGTTGAAGGGACCGGTAATTTCCCATTCACCTTTTGCCCTTCCCAATTCCCATTTCTGTCCCATAGGGCTCAATGGGAATGGGGAAGGAGGTAATTACGGCACCGTAAATGACGGTACCGCAATTACCTCTGAAGTACCTTTGCGGGTCCCGTACTTTACTCCTGCTAAAAGCAGGAGGTAAGGAAGGACCCGCAAAGGGACCTCGGAATACGGAGGTAAGGGATTACCGGCATCGGCACCCTTACTGGTGCCGGTAATTCCTTACCTCCAACCTCAGAATGACCCCCAATGTAGATTTGGCAGCCATCTTTTCCGGTTTCAAAGCGCAATGTTCATAGGTTTTGGCGCGCATAGGGCTTTTGCGGCCATTTTGATGATTCTTGCACCATCAGCACACAGGGATGTTGCAGGGCAGAGCCTAGTAGGTTAAAACATCCCACAAGCCCCCCCTCGCGACTTGACTTTTGACCGCCCATCAAGGGGAAGTCGGGAGATTGGGATGTTCAGTTTTTTCTGTTTTGGTCCAAGTGGAAAAATTTGTCTGCTTCTCCCATCAGTGCTGGATCGACAGGTTTTCCTTGCCGGTTCCTGATGAGAGTATGGAGCGATACCCCGGGCCCCTTGGGTCTTTCTTTCTGGTCCCCGAGTGGTCCTCCTTGGTGCTTTAGGATCCATGGTTTCCAATTCTAGGATGACAAAACAGAGCATATTTGTAGACATTTCCCCACCACTGTTCATGTAGTGGGGCAGACACATATATTTGACATATAATGACAATCTTTTCTGTTTGGAATTATTACTAATTATAACAGATGGAATAGTTTTATAGTTGGAATTTCTAGGGATCTGGAATGCCCCCCTCTGGGTTTCCAGATGAGTCCTCTAGTTGCTGCAGAGTGTGCCTAGGATGCAACACTTCAGCTGGTTGATGTGGACCCACTTATCTTCCCCTTCTGCCAAACTGCCATTGGGGATACGGATTTTGTAGGCGACTGGTGAGATTTTGTCTACAATTTTAAAAGGGCCCCGCCAGCTAGGAAGAAATTTGCGCTGTTTGGCCTGGTTCCTTTGGAAATTGTACAAGTAGATCCGGTCTCCTACTTGGTATTCTTTTCTAGTAGTCTTAAGGTCATAGTGGGTCTTTATACTATCTGCAGATCTTTCTAGATTTTGCTGGGCATAGGCAAAAGCATGTTGAAGGTGGTTTCTCTGATTTTCAACATACTCATGAGTTGTGGAGGCATTGATCAAGGTCTGCTCTTGGGTTCTGTAGAGCAGATGCCGGGAAAGCACCATCCTTCATCCAGTCATCAGCTCAAATGGTAACATTTAAGTTGTAAAAGAAGGGGTAGATCTGATGGCCATCAGGACAAGAGGTAATCGGATGTCCCAACTTGGCCCAGAATCTGCCACAAACTTTTTTAATATGCTCACAATTGTCTTGTTGTATCTCTTCACTGCACCACTAGAGGCTAGCCGGTAGGCAATGTGTAGTTTCCCTTTGACCCCAAGTATCTCCCACATCTTTGTCATCACTTCGCTAGTGAAGTGGCTTCCTCGTTCTGACTCAATCCTTTGGGATAGTCCAAAACACGAGAAGATGTGGTTGATCATCAGGGCAGCTGCTGTTTCTGCCTTGCAGTTTGGGGCCGAGAGACATTCCACCCATTTAGTGAACAATCATGTCGCGGTCAACATGTACTTGCTCGCCCTAGAGGAGCGAATCACGGGCCCGATAAAATCGACTTGTAAATCTGACCAAGGCAGTGTCACCCCCCTCTCTTGGCGAGGCGCACGGTGTGTGAGGGATGTTGGCTGAAATTGTGCACGCACAAGACACCCCTTCAAGTATTGGTCGAGGTCCTGCCCCATGTGTGGCCAGTATGCAACCTCTCTTAAGATTTCCAGTGTCGTATGAAACCCCCTATGACTGGCTGTGGCCGCATCATGGGTGTGACTTAGCATCAGGCTTCGGAGTGAGGTAGGGACCACCCTCTGGTCATGGCCAGCTATGGATCTCCTTACCAACAAACGGTCTTGGATTCGGAACATTTTTAGACATTTCATCAACACTCTGAGGTCCTTTTCCCCTATGTAATCGGTATCCGTTAGGGGAAAGTTCTCTGGGTCCTCAATGTGTTGATAAAACTTACCAATTATTGGATCCCCTTTTTGAGCCGTAATCAAATCAGCATCTGGGTCTCCTTACTCCATTGTGCAGTGGAGAGTTCATTGTGAGCATTTGTCTGGGACCTAGTGATAGCAGTGACCTGGATTTACCCCAACAGGGACTCGATCTCAAGTAGATCCCCTTGGATGGCTCCGGTTTTGGCCAGCTGATCAGCTAGGTCATTCCCAGTTTTGTCTGGTCCCTCTACTTTAGAATGACCCTTGATCTTTTTCCAGTAGATGGTCATCCCATTCGAGGTGAAGAGATCATCAATATTTTGAATTCATTTTCCATGTTTCAATGGTTTATTATTAGCACATAGCATGCCTCTGGTTTTCCAGTTAACCAGGTGCTCCACGAACCCGTTCCGTACATAATCCGAATCTGTGATTATGACCAGTTCGTGGAGTTGGTGTTGAACAGCAGTGAGGATGGCTTGATGCACAGCCATCAACTCTGCCACTTGACTACTTCAGGGACCGATTTTGTACCCAGCGGAGGGTTCTGGGGCATCATTCACCCATGCATTCCCTACGCCGGCCACAAGTTCTTTTTCCCCGTTGTTGTCAACATGGTAGGAGCATCCATCCACATAGACAGTGGGCATTTCCTCACACTGGTCTTCTTCAAAGACTTTGTGTGGGGAGTTAAGGTATGCCTCCATGTTGTCCTTGATTTTAAGACTTTCGTCCTCGAGACAGTTTTCTCTGGCACCATAAAAGTCAGACAGACCTTACGAGAGGGGACTCTTCTTGTTTTGGCCATACCTGACCTCCACAGGAAATCCTTGCATTGACAGAATCCAGGAAGTAATTCGGGAATTACTCACATTTCCGGCCCGGATTCTGTCACTTTGGAGATATTGCAGAGGCTGGTGTGGAGTCTCCACTATAATGTGTTCCCCCTGGATAAACGGGCGGTAATTCTTCAATGCCCACACCATTGCCAGGAGTACCTTCTCACAATCGTTGAATTTTTCCTCCGCAGAGGATAAAGTTTTACTCGCATAGGAGATTACTTTATTGACCTTGTCATGCTTTTGATATAATACTGCAGTCAAGCATGTATTTGAGAACCCTGTCTCCAAGAAGACCTCCTTGTTTTTGACAGGGTAAGGTAGGCAGGACGCTTGTGAGAGGCTTCTTTTGAGTTGTTTTACTGCCTCAGCTTGTTCTGGACCCCACTCCCACTTGACCCCCCCTTCAAAAGATGGATCAGGGGTCTTGTGATCTCTGCGTAGTCCTCAGTGAACTTTCTGCTGTAATTAGTTAGTCCAAGGAGGCTCCTTAGTTCCTGCAGAGTTGTGGGGTCTTTTAATTTTGTGCTTCCACTTTCTTTTTCTGGGGACAGAGACCCTGAGGAGTAATCGCATGCTCCAAGAAATTGACATGGGTTCTACACCACTGTGCCTTTTGAAAGGAGAGTTTTGCTCCGGCAGCCTTCAACTGTGTCAGAACATAATGGATCACCGCTATGTGTTCCTCCACAGTTGAGCTTTTAACTGAAACATCATCTACATAGGCCAGGTTACCCCTTTCACCCAGGTCAGGCATGGCCTTGTGTAGAAAAATGTTAAATTCATTGCCGGAGTTGATGTATCTGAAGGGAGTCCGGGTCCATGTTTACTGCTACCCCCCGAAGTTGAAAGCCAGCTTGTATCAGTCCTCCCTACTGACAGGTACAGTCCAGTACCCATTGGTCAGGACAATGGCAGTGAATACCTTTGACCCCTGGATCTGGGCCAGCCCTTGGTCAATGTAGGGAAGAGGCCATCGGGACGTATGGACCCGTTTGTTGAGCTCCCTAAGGTCAGCACAGAGTCTCCACTGGCTGTTTGGCTTCAGAATCCCCAGCACCGGATTATTGAAGGTGCTGTGGACTGGACAAATTATCCCACGGGACTCAAAGTTCTTAATTATTTCAGTAAGGGACTCCATTGATGCGAGACGCAAGAGATATTGCCTCACAAACACTGCAGTCATGCCATGGTCCGTGGGAATTGTTGTTGTGTGGATGTAGGTGCGACCACAGTCATATGAGTCCACCACAAAGAGATCTTGAAAATCTAAGAAAACTTGTTTCAATTGTTGCTTTTGCTCCAGAGTCTCACAGGCATCAGCTAGGTTGACTCTCTCTTCAGCCATCTGCCTGAAGCCTAGAAAGACTTCCGGTTTTGCTATCTCAGCGGCCTCCTCCAGCTGGGTGGAGAAGTCCCTGGTCAAAGTGTTGATTTGGACTGGTGGCTTCAGATGGGGAAGGCAGCCCTCATGGACCTGGAAAATCACCTCATCCCTCCTGAAGTCACAGGTCACATCTTCGTTACCATAAGGGCAGGAAGTGTACACCAGGAAATTCCCCCCATGCCGGGTGAAGATCCTGTCGGGTGTTGCGTCATCGTCGCTATCACTGTCAAAACAGTCCTTGGGGATTGGTCCTAACAGTTCATTACCTAAATCTATGGAAAAATGTCGGTCATCAACCGCCATTCCAATAATGGTGCCTGCGGCTAGAGTCATACTCTTTAAGTCGCTGTTATCCACCTCTATTGGAATGGTGTCATGTTCTATGTTGACTAGTGGTGTTGGGTTTACCCCCAACCCTTGCTGTTGGAAATAAGCATTAAGTTGAATATAGGCGTCAGGGTTTTTTAGTTTCTGTCCTCTTTTGACTTTCACTTCCAGTGAGAATTGTCGGGTCCGTTCTGGGATGGTGACTTCCTCTCCAATCTGAATTTCAACTGCATAAGGCAGCAATTGAGCTCACCTAAATGATTTCTCTGGGTCATCAAAGCCCATGGGATTACCCGCTAATCGGGACCAAGCTTTGAAGTTTATTAGGTCCAAACTAATGGCAAAGCAATTGAGAATGTCACTGCCTAAGTAAAATGCAGCAGGGACATCTCGCACGACCCAACAATTATGGACTATGCTCTTGTTGCCTATGGTAATTCTGAGCATACACCTGCTAGGCAGGAGATGTTTGGAATTGGGTGTTTCTAGATCCATTTCCCATTTGTCTAACAGTTTAAGTATGGGAATGGCTGGATCTTTTGGGAGTTTGCGGAACATGGCTTTGCTGATGAAGCTCTTACCGTTGTTCACACACACTCGGGCGAGAACAGAGCACTTCCCTTCATTTAACTGAATAGGGATGAACAACTGCTCTCCAATTTTCTGAATATCAGCCAGGCTTTGAGCTGATTTTTCATCTTTCTGGACTATAGGAGTGGTATTTTCTGATTGTGAATTTGTAAAGAATTTCAGAGTGTTTCCTTCCAGTGCGGAATGCCACTTTAGACTGGGAAGGAAGGTTGATTTTCAGAAATAGAGAGGACCCCCCCCCCCATCACCAGTCTGTTGTCCTACTGCAATTACTGTCACGTCTGGGATTTGGTTGTTCTGGAAGTGAAATTCTGTTTGGTCAGGTTTTTGTCCAACCATGTGCCATTTAAACTAAAATGGTTGATGCTCTGTTTCAATTTTGTTGGTCGGCTAGTCTGGGTCCAGATGACCTTGTTTACACAATCTATGAGGGGAGACAACCTACGCAGGATGTCATTCCCTAGTAAACAACAGGGGCCCTCTGGAGTCACCACTATGACCGGGTGCTTCACCTTGTGTCGCCCAATTTTAATATCCAAATCCGCAGTCCTCTCGATGGGAATTTCCTTCCCATCGAAGTTCTGAAGTTGTCCAGGAAGAGGGGTGAGAGGAATTTTGTATTTCTCCCCCCTTCCTGAATTCAGTTGATCAAAGACCCTTTTCTGACAGAAGGGTAGCTTGGGATCCATTGTCCACCAGTGCCAAAACTGTACATTGCCCCTGTATTTGGACCGGGGCATAACATCTTCCCTCCTTTTCCTCAAGGGGGCAAAGATAATGTGCATTTTTGGACAACTGGTGGGTTAGTTTCTTGGATTTGGACACTAACAGGAAGGTGATTTGGGCAGGATTCTGTTTGGAGTCTTGGGAATCTGAAAGCAAAAGGTGACAGCTAGATATGGGGGAAGTTTTGGGTTCCCCTGGTTCTGATTCTGGGCCGCCCCCAAGCCCCTTTTTGGAAGCAGTCACCAGGATGGGTTTGAACCAGGGGATTTTCAGGTTGATGATTCTTGGGATTGATGATGGGCGGTGCTAGCTCAGTCCCCACATCTACCCAGTGTTGATTTGGATCCTTTGGGACCCATTTTTCTTTGGGAGGAGTTCCCCCATCTCTGAGGGAGAAGATCCTTTCCCCAGGATCCTCTGAGGATCCCTCTCCTTCAAACTGGAAGATTTGTACCTCCTCCTCAAAATGGGTCTTTTTGGGCTCTTTATTTCTCCTACGCCCCCTCTGCTCCTTGGGTGGCAGACTTTCGGGGGCAGGAGATTTTGGTTCCGGTTCCTGGCTTTCCAGGGGCTTTTTACAAGTAGGGAAGGAAGCTTCCTCCAAGGCTTTACACCCCCCTTCCCCTTATGCCTCCTCCCTGGGAACCAGTGTTTTGTCAAGGTTCTTCCCCATCATTGCTCTGGAGCACCAGGTCCTGGATTTGAGGAATTCTGCGCCGCCATGCTCATCTAAGGGTTCTGTTGAGACCTCAGCATGCAACCCAGATCCTGTGCCATGTTTTGGACCTGGCGCTCTAGTTGGGACACGCGCTCTGGCTGGTAAGTGGGGTCCTCATGTCTCCCTGGGTTGATCCCAGGAAGGGTAGCTATCCCTTCTCCCAAAATACCCCGGTTTTGGAAAGTTTGGGTACCCCTCCACTCTTGGCATCCCCTATTGGGATTGGGCTGCCTGGGCTCAGGAAATTGGGGAAAGAAGGATGGATTGTTTTGGGGGTTGAAATTTTGCGGGTACCATGGGAAGAAATTCTGTCCAGTATTTGGGGGATTACTGCCCTCCTGGGGGAAGTGAGGAGGGAAGTACCCTGGGTTAGCTGCTGTCAGGTTGGATCCCCCCCCTTGGGCCAGAGGAGTCCACACATAACCCAGGATGGGTATATTGCCCTTGTAGCATGGGCTGATGTAGTCAGGGGAGTTAGGGGTCCCATTTGTGGGACTACCTCCCTGGCTCCCTGTTTGTGATTGGCCCGTGCACCTTCTGGGTTTGGGGTTGTTTTGATTCTGTGTGGGCAGGTTTTTAGGCCCCCATCTCTACATCTAAAATGGGGGCAACCTTCACCTCTGCCACCTTAGCAGCAGCAGGGGTTTTGGCTGTTTTGGGGCTTTTGGGACTATTTTTGTTTTCCACCGGCTTTTGCACCTCATAAATGCGCATGGCTTGTTCAATGACCCAGTCTAGTGATCTTTTCTCGTGAAAGTCCCTCACTAGCTGGGTCATGATATATTTGGGGAGAGCATGGAAGAAAGTATTTACAAACTCTTTGCTGTCAGTGCGCACTCTTCTGGTGGTCTGCGCAAAGGCACATTTCAACTCTTGAACAAATTCTTGTGGGGCCTGATGTTCCCCACATTGCAAGTTATAGGCTGCCTTGCGAGCCTCCTGAGGATTCCTGTGCACAGAAAAGTGTTTCAAGATGACCGCCCTATGAGTGGACCATCCGGAATGATTCTGAACCACCAGCCCCGCAAAGAAGCTGGAGTACTCGGGAGAGAAGGTCCACTTTACATATTGAATACAGCTTTGGCTGTCCTTCAAATGGAAAGTTTCCATCATTTGTTCAAAGAGCTTAAGGTGCTCCCAAACCGAATATTTTGCATTCTTATGATAGGGCATGATGATGCTCCTAATGGCCTTTATTTGTTTTAGGGGATCCTTGAGCATGGCCTTCTTGACCTTGTTGGCTTTTTTGGTTCGGGTGACCCTGGTCCACTCATCCTCTGACTCAGAGGCACTGCTACCAGAGGTGCCTGTCTGGTCTTCTAGGCTCTCCTGGATTCTACGAGCTTGGGAATGGCTGGCAGAATATGGGGGCCTAGTTTCTTGAGTCCTGGGGTGCTCAGAGGAGTCTTCTGATTCCTCCTTGCTCCCAGGATTTGCTGAGTACCCTCCTCCCCCACCCACTGTCCTAGCTGGGCAGAGATTTTCAGGGTGCCCTTAGTGGGCTTACTCTCATGGAGTTCCCCACTAAATTTTACCATCTGGTCTCTGGGTAAATGGTATTTTTGAGGATCCGTTTCTCTGACCCTCCCCTCATTGGAGTCTCCCTGATCAGAGAATATGGCCCTAGCACTTGGGAACCCATACCCAGATGCCCGCCCATCCATTCCTGGGAGGTGCTGATCTATGCGCCCCAGATTACTCATTGGATTGAAGTCTGCCATCCCTGTGGCCCTTGGCTTATGTGTGCCAGTGGACATGGGGGCGGCAGAGTCCATGGGGTTGAAGAGATGAAGGCCTCTGGTACTGGGGTTCCTGAGGTTATGCTCAGGTGTTTCCCTTTCTCAGCGGACCTCATCTCTCTCAGCCCCTGCTCCCTGTTGCCATGCAAGAACTTGACCTTTTTGTTCTTCTATCAAAGCCTTGCTAGTCTCTATCAGTTGTTCTTGCATAGCTACCTGTCTGTGAAGCCCATCATTTTTCCCACAGAGAGCCTCATTGCCTCTCTGTGCTTCCTGTGTCATTTTGGAGTACTGGGCCAATTTTTGCTGCAGGAGGGTTACCTCCTGAGTCCCGTCCTTACTGTCCTGGTCACTCTTTGCCAGAGCATCTTCCATCCTCCTGGAGTGCTCTAAAAGTTTTGTGGAATCTTTTTTTGGAGCTCACCCAGTCCCTGGAGGGCCAGGTGATTTTCTTCCATCTTATCTTTTAAATAACTGACCTTCTGGCCTAAGGTATCCCTTTCCTGAATAAGAGTACCCTTCTGTGCAGCCAGGTCGTCCCTTTGTTTTTGGAGTGCACCAGATTTCCTGCGCTCCTCGTCGAATTCTGTCTGGGTCTCAAGGTCTTTGAGAATGAATGTATTATTTTCTTCTTTTTCTTGGTCTAGGCGGTTTTGCAGGGTGACTATCTGCTCCGCGCATGCTCTATTAAAATGTATTTGCTGTTCCAGCTTTTTCTGGCTCTGTAGTAGAGTGTCCAAACTTTCTTGGCACTCCTTCTGCAGGGCCAGCACTTTGGTATCCTGCTCTACCTTCTCCTGCTGCAGGATATCCATGTCTTCTTTTATTTTGATCAGATACTGCTTGGTTTCATTTTCGGATTCAAGGCTCTTTTGTATCCTTTGCTCTGCAGAGTCCAGATCAGTTTGGGCTTTTTCTAATGATTGTAGTTGCTTGTTCGCCAGATCTAGGTTTTCGGCATATTTGTCCTGTATTGCTCCAACGTGTAGGTACAGATATGCCGCTATTTTGGCAATCTTACTTTGCTCTTCTTTCACCTTAGGGGCCATATACAGTTCACTCAGTGCCATATGTAATGGAGCCTGATCTTGCCATATATTTAATCCTGTTGCAGTGGCCTGTTCCTTGATTTCCTGCAACCACACATTCTGATTCTGCTCTGTCCATTCACCCTGAAAAATAATTTGTGCAGTAGGTGTTTTTTTGCCATATTGATTTCTACCAAGGTCGCCATTCCGGAAATATTAATTTCCTTTCTGATTTACAGGAGTTTATTTTATTTTTGCAAAACAGACCAAATTCCTTAGAGCGTTGCTATTGAGGGGTACTTTTCACAGTGTAACACAGCGTGGTAGCCCCACAGGGTTTATGTACCCCGTCATTTAGCACGCTGTATTAGGCTGTCACAAGTGGTATGTCAAATTCAGAAATCCCAGCACGAGCCCCCAATCTTGTAAGTGATTTCAATCCGGCACTTCTCCTAAGTCAGTGCCTAGCATGGGATGCACAACTGAAACCCTTAATTATTTATTTGTGTCTAAAAGTTATTTTATTTCTGAATGATATACCACTTATATCACGCCCCTCTCTTGGAATCCCCCCCGGTCACACTGAACCAGGAAGCAGGCTGGTTTGCAAAGTTAAAATATTTATTTATGTATTTCACAATATATATTACACTATTTTTAATGGGTATACAATGATCACCAATGGGGTGATGCCACACTAAACAATCTCTTTAATCACAAGGAGTAATGATGAGCACCAACAAGGCAGAGAAAAATACTTTTGTGGGTTTGTTTAATCAAATGCGGTGTGATAACAATTTCCCCCTGCACACCCTTCAATCCCCCCAATATGCAATATGAAGAAATAGAATAGAAGGAGAGAGTACAGGTTTCAGGAATGCAGAATTCAACAAAATATATCAATTCCAATTTCCCCCCAGCAAACACAAGAGAGAAACAGGAGTGATTGGCAAACTGTCAAAAATGTTTTTAAAGTTGGCTTTGAATGAATGGGGTAAAACACTAAAATGGTTTAATTCACTGAAATTGTTGAAATTGTAATGGGAGCCGTTTTAACTGGTTTCAGACACACACTAGCAATGATTTAAGAGTAATAAGCAAGTTGAAAACTTAATTTTGATGTCGGGTGCAATGAAAAGGTATTTTACACGTTATAGATTTTGGCCAAATGAAAGATTTGTGGCAAACTTTTCCATGCGCGGTAGGCGCGATTGGGGAGAAAACTATAAGGAGTTGAGTTTTGGATTATTTGGAAAGCTTAGGATATTAGCAACAAGTAGACACTTAAATTTCGTTTCTAGCATAAAGTATGAAGAAGTTATGGACGTTTTTCGTAGAGGTCGTTTTTTTCAGAAAGAGGCAAAATTGTAAAACAAGGATGCGCTTTTAAAATACAAACAAGGTTTCTTTACACTAGGGATGGACTATGAAGAAACAAACTACACGGATGCTCAGCCACTTGATCAAGGCAACTGCCAGCTGAGACGCTTGCCTTCTTCAGATGCAACATATCAGCGCAAAGATGATTACAACAATATTATTACAGAAGGATTTCTAGCAATACAGTTCTGGATATAAGATAGATTTGATTTGTATAGGGATGACTATGGACAGTACATAGGCTAGGGACAATCCTATACTATGGATACTCACTAGCAATGTTTTGAATGGAACTGTCAGGCATCTGGTTCTGGTCAGGGATTCTTTCTGGGACAGACGGCTGGGCACACCGGACTGGTCTGGTTCAGCGATCAGCAAGGCGCTCTGGACACCGCACGGCAGGACTTGACAGCAAGGCGCTCTGGTCTACACTGCACAGCACGACTGGACTGGATCTGCAAGCAATGGCTCTCTGGTCTGCACAGCACGGCACAGCACCAGATTGGGATTTAATCTGGCCTTTTGGTTTTGAAGATAATTCTTTGGCAGGCAAGCAGTTACAGTACAGCCTGGCTGCTTCTTTGGTTTCCCCTTTAAGTTGAGGGATGGGTTCTGGAAGTTAGGCCCAGCTGAAAGTGGTTCAGCTATGCTCTGAGCCTTTCTGCTTGCAAAGTTTATGTAGTCTGGAACAAGGAGTATGAATGGATCTCCTTTTAAGTGCTTTGCCAAATTCGGGATGGTGGGTGGATCAGTGTTTTGTATTTTCAGGAACCAAGAAAAAGGGATTTAAGATCAATTTCTGGGTTTCTTTCATGAAAGCACTGCCTTTCATGCAGTTTCCATTTTTCCAGTTCTGGGACTGAGCTATGCAGGGGCATCCATGTTGCCCAAAGGCTATTGCAAGTCCCAGTTCTCAAGTTCTCTAGCTTCACATATGAGCCTGGTGCCAAAGGCACCAGGACTGACTCCAGGAGAGTCTTGGGCGGAATGATAAGGCCCTTGGGGCCATGATGGAATGCTGTGGTGTAGCCCAGATGGTTTGCCTGTTAGGGCCAGAGGCAGGGGTCATGACAGCACCTCCCCCCCCAAGACCCCTCTCAGGGTAGCTCTTCCGTCTGGCCCTGGCTTGGTGGGATGATCGTGATGGAAACGCTGTATCAAACGTGGTGCATGGATATAATCACAGGGTTCCCATGTCCTATCCTGCGGGACATATCCCTTCCAGTCTACTAAATAATATAGTTTGGCTCTGACATACTTTGAGTCCAAAATGTTCTTGACCTTGAATTCTGGTTCTCCATTGACCATTACTGGTTCGGGTGGTATAGTGACTTGAGTTCCAGGTTGGACAGGTTTCAAAAGAGACAAATGGAACACAGGATGAATGTGCATGTTGGAATGCAAGGCCAGTTTGACTGCTACTGGGTTAATAATAGATTCGATGGCGAAAGGACCTAAATATTGTGGGCAAAATGTCCGGGTTCCTTTTATAGGCACATGTTTTGATGTTAACCAGACTTTGTCTCCAACCTGGTAGTTGGGAGCCCGTTCACGGCGCTGGTCAGTGTATTTATTTTGGCGGTCTTTAGCCTGTTGTAAATGTTCAACTGCTTTTGTGAAGGCCTGAGTAATTAAGGTGTGCAAAGAATTCTTTTACCACAAAAGACCCAGATACCGGGCTATAGTCAAGCCCTAAGGAAAACTTTTTGGAACTTTCTTTTCTTTCTTTTTCCAAATTAGAAGTAATTACCAGGGAAAGATATAGGGAGTTCTTCCAAAAACACCTATACCAGGGTGTGCGAATAAGGGCGCTACATTTAAGTTTCCCTCTTGTACAACTCATTTCGAAGTTTACGTGTTGAAAACTCTAATTTTGTTTGTCATGTTGTTCAATGTTTTGTTTTTTCATTATGTACTATGAAGATTAATGGTTTATCTTTTATATGATATGTTTGTTACGGAACGGAACACAGATTTCAATGTGGATTTCTAACTGTCTCTATACAAATAACATTTTTATTATGATTAATACGAATTAAAGAATATATGTAATTACAAGATTGTTTTTTCTCTCCAACTAGCTAAATTCTGCTAAGAACTTCTATGAATAATTGAATTAGAGGATTGATGCAACTTAGAGGTCACCCGGAAAGTAATTATTGAGTGATCACTCCTAAATATATATATTTTTTCTGCCTAGTCTGTTTACATGCAGGGTAAGATACATCTATATTTATGTATGTGCAAAGTTTTAATGGCCGGCATTTCGAGAGTAGTGGGAACATCCAGTTCGGAGGTGCGTGGATGTCTGCCGTATATTGTGTAAAATGGAGTCTGTCCCGTACTGCTGTGAAAGGAATTATTATAGGCATATTCAGCTATCCACAGCAAGTCTTTCCAACTTCCTTCCACTTGATGTAGCATACAGGGCAGGTACTGTTCGAGTGTCTGGTTCGTCCTTTCAGTTTGGCCATCCATTTGGGGGTGGTGGCTAGTGGATAGTCGGATATCGATTTGTGCCATGGAACAGAAGTTGGATATGAATTGGGTACCTCCATCAGAGATTAGCACCGAAGGGAATCCGTGAAGTCGTACGATATGTTCAAGGAATACCTTGGCCAGGCTAGATGCATTCGGGAGACCTTTAAACTGCAGGAAGAGGGCCATTTTAGAGAATAAGTCCACGACCACTAGAATGGTATTGTATCCTTGACTGGGCGGTAGATCAGGGATAAAGGCAAGAGATAAAGTATGCCAGGGCACCACTGGAATTTCCAATGGTCTAAGGAGTCCAGCTGGTTTTTGTTTTGATGATTTATTTTGCGCACATACGCCGCAGGAGAGGATGAATTGAATGACGTCCTTACGCCACGTGGGCCACCAGTAGCTTCGTTTTACCTTGGCTAGAGTTTTAGCAATTCCAGCACGGCCTTCAATCAAAGAGTCATGATACCCACAGATGACCTGTTCCTGTAGTTACTTTTTGGGCAAGAATAAACAATCCCTGAAATATGGTAGTTGGTCCTTGATAGTATAGAGTTCTCTCCGTGTATTCCATTCTTGTGACAGCTCGGGATTCATCACACGTTGAATCTCTCGTTGTAGTTCGTCCTGAGTCATCGTGGTTGTGATGCCCAGGAGCTTGTCGCTTGGGATGATGGCCACTGGATCGGGGGTTGTATACACCTGTTCATCAATACCCATATGGGAAAGGGCATCGGCTTTTCCGTTTTTGACTACGGGTCAAAACGTGATCACATAATCATACTCCGCAAAGAAAAGGGCCCAACGTAGCTGTCGTGAGGATTGAGCCTTTGCTGTCTTTAGATATTGTAGATTTCAATGGTCAGTTATCACGGGGATAGTGTGCCTAGCCCCTAGAAGATAGTGTTGCCAGGCCTTAAAGGCTGATTTGATGGCTAGGAGCTCCTTGTCCGTGATAACGTAGTTGAGTTCAGGTGGTGAAAACTTGTGCAACCAGAAAGCTACAGGATGTAACTTGCCGGTTTTTCAGTCCCTTTGCGAGAAAACAGCACCCTTCGCCATGCTCGAGGCGTCTGTTTCCACCACATATGGAAGATCTGGGCGAGGATGTCGTAGGATCGGGGCGGAAGTGAACCTCACCTTGAGTTCTTGGAAGGCCTTTTCTGCCTCTTCCGTCCACTGGACCCTCTTGTTGCTCTTTCTCAATAGTGATGTGATCGGGTGCACATTTTGAGAAAATCCCGGAATGAACCGGCGGTAAAAGTTTGCAAAACACAACATGCTCTGGATTCCTTTGAACGAGCTTGGGGCTGGCTAGTTTAGAATGGCGTCGACCTTATGCACATCCATTCGGATTCCTTTTGGGGTGAGGACGAAGCTGAGGAACTGTACCTCGGTGACATGAAATGCATTTTTTTTGAGTTTGGCATAGTGGTGATGTTGACAGAGTTTCGTAAGAACGGAACGGACATGCTTGACGTGGTCCTGTTTTGAAGCCGAGTATACCAGAATATCGTCAATATAGACTAGGGCACAGACATCAATCAGTTCTCTTAAGACATCGTTCATGAAATACTGAAATGTAGCGGGGGCTTTGCAAAGTCCAAATGGCATTACCTGGTATTCGTATAGGCCATATTTGGTACGAAACGCGGTCTTCCATTCATCCCCCTTTTTTACCCGAACGAGATGGTACGCCCCTCTAAGATCCAATTTAGTGTAGATTTGGGCATCTTTGACTTGGTCTAACAATTCTGGAGTAAGTGGCAGGAGGTAGCGATTTTTAATGGTGATTTGGTTCAATGCGCGATAGTCGATGCAAGTCCTCAAATCTCCTTCCTTCTTCGGCATGAAGAATAGGGGAGATGCTGCTGGTGACTTCGAGGGGCGGATGAATCCATTAGCCAGGTATTGATCTAAGTAGGACTTCCAATGTTGGTTCTCGGGTTTTGTGAGCGCATATATCTGACCACAAGGGATTTGTGCACCAGGTACCATGTCGATCTGGCAATCATAAGGCCTGTGCGATGGCAAGGTATTAGCTTGTTCCTTCTGAAACACATCTTGAAAGTCCTGGTATTCACTTGATAAGGTACCGGTCACACCCAGAGTCATTGTTGCTGTTCCATGGGCAGATGGGCTCGTATTCGTTGGCTTTCTTCCTTTATGGTAACATGTGTGAGTACATCCTTTGGAAAAAAACAATTCTCTTGCATGCCAATCGATATGCAGATTGTGCGCGACCACCACGGCATCCCTAAAATCAACCGGAACTGAGGCGCCTTGATAAGGTCGAAAGCAATAGACACTCGGTGACCATCCTGACACAGAAGGGTTAAGACTGTTGTGCATTGGGATACTGGACCGGAAGCTATTTCCGTACCATCAACAGTGGTGACTGTTTTGGTGGTCGATTTAGGGCACAGAGGAAGCCCCATTTTTGCTGCAAGATCCTGGTCCATATAATTCCCAACTACTCCGCTGTCGATGTATGCTTCAATGGTATGCATCCTAGATGGTTGCTGGTGGTTGATTAGGATCATGGGCAACACAAAATGTGAGGTTTGTAGTTCACTTTCTTCGCTCGACAAATGAACCCCTACATTTTCCGGGCTTGGTAGTTTTCCTACTCTTCATTTGTGTTTTCCTTATCCGTGGCTCCTATCATTCTCCTCAGTGGTTTTACGGGACACTCCTTGAAGAAATGACCTGCTTTTCCACAGTATAGGTATAGTTGCTGCTCTCTTCTCTTGTCTCTTTCAGCTTTTGTTAAAGGGGGTCTTACCCGTCCTAGTTGCATTGGTTCCACTGAATTGTCTGCCACACGTGGCGCATTGTCCCTTGACCGTATGTACATGGGGCGAGTGTCCGGTCTACTCCGATCTGCCCTTCGGTCTTGCAACCTGTGATCTAGTTGAACCACAAGGTTAATAAACTCTGCACAGTCTTTTGGTGGATCAACCACTTGGGCAAGAACATCTTTTAGCTCCCGCCGTAGGCCCCGGTAGAATAGCGTAGTTCTCTTCTCCACAGGCCATACTGCTTCGACTACGAGCCTGTTGAAGTTTGCTATATATGTTAATAAGTCTTGGTTTCCTTGATGAAGGATGAAGAGACAACAGCTCATTGTCTAGTGCCTGTCCATAAGTACGACGAGCGAGGGGGCGTGGCTAACTAGCCATGGAATAGCACGTGCTTTGTGATGGGCTCCTGATGATCCGACTTCATTTTGCTAAAGTTACCTTTTGAAACTGTGGCGAGTGCCTGGAAATTAAAGGATCAAGCGTCGGAAGATGTACGCTATGAGAATCCTGAAGAAGGAGTACATCGTGCCTGTGGATTGCGAGATTTATAGACTTTATCCGGTGCGGCCGTGAGGTCACTTTGTTGCCAAGATGGCGGCGAACAAAGAGAAGGCCGGCGAATACGAGAAACGAAACTGACTCCCCAGGATTACATGGAGCGGCTGCGGACGACTGCCTGGAGAAAAAGCATTGTATTCCCCGAGGAGACCATGATATTGATTTGATACTCCCGGGCTGGAAGGCGGTAGCGGTTGGATAGTGTTGCAAGTTCACTGCAACAAGCTCTGCGAACGCGAAAGCTCGCAACAATAGATGAAAGCGGCCGGCTTCGCTGCTCAAGTGAAGCGGCATGCATGAACTGCCGGCGGGTAATATTAATAGCAACTCCTTGCTCTGCACTGACGAGACGGCGCTTCGGTAATTTATTGAGGAGACCGCTTCCGATTTATGACAACGAAATAGATCAGAAAGGTATGTGAACGTGACACTCAGCCGCATGCAGGATAAACCGTGCCAGCACATACACGACATTGGACAAGTGAAAGTGACAGTTATACTAAACAAGCCGTGAGTGCCCGCGGGCAGGGAACCCTTGACAACACTGATGGCAGTGGCTTTAACCGGTACGGGCTGGGCAGGCATCGGACGGCACCAAAGACATCAGGAACTGCGGGGCTCAGCAGTACGTGAGCCACCGCAGTCGGATACAAGCTGCATCTAAGGAGCGGGTCGGAGAGGCTCGAGAAAGGCGCCGCAAACCACGATAGCCGTAGTGCTGCTGCCAGGCGATTATACCTGCACCAGGCTCATATATATACATCAACAGGCGATCAAGCTGATAAACCCGCAGGGTGTGGGGCAATAGACTGTCACTGAAATCAGACGTGGATGCACCCGAAAAACTGCATGTAAACAGCCTGGGAGGTCTGGGATGCCAGGGGGGTGCAACATTAATGTAATCCTCAAAGTGGCACTATGTGACACTGAGAGTGAACTAAAAGGCAATAAATAAGAGTACTTGCAACAACCCTGAGGGGGCGCCCAACCTGGCTTATACTACATGCACCTAGGCAACCTGATTACAGGAGGAGGTATCAGCAGATACTTGGGCCAACAAGACCGATGGGTGGAGAGTAACACGCTGGAGGTCACAACCCACCTGAATGACAATTTCACGTGCCATAGCAAATGCGAGTTGGGAAGTAGAGATCCCAACGACTGAAGAACTGAAGGAGTCACAAAAACTGCACTGAGCCGGAGCCAGACAAAGGCGAAGGGTGGCACTATGTCGGTGAAAGGACCAAGAGCCAAGGCCAAACAACCCACAATGGAGGTCTTTGCGAAAGCGCAGAGGACCCCCACAACATCTGTGCAGGGCATGGTTGTGACCCCTGCGGAAGAAGCCCCAGAGAGAGATAAGCACCATATCCTGGAGGCTATAATGGAGCTGAGTACTAAATGGGGCTTGGCAATGGCGGACCTACGAACAGCCCTAGAGAACAAAATTGATGCAGTGGGAACAGAATTTACCCTGTTACGACAAGATGTCAGGGTGCTGGCAGAGAGAACCAGTGGTCTGGAAAGTGAGGTAAAGATTAACACAGATGTCAGCACGAACAATGCAAAGGAAGTTCACGTGCTAAAACAGCAGGTTGCTAACCTGGAAAATCGAGTGGAAGAAGCGGAGGGAAGGGCGAGAAGAAATAACATACGAGTGGTCAGCCTGCCGGAGGGGGAGGAGGGCCAGGACCCCACAAACTACGTGTAGAACATGATCCTCCAGGAGATTTGAGCAGATAAGCTTTTGCAGAGGTTCACGGTGGAGCGGGCGCATCGCGCCCTAATAAGGAAACCTCGACCTGGGGCCCCGCCGAGACTGATCATCGCGAGGATCTTGAACTATAGAGATAGAGAGAAGATCCTGGAATATTCTTGCAAGGGCGGAACGATAGAGAGAGCATCCACCAACATCACAGCATACCCGGACTACACAATGCTGGTGCAGAGGCAGAGATACAGCTACGTGGCTGTCAAAAGGAGGTTGAGGGCAGCAGGCATCAAGTACATGCTTCTGTACCCTGCACAATTGAAAGTGTTACATAAGAGCAGAGCACTTTTTTTTGATACTCCGGAGGATGTGGTGACATGGCTGGACCTGTAGGGTTGCCCGGAACAAGAAGCGGATCGTGACCAGCAGGAGCATGACGAATGAAGAACTTGTATCACGGACACTGAGGGGGTAAGTGGGAGGGTGAACCTAGTTATACTGGAAAGTGATACCGGCTGAACATTGAGTAACATTCGAGCCTTGTGCTCGGCATGGACTGGAATATAGTGGGTGAAAATGCAATCGGTAGCTGTATAGCATCAATAGAAAGCGTAATAATTTAGAAATAGGAGCAACAGGATGGAAGCAACCTACCCCGATATATTATTAGTTTAGCGGCCATTAGGGCGGCTTCACCCTACTGAGCCCTGAGCAGAAGCTTGCGCTAGACAGGGCTAGATGTGGGGGTGCCTGAGATCCAGGAATGGAGCTGGGCAACAGTTGGAGAGGGTGCTGTTGGGGGAGGGGAGGGAGGCGGGGAGTTGAGTGTGTACATAGTTATGGGGAGTTTAAGTTTTATCATGAGCCTACATGGAAGAGTCAGAGTGTTGTATTTGCATTGCATGAATAGGCGGGATCGGCTGGAAATCAGGGAGGAGAATATTATCGAGCTATGGGAGATCTTAAGATAATAACGTGGAATGTCAGGGGCCTTAACAGTTACTTGAAAATAAATAAGGTCATGCTGTATCTGAGAAGGCAAAAGATAGATATTGCACTATTACAGGAGACGCATTTGACGCGGGAGAAGATGGAGCTGGTGGGGAAAAAATGGAAGGGGACTGTGGTGGGTTCGCCATACTCCGCCTACGCTAGAGGAGTGCTAGTCTGGGTGGCGCCGCATGTCCCGTTCCAGCCAACACAGGAAGTGGTTGAGACAGATGGGAGGATGGTCATACTGAGAGGGCTGGTGGAAAACAAAGAGGTATGCATCGTAAATACGTATGCCCCCAACCAAAACACAGCGGCATACTTCAGAACTATGTGCACCAACCTTAGTATGTGTGTGGGGAGTGCAGTGATTTGGGGTGGGGACTTTAAGTGTGTGTTGAACCCTAGGGTGGACAGATCTGATGGCGGGATGGATAGGCCCACCCCAGTGGCAAAAGCGTTGCAGACACTGCTAGTAGATTTTGCCTTGACAGACGCGTGGAGAATGAAACATCCTAATGAGAAGCAATATTCGCACTACTCGGCCCCGCATCAGCTGCATACAAGGCTTGATTATGTCTTTCCCACAGCAGACGTAATGACAGAGATTACTCAAATCGAATACAAGGTGAGGGTCCTTTCGGATCACTCGCCTCTGATCCTTGGATGGCAATATTGCCCCCGAGGGCGCGGATCCCTACATGGCGTCTCCGAGCAGAGGCGCTCAAGGATCCAGTCTTTAGAGAGGATATAAGGGATGAGATTACTAACTATTTTGAGGTGAATACCGGTAGTGTTGATTCTGCGGGCACACTATGGGAAGCCTTTAAGGTGGTGATGCGGGGGGTTGCCATTGCTAAGTCAAAGGGGCTACAGGGCGGGGTGATGGCTGACCTACAGAGGGCAGAAGATGAGCTAGAAAGAGCATTAAAAAGTGGCAGTGTGGATACTGAGCTAGTACTCAAACTACAGCAGCAGTGTGCAGAACACTGGGAAAGGCTTTGTAACCTCAATTATAAAAAGTATATAGAGAGACAGCATGTGGGTGGGGATAAAACAGGCCGCCTTTTGGCTTGGCTATACAAAAACGAGACCCCTAGGCCCCCGATTAGGACAATAACCAGAGAAGATGGTGATGTAGTGACTACTCAAGAAGGAGTCAACAAGGAGTTTGCCGATTATTACAGGGTGCTATATGGAGACGAGGTGGGGGGTGGTCAAAAGAAGATAATCGAAACACTAGTTTGATGGCTGTCCTGGCAAACAGATTGCGGAAAGTAATTGGTAAATTAATACATCCTGACCAAACGGGCTATGTCCCGAATAGGAATATAACTCACAACCATAGGCGACTCCACCGGGTGGTCGAATGGGGTGGCAGGAATGAGGGTGAAATGGCGATTGTGTCTTTAGACGCAGTAAAAGCTTTCGACTCGGTTAAGTGGTCATGGCTATTGGCGGCCCTGGGAGGGTACGGTTTGGGGTCAGGTTACATCAGGTGGGCGAAGATGCTATACAGTGAGCCGCTAGCCAGAGTTTGAACAGGATCGGTGATATCTGAGGGATGGCAACTTAGTAGAGGCACCAGGCAAGGGTGCCCCTGGTCCCCGATGCTTTACATTCTAGCCCTGGAACCCCTGGCAATATACCTCAGGCAAAAACAAAGAGGTGATGGCTGGAAGGTTTAGACTTAATCTTCACCACTGGCAATGCTCTGGACAACCCTCCAGACCACCGTTCTTCGCCTGCCAAGCCATTACAGAAGGGAAAGACCATATGCAAATCAGGCTTGGCCCCACCCCAAAAGGGGCAGTCCAGCCCGAACTGCTAGGCCACATCCCTTCTGCACGAGACCACAAGCATCCCCAAACATGTTTCGCCCTTGTTGGGGCTCATCAGTGAGGAGTAGCTTGGGTCTCTAGGCCCAGCAGGCACGGGACCCACGTCTGGGCATACCCGTCCCACTCGGGGTGACATAGCAAAAACAAAGAGGTGATGGCTGGAAGGTTTAGACTTAATCTTCACCACTGGCAATGCTCTGGACAACCCTCCAGACCACCGTTCTTCGCCTGCCAAGCCATTACAGAAGGGAAAGACCATATGCAAATCAGGCTTGGCCCCACCCCAAAAGGGGCAGTCCAGCCCGAACTGCTAGGCCACATCCCTTCTGCACGAGACCACAAGCATCCCCAAACATGTTTCGCCCTTGTTGGGGCTCATCAGTGAGGAGTAGCTTGGGTCTCTAGGCCCAGCAGGCACGGGACCCACGTCTGGGCATACCCGTCCCACTCGGGGTGACATAGCAAAAACAAAGAGGTGATGGCTGGAAGGTTTAGACTTAATCTTCACCACTGGCAATGCTCTGGACAACCCTCCAGACCACCGTTCTTCGCCTGCCAAGCCATTACAGAAGGGAAAGACCATATGCAAATCAGGCTTGGCCCCACCCCAAAAGGGGCAGTCCAGCCCGAACTGCTAGGCCACATCCCTTCTGCACGAGACCACAAGCATCCCCAAACATGTTTCGCCCTTGTTGGGGCTCATCAGTGAGGAGTAGCTTGGGTCTCTAGGCCCAGCAGGCACGGGACCCACGTCTGGGCATACCCGTCCCACTCGGGGTGACATAGCAAAAACAAAGAGGTGATGGCTGGAAGGTTTAGACTTAATCTTCACCACTGGCAATGCTCTGGACAACCCTCCAGACCACCGTTCTTCGCCTGCCAAGCCATTACAGAAGGGAAAGACTTTGCCCAGAGCATTGCCAGTGGTTAAGATTAAGTCTAAACCTTCCAGCCATCACCTCTTTGTTTTTGCTATGTCACCCCGAGTGGGACGGGTATGCCCAGACGTGGGTCCCGTGCCTGCTGGGCCTAGAGATCCAAGCTACTCCTCACTGATGAGCCCCAACAAGGGCGAACCATGTTTGGGGATGCTTGTGGTCTCGTGCAGAGGGGATGTGGCCTAGCAGTTTGGGCTGGACTGCCCCTTTTGGGGTGGGGCCAAGCCTGATTTGCATATGGTCTTTCCCTTCTGTAATGGCTTGGCAGGCGAAGAACGGTGGTCTGGAGGGTTGCCCAGAGCATTGCCAGTGGTTAAGATTAAGTCTAAACCTTCCAGCCATCACCTCTTTGTTTTTGCTATGTCACCCCGAGTGGGACGGGTATGCCCAGACGTGGGTCCCGTGCCTGCTGGGCCTAGAGATCCAAGCTACTCCTCACTGATGAGCCCCAACAAGGGCGAAACATGTTTGGGGATGCTTGTGGTCTCGTGCAGAGGGGATGTGGCCTAGCAGTTTGGGCTGGACTGCCCCTTTTGGGGTGGGGCCAAGCCTGATTTGCATATGGTCTTTCCCTTCTGTAATGGCTTGGCAGGCGAAGAACGGTGGTCTGGAGGGTTGCCCAGAGCATTGCCAGTGGTTAAGATTAAGTCTAAACCTTCCAGCCATCACCTCTTTGTTTTTGCAATATACCTCAGGCAACAATATGATATGATAGGTATTGAGGTAGGGGGAGAACGACACCTGATATCCTTATATGCAGACGATTTGTTATTATACTTGCAATACCCGGAAGAAAATCTCCAATACATTCTTGAAGTGATGGAGAGGTATGCGCAGCTGTCAGGTATAGCGGTGAACCCTCAAAAATCCAGCATATTCCCGCTAGGTAGCTATAGGGGAACCCCTGTAGATAGGTTACCGGTACTACAAATACCATGGGCGATTGGCTCCTTTCGCTACCTTGGAATAGATGTGTACCACACGACGGAAGAGGAACATAGGCACAACACCGAAATAGCCATTGGGAAAATTAGGAACAGCATGAAGTTTTGGGAGAAGCTGCCCTTAGCAATGATGGGACGAGGGGCTATGCTTAAGATGGTGGCCCTACCTAGGCTCCTACCTTATTTTAGGAATATTCCACATATGATACCCAAGAAGTTTTTACTAAGTTGAACAGTATGTGTAGGGACTTCCTGTGGCATGGTACCCGGAATAGAGTGGCGTTATGGAAATTGCAGAACTTCTATGAAAAAGGAGGTATCAAACTGCCTAATTTTGAGGTTTATTATGTGGCGGGTAAACTACAATATGTGGCCAAGTGGCTCTCCGATGAAGTGACCCCTGAACTCAGGTTGTTTGGGCAGGACTGTACCCCGTTTTACTTAAGGGAAATGATTTGGTTGGCTGAGACTGAAATGAGGGAGCACCCTGGGATGATGATGCTTGGGTGGAAAATGTGGCATCGAGCATGCTGTTTGATGGAGGATCCATTCCCATGCTCCTCGCAGATACCGCTGGTTGCTTTGACAGGGGGGGATAAGCAGATGAGGGGGATTATCAGGACCTACTGGGAATCGGTGGGGTTGGTTACGCTAGGGGACATTTGGCAAGAGGGGACAATTAGGGATTTTAAAGAACTCAACGAAGAGGCGGGACTGCATACGGGCCAATATGTTACGTATCATAGGATGGTGCAGGAGATTCAGAAAATATGGCCTGAAACAGTATTGACAGAGAAACCAGATGCAGTTGTGGGGGCAATTTATGACATATCAGAAGGGGGGCATGAGATCTCTAGATTATATGAGATGGTGATGACTAAGGTTGGGAAGGAATTGACACATTTGAGACTGGATTGGGAAGCGGAGGTGGGAGCCCCGATGGAGGATGGGATGTGGGAACGTGCCCTGGGTTACCACAAGAAGGTGTTGAGAAACGCCAGACTAAAACAAATACAGCTGTATATAACGCATAGAGCATACATGACCCCTTTGAGGATATCTAAGTTCTGAAATACTGGAAGACAGGCGTGTCCTAAATGTGACCAAGAAAACGCTGACATGACACACATGTTTTGGTCATGCCCAATAATTGAGTGCTTCTGGGGAGAAGTAGTGCAGAAACTGGCAGAAAAAGGGGTTACGCTCGTCATAGATACGGCCTGGGCCTGCTTACTGGGTGGGTTCCCCAGATCACGGAAACTCAAGCATGCTGGGAAACTGAAGGATTTCGCATATGTGCTCGCAAAACAGAGGATTGCCATGGGATGGAAGAAATGCCACAAGCCACGGGTGGAGGTATGGTGGAAGGAATTGCAGAAATGGGCGGAGGCTGAAACAGTGGTATGGCAAGAAGCGAGCAGCGTGAGTGGTGAGGAAGAGGTAGGCACCTTGATGGCATGGATATTACTAATAGCAGAATTGTTCGGAGCAATATCGGATCCAACAGAATCCGAGGAAAGTGAGACCCTGCCGCATGTAGCAGATACTGAATGCGAATAACAAATAGGCTCGTGGAGGAGGGTGGGACTGGGGGAGCAGTGACTAACACTAAATGGTGTTTAATGGAATTGTTATAAATTACACTGCGTGTTTGGTTTGTATTGTTTGGTTTGCATAAAATTAATAAAATCATTTAAAAATTAAAAAAAGTACGACGAGCGAAAAACTTTTCCATATCCAGCTGAAAGCTCTCGAAGTCACGTAGTAGTGGATCATCCTGACTAACGAAAGGTACAGACCAGTCCGCAGCACTGCCACTCAGATAAAATAGTACGAAGGCAACCCGCGACTGATCATTAGGGAAGGCCCCAGGCCTGCAAAGAAAATGGCGGCGACATTGGTTCATAAATGTTGCATACTTCTTAGGATCTCCTGTGAAGCGCTCAGGTGGGGCTAAAGGAACTGCTCCTGGCAGGGTTATCTGTACCAGATTGGTTGGTGGCGCTGACATTGATGAGACGTTCCCAGGCAATGGGGCTTGTCCGGCCTGTGATTGGAGGAGTTGTCTACTCAAGTCGTCAGTGCGTTCCTGAGCTACTATTAATTCCCTCCACAGGGCGTTGGTCTCCTGTCTAGCTGAATGCACCTCAGCACGTAACTGTCCCAGCATCTGAGCTAACTGGTCGGTTTCTGACTTTCCATGATGCCCAGGAGGATTATAGTTTGTGACGCTTTACGTTCTGTAACACTCACCTGATATCCACGGAGATGCCACTCAGTCTGGTTGGACACTTCCGACCTTGAACCCCCTCCCTTGGACTCTTGTTCGGCCGACGACTGGGTCTGAAAACACAGGAATTTGGGTTTAGTTTTATTGTCTCTTCCGGCCCGAAGCCCACTTCCCTTATGGTCCCAACGATGCCCTTGATGCTCTCCTCACCTTGTTTTATTATATGGTGTGCTCTCCATCCTGCTGTTCTGTGCAGGGGCACGTTGTTGGATGGGCGCAGCTCAAACCTAGTTGCTTCACTGGTGCGGGCCCGCAGAGTCCAGACCTGCTGCAACTCCTATTTGTCCAGGTAAGACTGCTGGTTTGGCAGTTTGTTCTTTACTTTGCAATTGCCCCTATTAATGTCTCTCCTTCTTCCTTAGGTATGAATGGAGTTAAGGTGGCGCCGTGCTGCTTGGGGCTGTGCACGAGACGGTAAGTGAAAGCGCGATGCACAGCGCTATGTGCCTTATCTTGCTCTGACCTGTTTGCTCTCTCTTCCTTACAGGCCGCTGCAATGTCCCGGAATGGATGCTGCCGAGAAGATGAAGAGCGGTGAGTAAAGCATAGCACGTGCCGCCTTCTTGATCTCTTGTGTGCTAATCAGTGTTTTCTTCCCTCTTGTAGGTCGTTAAAATGGCCCGGAATGGACGTGGGCCAAGGACGAGTCAACCCCAGGTAAGCGTGCACTTATTTTGATGGTTTTTTTCTATATTGGAGAATAAACGCTTACTAATGCTGTTTTTCCGTTCTCTTTTCTTCTCAGGTGCGGCTTTCCAGATCGAAGGAGCGCTCGCCGAACTAGTGTACATTCAGTACCCAGGAGCGGAGGACAGAAGCAGGATTTGCTCGCAGGTAAACGTATTCTAACAATGTTCTTGTTCTTGCAGGTAACAGGTTCAGGAATGCAGATGAGGATCTGAGCAGAACGTGGTGAGCGTCACGCTGCGGCTAGCAGAGTAACGCGAAGTGTGTTACTCAGCTTGGGCGTGGCTTATATATCCTGCAGGTTTACCAGGTGCCCCTAGGTCTGACCACACCCAAAACACTAGACCACATAGCTCAGTTCTGGGACTGAGCTATGCGGGGGCATCCATGTTGCCCAAAGGCTATTACAAGTCCCATTTCTCAAGTTCTCTGGCTTCACATATGAGCCTGGCACCAAAGGCGCCAGGACTGACTCCAGGAGAGTCTTGGGCGGAATGCTAAGGCCCTTGGGGCCATGATGGAAGGTGTGGTGTAGCCCAGATGGCTTGACTGTTAGGGGCAGGGGTCATGACACTGGCTGCTTGTAAAGACTATTTTGAAGTTTGCACAACCTGTAGTGCCGAGAGGATAGCTCAGGGGCAACACATTTGTCATGAAGCAAGACAACGCATAGAAACACAGGTTTGAATCCTTGTCTCGCGCTTAGAAACTGGTCTCTGGTATTAAGCGCATTATAAAAGAACAATTATAAAAAGACAGTGGAAGACAGAGAAAACAGAGTCTCAAAGGCAAACACAGGTTGTTATTGTGGCAGACAGACAAGAGATGCAAAGAGGCTGCCCCTTTTTTAAGAGTGTTATTCAGAGGAAGAGTGCCTTGCCTACTTGACATTGTTAAAGTACTTTAAAGTGTATTTTGCTGGAGCCTGTTTAGAAGTTGTGAGACAGGCATGGTATCAAGAGATGGCACATACAAAAGATATAACAGTTTTGAAAACCTTTATTAAAATGTCAGGATGGATGTAATGCCTAACGTGCCCTACAGCTATGGTGGGAATAGCCCTACCTAAAAGGACTAAGGAAAGGTCTAAGTCTGTAAGTTCAACTTAAAAGTCTGTCTGTGTCAAAACATATGCTTGCCCTCACACCTAATACAGAAATGTAGTGTAGGTATATTCTAACTTAAATAGTGTTCATCATAAAGTCTGGAGCAGTCTCTATCCCCCTTCACAAGTTCAGGATGTAGTTTTAACCACAAAGTTCAAAGAGGTGCTTAGGGTTCCCTTCCCCAAGCTTAAAAGGGTAGTTCAGTCTGAAATGTTATTGGCCCAATCGATCGGGCATGTATTTTAGAGCATACAAAACCCAAAGTGGGAACCTCAACAATCACTGGCACCTTGAGGTAGAAGCATACAATGAAATACAGGGTGGTACCAGGAGAGCGGGACTAGCTAGGAGAAGGAGGGCAGAAAGCTAAACGAATCAAATCATTATTTCATTTTATTTTGATTTAAATACAAAAACATTACACATTTTAATCAATTTAGTTATAAAAGCATTCTATAAAACATGCATCCAAACATTCATTCATTCAGTCTAAATAAATCCCTAAAAAAAATGTTTTCCAATTGTTTTAAGATACAACAGAGAAATGTACGATTCATTATACAATCTCTTCACATATACATCTAACAATAGTTCATTCCAAATAAAGTATCGACTATTGGTGCCCATAAATGCGGATCTTCTTTAAAACATGGGCTTTCCAGTTGGTAAATAGTTTCGACTTGATCAGGATCGGATGAACATTAATAGATTCTAAAAGTAAAACAAATACACATATTAAAAATAATTAAAATAGCTTACTATCTCCCTTCACTCAGTAGTACTCGCAATTATATTAACAAAGAGATCAAACTAATCGATCTCTCGACCCATCAATTGTATCTGGTGTCCCATGGTTAAGGTCCAAATATTGGCTAAGTACCTCCAAGTAGGCAAATGTCTCATACACGTGCCTCAAAACTGTAGGCAACCTGTAGGCAATCCACGTGGGCCCTTTATTTATTTAAAGGTTAAAGATGCACAGAATCTAGAATTCATTTTATTCAGTGCCATATTTCAAACTTTATAATCATCCCTGTTCCAAAACTGTCGTGACTCAGTGAAAAATAGAAAAACAAAATAATAAAGAAAATTGTAAGCATACCTACAAACCCCATTGGGTTCGCATAGTAGCTTGAGTTCCAATGGCCTGGTAACTTGGGCTCCATTCACATCTAATGTTTATCAAAGTTGTTCACTCTTCGAAAAAATTGACTAATAGGAAAGCAAACGATAATTTTAGTGGTGAAAAAGCTTTACATGAAAAACAGCATAGGGTTAGTTAGAGGCTAACAAATACCTTTGTTTTGTAACCATGATCATAAACAGAGAAGAGTCTCTATTTAGTTGGGGACACCACCTCTACACACAACGGAACTGTTCATAGCGAGCGAAGAGGGAGCACTGGGCTCTTCATGAGTCGTCACGCATACACTGTGTGAACACAAGCAATAGAACAAGCTAACGTTATTACGCTATGCTTTCACTCAGAGGACGTACTAGCCCGCTTGCTCTAAACAAGGCTTACCTTTCAAACAGCGTGCATAAATCGATCTGGAACTCGATTGTGGTCGCGTCGGCGTTCAGATGGTGACGGCCAACGGATTCTGGAAAAAGGAGGCCGTCTTTTATTTCACTTACGAGAATAGTGAACACAAAGGACGGACCCTTAAACTACTCGCTTAGTTACTCAACGCTGGTCCAACAACTGTAGGATCAGCATGGTAAAAACAAACAGGGGACTAAACCACTAATAGCGGAAATGAAAGGAAGAAATAGAGAACGGGGACGTAACCCGCATTCGGTATCCCGTTATGCGAATACACCCAAAACGAAGGAAGTTTCATAAATTCAGCCATCATTTCCACTCTTCTTGCTGATTCAGTCCCTTGTTTAGACTATTAGAGTGGTATATCCACCATTGTTCCTTCTGGGACAGGCGTGCAGCCGTATTAGCTGCATCAGTGCCAAGCACTTTTTCAATCGCCCACCACTTAAGATCTTCTGGGCTATGTTTCAACTCCAAAAAATGCATGGTCAAAGGAGCATTCAACTGACTAGTCCTAATTTTTGACTTATGCTCACTTATGTGCAATTTAATCGCTCTAGATGTTTTACCAATATACGCTTTTTTACAAGGGCATATTATTGCATATATTACATTAAGGCTGAGGCAGGTGGTATGATGCCTCAGCTTCCAGTCCCTTTCGTGGATTTTAATGGTGGAAGTCGCCGTGGTACTTGCACAATTGGAGCAATTCCCACAGGGGTAATGTCCCACAATGGGGGCCATGCCCCAGGTCGCAGTTAAGGTCGGTTGATTGTCTTTCACATGGTTTCTGTCTGCCTTAGAGACCCAATTTTTAATGTTCCTGCCTCTTTTGAACGCATAAATAGGTTTATGTAGATCAACCATATTTAGCTGTAACATATGCCAATGATTAGATATAACCTTCTTAATCTTATTATGTGAAGTATTATAAGTCAGAGCACAGACCAATTGGTCATCCCACAGCTTTCTTTCTTTGGTTTCCTTTCTCAATAGGACTTCCCTATGCTGATACTGAGCTTGTTTTTTTGAGTGTTTCAGCAGTTTTCTGGGGTAACCTCTTTCAGTTAGTCTTTCTTCTATGGCCGATGCTTGCTTAATGAAATCTTCCATTTTGGTACAGTTTCTCTGGGCCCTTAGGAACTGTCCATATGGGATGTTGGATTTTAAGGATTGGGCATGAAAACTCTGGTGGTGCAATATCGTGTTCCTATCGGACTCTTTTCGATAGAGGTCCACTACCAAGGCGTTTCTGTCCACTTTGAATAACAAATCCAAAATGCAATTTCCTTATTGCAGGTCTGAATTGTAAATCGCAAATTGGGATTTAAATTGTTGATCCATAGGAAGAAAGCATTGTGATCCCCCTTGGAGCTGTCCCAAATAATGAGGATGGCGTCTATGTACCTCTTATATAGTTTGAGAGCAGGTTTGAAGGGATTAGAGTCTGCCATAATGTTAGTTTCTTCAAAATTCCACATATATAGGGTGGCGTAATTAGGAGCGAAAGAGGCCCCCATGGCCGTCCCCTTAATTTGCATATAATAAGTGTTCTTGAACCTGAAGACATTTTTTGTAAGTGCAATTTCTAATAACTCTACCAGAAAATCACTGGGAACAGAGATGGTATCTGACCTAGTTTGTAGAAATGTTTTCATAATGCCCAACGAGTCTGCCTGTGGAATGTTGGAATATAGCGACTCCACATCCAAAGTGATGAGCCGCTCCTGGTCCTTATTAAATGGAAAAGATTCAACTAACCTAATAACGTCTGAGGAATCCGAAAGATAAGTAGGAGTATTTTTAGCCAAGGGCTTCAGAAAGACGGGTAATGCCCTGGCTTGGGCCACTCCTTTGGTTAATCAACCCGATCCTGTACTACAGAATTATGATGATTTCAAGACTTTACTCCAACAGACCTTTTTGCGTACGGAAAGTACCTTCCTGGCCTCCGAAGATCTCTTGGACATCCGACAGGGCAACACAGACTTACTCTCCTATATTACCACCTTTAAGCAGATAGCTGCCGAAGCTGGCTGGCAGGAACAGGCTCAGTACGCCATTTTTCGTCGAGGACTGAGAGAGGATCTCAAGGACGAGTTGGCACAAATAGATCGCCCAACATCTTTTTGGATCTCATAACTGCCACTCTTCGGATTGATTTTCGACTGTCAGAACGGCGGTCTGAAAGAAAGAAGACCAAATTCTTCAGTCACACTCCCCCTGAGACTCAGTCACCTTCCTCTGTACCGTCTTCTCGACAAGGCAAAGAGGAACCAATGCAAATAGGAACAGCTCGAGCCCCACTCACCCCGGAGGAACGTAAGAGGAGACGAGATGGCAATATGTGTATGTACTGTGGAGCCTCTAATCACTTGCTGTGTGACTGTCCAGATGTCCCACCAAGACGTTCGGGAAACAAGCGCCCTCGGTAAGTGTTAGGACGCACTCCCAAGGGGCCATCTGAAGTCCTTATGCTACTCTATCGGTGTCTTCTTCTAGTACTCCAGAGGATTCCCGGCTTATGGTTCTTACTGTTACCTTAATGTTGGGCAAGACTGAGATTTTAACCCAGGCCTTGCTCGATTGTAGCACTGCCGGCAACTTCATCGACACCTTGTGGGCAGAACAGAAGGGTATCAACCGCCTGGCTAAACAAGAGGACCAGAAGGTAGAGGGTGTTGACAGAGAACCTTTGAGTTCCGGCCTGATCACACACACCACCGAAGAACTAAACCTACGCATTCAGCAGCATTCTGAAATGATCTCATTCGATATCATTCGAGCAGCTCATTTCCCTATCATACTGGGGATAGGGTGGCTCAGAAGACATAACCCTCACATAGACTGGACTAAGAACATACTGAGCTTTCAGTCTGCTTTCTGTAAGGCCGAATGCCTTCCAGAGCCAAGGTTCGAGACCGTCCAGACCACCAGTATCTACGACTCCAGACTCATCCACTGCCTTCCTCATCACCTCCAGGAATACGCTGAAGTAGTGACCGAGAAATCTCCTAGCGAACTACCTCCTCACAGACCTGAAGATTGCTGCTTAGACCTTGTCCCAGGAGCATTAGTCCCGTTTTGTAGGATGTTTCCTCTATCACTCAGAGAGAGACACTTCCTCCGGGAATACCTGGATAACAATTTGGCCAATGGACTCATAAGACCATCGAAATCTCCGGCAGGAGCTTCGCTGTTTTTCATCCCCAAGAAGGACTCGCAGGAATTAAGACCCTGTATCGATTACAGGGGTCTGAACAAGGTGACCATTAAAGACAGATACCCAATGCCACTCATTTCCGAAATCATTCAAGCCGTTCATGGCGCCACAGTTTTTACCAAGTTGGATCTCCGGAATGCATACCACCTTCTCCGGATTCAAAAGGGGGATGAATGGAAGACAGCGTTCAGGACTCCTTATGGGCTATACGAATACCAGGTGATGCCATTTGGATTAGTAAATGCCCCTTCAGTTTTCCAGCGCTTCATGGATAGAATATTTTCAGATTTACTGTGCCAGACCAACATTGTCTACCTCGACGATATCCTAGTGTACTCCAGGGCTACAGAAGAACATGAAGGCCATGTCAAAGAGGTTTCCCAGAGATTAAGAGACAACCGTCTCTCAGTCAAGCTAGACAAATGCGTGTTTTCTGCAGCCTCTATTCCGTATCTGGGATTCATATTGTCGAGTCAGGGTATTGCCATGGACCCTCGCAAGGTATCCGCCACCCTGGAATGGCCCTCCCCTACCTCTATCAAGGAGGTACAAAGGTTCCTAGGATTGGCAAACTTTTACTGAAAATTCATCTCCAATTTCTCCCACAGGATAATACTCATTACCTCCTTGCTCAAGAAATCTTCTAATCCGTTTTCCTGGTCCAACGAGGCTGAAGACAGCTTTCACCAACTCAAGGAAGCCTTTTGTACCGCTCCCATCCTTCAACAGCCAGATCAAGACCAACCCTTCATTGTTGAGACAGACGCCTCCTCCTCTGCCATAGGGGCGGTTCTGTTACAAGAACATCAAGGAGTAGAACACCCGATTGCCTATTTCTCTAAAACCCTCAATGCCAGCCAAAAGAACTATTCCGTCATTGAGCGTGAACTATTGGCCATGAAGTCGGCCTGTTTGGAGTGGCGACATCTACTACAGGGAGGTAAACATCCATTTTCCCTCAGAACCGATCATAAGAACTTACAAGTACTGCGACAATTTGAGTGTTACAACACACGTCAAGCTCGATGGGCCCACTTTTTTGCCCAGTTTGATTTTGATATTACCTACATTCCAGGGCGTCAGAATCTTGTCGCTGACTCTCTGTCCCGCCCAGGAGACTACATGTCAGGATCTGATTATGCTCATGATCTGATATTTCCTCTACCAAGACGGATAGGAGTACTAACCACGTTTCTGAGTCAAGTGAAAGAAGCCTCAGGAGGCAAATTTGAGTTAGAGAAACACCCTCACAACATCCAATGCGACATCAAGGAGGGTCTCTACCTTGTGGAAGGCAAGTTGTATTTGCCTACTTCCTACTTCCGGAAACTGGCTTTAAAGTGTGTCATGATTCCAAGATGGCTGGTCATAGGGGCACCACAGGCACTTTGGACTATCTTCAGAGACATTTCTACTGGCCGAATATGAAAAGAGATGCGAACCATTATGTACAATCCTGTATGACCTGTCTTCGTAGTAAGAGTACCCGTCTAAGACCAATAGGACTTTTGGAACCCAATGCCGTTCCTGATGGTCCTTGGAACTTCATTTCAACGGTCTTCATCGTAGACTTACCTCCATCCCATGGGTGCACATGCATCATGGTTGTGATCGATTATTTCACTAAGATGGCTCACTTCTCTCCTCTACCAGGTATCCCGACAGCAGCTGGCATGGCCGAAACGTTTATCAAGGATCTCTTCCATCTCCATGGGGTACCTAAGAAGATCATCTCTGATCGGGGTAGCCAGTATACTTCTCAATTCTGGAAGAAGTTATGCAACCGATTGGGAGTAGAGAGAGCCTTGACGTCCGGATTCCACCCTCAATCCAATGGACAAACAGAACGCCTCAATGGTACCTTGGAGCAATACCTGCGATGCTATGTGAACCTTCAACAGGATAATTGGGTCTCTCTACTACCCCTGGCCGAGTTCTCTTACAATAACTCTTTTCATTCTACTCTCGGTCTAACCCCTTTTTTCTGCAACTACGGTTATCACCCCCAGGCCCTACTGCCCGTCTCTAACATATCTACCAGCTTACCCACTGTAGATTCCACTATCGCCATATTGCGGGACGTTCACCTGCAGGCCAAACAAAACCTTAGTGAAGCCCAAAAGAAGTACAAAATTCAGGCCGACAAACATCGCAACCCGGTCTCTAGATGGGAGGTGGGTTCTCGTGTCATGTTATCCACGAGATACTTACCTCGATGGGCACACCCTTCCAAGCTTTCCCCTAGATATCTGGGTCCGTACGAAATTACACAAGTTATCAACCCGGTGGCCTTTAGATTAAAACTACCCAAAGGCCTGCACAGAGTCCACCCAGTGTTTCATGCTTCTCAACTGAAATGTTTTCATGAAGACACTTGGTCTCGTCAGCCCAAAAGAACCCTCTTGCCTGCAAATTCTACCCAGGAGGAATTTGAGGTTGCCCAAATCTGTGATTCCCGTTATCGTCGGGGTAGTTTGGAATACCTGGTACGTTGGAAGGTTTATCACTGGTCCAAAAATTCATGGGAACCAGCCTCTCACGTCCATGCCCCACTTTTAGTCCGCAGGTTCTATCATTTCCATCCTGGCAAACCTGGGGGAGGCCTTCCTAGGAGGGGGCATACTGTCACATCGCGGCAGAGATGGCAGGTATGGAATCGCTGGTGCGGAATCGCTGGCGAGACAGTCCGTCATTGATTTTCTTACTCAGCGATCCCTGCGCCGTCCTAGACATTGCGCGCGTACGTGGTCGGAGGTATAAATTCCACCGCTTCCGGGTTACGTGCGCGTTGCAACGTTCCGGGTTTCTTCCTGTGTTGCTGCCGCGCCTGTGGTTGTTCCCGCTAGCATTTTCTCTCGTCTATCTTGCCTTGCTAGGGTTACTCTACCTCTCCCTTGTTTCTAGTTAGCTTTTTCCCTTCTTTCCTCCCTGTTTGCTGCCTTCCTTTCCTTTCCTTTTTCCCCTCCTCCTTTCTTCTGTCCTTAGCTGCTCCAGTCCTTTTTTACCTTATTTTTTCCTCCTGGCCTGTTTTTCTTCCTTTGCCTTTGCTACTCCCTTGTACCTTGTTGGATCTGCTGGTTACTGACCCTGCCTGCTCACCGGACTGTCTTTGCTACTCCCTTGTACCTTGTTGGATCTGCTGGTTTACTGACCCTGCCTGCTCTCCGAACTGCCTTGGCTACTCCCTTGTACCTTGCTGGATCTACTGTCTACAGTCCCGTGTTTACCTACCAAACTGCCTTGGTGTTCCCCTGGTACCTCGCTGTGCTTCTGGTTCCAACCGGTGCCGGTTGGTTGGTCGACTCTTCCACCACCTACCATTCTCCAGCACTTCAGTCTGCTTCGCAATTCTACCAGAAGGAAGTCTTTAGGGGTTTTTTGTGCCTTTGGCTTTTTCCCCTGGGTGGCGCTCCCTGTGGGAACACCCCCGTTGCCCCTATCTTAGTGGCACGGTGGCATCCTATCGAGGGCATCCTTATCTTCATAAAAAAAGGAGAAGCCTTCAAGACACAAGGAAGGAAAACTTAAGAAGAAAGTGGAAGGTGAGGAGTTGGGGGAAGGGGTGAATCTGCTTTCTCATCTGAAGAAGAAGATATAACCGACGTTAGTGACATATGATGCCTCAGCTTCCAGTCCCTTTCGTGGATTTTAATGGTGGAAGTCGCCGTGGTACTTGCACAATTGGAGCAATTCCCACAGGGGTAATGTCCCACAATGGGGGCCATGCCCCAGGTCGCAGTTAAGGTCGGTTGATTGTCTAATCACATGGTTTCTGTCTGCCTTAGAGACCCAATTTATAATGTTCCTGTCTCTTTTGAACTCATAAATAGGTTTAGGTAGATCAACCATATTTAGCTGTAACAGATGCCAATTAATAGATATAACCTTTTAATCTTATTATGTGAAGTATTATAAATCAGAGCACAAACCAATTTGTCATCCCCCAGCTTTCTTTCTTTGGTTTCCTTTCTCAATAGGACTTCCCTATGCTGATGCAGAGCTCGTTTTTTTGAGTGTTTCAGCAGTTTTCTGGGGTAACCTCTTTCAGTTAGTCTTTCTTCTATGGCCAATGCTTGCTTAATGAAATCTTCCATTTTGGTACAGTTTCTCCGGGCCCTTAGGAACTGTCCATATGGGATGTTGGATTTTAAGGATTGGGCATGAAAACTCTGGTGGTGCAATATCGTGTTCCTATCGGACTCTTTTCGATAGAGGTCCACTACCAAGGCGTTTTTGTCCACCTTGATTAACAAATCCAAAAATGCAATTTCCTTATTGCTGGTCTGAATTGTATATAGCAAATTGGGATTTAAATTGTTGATCCATAGGAAGAAAGCGTTGTGATCCCCCTTGGAGCTGTCCCAAATAATGAGGATGTCGTCTATGTACCTCTTATATAGTTTGAGAGCAGGTTTGAAGGGATTAGAGTCTGTCATAATGTTAGTTTCTTCAAAATTCCACATATATAGGGTGGCGTAATTAGGAGCGAAAGAGGCCCCCAAGGCCGTCCCCTTAATTTGCATATAATAAGTGTTCTTGAACCTGAAGAAATGTTTTGTAAGTGCAATTTCTAATAACTCTACCAGAAAATCACTGGGAACAGAGATGGTAGCTGTCCTAGTTTGTAGAAATGTTTTCATAATGCCCAACGAGTCTGCCTGTGGAATGTTGGAATATAGCGACTCCACATCCAAAGTGATGAGCAGGTCCTGGTCCTTATTAAATGGAAAAGATTCAACTAACCTAATAACGTCTGAGGAATCCGAAAGATAAGTAGGAGTATTTTTAGCCAAGGGCTTCAGAAAGAAGTCCAGGTATTGGCCCACAGGTTCCAAAATGGAACCACTTAGAGACACTATAGGCCTGCCCAGAGGCATAGTTAAACTTTTGTGTATTTTGGGTAACATGTAGATTAGAGGAGTCCTGGTGTTACTAAGGACCAAGAAACTAAGTTCTTTTGAAGTGATAATTTCTTTTTCTAAAGCATGCTTCCCCCGTCTTTCAATTTCTTTCAAAATACTCTAAGTAGGGTCTCCTGCAATTTGACATACACTTCCCGATTATTAAGTTGTCTCATAACTTCAAGGTCATATTTGCAGGCATCCCACACTACCACTCCACCTCCCTTGTCCGCTTTTTTAATCACAATGGACTTGTCTGCTTGCAAGTTTTTTAGGCCTGCCCAGTCTTCTTTCGAAAAATTAAAGCAATTTTTGTCTTTGTTTTTGTTTTTACTGTCATAGATAGCATTAATGTCTCGGAGTACAGCCTTTTCAAATATAGCTGTTTCTTTTGATATCATGTTCAAAGAGGGAGTAAACTTAGACAGGGGTTTAAAAGGAGTATTGGACCTAGAGTGAACAGAGTCCTTCTCTATATTCCCAAAGAAATCCTTAAGTCTCATTTTACGGAAGAAATTTCTTAATTCTACTTCCGCCTCCATTTTGCTAGGATCCTTCATGGGTATGAATGAGAAACCCCTTTCAAGTATAGAAGTCTCCTTGGGTGTCAATACTTTTTCTGACAAATTGTAGATGGCAGAGGGGGTGCTTATCTTCTGTATGCCCTTCTCCTGGTCTCGAATACATTCCCTAATGGCGGTGGGCCTATTTGATGGGGCGGAAAAGGGAGTTCCTGTGGAGGGTAGGGTTGCATCTGTCCTGGAGGTGCAAACCCTTGAGGGTAAAAATATGGAGGATATGGAAAAACATATTTTGTCTCCCTCTTCTCCCTCCTCTTTGAGAACCTCTGTTTCTTTGCCTGTAGTTTTGTTGGTTACCTCTCTTATTTTTTTGATAACCATCACTGTCATCAGCTGTGCATTTCAGTTCTGAACTTCTTTTTTGTGAGTCGTAATATACAGTCACTGGTAATGTTTAAATAGTCACCAGTCACATTATCTAACTGTAATTTATCAAAAAAGGATGGAATATTGACAATCTCAGCTAGCTGCTCTTCCCTAAGCCCTGAGGACCGAAGGGCTGTGGATCTTACTGTTTGCTGTGGCGAGTGGAAGGAGAAGGAGAAGGAGGAGTAGAGGGTGTTGAGGTGCGTGTGCCTATACCTTTAACAGCAGCTGACCTGGTCACCTGACTTTGGTCACAATGTATATAAGGCCGCCTCTTTCACCCTTGTGGCGCTAAGCCCTGAGGACCGAAGGGCTGTGGATCTTACTGTTTGCTGTGGCGAGTGGAAGGAGAAGGAGAAGGAGGAGTAGAGGGTGTTGAGGTGCGTGTGCCTATACCTTTAACAGCAGCTGACCTGGTCACCTGACTTTGGTCACAAGGTATATAAGGCCGCCTCTTTCACCCTTGTGGCGCTAAGCCCTGAGGACTGAAGGGCTGTGGATCTTACTGTTTGCTGTTTGGCGAGCGGCGTACGGCGATATCGCACAGGTTAACTGCTACCCGGGAAATGGATCCATCAAATCTACATACGTCCAAGGTGCCACGAAGGACTAGAGCACAAGTAAGACAAACAGCGACGACTACCATGACCCAAGCAAACATCAGCAGAAGCAACAGAAAAGTGAGTGAATACTTTTCATGCGGGTCGCAATCTGGTAATACTGACTTAACTGATGGCAACGCTGCCACACAGTTGGAAGAGGTGTTTGAACCCGTGCAATGCTCGGACGAGGATGCACCCATTAAGCAGAACTCGCCATCGTCCCTAGCTCCTCCAGTGTTGGCTGAACTCAATTCACCCCCCCTATCCGCCCCATCTCTCCATGTACATCAGGCGGAGGAAGAGGGGTGCACAGTTATAACATCCGCGAACGAATCGAAGAGGGCAAAGAATAACCTTGATTTGTCGAGTCATACGAGCACATCTAACCTGGATGAGCCGACTAGCAGTGGTACCATGCCGCCAGCGTTGTGCGCGGCGGCTGCTGCCGGTGCGGCTGGAGGCGTCCCGGCTACAGAAGGGGCCGCAGCGGCCTGGTGGTCCAGTGCCGCGTCTGACTCCCCTGCCGCGGAGCTCGCTGATGACGCAGGTGGGCCGGCCGGGGGGGCGCGGCCTTCAGCGGCAGCCAAGGTCACGTATGGGGATGGTAATGTGGGCATCCCGGGGCTGGTGTTGCGCCTGGGAGATCTGGCTGCCGCGGTGACTGACGCAGCAGCGTCTGCGCGCCCCGAGTTCCATACGGGGCTGTCCAGTGGAACAGACAGTGCTAGGTCTGCCAGTAATAACGCTTTGAACGACAGCCCTTGTAAAGAGCCCAGTGAGAAGACCGTTTGGCATCAGAATTCGAGCCCGCCTACACCCCACGCTATAGAAGCTGCCCCGTTGAGCAATGACAAAAGAAACTCACTAGAGGTTGTCTCGGCCGTGTTACAGAATCTGATTAACTTAAATAAATCTAGATCGTGTAATCGGCCATCTGTATCTACCATAACAGCCGAAATATCTCCAAAAGCCCCTCAGAAAAGAACTTGTACGAATGTCACCGAATTAAATCGTGATATATGGGGATCGAGCAACTACAAAAGAAGCAAAGCATACACTGCAGAATCGCCTGAGAGCCTTTTTCAATCTCAAGATGGTAACGTTGTCGATTCCCAGAAAAGAATACCGATCCCACACACGAGCAGTCACTCTAATAACAAGAAATCCCAGTTCGCTGTAAGGGAAAGTTCAATTTGTGAAGAGACGTCTGATGATTTGGAAACGTCAGATTCCTCGATGGGAGACCGTCCCTTCCCAAAGATAATGAGGAAATGGGCCGGAGGGAGACGTTTTGCTCCTGAGACAGAGAGGAAGATAGCAGAAGATCGAACTGCTCCTTGTGTTCATGTTCCCTCTAGCGATCTCATGATGGCGCTTACTTCGGCAATGGCAATCTCGATGGCACCCTTTACTAAGTTATACGAATCCTTGAGTGACAATGTCAAGGACGTTACTACGTTACTAGCCTTATTGAATTAAAAACTGATCCATCTTGAATCAATGCAAGAGATAGAGAGACACAAACAAGAAGATGTATCGCATCAAATTTTGGCTGGCATCACAGCAGTAAAAGAGGCAAAAAAGAATGACATGATTGATAAAAAATTATTCGCTGAGGTTGCAAAGGAAGCCTTGTCCTTGTTTCATAGATCACATGTTATCAAAAAAAGCGAAGACCGGCTGGGCGACGAAAATCCAGAAGAGCCGGGAAGTAAAGCCCTGCCCCCTAATGTGGATACATTTGCAAGTTCCTCACCGTTGGCTAAGATGTCGCCTCTACGTTCAGAACCAATCCACCAATTGAAGCAAGTCCTCCAGGATGATAAGGCAGTTGATGCCGCATCAAGTGAGGTGATTAACATCTCACATGAATCACTGAAAGACAGATCATATACGCTGGAAATGGAGGCGCATAAACAAATGACTGTGAGTGAACCTCGGGATAAAAACGTTGGCCAAACAACTTCGCTTGATATTTCCTTTAACACAGCATTTCTGCAAACAAAAAATGCATTCAATCCAGCTTTAGGGGACGTGCAAATGCCCTCCGGCGCTTCTACAGTACAGAAAACTACAGAGCTGGCCCCCGAGCTGCAACTCGCAAAAGTGGCAACTCCAAAGCCTGTAGGCTTGTTTTCCATCTTCGGAAGCTTAGACAACGAAGTGCATTCGCCTGTACATGCTGGCAGAAAGTCTTGTAACGTACAATTGAAAAAGCAAAAAAACATGCCTGCCCGAAAAAAATCGCAACTAAAAGGAGCTCGCACTAAATCCAGCGATTAAAGCCGAGAAGGGCCGTCCAGTTGCAGGCCTGTTAACAATGATCAAAAGATCATCGGGCTACCGACTGCACAACTCAGTCAATTACACTGCATTCATTCAAGTCTACGAGATACGCAAAACTGCTGCTGCTGCCAATGCTTGTGACGCGATCTATATCATTAATGTATACTGGAACCATCAACGGACTGGTTCACTGCCATTCGTCGACCAAATTACTGCAATCCTTGATAAGTTGCTGGAATCAAGCAGTGGAAGCGCAGTGATAGTTTGTGGTGATCTAAATATCAATTTCTTCAAACCTCAGAATTCCTCTAAAAACCGTTTGGCAGAGATATGGAGAGAAGAGATGGAAGTGAGAGGGCTCGCGATGTTAAACGGTCACACGCAGGGTGACATTCCAGCTAAGTCCACATGGCAGCGCGATGGGCAAAGTTCCACTATCGATTACATGTTTGTATCTGATACGTTGCATAGAAAAATAAAAACTATGAAAATCCGCTCAATGCCCAACAGTGATCATGACATGCTAGAACTTAGATTCCTTGACACGAAAGGCCTGCAATGCAATAAGTGGAACTCCAAAGTATTGGTGGAATCCAATCGCCTTCGCTTAAAACTGAAAGAACAGGACGTGGTGAAGATAAGCCGCCAGTTTAAGGCAACGACGAAAGAGGTTGAATATACGCCAATTCTGTCTCAGTTCATAAGCAAGAATCTTGGTCTCAAAAACCAGTCATTTGCGAAAAAACATAGCTTTGACCTTATGATAATGCAACGGAAAAGATCCATGAGAGCAGAGATTCGAAAAAACAATCAGGGCCCCAAGTCTGAAAGAACTGCAAAAAACAAAGCGGTTAAACAAGCCTATAAAAACTGGCTTAAAAGTCATCGAGTCGTACTACAGCAAAACGACGCCGAAGCAATGATGAAGATGCTCAGGAATAAGAACAGTGGTGAGTTCTGGCGTACCATCAACTGCATGGAAACCTCACAAATGGCTCTGCAAGCGTGCCCAGTATTAGAAAAGGAGTGGGTCAAGTACTTTACAGACCTATACTCCAAAGACGTTGTTCCAATTGTGCCAATTTCCAACATAACCTCATGGAACCTACACTTTACCAAGGATGAAATCCGAGAGATAATTGTGAGAGCTAAAAACTCTCGTGCGCCCGGTCCTGACGGGTTATCTAATTGTATGATCAAACAATTTCCGGACCTATGGACTGACATATGTCATGATCTATTTACAAGAATCAACCAACAAAAGCAAGTCCCAACCTCTTGGAAGACTGGCATTATTGTGCCGATCTTCAAGAAGGGGAATAGAGCATCACCAAAAAACTATCGCCCGGTGGCCTTGCTTGATGTGTTGGGTAAGATTTTTGCATCTCTCTTGAAAGTGCAACTGACTAACTGGGCCAAAACAGCGAAAAAAATAGATGAACGACAAGCGGGCTTTGTGAAATTTGTTGGATGCTCGCTAAACCTGGCGATTCTAAATCTGCTTAAAATGGAAGCCCTAAGAACGAACACGAAAGTGTATCTTGCCTTCGTCGACTTCTCCACGGCCTTCGACATGATCGATCGTGAACTGTTGTGGGAAAAACTAGAGTTGTGGGGTTGCCCGGTTGGCCTACTAGCGGCAATTAAAGCTCTCCACACAAACACCTCAATTTCCATTCGGTTGGATCCTTCAGGAACGTTGTCCACCCAAATCAAGACACTGAAAGGAGTGAAGCAGGGTTGCCCACTAGCAGCTGCGATTTTCAGTCTATTCATCTCCGATATCGGTGAAGCGATTTAAACAGTGAGATCCTTTCCACCTAATCTCAATGGATCGAAGATAAACTGGCTGCTGTACGCAGATGATTTAGTAATCCTGGATTTAACACCTATCGGGCTCCAACGCAAACTTGATGCTGTACAGAACTACGTTTACCAGAATAATCTGAAGATCAATACATCTAAAACAGAAATATTGGTGCTCGAGAACTTGAAAACAAGTCACAATTCAAAAGGCTCAAAGTATGTATGGTCTCTAAATCAAGAGAAATTGCAGATATCAAAAACTGTAAAATACCTTGGCATGACACTTAATTCCAGTATCTGTGAGGAGCCTTTGGTGGCCGATTCAAAAAGGAAATGTGGCCAGTTGGCCTGTCAAGGTCTGGTAATTCACAAAAAATATGGGCAATTTTCAATGATACCATTACGCAACTTTTATGAACAAAACGTAGTACCAATTATGGTATATGGTGCAGAAAATGCCTTTGGTTGTCCATCAACACACTGGAGTTCACTAGAACATATGTTCTGGTCAAAGACCCTAAATCTACCACCTGGAATCGCAACTGCCTGTATACGGTATGAATTAGCATTAACCTCTTTGCATGCGAGAATATGCTGGAATCAACTTGCACTATTTCGAAAAACGTGTGTAGAAGCGGGAATATTTCAATTCCAGATATTTCACAAGGCGGCATCAGGAAGTCCAGATATCCTTTCTCAATGGATAAAACGATGTGAAGATCTTTTGGCGATCAACAACATCAGCTTGCAAATGCTCCATAGTAATCCTGCGGCCGCAAAAGTGCGACTATGGCGTGCTGACTGGATAAATACATGTCGTGAGCGATCGATGGCTAATGCGATGACAGACTCTCCGTCGGAAGCAAGAAGGTACAACATCTTGCAAAAATATTTGTCCCGCTTTCCAAACGCAAAGGCAAGAAGATTATTTTTACTGTTCCGTTTGAATGCATTAAGAACTAAAGAGCGAACCAGTTATTGGGCGTGTAATGCGGGTCAAACCTCTACTTGTCGCTTTTGTAATAAGGAGCTAGAGTCCTTAAAACACTTAGTCCTCTTCTGCTCAGCTCTAAGAGACGCTAGATCAATACATCTGGGTCAATGGGCGGATGCAAATCGTTCTGCGTGCGCAGAAGAGTGGTGGCGGAAAATGTGGAATGGACTGGACATGAAACTAATCTTGCCCTTGACTTCCTTTCTGGCTATTATCGTAGCGAAATTAAAAGAGAACGCAGGTCAATAAGGAGCCGGAGAAAAGGGTTGAGAATTCTTAAAAACCATTTTTAAGGGGTAATTTGGGTGAATATCTCTGGCCGAAGGTTTGGGGAGAATGAAATCGATCCAGTCGGGGGCATTGATAAATGATGACGGAGTCGGTAAAACTCTTGTTTGGTGTAGATGTTTGTGCAATATTTTAAAGGTTTGTTTTAAACCAATAAAATTAAAATAAAAAAAAAATAAAAAATTAAAAAAAAGAAATTGAGTCTGAGGCCGACATTCTGAAACAGGAATGAAACAAAGGCAAAAAAAGCCCAACTCAACACAATGTCAAGTGGGCTCAAAAAGAGTCGGCGGAGAGCCCTCTATTCAAAAAAGGGATATCTCAAACAGCCCTACTCCATAGAACATTAACTCCCACACAGCAGAGTGCTGCACTTAATATACAAAACCCAAAGTGGGAACCTCAACAATCACTGGCACCTTGAGGTAGAAGCATACAATGAAATACAGGGTGGTACCAGGAGAGCGGGACTAGCTAGGAGAAGGAGGGCAGAAAGCTAAACGAATCAAATCATTATTTCATTTTATTTTGATTAAATACAAAAACATTACACATTTTAATCAATTTTGTTATTAATGCATTCTATAAAACATGCATCCAAACATTCATTCATTCAGTCTAAATAAATCCCTAAAAAAATGTTTCCAATTGTTTTAAGATACAACAAAGAAATGTACAATTCATTACACAATCTCTTCACATATACATCTAACAATAGTTCATTCCAAATAAAGTATCGACTATTGGTGCCCATAAATGCGGATCTTCTTTAAAACACAAGCTTTCCAGTTGGTAAATAGTTTCGACTTGACAAAATATATAAGTCTTCATCAGGATCGGATGAACATTAATAGATTCTAAAAGTAAAACAAATACACATATTAAAAATAATTAAAATAGCTTACTATCTCCCTTCACTCAGAAGTACTCACAATTATATTAACAAAGAGATCAAACTAATCTATCTCTCTACCCATCAATTGTATCAGGTGTCCCATGGTTAAGGTCCAAATATTGGCTAAGTACCTCCCAGTAGGCAAATGTCTCATACATGTGCCTCAAAACTGTAGGCAACCTGTAGGCAATCCATGTGGGCCCTTTATTTATTTAAAGGTTAAAGATGCACAGAATCTAGAATTCATTTTATTCAGTGCCATATTTCAAACTTTATAATCATCCCTGTTCCAAAACTGTTGTGACTCAGTGAAAAATAGAAATACAAAATAATAAAGAAAATTGTAAGCATACCTACAAACCCCATTGGGTTCGCATAGTAGCTTGAGTTCCAATGGCCTGGTAACTTGGGCTCCATTCACATGTAATGTTTATCAAAGTTGTTCACTCTTCGAAAAAATGGACTAATAGGAAAGCAAACGATAATTTTAGTGGTGAAAAAGCTTTACATGAAAAACAGCATAGGGTTAGTTAGAGGCTAACAAATACCTTTGTTTGTAACCACTGATCATCAATAGAGAAGAGTCTCTATTTAGTTGGGCACACCGCCTCTACACACAACGGAACTGTTCGTACCGAGCGAGGAGGGAGCACTGGGCTCTTCATGTGTCGTCGCGCATACACTATGTGAACACAAGCAATAGAACAAGCTAACGTCAGTACGCTATGCTTTCACTCAGAGGACGTACTAGCCCGCTTGCTCTAAACAAGGCTTACCTTTCAAACAGCGTGCATAAATCGATCTGGAACTCGATCGTGGTCGCGTCGGCGTTCAGATGGTGGCGGCCAACGGATTCTGGAAAAAGGAGGCCGTCTTTTATTTCACTTACGAAAATAGTGAACACAAAGGACGGACCCTTAAACTACTCGCTTAGTTACTCAACGCTGGTCCAACAACTGTAGGATCAGCATGGTAAAAACAAACAGGAGACTAAACCACTAATAGCGGAAACGAAAGGAAGAAATAGAGAACGGGGACGAAACCCGCATTCTGTATCCCGTTATGCGAATACACCCAAAACGAAGGAAGTTTCATAAATTCAGTCATCATTTCCACTCTTCTTGCTGATTCAGTCCCTTGTTTAGACTATTAGGGCCTCATTACACGGAAGGCGGTGAGCCATGGCGCTATTAGCGCCATGGCTCATGCCGGTAAAATACCGGCACCGCCTTGGCGGAAAGGGGATTTACCGCCCCATTCCAAGGTTGGTGGGGCGGTAAATCCCCCTTCCGCCATTGCCCTTCCCCATTCCCATTTCTGCCCCATAGGGCTCTATGGAATGGGGAAGGCGCTAATTACGGCACCGCAATTTTGCGGTGCCGTAATTAGCTCAGAGGTCCCTTAGCGGGTTGGTTTTTAACGCCTGCAAAAAGCAGGCGTTAAAGCACCAACCCGCTAAGGGACCTCGTAGTAAGGCGGTACTGGTTAACGGCCACCGTTACCATTAACGATGGCCGTTAACCATTACCGCCTTCCGTGTAATGAGGCCCTTAGTGTGGTATATACACCATTGTTCCTTCTGGGACAGGCGTGCAGCCGTATTAGCTGCATCAGTGCCAAGCACTTTTTCAATCGCCCAGCACTTAAGATCTTCTGGGCTATGTTTCAACTCTAAAAAATGCATGGTCAAAGGAGCATTCAACTGACCAGTCCTAATTTTGGATTTATGCTCACTTATGTACACTGTACTCGCTCTAGATGTTTTACCAATATACGCTTTTTTACAAGGGTACATTATTGCATATATTACATTAAGGCTGAGGCAGGTGGTATGATGCCTCAGCTTCCAGTCCCTTTCGTGGATTTTAATGGTGGAAGTCGTCGTGGTACTTGCACAATTGGAGCAATTCCCACAGGGGTAATGTCCCACAATGGGGTCGCAGTTAAGGTCGGTTGATTGTCTTTCACATGGTTTCTGTCTGCCTTAGAGACCCAATTTTTAATGTTCCTGCCTCTTTTAAATGCATAAATAGGTTTAGGTAGATCAACTCATCTTGTATTTATCTTATCTGTTGATCCATCGCCCTAAGTTCAAGTGTCCTTAGGGCACTAAATCAGATTACCCGCCCCTAATGCTGACATCACTAGATGCTCATGCCTCATTTCACAACCCCAATGCACACAAGTGTAAACAAACCCTTTCTGATCACACAACGCTGGAGTTTCTTTTTCCTTTATGTCAGTGTATTTCATTTGGAGCCTCCCTGACCTGTTTCTGCTCTGTTCAGCTATCTGTCAAGTACGACACACTGAGATCCGGTACTAATACTATGTAAAATGAATTAAACCAGTAGTTATGCTATCCATTTGTTATCCATTTTAGTACTGAAGTACAGCGCAACTAACACCAAAAGGCAACAGGGCGCAAAGAGACTGAGCAAGCACTATAAAAAAAGAGGAATTTAGAAAAGTAAGGTTTTTAAGGCCCTTCTAAAATGCAGATGAGCGGCCGTAGAGCATTCCACAACATAGCAGCCCTGACAGAAAATTAACAGCTGCCAATTCTATCACATTGGAACCTTGGAACCGCAAGAAGGAATCGATCCTTAGAGCGTAACACACGGCTGGGGACATAAGGTCGAAACTTCAACTGCAGATATTCAGGGCCTACTGCGTAAAAAGCCCTGTGCACCAGACACAGAGATTTGAAATGCACACGTTTCACCACTGGCAGTCAATGCAAAGCATTGAGAACTGGAGAAATGTGCTCCCGATAAGAGGAACCGGTGGCAAGGCGAGCAGCTGAATTCTGTAAAATTTGAAGGCGACGTACCAGATAGTCAGGCTGTGCTAGATAAAGGGAAATACAATAGTCAATCCTACTAAGGACCAGGGCAGTAACCACCGGAGCCCGAAGATGCAAAGGGATAAACTGCAATACCTTTCTAATTATCTTTAGCTGGAAGTGACCAGCCTGACAAATTGAGCTGATCTAGGAAGACATAGAAAGAGAAGCAGACAGATTCTTAACACCAGAAACAGCAACAGGAAAGGAACCAAATGAAGAAGGCCACATAGACGACGTCCAAGGGGATGCCACCGCAGCAGAGCCAACAACCTTAACCTCAGACCTATCCCCATTCAATTTAAGCCAAATGTCGCTCATCCAGCACCCTGCACCCTGCAGGCAGTCTCTCAGCTGAGTGGCATCAGCCAGATGGAGAAGGTCCAGCCGGACTAACTAAGATCTGAGTATTATCAGCATACGAGTAGCATCTGACGCCATGGGAGCGGATAAGGGCGCCCAGAGGTTGAATACAAATATTGAATAGGGTAGGAGATAAGGCAGAATCCTGAGGGACTCCACACACCAGAGTGGAGACAGCAGAAAAAAAGTGCATCAGCAATAACAGCTGCGAGCGACCAGATAGAAAAGAATGAAATCATGAAAGAACAGAACCAGACAACCCAGTGGCCAAAAGAAGACTGATCAGGATGGAGTGATCAACAGTATCAAATGTGGCAGAGAGATCCAACAGGATCAATGCTGCCACTCCACCCTGTTCAGGAATTACCATTAGATCATCAAGCACCGAGACCAAAACAGTCTGCGCCTTGGTTTGAAGCCCGACTGAAAGGCATCAAACAAGGACGTGTCTTCACAGAACCCCCCAAGCTGCGGAGAGTCCAGGGATTCCAACAGCTTCACAATGACAGGCAGAAGTGATATAGGGCGAAAATATGCAGGAACCAACGGGTCAAGAAAAGGGTTTTTTTAGCAAAGGAATCACTGTGGAACATTTCAGAATAATTAACAGCACCCGTAACATTAGAAACAATCAGAGGAAGAATGGCTTTCACCATTATCAAGGGGACAGCATCAGTAGGTGAAGCTGACTTCATTCTCTCCACTGCTGAAGTAATATCATTGGCTGTAAAGGACAGGAAAGAGTCCCATAACCACCAGATGGAGGCACAAGCCCCGACAGAGAAGCAGAAGATAGACCAGGAGCCATCCCAGCAGGGATGCAAATGGAAGAGATATAGTGCCGAATATCAACTATTTTATGAACAAAGAAGTCAGCTAAAGAGTCACAAAGCTCTTGGGTCAAAGGAATAGAATCAGCAGGAGACTCCCTAGCAGACAAGGAGCGTACAACTCTAAAGAGCTCTTTAAACAGCTCTTTAGGCTGATTAATAGAGTTCTTAATTTGAGAAGTAAAGAACTTTTGTTTTGCCTGTTCAATGTCAAAATGGAGCTGGAGGTAATAGCACAAAAAACAGCCCAATCACCAGCAGAATAAGAATAGCGCCATTTTTGTTCCGCTTGTCTGCGTTGAAGCTAAGAGCTTTGAGATCATCACTAAATCAGGACTCAGAAGGCCGACCATGTACCCGAATGTTCACTGGGGGGACAGTGAGTCTGCAGCAGTAATAAATATCTCAGAGAGGGAGCACCAAGGTCCAGGCAAGGAATAGCCATACAGCACTCATTAATATGGGCTGCAAGAAGAGAATGATCAACCGCACGCCAGCTGCGCCTCCCCACTTTCTGATTACAGAAGGTCGAAGGGCAGTCAGTAAAATCGTACACAAATGGAATAACAAAGTGGTCAGACCAAATAATACTGTTGGAAGTGGAAACAACTACCGTGTCATACTTAGCGAACACCAAATCCAGGCGATTGCCAAGGATATGTGTCGGCTCAGCAATGAGTTGCACCAAAGATAAATCATCCATAGGCGAATTGAACCTGGCAGCCGCACTGTCAGAACGGTCATTGCATCTATAATTAAAATCGCCAGCGACAATCAAATTAGTGTATTGAAGCTGTACAGAAACTGTTGGGCAGGCTTTTCCAGTCATAGTACTGAACAAATAGCTAGACTTAGAGGCACCACGACATCCAACCAAACTGGGTTGTGGTCTAGATTTCTCTTATAGTAAGGGCTATTTTGTTATTAGTTTACATGCACTAAGTATGTGTCTTGATGAACGTTCTTGAACAGTCTTGAACGTAAAGAAAAGGCTAAGTGTAATCTTTTCAGCCTACACTGTAAATGTTGTATATCAATTTGTGTTTTTGTACTTCTCCTAGTTTTCTTGTTTTTTGTTAAAATTGACCTTCAGCATTTGGATTAATACAAAAAATGTGTGCCTAACAAAATGTTTAATAAACTTTGATGCATGGTGACAAATAATAAATGTCTCTATATAGCTGCATATGACTGTGACATTTCTTGTTTACAGGTTCCTGTCAGATAGACGTCAAACTCAGAGTACGCCCCAAGTTATCACACCCTTGAAAAAGTAGCAATTCAGTTCCAGATGTAAATGATTTTCCTGTTGGGACAATCTTTTTTGCGTTAAAATTTACAATGCTTCCCCAGTCCTGATCAGAGTAGGGGATGGGACTCAAGTACAAAGGTATTCCCATGTCCTACTATGGATCACGATATCATGAATCTATGCTCTGCAAAACTCTGAGTAAAGTTGTAAAATCCGATTCATAAGTCTCTGGAAGGTTGCGGGAGCACCATGGAGGCCAAAAGGTAAGACTTTGAAATGGAACAGACCTATCCGAGTGGCAAAAGCAGTCTTTTCCTTATCTGGTCCAAACAGTGGAACCTGCCAATAACATTTTGTAAGATCCAGGGTTGATAAGTATACAGCATTGTCCAATCTATCGATCAAATCGTCGATACGTGGCATTGGATAAGCAGCACCGGCCGAGATGGAATTAACTTTTCTGAAATCTGTACAAATCCTCCAACTTCTATCGGGTTTTCCCACCAACACAATGGGGTAGTACCAGGAGCTAGTTGAAGGTTTGATTATATTGGCTTTAGTCATCTGTTCCAGATCTTTTCTGATGATATTTATTTGGGATTCAGGTAACCTGTAGGGCCTTATATGTACTATCTTGCCTACAGGTATAGGGATGTGGTGATATATACCTTTCACTCTTCCCAGTTCTTAACAGAATACATCAGGAAATTGATTCACAAGATCAAACAGATCCTGTTTCTGATAGTTTATAAGATTAGAGGGACTTAATGCTACCTCTTCCACAGCTTCAGTCATCAAGCAGGATAATATGGTAGCATTAGACTCAGAGGGGTTCTCCTTCCACTCTTTTAAAAGATCTCTGTGTTAAACATGGGTCTTTTGTCAGCAGTCTGGCTGAGAAAGTGTATAATTACATGGCCCCATTTGCTCTACTACCTCATACGGAGCATGCCATTTGGAAAGTAGCATATTATCTGATGTGGGAGTACTAGCACCTTTTGCCCAATAGAGAATGATGTTAGTATCACTTTCTTATTATAGGAAGTATTTTGTTGTTCCTGACCCTTAACCATATGTGTCAGTACCAGTGATCGAACAGTCGCCATGTATTCTCTGATCTGGGTCGCTGTTTGGGAGAGTGGTATTGGGGCCTCTTCTCTTTCCTCCCATGTTTCCCTAAGAATGTCTAGGACATCCCTGAGTTCTCGCCCATATAGTAATTCAAAAGGGGAAAACCTGTGTATGCCTGGGGAGTTTTCTGATGGGAGATAATTCCAATTGAATCATTTGATCCCACTTCTTCCCACCTTGGTCTACCAGTTTCTATAGGATGGTTTCCAGTATCTTATTAAACCTCTCTACAAGACCATCCATTTGGAGATGATATACAGAGGTCCGTAGTGTGGTTATATGAAGTAACTCCTTATCTTCTCCCATAAATTTGCTCATAAAATTAGACCGTTGATCGGTTAATATTTCATTGGGGAATCCCCCCTTCCGGGAAAAGAATGGCAGCAGGTGTTTTAAGATTTGCTGCGTGGTGTTGGTTCGTAGAGAGAAAACTAACTTCGAGTGGCATAGTTACAATTACCAACACATACCTATTCCCTAGTTTGAAGTCTCAAGAGGTCCTATGATGTTGATCCCTATTCTTGAAAAAGGGATTTCAATAATGTGTAATAGAGTCAAGGGAGCTGGTGGTGATATGTGTGCACTGGTTCTTTGGCAGATATTGCATGCCTGGACAAAGTTCTTAATGTCTGCATGGATTCCTGGCCAATAGAATTTTGTGTTATGTGTGCCTCAGTTTTCGTCTGACCCAAATATCCCCCTGTTAGATGTGAGTGGGCTATTTCACGAATCATCTGTTTGTGGCTTCTTGGAACCATCAACTGGATTCTTGTTACACCTTCTGCTGTAGTATCAGCCCTATGTAGAAGACTGTATGTTAAGAAAAACAATGGTCCACCATTCTCTCGACCTTCCGATTCGGGTAAGACTTGCAAAAAGGCTTCAGTAAACAAAGGATTGAAGAGGCAAAGGCTATGTCAGGAATAATGTCAGGTCTTCCTCACTAGATTTCAGGTTACAGAAACACTAGGTTCTCCGTCTGCTTCTACAAAACTCAAAGCACCTCTCTCAGTTTCCCTCAGTATTAAAAATGTCAGGATGGATATAATGCCTAACGTGCCCTAGAGCTATGGTGGGAATAGCCCCACCTAAAGAAACTAAGGAAACGTCTAAGTCTGTAAGTTCAACTCAAAAGTCTGACTGTGTCAAAACCTATGCTTGCCCTCACACCTAATACAGAAATGCAGTAATACAGGATGCAGTTTTAACCACAAAGTTGGGTTCCCTTCCCCAGGCTTAAACACTGTTTCACCAAATCATCAAAGTTCCAGAGGAGCTCAGGGTTCCCCTCCACAAGCTTCAAGCAGGATTATCCAAAGCAACAATATTTCAAAAGAGCTCAGGGGTTCCCTTCCCCAAGCTTCAAGCAGGAATGATCAAAACACCAATATTCAAGTTACTTTCACTCAAACACTATTTCTCATTTTTAAAGCACTGATGTTCAGCTTCACCATATTTTAAAGTTGCTTTCACACTTCTTGTTGGTTCATCCTGGTCTAGGCGCAGTTAATATACTGCACGGCCCACCCATTACAAGTCACACAACCAATGGCCCTTTTCCAGCTTTTTAGCACTGTGGCGAATTACAGAGTTTCCCAGTTATTAGATTCAGGGCTTGCCTTTATTTATGCTCCTTTGGATCTCCTTTCTATAATGTGCTTGCTTGATTACATTTTTATTTTGCCCGATCTGCATTTTGCTCGCACTGCACTGGCTCCCCTCAGGTTACTCATTCATCACTTTCAGCGTGTTTCACTCTGGCACAATATTTCTGCAAGTTACACTTCAAGTACTTTATTTGCTTTGATTCGTTCCCTCAATTCACCTGGAGGCTTTTGCGAATGTGCCGACCGCACGCGACTACTCTGCTACAATGTAATCCTTTCACTTTCATACGCTCACCTGGTTTCCTTGAATTCTCTTGAAACTTACCAGCTGCAATGTACTTTTCCTCAGGTTCTTCAACCAGATGCTTTCTGGGATTTGATGCCAGGGTCTCACCGCCTGCCCCTCAGACATCCCTGGATGGTTACTGCCATTCAGGGGAACCAGCAGTTCTTGGCCACACTAAAAGGGGCTGGTATCTTCCCCAGTACCTTTCTCCCACCTTCTCCAGCTTCTTGGAGACACGGCTCCTTCGCCACGTAATGACAGCTTTCTAGCTCTGCTGTCCTTCATCGTCCCTTTCTCCTCCAGCTTCTCGTGGACTGCAATGATTCTCCTGGTGCTCTCTCCAACTCCCTCCAACTCTCTCCTTTTACTCACTGTGAAATCCACCTTTTATACACCTGTGTGTCTTTAACAGGCTTCAGATTTGAAGTCCTATGCTCATAGTTGAGGGAGGATAGCTCGCGAGCAATGCGTTTGTCTTGGAAACAAGACAACGCAGTGCAACACAGGTTTGAATCCCAATAATGTGCTTAACAAATCTCTGGTATTAAGCGTGTTATAAAAGAACAATTATAAAAGAACAATTATAATTTGCCTGACCTCAATTAGTCCAATAACAGGACATGCCTGACCTTCAATTCTAGAGCATTCAGGCTCCCTCTTCTTCGTCCCAGTACTATAGTGGTGTTACCTATGGGTAATGTTCATTACTCTTGGGGTTAGTTTCTTCTTCTCAGTACTTGGTCTGACTTCAAGGGGAAAAGTAGCGTCAGTGTAGCAATATCCTACAAAGGCTGAGGGAGGGTAAGGTAAATCAATGTCAGGAAATGGGCAATACCATGTCTCACCCTCTGGCACCCTTTCCCCAATCCCCAAGGACCTTCCACCCAGGTGATCTTCCCTCACGAGTGCACAGGTTCCAAAAGCAAAAGCCCTTCCCTGGCCACTGGAATAGAAGTTCTGGGGAGTAGATGTGAGAGTGCCTTCAGATTTCTCACAAAGCACACCTCACTGAAGCTGTGGCAGTAGTCCAAAGTACTGAAGCTGTGGTGGTATATCTGTCTGTCAGTGGATGCAACATTGTCGTAGTGGAGTACTGTGAGACAAAGGTGACTGTTCTTATATTGAGTCAAGTAGAAGTAAAGTTGTTGAAGTGTAAGCTGCAGCCCTGAGAAGTCATCCTGACAAATATACCATTGCGAAGCCTAAAACTGTAACCAGGAGAATATTAACTGTTGACCAAGGACTGTGTATCACTGGCAATCTTGGATATTGCATTTCTTTTTTAATTGTGGCAAGTCTTCTTGAAAAGGCGACAGAGCATCATGGCTGGGAGTACCATTGCTGCTATTTGGTGGAAGTGGAAAGTGGATATTTCACCAAGGAGAAGAGATTTGCTATCATTGGAACTTTGGTTAACAAACTTTTCCATCGACTTTGAAATACCAAGAACTGGTTTGAGACATTTCTTTCTTTGGTTGAACACTAACAGAACTGACCTTGAATCCTGGGGAAGGGAAATCGCTCAGGACATTAGAAAGTTATTCAGAGACGGTGAATGTTGTTCATGTTATGTTTTATTGCCAACTATTTTCTTTATGTTTTTCTTGCTTAGTGTGAGGGCCAGTTATCCTGTGTTGAAGTGTTTTCCCTTAGCTTTGGTTAGACAGGGAAATCCTCAGCAGAGTAGGGATAGTGAGGCCTGTTTGAGTACATGAAGAGAACTGCCCTCAGTGAGAACAGAGGACCGAGGTGCCATATTATTATTGTGCAACAGTGCACAGTGCAGTGCTGACTGAGTAAGGCCAACTGAATTGCCGCATAGCACGGATCACAGTGAGCTGTGCGCTCTGCAGAAAAGAGCCTTTGAGTATTCTGTGTGTGCCTGAAGATGTGGGAGCATAGTGGAGACCCTGCAGAGCAGCACTTACCACAACATTGGCTCACATTCCGTACTTCCAAGCAGGTGTGGTGTTGGTGACCAGTTGGGAGGACAAAGAATTGGCTGTGACAGTGGGGGCGCATAGCCTTCCTGGTAGGAAGGAAACTGACAACTGTGGCAATATCTGGCAACCAGTGGGCAACATGACAAAAGGAGCGGCGGAAAAGCATAGGCCAATGAATACCTTTATGAACACTCCTGTGCGGACCCCTAGGTCTGAAGACCCTGGGAATAATGGTGAACCAAGTCTGACAGATAAGACCTTTGCGTACTGACCCACTGATGATAGCCATGTAAAATGGCTTTGCATCCGTAAATGTAAAGCTGGATGACATACTGACAAATATTGGCTCTCTATGTTCCAAGCTAGACAAAGAAAGCGGCCACATCATGGAGGCCAAGATGAGGATTGGGGGAGTGGAAGACAATGTCGAGCAGCACAACCATGCAATCTCAGGGCTGAAGGCAGAGCTGGCTGCCATCCGGGGGAAATGTGATGATCTTGAGTCACGCTTCCATCAGAATAATATGTGAATTGTGCGGGTCCCTGAAAAAGCTGTGAAAGGGCCCATAGAACTGTTCGTTGAGGAGCTGTTGAAAAAACTGTTTGGTCTGGCACAGTTCTCTGCACAGTTCTTGGTGGAGCACGCCCATCATATTTTTGCCCCACTCCCGAAGCCGGGAACTCCCCCATGCACTATTATTGCTAAACTGTTGAATTATAGAGACAAGGATCACATCCTAAAATTGTCAAGGGATTATGGAACACCACACTATGATGCCAGTAATATCCACATTCATCCTGACTTTGCGGCTGGAGTCCAGGTGCAGTGACGATGCTATGACCCGGCTAAGTGCCTGCTCCCGACTCGGCAGGCCCCATATGCTCTTATGTTCCTTGACAAACTATGGATAGAGCATGGGGGAAGGGCGCATTTCTTCCAGAATCCAGCCAACGCCATCACTTACATAGAGACATCGATCCCACTGTCCCAGAGAGAGCGCCGGAGTAGTCTGAGTCCTAGTCAGACAATGGAGACCACGCCAGCTGGTGTGGGTTAGTGAAAAGGCAGTCACCTTCTTTGAACCTGGGACCATGGAGGAATTCTGCAAAGGAACAATGAGCTACTGGTAAGACTATGCTGGGGTGAATGTCCATCCTGCATTTGACGTTGATGTTCGCACTGCACCCATGGAGGTTTCCACTGATGTTATGGGGCTACATCATTGAGCTGGGGGAGATGGTGAGGGTGGGCGGGGAAGGTGGGAGAAGGTAGATGCAGAAGAGGACGTCCTGCATATTTATTAAGTTTATATTGGACCTCAAGGGAGTGTATGCTTTATTGAAGGGGCATGGGGGTGGGTGGATGGGAGGATGCGGCTGGGTGGGGTGGGGTGGGGTGGGCAGGGTATAGGATGTGGATGGGAGTTTGGAGTTATGCTATAAAAATTGGCAGATAAGGTGCTTCAGTAGAAATTGTGACTGGCGAGGGATTGCTTTATTTATGTGAATGGGTGATCCTCTTACTTTAATCACATGGAACTTCCGTGGCCTCAATAACCCTCCTAAGGCCGGGAAGATCTTGACGTATCTTGCGCGGCATCATCCCATGATTGTTATGCTGCAGGAGACACATGCATTGGGGTCCCTACATAAGGGATTCATGCCTAAATGTGGTCAGCAATGATTTTACACAGATTTCTCATCCCAGGCGAGAGGGGTGCTTACTCTTGTGCACCGAACATTGTGTCTACAGGTTGATAAGAGCTGCATTGATCCTGCGGGACGATATGTCACTGTGTGGGGGAGGATCTCTGGGGTTATGATACAGCTAGTAAATACCTATGGTCTGAAGTGGCTGACCCAGGCCTCTATGGTCAACTCTCGAATTGTTGTCAGTGTACACTGGGTCACTTAAGGAGGTTAGACGTGAAATGCAGGAGCTGGAAAAACAGCTGAGGCGGTTAGAAAATGAGTATGGGATGACCAATAACAGGGTGTTGCTGGGAGAGATTAAAGGTAATATACTGAAGTTCCAGGAACTGGCAGACTCGGAGATCCTATATATGACAAAACCTGCCATTGCCCGTAGATATGGGGAGGAGGAAAGGCCTGGTAGGTTTCTGGCAGAGGGTGGTGCGGGGTGAGACTAAGGCGCAGCCGATCACTGGGATATGGGGAAAAACAGGAGAGGTGCCGACATTAGAATACGGTATAAATGTGGAAGTTATGCACTTTTACAAGACCATATATGCCAATGCCGACAAGCGTACGGACAAGAACTAGACCGTGGAATCTGCGATGGCTGTAATGCATAATATTGCAAGTTTGTCAGAAAGCCAAGTCAGTCTCTGCATCTCTGGATGCGGAAAAAGCTTTTTATTCCATTTCTATTCAGGGTGCTGAGACAGTGTCAGTTCGGAGGGTATTTTATCGGCTGTGTACGACTACAAAATGCAGGCCCGGTTGCTAGGGCTCGCACCAATGGCACAACATAACAGGCCTTACCATTGGGCCAAGGAACACTGCAGGGTGTCCTTAATCCCCTCTCCTGTTTGCCCTTACGACTGAACCCCTTGCGCTGTTGGTGCAAATACGACACGGTCAGTGGGGTATACAGAGAACTGGGCCACCTGTAGAGGAGGCATGGTATCACAAGTATGATACTGACACAATGGGCACACTTTGTAAAACCTTTATTGAAATTGTTGCGGTTGGAGAAACTCCTACTTTGCCCTATATCTAAGATGGGAGTAGTCTGGACCATCAAATAATAAATAACGCAGTCCTAGATGCAGTCCTAGTGGAGTCAAATCAATATGGCCCATGCTAACAAAACCTAATTCCTGCACTATCTCTTGTACAAAAAGTGTAAAAGGAAAAATGTATGCAAAAGGAAAGATCAGTGTTCAAATGAATAAATGTGGTTGAACGAGGTCTCCTACCCATGTTAGACCTCACGGAGTGAGGCAGCCCATGTAGGCAGGATAACACACTTTGGCTCAGTTTCCAACACAATAAACCATTCAAAAACGTGGATCGAGACCCGCCTGGCCTTCCATGTTAAAGGCACTTTTCCTGACTTCCAAAATAATGTTTTCAACCAAAAGGATTGCAAAGGTCCCCCTCTGTCAGGCTGAGACCTCTCACGACCAAGTTCAACTCAAACTTGCATGGGGACTCCCTTTCCCAAGCTTATTATACTTTGGTCTCCCTCTGTCGGCTCGGACCACTTTCAGATGTTGAAGATTTTCAAATGTGCGTGGCTTTCTTTACAGACCACCGCAGGACAACTTTGACTCAGAGTTTACAGTTTAACTTTCACTCACCCCTTTTCTAGGAGTTAAACTTCTTTATTTCACTTTTTCTGTTCATTCGCTTTATCGTTACAAACAATGCACCTTTCACAGAGACATTCGAGTGGGCTGCTTCCTTTCGCCGGACAACTCCATTACTCAGTATTACTGATTTCACAGCCTTCTTTACTTCAAAGTTAATTCACGGGTCTGCCTTTCTTTGCGTCTCACCCACACACGTGCAGCCTCCACTTGTGATATAATGTTGCCACCTCAAACCTTCTTTAACTCACACCAGTCTCTCAGGTTGCTTGCCAACTCAACGGCAGTGTGTGTTTCTTTCTTGGTTTTACGATTTCCAATTCACGAGTCAAGGTTAGTACCACAGGCTTGGCCTTGCAAAATCAACTCTGCCTTTCACCCGGCAGGGTGACTGGCGTCCTTGAAACACAATGCAGCCTTCTGATGTGGGGTTTGCCCTTCTCCACATATCTTTCGCGGCCTGTCGGAGGCAACGGCCTCCAGTAGGGAACTCATGGGGTTTTTGACCGTTGCTCTCATCCCTTGGTCCGTCGCTCTGTTCCAGTCAGTTTGCCTTCGCCCCAGAAGGTCTGTTCGTACTCGTGTTCCGCATTGCTCAGAGTGTGTTTTTAGGTTCTGCCTTTTATCCGTGTGAGGAGAGCTAATTGGTATTAGGTGTTTGCACTTAAAGTCAAGTGCCTGACTTTGCCTGATACGATTAAGTGGACATGTCCAGTACGATGTATGAAAGTGAGTCTTGTTACTCTCTGTCACCATCTTCTTCGGCTGAGTGTTTGTCTAAAAATGGGGAGAGTTAGGATCCTAATAAATAGCATGGGGTAGGTGAACAAAAAAGGGGAGGATACCGCGTCTCACCATCGGCTGCCTCACCCCCACTCCCTGAAGACACCTCACCCAGGTGATCCTCCCGCACGGGTTCAAACCCAGGAACTGGATCCAAAAGTGAAGGCCATGTCCCAGCCACCTGGATGACAGGTCCCCGAGGACTAGTGGGCTAGACACCCTTTGATTTCTCACATACGCTTCTCCTATGCGAGGTGGATAAGTTTGTTGTTCTCCAAAGTCCTCTAGTCTGAGGACTCTGGAGAGGATTAGTTGAACCTTTATCCAGGGACTCTCGCATAGCCAAGGAGTTTCTCTTTGGCTGTGGTGGTAGGGGCTGGATGTGAACCTTAGTTCCCTGTGATGTTAAGGATTGTAATCGGGCATCACAAACCAGACCAGGACTCTTGCCACTAGCCTAGGATGCAGCACACAATTAAAACACTTTACTTTGTTTCCTAAGAATTCAGATTGAGCTGGCACCCAACCCGTCTCACACTCCCTTTTACAAATACCCCAGGCCACAATGGACCATGAACCAGGCCGGTGGGTGGTAATATAATATTTATTTATTTTAAAATTCAAATGAAATCACACAAGTTTAGTATTGGGCAGCGATCACCAGTGGGGTGAGAATAACACTGTAAAATGATAGAATACACTTAGTTTGACCTTCTAATATAACATATACAAAGCACAAATGAATGGGAGCAATATTACTTTTCGGGTAGATAGCACCCAGTTAAGATTTCCCCCTTCAAGGCTCCCTCAACCATGATTAACTGAATTCTTGGTAGATAAAAAGGAGTAGCAAGGAGTCAGGTATACTAGACAGCAAACAGAATTAAAATCCGACCTTCCCCCACGAAATGGGAGGCTAAATTTTAAAACCTTTTCAATTGCACAAAATAGCACTCAGAATTAGTAATATTTGTTTTACATGTGCGGTTGAATGAATAAGGTAGAAATGAGTATGGCTGTCAGAACACTTATAAACTACAAGGCAGTGTACAAGCAACGGGCATACGATTCAGAAAATCAACTTTGGTGGAACACAGTGCAGCAAATCACACGTGGAGAAATTACATTTGCTAATTTTCACAGGTTTAAATGTCAAAATAGCTTTAAAAACGGGTGAAACACAAAAAATCGAAATGCGGTTTTTATACTAAGTAACAGATACACATCAAAGGAATAATAAGAAAGTGAAAGGGTATCTCTAAATTATTGACAGGATGAGATTCTCAATGGAAAAGGAAATTCGGTTTTAAAAATAACAGCAGATGACAGAGAAAATCGGTTTGGAAAGGAAAGGACAAGTTTCACTTAAACTAGATTTTAGTGGCTAGAAAAGAGAAACACCACCCGTGAATAGAAAGGTTAAGCTGCAGTTTTAACCCCTTCACACGGTGTGCCTGTTTTAGGGAGGATTAATTTATTTAATCCAAATAGTACTAAGGACTTACACCAGGACAGAAATGAGTGGAAGAATAGCACTAACACTTGGCAATCAATGAACAGGATACACAGAGGTTTCTGATAGTTTTAAGGATTCCTGCTAAGGCAGTTATGGGATTTCTATGGGATTGGACCTAATACAATGTAACACAGCAAGGGATGTTGTTTGAGGTTGTTGGGGAAGGGAAATACTCACAACAAGCACTTGAATGGGGCATTTTGGACAGCGGACCGGGTTTCTGGACACCAAGGCAATATCTGGTCACTGGTCACAGTGGCGGACTCTCCTAGCAGAAAACAGCTGGGCAAGGGTCTGGTCACGGCACACCAGCACCTCAGCTGGATAAAGCAGGTAGCAGGGCAAGCAGGTAGTACTGGATAATCCCAATGAGGATTCAGCCACCTTTCCCCTTTCTCCCTGAGTTATTGGGATTTTTAGTGGGGGTTTTCTGGATCAATGGTCCTGCCTGGATAGGGTCAGCTATGCTCTGGCCTGGCAGTGGAATTTGTAGTCTTGTAGAGTGGATATGGAATATCTGGATACGAAGGTGCTGGAAATTTCAAAAGAGAGTGTCCTTGTCTCTGTGAGCCTCTACCTTTTATAAGGGGGGTGACATTACAGGATTTACTATGGGGGCAAACCTTTGTCTTGATATGCCTCTAACAAATGGATTGGTCAGGGTTTACTGTTACCACCTTAATGTCAGCAGTTGGACTTCAGGGACATGACATCCATTTTATGGGGTGTGCTTTCAAGGCCCATGTCCCTTCCACAGTTCTTTTAGCCAAAATCAGTTATGGCATACATTGCACATTTTTTTACAGTTATGGCACTTTTGAAAATCACATATGCAGATTCCAGATTTTACACTGAACTTGTCATTCCAAATCCCACATTTGTACAATATTGTTTCGCCATTCTAATAATCTTTTGCCATTTCTAGTGGGAACCGCTTCATCAAAAATTCTACAATTTTAGATATGTTTTAAATTTCAAAGTTATACCATGTATACTTTTCCCATGATTTACATTTTTCTGCCCTTTGCGTCACCCACATGCTAGGGAAAGCTACAATGTCTTGTTTTAATGCCACCAAAATTACATTTAAACTGTTAAAGTGTTGTATTACTGCGTTTTCCAGTTGCAGAAATAAAAGTCTTAAAGTTTATTGATTCAGAACAGTCTTTTGCCCCAAATGGGCCAGCATTATCTTCCAAATAAGGGCATACTTCCCAAACCCCACCTAAATGTCAGGCTTTAGCCAGCCTGAATCCAATGTTGCTCTGGAGTTGCCTTTGAAGCTCCCCAATTTGAGTTGAGGGGAGGTGCTGCTAAAATGTTACACCTATGTGTCCCAGAAATCCATTGTACCAGGCTGGAGCACTGCCACAGAGTCTGATGAGGGTTCAAGATCCACCACTGTTGCCTATTCATATACCCCGGGGGCTGGTCCACTTGAAGGGATGAAGATTCTGTTTCCAGGAAGCAAAGTCCTTTGAAGCCAGGCCAAGAAAAACCTGTTCTGTGGCTTCAGCAATTTTTTTTTCTTTCTTCAACCAGAAAGTAAAACTGTTGGAATTAAATATCCTACATATGTTTTAAAACAACAACCCCCACCCCCCCACCTTTATATGCAAGGACAGGGCCTTAATTCAACAATTTACTTTTAAACAGACATTTCCTTGATTGTAAAAAACACAATTTTACATGTGGTTAATTTTCCTTTGCTGTCACTTCACAATGCGGTTTTCTCTTTCATCTAGATTTTAAACATTATTTGTAGCCCTAGTGAATTTCTCATACACAGAAATCTGTTCAAGGCAAGGGTCCACTGAAACTGACATAAGCACAGAAAGATAAGGCTTCTTGTGAAGAGTTTAGCTGTGATATTTTGTTGCAAAAAGTCAAGTGTTTTTCCGTACGGCTTGGAGTGAAGTTCTTTGTTATTTCACAGATCTTGCCTGACACAGCCTGTGAGTAAGAAATGCCCCCTTTTGTTGGAGCACAACCTGAATTTGGATGGATATAGCTGGGTCTCACTGGAACAGAACTGTGTACTGTTAAAACGGCGGAAAAGAGCATCAGGGCGCAGTCATTTCAAATGCAAAATATTTCCTTTTTCAATGGGAAATTTTGAGCTAGCAGCACAGCAGCACTGCTTTTCAATTATTTTCTCTGGTGCACATAAGAAAAACACTGACAGCCTTTCTCGGGGTGTTCCATGTTCCATCTAGCCCCATATGTGCTTGGCAAAGACAGCTCAGCCATTATTTCGGTGACTGCGAAACGTAGTTTTGGTGCAATACAATGGTGCTCAGCAGAACCAGTGCAGCCATTCTGCTGGTACCGCCGAAAAATGCAGTTTGGTGATGTAGGGGAGTTTTGCTGGGCAGATAAAAGTACCCCACAGTGAGTAGCCCATGAACTGGGATCGAGGAGATTTGATACTAATAATGTCTCTATGAGGGTCTGTTTCCGACCATTTCCATAACGGGAAGGTCTGGGAATAGAAATCAGATTGCAACCAATGCTGTGGTGTAAATTCTCTGGGTGGAAAAGGAGGTTCCTGAAGAAGGGTGCAAAATTCTGGAAAGTCTCTCCCTATAACCACCTGTTCTGGAATTCATGGGATAATGGCTGATGATACTAGCCGGGATTCCCCTCTGATAGTAATGTACACTGGACCATTTCCATAACGGGAAGGTCTGGGAATAGAAATAAGATTGCCACCAATGCTGTAGTGTAAATTCTCTGGGTGGAAAAGGAGGTTCCTGAAGAAGGGTGCAAAATTCTGGAAAGTCTCTCCCTATAACCACCTCTTCTGGAAGTCAAGGGATAATGGCTGATGATACTAGCCGGGATTCCCCTCTGATAGTAATGTACACTGGTACTCGGGGATAGATCTCATTATCTCCGTCTACACAGGTGTCTCTAACCATGGTTGCATGTTCTAAATCTGCCTGAGTGACCAAATTGGCTCTTATGGTTGTCTGTTTAATACCAGAATCAACTAATGCTTTAACTACTCTCCCATTTACCAGAGCTCTCTCATATGTAAAATCAACTAAGGATCGGCATACACATATGCTAAAAGTATTTAGATCTTCCTTGTTCTTCCCACTTCTCTCTTCTTTGGCATCTTATTTCCATGGGCTCTTCCTTTTCATTTTTGGGACAATGTTGGGCTAAATTACCTGTTTCCCTACATGAGAAGCAGATGGGTGGTAATGGTTTCATCCCTCTGGGTTCTTCTCTCCTTAGTTCTTCCTTAAACCTAATGTTGTTTTTTTTTATTTCTACCTTCTCCTTCGGGGTCCACTCTCAGGTTTTAGAGAGTCACCCTCATTCTAATGTCAGGTTTTGAGAGCGGTAGGTTGGTTTTTGATCTTTTCAAGCCTCATTTTTATGTAAGGAATGGAAATGTTTTACTGCGTCTGAATGATTTTGGTCAGTCTCAATAGCCATGCTAAGGGTGGGCCGATTTAATTGCAATACGGTTTTCTGTAGAAAAGGAGGTAATGAGTTGATAAACTGTTCCAAGATGATCATTTCTACTAATGCCTCCAGAGTTATATTGCCGACCCACAGGAAAACAGTGGGCCTCATTACAAGTTTGGAGGTAGCCAGTCCTGTAATACAGACAGGCTACCACCAAACTTGCAGAAAAATCTGGCACCCGCGAATGGGCAATTACCGGGTCATGCTGAGTTTGGTGGACCCATAATTGCCCATTTGTGTGTGCCGCACTGCCTGCCAGGTCTGACCTGGTGGGCAGAGCGAGACCCACAAGCACAACTCGTAGTATGGTGATATGGTAGCAACGGCACCAGTAGCACTACCGGCGCCGTTGTTACTGTACCGCCATACTTATAATGAGGCCCAGTGTGTTTTTAATTTGTTATCCTACTTCCAGGTGGGTTGCACCAGGGTTTAATTTGATGGACCTTAGTTTTTGTCGGTTTGTAGCTCGCCCTTTTATCAGATGTCTCAAGTAGCATTTCTTTAAGTTTTCTCCCCCATCCCAGTTGTTCATCTAATCATTTGAAATTCAAAAAATTATTCCCCAGGTCTTCTCCTTGCTGATAGGGTTGTATATCCCTTGAGGTAATAGGGGTCTTGCTTGTAATTTGACAAATGTTCTAGAAGGCGAGCCTCAACCTGAATCTGATGGGCGGCCAATTGAGCTACGACTGCTTCAATATCAGCCATATTTTCAGGACGGGTAAGAGTTCTTCCCTCTGTGAGGTTTTTTGGATTTGGTGAAGAAAAGGGTCTCAACCTCTTCAGACAAGGTTTCGAAGTCATCTGACCCTTCCGAGCTTGATTTCGATGAAGGGGGTTTGGCACCAGAAACAAAATATTCGGAAAAGGTGGGTTTAAGGCACTAGGTTTAATAAATATATGGGAGGGTCTTATTTTTAAGACTATTCGGTCCCACTGTTGTATTTGATAATAGGCTATTGGTAGGGTGTCTAATAGCACTTGTGTTCTGGAAAACAAATCCTGTTGGCTAATTGGGATTTGAAGCTGGGAGAATAAGGTCTCCTTAATGGTGGATATTCGATCAGAATCAAGGACTTAAATTATCCTATTCTCCCCTTCTGGTGGGATGACAATTACTAGCATGGGATTTCAACTTTTATCAATTGAATCAGATACCACTCCTGTCACCATATGTAGGGGAGGCATTGTATCACAAGTATGACACTGACACAATAGGTACAATTTGTAAAACCTTTATTGAAGTTTCTGGGGTTGGAAAAAGTCCTACTTTGCCCTATAACTAAGATGGGAGTAGTCTCGACCATCAAATGATAAACAAAACAGTCCAAGTAGCGTCTGTCAGATGACATTGGCTTATGCTAACAAAACCTAATGCCTTCCCTATCTCTTGTACAAAAAGTGTATAAAGAAGAATTGTATGTAAAGGGAAAATCAGTGTTCAAAAGAATAAATGTAGCTGAATCAGCTCTCCTCTCCATGTTAGACCACATGGAGTAAGGCGGTCCCTGTAGGCAGGATGAAACACTCTGGCTCGTGTTTTCAATGCAATAAACAGTTCCAAAATGTGGACCGAGGCCCGCCTGGCCTTACAAGTGTGAGAAACCAGAAGGTGTCTCACCCACTAGTCCCCTGGAATTTGTCATTCAGGTGGCCAGGACACGCCCATCACTTTTGGATCCAGTTCCTTGGGGTGGACCAGTGCAGGAGGATCACCTGGGTAAAGGGTCTTCAAGGAGCGGAAGTAGGATGCCGGATGGCGAGACGCAGTATCCCCTTCCCTTTAACACCTTTACCCCATGCTGTCAGATAGGATGCATATCATCTCTACCCCGCCCCCTTTTCCCACACAAACACTTTGACACAGATAGCCCGCTCTGGGAGAAAACAGACTAAGAGATGAACAGTATACCAGTATAGCCAATACAATGGTCAGGCAATTACTGGCCATTGCTCACACCTGACTTCCATTAAGCTTCCCCACATGGATAAAAGGCGGAGCAGGAAAGCACACTCTAAGCGAGCAAAGCACACAGGGAAACAGCAGTTTCGAGACGGCAGTTGAACGAGAGAAGAAAGACGGCAAAACAGGAGGGAATCGCAAGGAGGGAAATTCCCTTGACCCTTCAGACAAGAAACCGTTACTTTCAATTGCCCTCGAGATTAGAAAGCGTAAGACCAGGAAATGAGGCTGAAGAATCCTGTATTGTGTGTCAGAGATACCCATGGCCCTCCCGTGTCACTAATCAAGGCGGGTAGAAGCAGCACCTGCCGTGGCACCATCCTTGGCTCCAAGAACAAAGCAGTGTCAGTACAATCGACACAGCCTGTGAGTTGAGGAGACCGATACAAGACCGGTCTGTACTGAAGCCAAGGTTGCAAGCAGCAACATTGTATGGCGAGTCCTGGAACAAACATTCTTAAAGCGCGTGTGATAAAAGACGCAAGTAAAGTTGAACTCCTGATGAGTGTTTAAACTTTGAAGAGACTTTGATATGATACCTTTGACAGAGTGGTCTTGTACCTTGTGGGTGCTCAATTGAAGGTCTCTGCAAGGGATCCAGCTGAGAAGTGGCACAAGTAAAAGTTAAAGGATTATATTAAGAAGAGAACAAAGAATTGTGAATCAAAGTGGTCCTGCGACAGGTCAAGCAAAATTCTGCGCAGTCGAAAGTCTTCGATTTTGACATAGTAGAGAACGTTTGGAAAATGAGATAAATTTGTTCCGAGTCCAGCGCAGGGAGACCAATTGAAGGCTTGTGTTAAAGTGGGTCTGATCACCAGAGAAGTTGTGCACATGAGAATCCTGAGGAGAAAGGAACTTTGAATTTTTGTTTGTTGCATCAGCCCCTTTGGAATAAGAGACTTTGAATGGCAAAGAGACTTTGGCACAGAAGGTCCTGATATTAAGATTTTGAACTGCATCCTCATGCTAAAAAAGCCAGAGTATGTGCTAAGCTCCAGTGTGCCGTCTTGTCCCATGCTGAAAATGTGGGCAAGGGAAGCTAACTGCTCAACTGTCCTGACATATCATTTCTTGAACACTTTTCTTTTGTATAGCATTGTTTCCCACACCATTTGTATTTACAAGTAAAGATTGGCAATAGGTTTATTAGTATAGGCCCTTTTATTTTGACAAGACTCTAGTAGGACTGCGTTATTATTATTTGATGGTCGTAGCTTGCTCCCATCTTTAGATTTAGGATTAGATAGGTGTTTTTCAAACCCAACTAACCATGCCTTCCTTACACACGTTAAAGTCTCTCTTTCAGACCTCCAAATAATGTTTCAACACAAAGTTCACATAGGATACCTCTGTTGGGCTCATATCCCTTCAAAACAAAGTTCATGTGAGTACCCCTCTGTCGGGCTCAGACCTCTTCAAACACAAAGTTCAACAAAACCTGTGTCCCCTCCCACACCAAGATGCATTGTGGAACCTAGGCCTCTCCCACTATGAAGAACTCAAATCTGGGAGTTTTGTCTTGTACCACTACACCTAGGTGTACTTCCCTGTGCCTAAACTGCACTGTGAAACCCGGGCCTCCCCAGCACTATATACGAAAGACAACTCTAGGTGTCCCCACCTCCATCTCATAACTTAAACCTGCCCGCCTGTGAGGGCAGATCCTCTCCCACTATCCAGGCACTCTTGTCCAGGTGTTTAATTTCTGCCTAGGTGCTCCCAGTCTAGATGTTTAATTGCTGCCGGCCACTCTGAGTGCCTTGAACCTTCCTCCCGATATCTAGGTGCCTATAAAAATTGGGCATTAATTACCACTTACCTTCCTCAAACCATTGAGGAAGCTGCTCCACTCGAGGACAGTTCCTAAAATCGGTTTTTAACCATTTTCAACTATTTTAAGTATTTGTTTAAAGTATAGTGCTATTGATTTATGTGATTTAATTATTGTTGTTCTGGCATAACAACTGTGCAGCAGTGTGTTTTAACGTGCTTGGATGGATGAAGGTATTGAATGACTGAAGGCTTCGAGTGACTGCATTTTCTTCCGGCAGTGCTGAGGGAATCCTTCAGGCTCAGACGACCCACCAGTCCTCTTTCTTTGCCCTGGGCTCTGCCTCCGCCTCCCGCCTCGTTTTCATCCCGCTCCAGGCACTTATGTGCTGGATCGGCCGCCCGCGCAGCGGGCGGGCGCAGCGGGCGCGCCGCCAGCGCGCCAAAGGCGCGCTTAAGGCAAGCCCGTCTGTGCCCGTCCGTGCGGGGACGTGCCGGAAGGGCTACTTAGATAGAAATTTTCTAATTTCTCTGGCCCACCCCAACACCAGGTGGCCTATTGGCTGGAACCGCAACACAGTCCCACCCACCCCCTCCCCTACCAGAAGTACTCATAGCAGTGAGCCCACGCTGGATACCCCTACTCTGTGCCTGCTTAACACAAGGTCCCTTCCTGCTCACTCGGGTGAAATCTGGGACCTGTTAACAAATAGGCAACCAGCTTTTTTATGCCTAACTGAAACCTGGCTGACACCGAGCTCGGCACCCACGGTAGTGCAAGCCCTCCCCCCCAACTACCGCATCACTCACTATGATCGCCCGCCCCCCAAGCGCGGTGGAGGCATTGCAGTTATTTTCAGAGACAAGTACATGGTTAGCCAGATACCTTGCCCGCATACACTTAATATGGAAGCCCTCCTTTGTCGATGTGAGTTATCGACATCATGTGCCACCCACCTCCTGCTTATTTACCGCCCCCCAGGCTCTATGGGAACTTTTGGGAAGGACTTAGCTGACCTTATTGCCGCCCTAAACCTGCAGTATACCAATCTTGTGGTATTAGGTGATTTTAATTTGCATTTTAATCCTCCGAGATCAGATGAATTAAACTTGTTTTTGGATAGCCTCTCTGATCTTCATTTCTGTCCACTGATCCAAGCACCCACCCATCTGCATGGAAATACTCTAGATATGGTATTTGCAAATGATGCTTTACTCGGCCCTGGCCTTATTGAGCCAGTGACTTGGTCTGATCATCATTTGATTTCATGCCCGTTTATTCTAGCCACCCCTGTCTGTAAAGCTCTCCCTCCCAAGACGTTACTCCGCTCTTGGCGATCAGCTGACCCTAAGGCACTTGGTGCCTGTATCGTTGCTGAGTGCGCCTCCTTGGGACCGGTATCTTTATCCACGCTCTCAACATCGCTGCTATTCGCCGCTAATGTTTTCGCCCCATCTAAACTTACCCAGAGTCGGAGATTACTCTCCCAGCCCTGGTTTACTGATCAGCTAAAAAGCGCCCGCCTGCTACTCAGAAAAGCCGAACGCAAATGGCGGGCTAGTTATGACCCTTTGCTTAAAGACTTGTACAAGCTCAGTCTTTCCACCTACCTAGCCAATGTCAAGCTGGCTAAAGCCACTTATTTCGCTCAACAAATTGAAAGTGCTCTATGTAAACCCAAAACACTATTCTCTATTGTTCAATCACTCTCCTCTTCTGAACCCCTCACCTCGATGGTTAAACCATCGCAAAAGCTATGCAATGACCTGGCATCGTTTTTTATTACGAAAATCGATGTGATACGATCTAACATTGCCAAATCTCTCGCTATGCAACCTTCCGGCACTACTAGCTTTGTGCCACTCACCCTCACTGACCCCCCTGCCAGCTGGTCCACCTTTCCTCTATTCACTGAGGCAGAGGTTCTAGCAGCGATTCTTAAAATTAAGTCCTCTTCTCCAGAGGATGCCATTCCAGCAAGTATGATGAAGTCTATTGCCCCAGACATTCTGTTTGACGTCACAGTGGCTATAAATAACTCATGCCAGTCTGGCCTGGTTCCGCCGGAACTCAAATCTGCTAGGGTTATTCCCCTGCTTAAGAAGCCGTCCCTTGACCCTACTATCCCCTCTAATTTTTGCCCCATATCCCTGCTCCCGTTCTTGTCTAAACTCTTGGAATCTCTGGTCACACCCCTTCTCTCCTCCTTTCTGGAATCCTCTAAGATCTTTAATCCTGCCCAGGCAGGTTTCAGGCCAGGAAGGGGAACGGAGAGCGTGCTTGTCTCAGTGCAAGATGACATGTCTAGACTTGCGGACGCAGGTGGAGTTGGAGCCTTGATTCTGTTGGATCTGTCCGCTGCATTTGATACAGTGGACCATCCTATTCTCCTCTCACGTCTAGCACAAATCGGGATCTCTGGATCAGTCCTGGCCTGGTTCACCTCTTTTCTTGCAGACCGCACTCAGACCCTTGCTATGCCCCCTTTCCTTTCTGTCCCTTGTGCCCTCACCTGCGGTGTTCCCCAGGGATCCTCTCTTTCCCCTATTCTATTCAATATTTACATATGGGCGCTGGTCTGCCTTATCCGCTCGTATGGACTTAACTGTTATTCCTACGCGGATGATACTCAAATCCTGATCCGTTTGGATCAGGATCACATCAAGGTCTCAGCTTCTCTTCATGACTGTTTGACATCAGTTGGTGTCTGGATGGACCAAAACTGGCTCAAGCTTACTGGCGATAAAACTGAGGTGATGTTGGTGGGTTGTCCTCCCTGCCCGTCACTATGGACCCCTGCTTTTTGGCCTACTTCACTGGGCCCTCTGCCTTGTCCAGTGGGCAAAGTAAAGAATTTAGGAGTCATTCTTTCTACCTCCCTGTCCATGACTAATCAGGTCTCTACGGTCTGTCAATCCGCCCATCACCAGATTAGGGTACTTAAGAAGGTCCTCCCTATGATCCCAGAGGCTATGCGTCCTCCTGTGGTAGCTGCATTAGTCCTCTCACGGTTGGACTATTGCAATTCCTTATACCTCGCTCAGCCGACGGGCCTTCTCCAACGCCTCCAACGTATACAGAACCTGGCAGCTAGACTGGCCACAGGTTCCCCCTATGGAGCTCATATCTCGCCAGTGCTTCGCCAACTCCACTGGCTCCCAGTGGCCCAGCGAGTTAAGTTCAAGTCACTGTGTATTGTCCATCGAGCTATCCAGGGCCTAGGTGCTGAGTTTCTTCAAACCAAATTTGTTCGGTATATCCCAGAACGCAACCTTCGTTCCCTGAACACCAATCTTTTGGTGGTCCCTAAGTATAACCGGGAAAGACTCGGTGGCAGAGCCTTTTCCATTGCTGCGGCAAGGCTGTGGAACACCCTCCCACTGCCACTCAAGTCTATCTCCAACCATTTGGCTTTTAGGAAAGCCCTCAAAACTACTCTATTCTAACTCTCTGACTATTACTGTTCCTCTTGTTTGATAGCTTCCTCACCAGCGCCATGATGCCCCCGGGCGACCGTGCGCTCTACAAGTTCAGGTAATAATAATAAACCCAGGTGTCCCCAACCTGATACTTGATCACCTCCTACCATCTGCGAAGCCAAAACCCTCTCCCAATAGCTTGATGTCCCAATCTTGTGAAGTGGGGGAATGGGACAATACCCTCCCCCCAATCTCATCCAGACCATGGCCTAGAGGACCACGACCCATACACCCCCCACGAGACGAGTTTGTCTACTTACCAGATGCCAAAATACCCTGGTTCAGAAACTTACACATAAGAGGAGTATGCCCACCAGCACGCCCGGCACCAGCCCGCCCGGCTCAAGCCGTCGCCTGCGACATGGATGAGCTCGACTAGTACAGCCACAAGTATCCACATCGTTAGAGATGCCATAACGACATAGCCAACTGCCAAGAACACACGTGCCACCATGCACACTGGTCACTCACACACCAACCTACACGAAGAACATACACAGTGCTATGACGTAGGTGACTGACACACCCACTGACGTGCATCGTTGTTAATTTTCACATAGGCCTTATTACAGCACCACAGAAACGCAAGACGCCTGAAGAGCGAGTGTATATGCTTGCTGACGCTTCTCCCACCGCCCACCCCTATGACGACACCATCATGTATATCTAATGCTGCTTGTGACACCCTGTCAACCCGCAACCTCCATACTATGGATTATGTACCGCCATCCATGAACTAGGCCCGAGTAGGCCGCAGGCAAGAGTCCCCAGGTAGGAGGCTAGCAATAAAAATCCTCCCAGAACAAGAGTACAAGTGCTGACCATGCAGAACAAGTCCCCGGCGAGAGCTCACAGCCAAGGCCACAATGTTGCAACCCACATGCCGCAAGCCCAGCACCAAGGTTATACCTGTAAAATGCCAAGCCCACAGAAACGAAATACAAATCTAATGCTCATAATTCTGCTCCAGCTACGGTCTCTCCACACGTGACTAAGCCAAACTGATAAAGTGCCAAGCTCACGAGACAGAAAGTCGCCAGGGTCCCACGTCTGGGACACAGGTTGCAACAACGAAGCGGCAAGATGGACACCTACAGCGATGGGAAAGACCCGCTCACAAGCCATGAGCAGACCTGTCCATTGCCTGCACAAACACATAGTTGCACATTGTTGCTAACGACCGGTACACCGCAAGCTGGGAACGATCATGGTCCCAGGCTTGGGGGCCCGCGGGAGAACCAATCGGAATCCAGGGGGGCTTATTACTGACACCATTACCCTTAACCAATCACCAAGGGTACCCCTGTAACAATTCTAAAGTAACAACTGCAAGGGACAACCCAAGTGTACCACCAGACCCCTCCTCATCCACTAATATTTCTTTCCATATGTTACCTATACTAACCCTACCACTCGGGGAACCAATCCAGAGTGGCGATAGGTTTTGTGCTAACTTTCCCAGGTGACGCGAGTAGCGTGTCATACTGCCGTAAAAAGGGCCTGCGAGCCCCACTAAGAGTGAGAGTCTCATCGGATGCGTACGATCCGAGACCCATCCCTGCCGTTGTTATAATAAACAGCAGAACCACCTTGCTTCTTGTGTGTGTCTCATACTCCTTTTGGGTACATAGGAGGAGTTGGGGCCTCCCCAGCCTGGAGGCCCGTGGACGGCTCTGCTGGCCCCGGGAGAATCACCCGACATGTTGGAGGCACTGCTGAGATCTGTTTGAGGTCTATCTCCTGGGAACTTCATTCCAAGGCCCTTGCAGCGATGTGACCTGGCAGCCCGGCCCCCTCTGCCGTTGCCCCCTTTTGAGGACTACAGGACCATAGCGGAACTGCGAGAAGACCAGACAGTGCAATCTGGATATTGGCCCTTGGGAGCCGATTGAGAAGTATCCCGCCCACGGTTGGCGAGTGTCCAGACGTGGTCCAGACGAGGGGAGGTGGCGAGCCGCTTGGAGGGGTGCATGCAGTCGAGCGGCCCCGCATCAAGGGAACTTGGTGAGTATGACACACCCAACAAGCAATGTGACATTGTGAGGGAGGGGGGAGGAATTGTAATACGGGCGGCAGGAGGTGTTTTTACAGTATGTTGCAAAGATTTGATTAATAAGTGTTGACAGACGAGTGAGCGGTAGCGGGACAGGCACGAGGGCCGTCTTCTACCGCGTCACAGAAGCAGGGTGGGTGGAGCCAGAAGGCACCACGTGCGGTTGCTCGAAGGCGCTGATTTGTCTAGATCATGAGCACCTGTAGGGAAGGGGTGTGGCTTTCCTATGAATTGGTGTTTTAGATCAATGAGTAGATGAGGATCCATACTAATTGAGTGTTGAAGCTCGTTAGGTAGATGACGTTTTCCCGTAGGAGGTAGCCAGATTGTTGCCAAGTGCAGAAGATAATTGGCGGTTAAGCTCCCCTGGCGAGGGGCGTATCGCACGCGAGGCGACACAGCGTGTGCAGTCCGATTATAAGAATTTTTGTTGAATACCTTGCTCCAGGTGAAGCGAGAGGACAGCTGTGGGGTTGAGGGGGACAGAGAGTAAAACATATTGCGTGCTCCACTAGTGTTATAAAGATTCTTACCGGTAGTAGGTTGAAGAAGTTGGTGACATCACCCGTAGGGCTTCCATAGGACACCGCGGCCACACCGTGTTGATAAAAGGGGTGGCCAGGTAATAAGTATCGGGGAGGGGACGGCGTAGAAGAGGTGGGGTGGCCGCGCACGGAGAACGCCGACACCCCTCGATACGGGGAGGGCAAAAAGGGGAAAGGTGGCCGTGCACAGAGAACACCGGTCACGTGAGCAAGGTGGTTGAAAAGGGGAGGGAGAGGTTTGAAAAGGGGAGAGGAAAGGTGGGGCGGCTGTACTAGCACGGCCGCAGGGGGCCATATGAGTGATATCAAAGAGGAAAAACAAATAGAGGAAAATAACTGTACATTTGCACTGCCTTACCTTTCAGCAGACGGTCGGAAGTCCCCAATTACAGGGCCAGGTAAAGAAGGTGGTTACTGAAGAAGTTGAAATATAACATAGCAATGTCTCACGGGTCAGGATCCGGAGGGTGGGGAAACACTTTAACTACCCCCCTACAACACATCTGTAAGACACTATCACCCCACGAGGAGAAACCTATCAAGTATAGTATAGATTGGACACAAGGAACAGACAACAAAATGACGACACCATGGCCGCCTAACGGCAGCTTTGACCCATACGTCCAACACTCGTTGTTGACGTACATACATAACACATACAAAGGGAAGAAATTAGCTCATCATGTAGAGATATTCAACTTGTGGAGGATGTTCCAGGGATCCAGGCCAGCAGCAACAGGGTTGTTTACTATGGAAGGGGCAACAGAGGAGAAGGGGAGCAAAGAAACAAAGGAGGGTAAGGAGGTGAAGGAAGAAGATGGGGACATGAGCACGGCGAGCAGCAATGCCCCACGTATGGAGGAGGGCCTGAAAGAGGAAGGAGGACCGGTTGCAGTACTAGAAGTAAGGATGGAGAAGGAAGGGACAGACGAGCCTCTAGCGAAGGTAGTAAAAACAGAGGAGGGAGGATTGTACCCAGTGACGGAATTAAGAGAAGCTGCTAGGCCACAATTAACAGCTGCTGAGGGGTACTCAAACCCCGCGTACAGCCCTCCACCCTACGCCCCTAAGGATAGCTACCAGAGGGGGGCGGTGGCAGCAACGGGCGTGCCAGAGTTCAACACAACACAGGCCGGTACGGGGGGGAGGAAGAAAAGTGGAGAACTAGTTGCAAGCATAGGACCAAATGAGTGGCTAGCAGCACAGGTACTCCTAAAACTCAGAGGGACACTAACAGAGGAAGAAGAGGATGCAGTGTGGAGAGCGAAAGAGGAGGGAATGGAAAACACACTGACACGGACTGAGGTGAGTAACACAGAGGAAGGATGGCTGTCACAGGTGGAGGAAGAGATGCTGGAGGAAAGGTTGGCTGAACTAAGAGAAGTACGAAGCAACCTGATTAGACAGTACGAGCAAGAAACACGGGGAGAAAGAAGGAAAGAAAGGAGTGTAGGGAGGAGCAGGAGAGCATGAGGGAGAGACTGGAGGAGAGAAAGAAAGAAGCGGAAAGAATGAAAGCAATAGCAGAGAGAGTGTCACGTATGGAGCAGCGGGAAATGAAAAGGAAGGAGGAGGAAAAGGAAAAAGAACTGGAAATGTGGAAAAAGAACATATTGTTTGAAAGCACACGGAAGTATGAAGAAGGTAAAGTAATAGAAAGCATATTGAAATAGGAGGGGCAAAATGGGGAAGACGGGAAGAAGACAAAAGGATACTGGCGAAGGTAAGTGCCGAAGTAATGGAAGAATAATGCAAAAAGAGAGAGGAAATAGGGGGTGAAATTCTGGGAAATGAGGGAAAAGAGAGGGGGGATAGGAGAACGGAAAATGAAGTGAGAACATAAACTCGCCAGGACTCAGAGGTGCCTACAACCTCGGGGGCAACCATTAAAGGAAGAGAACGCAAGGAGGCGAACTTGATAGATTTGAAGACAGTTACAGTGGGGGGAAAACTAACAGACTGGAGATTGTCTTTCCTTGATGAATTTTAGCGAGGAGGAAGGATGTTCGGGAAGGAATGGAGGAGATGACAACAGGGAAAGCTTAGACAAACTTTACATTACACGGGTAAATTGCGAATCACCCTGGGCATGCAGGAAAAGGGAGGAGAAAAAGCCGAGCGAAGAACAGGTAAGAGAAGTAGCAGGGAGAGCGCCACAACCAGTGACACCAACACCACGCCCTCAGATACCCACCCCTGCACACACTCCATATGTTGACAGACTTAGAGATCTCCCGGGGTGCAGACAGGAGGACAGGACGAGCACACCTGCGGTGAAACACGGCGGTAACATCAGACAGAGGAGGAGTGAAGGGGACAACAGAACAGATATCTGTAATGATATAATGATAGGATCACATGACACGGAGAAAGAGGACGAATACACTGACATAGCCCCTCGAGCATTAGGGGAAGTGAAGGGGGGGAACTTAATGCCACTTCTAGAAAGGGGAGGGGTCAGACCACAATACGTCCAATGGAAGCATGCCGATAAAGAAAACATAAAGTGCAGGCTCCCATCTCTAAGTGGTGGAGCTGGGAAATGGATATATGAGATGGAGAAACATACTGCAGGACAAAAACTAGCAGTAGGGGATGTGAAAGGGCTCCTAATATCAATACTAGGGGATGCTGCAGATGACATCTGGAAAAGGGCAGGCTTCCCAGGGGTCACAATAATAGACACGTCACATGACGAGGCGCCATTTGCCAACTGCAGGCACGCACTATGGCAGGCATTAAGGGTCCAGTACACAGACACGTCAGACATAGGGGCAATTACGTCACGCAAAATGCGTGAGAATGAAGATCCTGTCGATTACATCCAGAAGATTCAGGAGAAGTGGTGCTTGGAAACTAGGGACCGTGGGATAAAACATTAGCCATGTTCTACCACATACTGATACAAGGTCTCCCCGAACCAGTGCAGAGACAGCTGAAAAAAATTGTAAAGCCTTGGCCAGAAATACAACTAACTATAGTACATCACTGTAGGATGTGGCTGGAAAAGATGAAGCAAAAGGAGGAAGATAGGAAGGCAGAGGAGGCAAAATTGGTACAGAGAAAGCTATCCAAATATGCCAGGGAAGGAGCATTATTGACAGCGCCCGTGGTAGCAACACCTGCACAAGGCACGGCACAACAACATGTAGCACAACTTCAGCAGCCAGCACAAATGATAACACAGCAAATGCCCCCACCCCCACCATACACGGCAACCGCAGGGGGGGATATATGCCAATGGGAAATGGATATTATAACAGCTACAGAGGAAGGGGGGATGATGAGAGGGAGAGGGTATGGCCAGCATGCACAACAACAAGGGGAAGGGTTCCGGGGCTACTACTCAAACGGGCAACAAGGGTATCAGGATAACACGGGGAACTTTCCATGGCAGGCCAGAGAACCACTAACATGTTGGGTCTGTCGGATGGTGGGACACATGTCGCGCACATGTAGGATGAGACCCACCCCATCAGCTTGGGGGGAACAGGGGCAACAGGGTATATGGGGGAACAACAAGTATACCAGCAACAGCAAGGAACACAACAGTGCACCCCACAACAAGTGCCACTGCAACAACTGCAGCCGCAGATACAAGTGCAAACATCCTCGCCACAGCAGCAACAGATACAAACGTACGTACCACCACAGCAACAAGCGACACAGGTAGAAACATACGCACTACCACAACAAGTAATAGCAACACAACAACATCAAGTGCAACCAGTCCAGCAGCTCACGCAGATACAGGACAATGCAGTATCAACAACTGATGTACCCCTACAACAGACACAATTGGGGAGGGTGACAATATTGGGGCACAACACTTATACAGGAGGTGGCCAGTCACTGTACCCACAATAGGACAGCCCACAGATGTCCTTGTTGTGTCCCATCCTATCGGTAACACCTAATAGTGCGGAGGAACCACACATACAGGTAGCGATAGGTGACACAAAAAGTTCCTTTCTTGTTCACACCGGGGCCACTAGGTCCTGCATAAGGGAGGGTACATTTAAGATGTCAGGCGATGTAACGCTCACCTGATTCCCACGGAGGCGCTGGTCTTGGCAGGAAGGTTTATGTGACTCGAAAAGTGATGTGCAGGACTCGATTGGCTTCTGGGGTCGAACCTCTTCGCACTGTGTGTCGAACTCGTAGGGTGAGGTTTCTGCAGGTGAAAGAATATGGGGGTTAATGGTCTGGGTTGTTGAATGTCCCACTCTCTCTCTCTCTTCCTAGCTTCTCCGTAGAGCCCCCCAGGTCAACGTGCTCACCTTAGATAGGTGAATGCTGGACTCTCCATCTGCGTCTGGTGCAGGGTGCCGTTGCCAGTTCCTTCACTGGTGAAACATAGGCCTCTTGAACTCAGAGGATCGTTACCATGGTTAACTGCACGAGCGGTGTCCAGACACCTTTTTAGTCTTTATAGTCTTTAGGTGCGTGGCACGTTAATATTGAACTGGACTCAGTATAATGCTTTCCCCTTTTGTCTTGCAGGGCTCTTGGATGGAAGATGGAGTGAAGCGCCTAGAAATGCGTAAGTAAATGCAAGCGCTCTAACTGTCTTTTTCCCTTGCAGCTTAGTTCGTGCTGAAGAGACGCCGGAGTATTTGCAGGCGTTCTATTGCGACGAGCGCGATGGGCGTAAGTAAATACCTGTCTAATATTTCTTCTTTTGTCTTTCAGAAGTTGGGTTGCAGCGCCGGAGTCCGCGGAATGCCTGTAAGTAATAACAATGCTTTTGTCTTCACAGGCGGCGATGCAGCGTGAAGAAATCCGGAATTCGCGGAGTGCCGGTGAGTAATAACAATGCTTTTGTCTTCACAGGCGGAGGTGCAGCGTGAAGAAGTGGCCGCAGCCGATTGATCAGGTGAGTAAGCACTGCGAGTAAGGTTGCCTTGCTAACCTGCTGTTTCTTGTCTTTGCAGGTGCTGCTGTTGACTGGATACAGTACTGGTAAGTATAATTCTTGCAGGTTCAGGATCGAAAGAAGAAAGGCTGGAACAGACTCGGTGAGCGTTCTGCTGCAGATGCAGAATAACGCGAAGCACGCTTCATCTATCGGGTGTGGTTTAAATAGCCTTGGAGTGATGAGGCGTCTTCCTCCACGGCCCGCCTAGGTAAGAAAAGAGTTACAGTTCCAGAAGAGTTCCAGTGCTGTATCCAGGGAGTGGAGCTTGCCCCACCCAGGTAAGAAAGTAGTTCCTGTTCACAGAGGACTTCTAAGTGGCTGGTAAGTAAGCAGCATGGTCTGCTGCAGGTAAGTCCACCCAAGCACCTTCACACCTATTATGAGCCTGGCGCTTCCAGTGCCGGGACCGATGGTTTTGATGAGCCTGGTGCCACCGGCGCAAGGACAAGGTCCAAAAGGTCCCAGTGGGGACCTGCTGGTGCCTAGGATTAGGGTTAGGGGCCTGCTTCTAAGGACGTTGGGCTGGTCCTGGCTCCTTGGAAGCAGTGATCATGACTGCACCACCCCTCAAGGCCCCTCCTAAGCGTGTCTTCTCCGGGGGTTTTGGCTTGTCGGGGTGATTCAGATGGAATTTCTTGACCAGACGAGGTGCGTGGACATATTCTGAGGGTTCCCAAGACCTTTCCTGGGGGCCGTATCCTTTCCAATCACCCAGATAATATAACTTAGATTTGGAGATTTTGGAGTCTAGGATGTTCTTTACTTCGAATTCAAGTTCTCCATCTACCGAAACAGGTTCTGGGAGTTCAGTCAATCGGGTTTCTGGTTGTACTGGTTTTAATAAGGAGACATGGAATACTGGATGTATTTTCATATGCGCAGGTAACTCCAATTTGACAGCCACCGGATTAACTATGGTAGAGATGAGATAGGGTCCAAGGTATCTCGGGATGAAGGTGCGGGGTCCTTTTAGAGGCAGGTGCTTAGTGGATAACCAGACCTGATCTCCTACTGCGTAGTGAGGGGCCTCTTTACGGTGTCGATCTGCTCCTTTTTTGAACTGAGCTTTAGCTCTTTGCAGATGGGCAGTGGCTTCCTTAAAAGCACGGGTGATCTCCGAGTGCAAGTGATCCACAGCAGGTGTTTCGAATTCTTGGGGAGGATCCAGGTTAGAGGTTCTAGGATGGTGTCCGTATAATAGGAAGAAGGGAGTCTTCCCGGTTCCAGAATGAGTCGAATTGTTGTAAGCGTATTCAGCGATCCAAAGAATATCCTTCCAAGGGTTTTCAGTTTGTTGGAACATGCAACGTAGATATTGCTCTAGAGTCTGATTTGTCCTCTCGGTTTGTCCGTCAGTTTGGGGATGGTGACTGGTTGAAAGTCTTACATCTATTTGGGCTAGACGACAGCAACTTCGCCAAAAGTGGGAGATGAATTGACTTCCCCTATCGGAGACTAAAACCAAGGGAAAACCGTGTAACCGAACGACGTTTTCTAAGAATTCTCGGGCCAATACTGAAGCTGAAGGTAGGCCCTTCAGGGGAATGAAGTGAGCCATCTTGGAGAATAGATCCACGACTACTAAAATGGTATTATACCCTGAGCATGGAGGTAAGTCCGTGATGAAATCCATGGACAGGGTATGCCATGGACAGGGAGGAATGTCTAGAGGGTGTAATAGGCCGGCTGGTTTCTCCTTCTGACTTTTATTCTGGGCACACACACCGCAGGAGATTACAAAGTCTCTAATATCCTTCTTCCATGATGGCCACCAGAAATGTCTTTTGATCTTTTCCATGGTTTTGGTAATGCCAGGGTGACCCTCCATTAGAGAGTCGTGATAACAGGAGATTACTTGTTTTTGTATTTTCTCACAGGGCAAGTACAATCGTCCTCGGAAATATGGTAGGTCTTGATCCACTGAGAATTCTTTTCCCTTTAATTGCCAGTCCTGCAAATCGGCCGGAGTTAGGAGTGATTTGACTGTAGTCTTATGTCTTCAAAGGATTGAGCACTGACCAAGCCCAAAATCCTTTGTTCTGGGATTATGGGTATTGGGTCTGGATTGGTCAAATGTTCATCTACTCCCATCCGGGAGAGGGCATCTGCTTTTCCGTTTTTACTGCCTGGTCGATAAGTAATTATAAAGTCAAACTCAGCCAGAAACAGAGCCCAGCGAAGCTGTCTGGAAGACTGAGCTTTGGCCGTCTTCAGCTATTGTAAATTGCGATGATCAGTCATTACGGTGACTGTGTGTCTGGCTCCCAAAAGATAATGCCGCCAGGCTTTAAAGGCCGATCTGATAGCTAAAAGTTCCTTGTCAGTAATTGAATAGTTGATCTCGGGAGCTGAGAATTTGCGGGACCAAAAGGCTACAGGATGTAATTGGTGTGTGACCGGATCTCTTTGTGATACAACTGCCTCCATAGCAAGACTAGAAGCATCCGTTTCCACGATCTAGGGGAGTTCTGGGCGAGGATGTTTTAGAACAGGTGCAGAAATGAATTTAGCTTTTAAGTCCTGAAAAGCTTGTTCTGCTTCAGTAGACCACTCAAAACGTTTGTTCTTCTTTAACAGGGCGGTGATGGGCTGGACTATCCGAGAGAATTCAGGAATGAATCTGCGGTAAAAGTTAGCGAAGCCTAACATGCTTTGAACTCCTTTTACAGAGGTTGGTGATGGCCACTTGATGATTGCATCGACTTTCTTTGAATCCATATGGACTCCGTTAGGTGACAATATGAATCCCAGGAACTCAACCTCAGTTACGTTGAAAACGCATTTTTCAAGCTTAGCAAAAAGGTTATGTTGACGCAATCTCTCGAGAACCTTTTTAACGTGTCTCTGATGTTCCTCTTCAGATGATGAATAGACAAGGATGTCATCAATGTAGACAACAACACACACATCTATGAATTCTCTAAGGACATCGTTCATAAAATACTGGAAAGCGGCAGGAGCGTTACAAAGTCCAAAGGGCATCACTTGATATTCGAATAGCCCATACTTGGTGCGGAAGGCCGTCTTCCATTCATCGCCCTCTTTTATTCGTACCAAGTGGTAGGCTCCTCTGAGATCCAACTTTGTATATATGCATGCGTCTTTGACTTGGTCCAGGAGTTCAGGGATCAAAGGTAACGGGTATCTGTTTTTAACGGTGATTTGATTCAGGGAGCGGTAATCTATACAAGTCCTAAGGTCTCCCTCCTTTTTCGGAACGAAGAACAAAGCCGATGAAGCTGGAGATTTTGGAGGACGGATAAACCAGTTAGCTAGGTATTGGTCCAGATATTGTCTGAGGTGAAGATTCTCTGGCTCGGTGAGGGCATAAATCCTACTGCAAGGAGGAGTTGTTCCGGGTATCAGATCTATTTGACAGTCGTAAGACCTATGAGGAGGCAGGGTGTTAGCTTGATCCTTCCGAAAGACATCTTGGAATTCCTGGTACTCGGGAGGTAATTTGGGAACCTCAGAAGAGATTGCCGCCAGTGAAACATCAGGCCGAGGATAACAAGTGGTAAAACATTCTGGAAACTGAACCGTCTTTGCTTGCCAATCGATCTGAGGATTGTGCTTCTCTAACCAAGGGATTCCCAGAATGATCTGGAACTGAGGGGCCTTGATCACATCGAACACGATTTTCTCCCGGTGTCCATCTTGGCTCACTAGCGTCACTTCTTGGGTGGCATGCGTTACTGGTCCGGAGGCTATCTCCGTGCCATCCACTGTAGTAATGACGTCTTTTACTGCCTTAGGGACAAGGGGTAGATTCATCCTTGATACCATTTCACGGTCCACATAATTACCGATTGCTCCGCTGTCGATGTAAGCTTCAATTGCATGCAAACGATCCGGACGTTCAGGACTAATGAGGACCATGGGCACCACGAAATGCGAGGTCACGGGACAGATCTTAACGCTCGGCAAGAGGACCTCTACACTTGCCGGGCTAGGTCGTTTCCCTGCTCAGAACTTGTGGTACCGGTATCTGCGGCTCCTACAGCCTTCTTAGCTGGTTTCACTGGACAGTCTCGAAGAAAGTGCCCTGAGTTCCCGCAATAGAGGCATAATTGCAGCTGTCTTCTTCTTTCCTGCTCCTTTTGGGTTAAAGGACCTTTCATGCCCCCTATTTGCATGGGTTCCACAGTGTCAGCTCCCTTAGTAGAGGTCTGTGGTTTAGAAAACACTCGGGTATCAAATTTAGAACGATCAGCCTTCCTGTTCTGTAATCTGTGGTCCAATTGGACAACTAAGTCAATATAGTCTGAGCATTCTTGTGGTGGGTTCACAACTTGAGCTAACACATCCTTGAGCTCTCCACGCAGGCCTCTGTAGAAAAGCGTTATTCTCTTATCCTCGGGCCATTGAGTTTCCACTATAAGTCTGTTGAATGAGGCTATATAAGTCAAGAGGTCTTGATTACCCTGTCGTAATGAAAGAAGTTCATTGTCCAAAGCCTGCCCTTGTGCATGTCTTGCGAACAGTTTCTCCATGCTGGACTGGAAGGCCTGGAAATCATGTAAAACCGGATCATCCTGGGTGACTAAAGGGATCGACCAATCTGCGGCGCTGCCACTGAGATAAGAAAGCACGAAAGCCACCTTGGTCTGGTCTGTTGGGAATGCAGCTGGTTGACATAAGAAGTGTAGGCGGCACTGGTTGATGAACACTGCAAATTTCTTTGGGTCACCAGAAAAGCGTTCGGGCGGAGCCAAGGGCACATTACCGGGTAGATTGATTTGCACTGGATTTAAAGATGATGCAGAAGGATAACTTCCTCCTGGAGCGGGCAGAGGTGTCTGTCCTGCCTGCGTTTGTAGCAATTGCCTAGCGAGATCCTCTGTTCGCTCCTTGGAAATTATCAGTTCTCTTCTTAGAGAGTTTGTTTCCTGACGAGCTGCATGTTCCAGAAGAGTTCCAGTGCTGTATCCAGGGAGTGGAGCTTGCCCCACCCAGGTAAGAAAGTAGTTCCTGTTCACAGAGGACTTCTAAGTGGCTGGTAAGTAAGCAGCATGGTCTGCTGCAGGTAAGTCCACCCAAGCACCTTCACACCTATTATGAGCCCGGCGCTTTCAGTGCCGGGACCGATGGTTTTGATGAGCCTGGTGCCACCGGCGCCAGGACAAGGTCCAAAGGGTCCCAGTGGGGACCTGCTGGTGCCTAGGATTAGGGTTAGGGGCCTGCTTCCAAGGACGTTGGGCTGGTCCTGGCTCCTTGGAAGCAGTGATCATGACAGGCGAGGCCATGCACACTCAAGGATTCTCTGGGGCTGGAGGGTTGGTTACCTTTACTGATAACATCTCCTTATCTATAGGAGATAATGATATGTCTGTCCCGCTCCTGTACTCGAAGGAGTCGCCAGTAAACATACTTGGGAGGGACATAATGAGCAGGTTAAACATGACAATCTCCTTCACGGAGAATGGCATAATTTGCTCCACACCAGGAATAAACATGCTCACAGCATGATAAATACTGCAAGCTTACTGTGGCCAAACAGTAGCTCGGGCTGAGCCAGTAGATGGAGAGATGTTCCAATATGGAACAGACATGGCATTCGCATGGATGCCAGGGATTGAGGGCAAGATTTGGAGGAGGCCAGCAGCATATTTGTTCAGGCCAGAGACACCAGCAAATGAACCAGAGGGGAAGGTGATTTCAATGAGCATTGAGAGCATCATGGCAACTGCAGATTACATCGCAGTTCATGCCCAAGACAGGGAGGGGAGGGCATGGAGAGCAGTAATAGCACTGGTTGAGTTGTGCAGGCTGACAGAGGTATCAGATGAGGAGCTCTTCTCAGATGATAAAGAAGGAGGGGAGATGGTGTTTATGATGAGTGTTGACATCTGGTTAAGAGTGACATACAAGCAAGTGGCCCTAAAAATGGCAGTGGCACTAGAAGCACCTGCCCCTACCCCAGTACCATTTTATGAGGAAGACATGGCAAATGTTCCACCATCACTGTGGACCACCAGTCCATACGACGTGGGCTGCATAAAGAGCATTGGAGGAGTAAAAATAAAGTTGAAAAAGGGAGCAATATTACCTAGGGTGAAGCAGTACCCACTATCAAAAGAGGCAGATGACGGCATATACGAAACAATAACAGCCCTGATAAACAATGGCATATTGGTGCCATCAGAATCAACATGCAACACGGCTGTGTACCCGGTGCGCAAAGCGAAGGGAGGGTCTTGGCGTTTCATCCAGGACCTTAGGCCCTTGAACTACATTGTAGAGGCAGAGTACCCCATAGCCACAAACCCAGCCACAATACTGTGTGGAATATCAGCAGAGGCATCACAGTTTACCGTAATTGACCTCAAAAATGCATTTTTATCGATACCTCTTCACCCAGATTCACAAGACCTCACAAGCTTCACATAGAGGAACACAAAATGGAAGCACACAAGGTTGCCCCAAGGGTACTGTGAGTCACCCTCCATCTTCAACAGAGTAATACAGATGGATTTGGGAAACATTGAAATGGAGAGCACGGTGCTGCAATATGTTGATGACATAATAATTTGCAGCACCACTGAATAAACGTGCAGGGAAGACTCAGTAAAGATGCTGACAGTGTTGGCTGAGAAGGGGTACAAGGTGGACAAGGAAAAGTTACAGTACTATCAGGAACAGGTACTTTACATTGGCCAACTCATTTCCCAGCATGGAAGAAACATTGCCCCACAGAGAGCACAAGCAATAACTAACACACCACAACCACAAACAGTGCGGGAACTGCAGCAGTTCCTGGGCCTATGCAACTACTGCAGAGCATGGGTTTTTGATTACAGTTCATACATAGGACCCCTGCTCGAAGCACTAAGAGAAACACAAAAAGGGGACAAAAATTTGGGGTGGACAAGAGAAATGCAAGAGGCGTTTGATGAGTTGAAACACGCCATATCCACTGTGCCCGTGCTAGCCACTCCAAACTATGAGCACCAATTTTTCATTTTTTCACATTGTGACTCAGCAGTGATGAAGGCAGTACTGACTCAGAAAACAAGCATGGGCCGGAAGCCAATAGCTTTCTACAGCGGCCACTTGGACCCTGTAATGTTAGGTCACTTCCCTTGCAAACAGAGACTTGCAGCCGCAGCCTTTGCGGTGGAAAAATCATCATCAATAACAATGGGGTGCCCCATCACACTATTTGTGGAACATGCACTGTTCACAATTTTGAACTAGCCCAAGTCCACCCTGACCACACAGAGGGCATCAGGTTATGAGATCATCCTATCCAGACCGGAGTTGACAATCGTCAGGTGCAGTAACGTAAACCCAGCTAGGTTCATAGCTGAAGTAGTTGAGGAAGGTGATTATACCCATGATTGCACACAGGCTATTGAAATGTATTCCAGCACAAGGAAGGTTGAGGAGGATGCCCTAAAAGGGGGTGAGATAATGTCCATCAACTATTGATCAGAGTTATGGGATAAGGAGAACGGGAGCAGCAGTGGTTAGAATGATGGAGGATTTGATGTATGTCCCAGTGAAGTATGTCCAACTACCACAGCATTATTCAGCTCAGGCAGCAGAATTGGTAGTACTGATTTTGGCACTAAAAGAAAGCTTTGACAAGAGAGTGACTATATACTGTGACAGTGTATATGTAACATCAACGGTGCACTCAGGATTAATAAAATGGCAAAGAAGGGGGTTTAGAAGAGCTGATGGCACACCGGTGCAACATGCCCTTTTACTGGCTGAATTGATTGAAGTAATTAATGATCCTGAAGAAATAGCTTTGGTTAAGTGTCAGGCCCACACTAATGGAGATGACCCTATCTTGAAAGGTAATGAAACAGCAGATGCACATGCCAAGCATGCCGCATATTTTGGTGAAATTTGGATTCCCCCAGAATCCAAGAGAGGCAGAGGGAGGTCGATAGCAAGACAGATGTTGATGAAGGATGGGTACACCTATCTCCCTGCAACCCATATAATGAGTTGCATGCAGCTGCACCAATGGCAGAAAAGGAGCTATGGGTAAAAAGAGGGTGTCCAATGTCTCCCATAGATGCACTGTGGCGTCAACATAATACAGGAAAGGTGGTTATGCCACTGGCACTGTTGAACACAGCCCTGGCTCAGCTACATCATCCGGCACATACAGGAAAGGAAGTGATTGCAGCACAAATTAAAGAAGCATGGTTCTGTCCCGAGTTAAATTCCCATGTTGAAAACTTTATCAGCAATTGTCTAACGTGCCAACAGTTTACAGCCGGTCACACGCTGCAAGTGATAAAAGGTACTATAACCCGGCCGGAAGGACCATTCCCACACTTACATATTGACTACGTTGACATGATCAAAGTATGTTAAGGACAAGGATACATGATTGTAGTGGTGTGCCCATTTTCAAGGTGGATTGAGACTGGACCCTGCTCACATGCGGATGCTTTCAGAGCAGCTACATTTTTAGTGAGGGAGGTCTTCCCCAGGTGGGGTGTAAGCAAAGTGCTACGGTCAGATAATGGCCCGCACTTTGCAAACGAAATGTTTGAGCACATCACAGCTCTGCTGGGCATCAAGCACAAGTTTGCATGTGCATATCATCCACAGGCTAACAGTATCTGTGAATGCCGAAATGGCCTGCTAAAGGAGGAGATAGCCAAAATACAGCAGACAACTAAGAAAAGCTGGTTGTACTGCCTTCCCTTGGCCCTATTCGAGCTGAGGACTAGGCCAGGGTCAGATCACCACCTCACTCCCCACGAGGTGGTGACTGGACGTCAGATGCGCCTTCCAATAATGCCAACATCAAGAGCCCTCACAGATTATGAAAGTACTGCAGATGTCTTTGGTGATGAAATGTATCAATATGTGTCTTCCTTGATTACTAGTGTCGCCTTTATCTCCCAACAGCTCGAGCGCACGTGGGGCGGGTCGAAGATCACCCAACCAGAAGATACAAACGAACAACTAGAGCAGCAAAAAGAGTGGACTATTGCGGACGGAGACAACGTTCTCCTCTGCAATTTCAACAGGAAGTGGAACAGCCCCAGATTTACGGGGCCCCACTTGATAGAAGCAGTGGCTCCTAGAGCCGTTAAAATACAAGACAAACAAGTTTTCAATCACCTGCATGACGTCAAGCCCTACAAAGGTCAGACCCGCCCTAGCGTCAACGGCAGGGCCACCGTAAAAACAACAGCATCAGCAACGCCAGCGACAGACAAAGACACAGCAACTGCAAAAAAGGACAATTGTGACACTGCCCCTGACCCCTCCCTAGCCACAAACACCGCCATAGACTTTGAACAAACGCCCGTAGCTCACCCCATGGTCACGAGATCCCGAAACAAACAAACCTCCGCCCCGCTCAGCCCCATCCCTGCCATCACTGAATAACGGACATTGTATAAAAAACTTCAATGATACACACACATATAAACACTTGTATGTTCTCTTTTCTTTTTGTCTCGCACATGCAGGTACCGCATATTACTGTGTTGTTTAGAAGGTGAAGTAAGTAAGGTCGTGTTCTGTCCAGAAGTAAATGCTACCCACAGATGATAACACCCCTGAGGCCCTATCACACCAATTTGTATACCATATAAAGAGGCCAAAGTATCTGAAAAGGAGAAGGATACGCATGTACTACACCGCGTTTGTTTTAGCCATAGAACAATAATTTTCCCATCTCCACGAGCACTTGCCAGCTCTGAGGGATAGGTCACTGAGATAAGCGTGGGAACAACTTTTCGCCTGGGCATTAAATGACTATCTGATAGGCAGAGCTTGACTAAAAACACTAACCAAAATAACGCATACCTTCAGAATTTTCAGGCGGGCATCTTTATCATCGCAAGAATAAGCTGCAGGACTGCAGCAAAGGTAAGAGCAAAAATGCCAGTGAGATTAGCTACTGTAATAAAGATCATAGGTGTGTTGGTTGTCACTGGTCTATTGGCTGCCTCTGTCTGGCAGAAAAACTATGCTTTAAAGATTATGGCTGCACCCAAAACTAACTTACCTCCCCCCACAGCTGCAACAGGTATGATGTCAGGTGGTACAAGCAACCCTAGAGGTAAGGGACAAAGGGTTAAACGCAGCACATATGGAGACGAGAAGGGAATTGACACATATCTCACAGATTCAGCACACGTCTCGAACAACATGTGGTATCAGCACATGACCAAAATTGGTAAGCAGACAACTGAGGACAACTGCTCTGTGTGCTCCTTGATCCCGTACGCTATAAGCGCATCAAGAACATTTGTAGCTACCGAAGTGCCAGCAAAAACAGTGCAATGTCTGATATATTTGGCGCTATTCCAAACAAAAGGACGATTCCAAGGGACGGTGGTGACACTTCAATGGAAAACAAGGGACACATATCCATACGAAAACAATTGCCTCAAAACATATTTGAGCTACCATAAAAGAAGCCTACATGCTGAAGCTTTCAGATACATGACGGATGGCCCAGACAAAGGAGAAACGAAGAAAGTAACGCTAGAACACCTACCGTTTGATTGGTATGCAACTGAAGTTGCTGGTGAACAAGGGTGCTGGGAAAGACCGCTAATAACAATAACTGTGAAAATATATATGAACAATGAATGGGAAATAGGAGGGGTTGGGAGCAACATGATAACAAGAGAAAATATTACCACCATAAAAGAGCACAATGACAGATGCTGGACGACGTGGGGTAAATATGTACCGATGCTGATGTGGATGGAGAAGGACGAAGATCCAATAAGCATACTACCACTTACTGCACCCACACTGTGCTATCAACACTAAGGTGATGTGGATGTGGGATACAACACCAACTGTGGAAGCACGGCAGAGATACCTGAGGGGGTGCTGGCACAGCAGTTCTAATGGACCACTATTGGGCCTGCGGCGATAAGGCGTATCACACATTGCCTCCATCATGGAATGGAATATGAACTATGGTACACATCAATGTGCCATCCCTGGTTGTGCCTCAGAAACATGTCAACATAGCCAACTTCCCCAAGATGGACAAAGGGAACACGAGGAGGAAAAGATCTGTACAATCACAAGAAGGCAACAAGAATAACAACAATAACGTTTTGCCAAGAGTGAAAAGACAAGGGCAACCACTGACAGGAAACTACCTGTGGGGAAGATCAGAAACATCCTACCTGGCAGATCTTATCATCATAATAATCATTAGACAGGCATAATCCAGGAAGTCCTGCCTGTATGGACTTTCCTCTAATGCGTTTTGCTGTGCTGTTTGTTGCCTAGGAGACGGGGGCTCGTGAGCAGGAGCGAGGAGATGACAGATTCAGCTGGGCTTACTGAGGCGGTGTTACGCAACGCTGAAGAGAAGCTATTTTCCTAAGTTTTGGGCTGTTTAATTCATGACAAGAAGATACCTTAATCTATTAAGCAAAGCGATCGTTGTCGCCAAGTGAAGTCCGTGTTACAGTGCGCCGTTGCGCATATTAAGGTGAACATATCAGTTACGTGGGGACCGTTGTCCCGAAGATGTAATGAATGTGAGTACCCTACTGAAATTGCAAGAGAGATTTAAGAGAGGGAACGAGCGTCTTCATGCTGAATGACGGAATGATTGTGGGCTCACGTTTTAAGGCAGAGTCCTAACGAAAAGAAAAGAAGCCACAAACGTGTCGCCTCACGAACTTTGTGAAGTCAGGCACCGTTACGATCAGAGGCGACATTGTTTTATATGAAACTAGTGAACCTGATCACCGGCGGTGTTTAGCAGTTGGCATCGTTGCGCGTATCAGTGAAAACATATTTAAGCAGGCGCTGTGTAGTGGAGGAGTGAAAGGAAGTGTCCGGTGCCAATGCACTATATAAGGAAAAACCTTGCGCAATGAGAAGCGAGCATCGAACAGAGGGCTGCTGGGAATGAATGTGCCGCCACATTGACTTTTCTATCGCTACTGAAAAAAAAACATTTGTAAAGAAGAAAGGACAGTGAAAGGCTGGTCTGCAAAAGAGGTGAAGGAAAATAACAGACAAACCCAGAGTCTTATTACCTAGAAGAACTTTCTCACAAGGAAGTGTAGAGCTGGTCAAAGTGCATGCCACTTAAGAAACTGTACAAGAGGGAAAAGAACGAATAAGGAGAAACGTAAAGAAGGAAAAGAAGAAGAAACTGAAAGAAACAGAGGGCAAAAATAAAATAAATAAATACAAATAATGAAAGTCCTTACCTGAAAGTTTCTTCAGTGAACGCTCCCTGAACAGACCGGAGAAGACTACAAGAAGGCCATATCCTTTTTCCAAGTATTCTGAAAGAAAAGAGCATCTGTTAATAAAAGAAATGGGTTCTCGTTGAAACTCATACAAACTACTCATTTGCCTAAGTGTTTTATTTATGATACAATAAGTGAAGTGTCACAGTTGGTGTCAGAAGTGGGATTGTGAGAACGTCATGGAGGACCTTATCAAGACCCTAAGTGAGGGACAACAACTGCTACAGTAAGCCTTACAAATGCAGAGCCAACAGGCCCAAGCAGACAGACTGGCATTTCAGCAAGCGTTACAAATGCAGCAGGCCCAATTACTAGAAGTTACTAATACCAGGACCAACCCTCAAGTCCCTGCTTCAGTGTTGCAAAAATACTCGGCAGGTGAAGATCCCGCACATTTTTTTGTAAATTTCGAGAGGGTAGCTCGAAACGCTCAGTGGCCAGCCGAGAGATTGTGCCATTACATCACGCCATTGATGACCAGTGAAATGAAGTCAGCTTATCAAGCCGCAAACCCAGCGGGAGACACCATCTATGGAGATATGAAGAAAGTGGTGCTGGAGAGAATGGGACACGATGAGGAAACATACCGAATCAAGTTCATTCAGAGAAGTCAAATTGGTTGGAGAGGAAACTCCGAGACAATTATTCTACAGGGTAAAGGAGCTGGCAGATAAGTGGCTACAACCTAGTGTGTCTTCCCCAAATGAAATAACAGAAAAAGTGATCTTGGAGCAGTTCATCGAGGCGCTTCCCGGTCCCGTACAAAGATGGGTCAAGCAACATCATCGACTGTCACTACCGGAAGCAGTAGATGTAGCCTCAGCTTATCAGAAAGTGGGACAGGGCAGGATGATGTTGTATTCAGCAGGATATAAATCACATACACCTATGAATAAAGCTGTGCCTCAACCAAGATGGCTCCATTCAATGCTGAGAAAACCTGAAGGAGAAACCCTACAGTCCAGACTTAACAGTGAGGGCCCTATCAATTATCGTCCATCTACAACAACAGTTCGAGGACCACAATGTTTTGATTGCGGAGACTGGGGCCACCTTGCCAGATTTTGCCCAAAGAAACCGAAAACTGAACCAATGGATGTGGGGGTCTTCGAATCCATAAAGGAAAGTGAATTCTCTGAACAAGTGCCAGGAAGGCAGTCACAGTACCTATATACTTGCAAGGCTGAGGTAGATGGAAAACCTACCACTGCCCTAGTCGATTCAGGAAGCCTACAGACCGCGGTGACATCAGAGTTGGTAGGTGAAAGTTATCATTCCTCAGGGGAAATTCCTGTTCAGTATGTCCATGGGGATATAAAGACTTATCCATCAAAGAAAATATAGATTAAGTTGGGCGGGGAGACATTGGGTGTGAAAGCAGTGGTACCCAGTTTACCAATGCCCTAACTAATTGGTTCCGATATACCGGAATTTCCTAAATTAATCCATGAACTTGAGAAGAGCTGGTGGGAAATGGCCCCTTTCCATGAAGAAGAAATCTCTGCCCCGTCCTGTAAGAAATGAAAGAGAATCCTGAAAAAAGAATGGAAGACCAAGAATGCGTTCCCGGTAGCAGTTGACTGGAGGTTAGACGAAGATGGCGATAGTTTTAGGTCCGCTCAAGAGCTGGATCCGTTACTCCAATATGTCCGAGAGCGCGCTTTAGAAGATCCTACGGGACAAGGTCCACATTTCATAAAAGAGAATGGGTTATTATACCGAGTGAGTAAGTCTCGGAGTGGAGACGAATTGAAGCAACTCTTGGTTCCAAGAAAATATTATAAGACAGTCCTAGAAGTCGCCCACTTGCAAGTTGGGGAAGGACATCTCGGAACGGAGAAGACATCTAAAACATTTTTGGATAGATTCTGCTGGCCAGGAGAATACCAACAAGTGGTAAGGTTTTGTCAATCCTGCCAGGAGTGTGAAAAGAAGAATAGAGCCAATATAAAGAATGCCCCCGTTACAGCCTATGCCACTTGTCCTGGAGCCTTTTAGCCGAATAGGAATCAATATTGTCGGACCCATAGATCCCACAAGAAGAGGTCATAAATACATCCTAGTTGTTGTAGACTATGCCACTCGATACCCAGAAGCTTTTCCCTTAAAAGCCACAAATACTCAACAGATATGGGACGTACTAATTCCCTTTATTATGGACGAGTGGGAATTCCAACGGAAATCGTCACGGATCGTGGTTCAAACTTTATGTCCAATGTCTTGAAGCAAGTCTGTGATACCCTGAAAATTTAACATCTAAAGACAGCGGTCTACCACCCACAGACTGATGGGTTAGTGGAACGCTACAATCAAACTATCAAACAAATATTAAGGAAGACAACCTCGCCAGGAAACAGGGACTGGGACAGGGTGTTACCATGGATATTAATGACCCTAAGAAACACTCCTCAATCATCAACAGGTTTCTCGCCTTTCGAGTTACTGTTCGGAAGACCGGTAAGAACTCTATTAGATGTACTGAAAGAGAATTGGGAGGAGCAACCGGAATGAGGTGACTCTAACGGAATACGCTTCACAGTTACAGGAGCAAATCGAGAAACTACAGGCTATAGCTAGAGACAATATCCTTCAAGCTCAAATGAACCAAGAAAGATATTACAATCAAAAGGCCCAGTTACATACTTTCAAAACAGGAGATCAGGTACTAGTGTTACTGCCCACCTCAGACAATAAGATGTTGGCCACCTGGAAGGGACCTTTTGAAATTCAAGAAGTGCTGGGGCCTTTAACATATAGAGTAAAGCAACCGGGTAGTAGGCTGTCTTGTCAGGCCTCTCTTGTCAATTTACTTAAAAAGTGGATACCTCCAGTACAATCCATCGCTATGATCACTAATGAGGTGCCGCCAGAAGAACACTTTCCACAAATTAAGGAGAGAATAGGTTTAGAGAGTTTAAATATTAACAGTTGATGGCTGTGCAAAAATCTGAACTGTCTCACCTCTTACAAGATTTTGCCGAGATATTCTCTTCACTTCCAGGAAGAACTAAACTAACTTGCCATCGTATAGCTACTAAACCTGGGTCTATAGTAAGGCTCTGACCTTACCGAATACCTGAGTCAAAGATACAGGCCATCAACCAGGAGGTGCAAGAAATGTTGGATTTGGGAATCATCGAACCATCACATAGTGACTGCAGTTCACCGGTAGTCTTAGTTCCAAAGCCAGATGGCAGTGTGAGATTCTGCATGGACTTCCGGAAGTTGAATGAAATTTCTAAATTTGATGCTTACCCTATGCCATGTATAGAGGATCTGTTGAATAATCTAGGGAAGGCCAAGTTCCTGACCACTATTGACTTAACCAAGGGTTATTGGCAGATCCCATTGTTACTGGTGGATAAGGAAAAGACGGCATTTGCTACTCCTACCGGGCTGTATCAGTTTACGGTGTTGCCCTTTGGTTTACATCGGGCTCCTGCAACGTTTCAAAGGTTAATGAACTACCTTATAAAAGGTCATGAAAATTATGTCGGAGCATATCTTGATGACATCATTATTTACAGTCACACCAGGCAAGAACATCTAGTCCATCTAAGGAAGGTACTTGCAACTCTGAAAGGACCTGTATTACACATAAATCCCAAGAAGACCCATATAGCAACAGTTCACACAAAATATTTGGGATATTATGTGGGCCAGGGAATTATTAAACCCCAAGAGGAGAAAGTGAAGGCTATCAAGCAATTGAAGTTCCCGGAAACTCCAAAGCAAGTACTGGCCTTTCTAGGATGTGTAGGGTACTACAGGAGTTTTATCCCACATTTTTCTACTTTAGCCACTCCCCTAACAGATCTGCTGAAGAAGCCCACTTTACATAAGAAAGCTTGGCAAACGGTTGAAACACTAAAAGCCTTTAATGCTTTAAAAGAGGCCCTGACCAATAGGGCTGTTTTACACTGTCCAGACTTTAAGTCTCCATTTTTTCTTCAGACTGATGCCTCAGGAACAGGACTCGGAGCAGTGCTCCTCCAGAACGAGGGAGAAGGTGAAAGGCCAATACTATTCATAAGTCAAACATTTTTACCTCATGAATTAAGTTACCCGACCATCGAAAAGGAGTGTTTGGCCGTCAAGTGGGCCATTGATGCTCTTAGGTATTACCTACTTGGCCGAGAGTTTACGCTAATAACAGACCATGCTCCCTTAGTCTGGTTAGCCCGTAACAAAGACTCGAACCAGAGAGTGCTCAGGTGGTTTCTTTCCCTCCAGCCCTTCTCGTTTAAAACTGTTCATAGACCTGGGAAGCTGCTATCACAAGCTGATTATTTGTCCAGAGCAGAAACCCTTCCCGAGTGTAAGGGTTTAGTAGAGGGGGTATGATGTTGTGGATCCTACCTGGCAGATCTTATCATCATAATATCATCATCATATTATCGTTATCATCATAATAATCACCATCATGGCTGTCAGATGCGCTGAAACTAATAGTAGGATGTATAATATTAGCTGCAGCTGTGTTGATTGTAATAAAGTTCTGGAAAGCTAGGAAAGCATGCACAACGGACGAAATGATGGAGATGGTCGGCATGCATGCCTTACTGCCGGCTGATGATGGCAAGCACACCGACATGATAATACAGGAAAGAGAGCGGTTGCACAAACAGATTCTTGACAACCACATGGATCCACCATCTGTGAAGGTGGAGAACCCAAGAAACCCAAGGAGCTATATCAGAAGATGGGCATACTGCAAACCCGGCGGTGGCTGCATTTACATGTACTGGTCATTTGAAGATCATGTCAACCATTATGGGCACTTGGCTGGAATAACTAAAGTATGGAGAGTGAAAGGAGATAAGGAAAAGGATGAGTTTGTGGTTGACAAGTCGACCAGAGGGGGGACTGAAGTGGGAAAATGGGACAATACCCTCCCCCCAATCTCATCCAGACCATGGCCTAGAGGATCACGACCCAGACACCCCCCACGAGACAAGTTTGTCTACTTACCAGATGAAAAAATACCCTGGTTCAGAAACGTACACATAAGAGGAGTATGCCCACTAGCACGCCCGGCACCAGCCGCCCGGCTCAATCCAACGCCTGCGACATGGATGAACTCGACTAGAACAACAGCCTCAGGTATCCACATCGGTAGAGATGCCATAACGACATAGCCACCTGCCAAGAACACACGTGCCACCATGCACACTGCTCACTCACACACCAACCTACACGAAGAACATACACAGTGCTATGACGTAGGTGACTGACACACCCACTGACGTGCATCGTTGTTATTTTTCACATAGGCCTTTTTTACAGCACCGCAGAAACGCAAGACGCCTGAAGAGCTCGTGTATATGCTTGCTGATACTTCTCCCACCACCCACCCCTATGACAACACCATCATGTATATCTAATGCTGCTTGTGACACCCTGTCAACCCGTGACCTCCATACTATGTATTATGTACCGCCACCCATGAACTAGGCCCGAGTAGGCCGCAAGCAAGAGTTCCCAGGCAGGAGCCTAGCAATGAAAATCCTCCCAGAACAAGAGTACAAGTGCTGACCATGCAGAGCAAGTCCCCGGCGAGAGCTCACAGCCAAGGCCACAATGCTACAACCCGCATGACGCAAGCCCAGCGCCAAGGTTATACCTGTAAAATGCCAAGCCCACAGAAACGAAATACAAATCTAATGCTCATAATTCTGCTCCAGCTACAGTCTCTCCACACGTGACCAAGCCGAACTGACAAAGTGCCAAGCTCACGAGACAGAAAGTCGCCAGGGTCCCACATCTGGGACACAGGTTGCAACAACGAAGTGGCAAGATGGACACCTACAGCGATGGGAAAGACCCACTCACAAGCCATGAGCAGACCTGTCCATTGCCTGCACAAACACATAGTTGCACATTGTTGCTAATGACAGGTACACCGCGAGCTGGGAACGACGATGGTCCCAGGCTTGGGGGCTCATGCGAGAACCAATCAGAATCCAGGGGGGCTTATTACTGACGCCATTACCCTTAACCAATCACCAAGGGTCCCCCTGTAACAATTCTAAAGTAACAACTGCAAGGGACAACACAATTGTACCACCTGACCCATCCTCATCCACTAATATTTCTTTCCATATGTTACCTATACTAACCCTACCACTCGGGGAACCAATCCAGAGTGGCGATAGGTTTTGTGCTAACTTTCCCAGGTGACACGAGTAGCGCGTCATACTTTGAAAAAGGGCCTGCGAGCCCCACTAAGAGTGAGAGTCTCATCGGACGCATACGATCCGAGACCCATCCCTGCCATTGTTATAATAAACAGCAGAACCACCTTGCTTCTTGTGTGTGTCTCATACTCCTTTTGGGTACACGGGAGGAGTTGGGGCCTCCCCAGCCCAGAGGCCTGCGGACGGCTCTGCCGGCCCCGGGAGAATCACCCTGACACTTGATCACTAACTGCCTTCGCAGAACCGGACCTACCCGCTGCTGTACAAGGATCAGAAATCAAGCTGTTCAATCATCTTTGGCTCCTGCCAAAACCTACATCTCTTAGGACATCTGATACCCCACACCCAAGAATACAATCTCATTGTAAACCACCTGTATAATTCTAAGCTCTTCACCTCTTGCCTCTCAGTCGTCTGGGTATTATCTGTAGCTGCTACAATTGAACCCTAGGAACCTGACACCCAGGGCACCCAGCAAGCACCAGAGCCAGTAACTACTACCATAATCCCCTCCCCAGTTACCTGCACCCATAGCCCAAATCCCGACGCCCCACCCACCAACATACAATAACCTCATGGACAGCCCTCCCGTTGTAAGAGGAACACCCCACCCAACTGACTGAGCAAAGACACACCCGCGAAAAACATCCAGACGCAACAACTTAAGAGGATTAGAACCAACTGACAGAACAAAGTCCCACTGACCCAAGACCCAACTGACTGAATAAAGACACACCCTCGAACATCCAGATAGAAGAACTTAAGAGGATTAAAATGAACACTAGCCTGAAAAGAGGCACCACATTTGGAAAACTGCCCCTATAAACCTAACACCCAGACCAACTCCTCCCACCAAAGACCCCAAATGCCCCGACGCAGAATTGGACGCAGACGAAGAGAAAAGGAACACGGTACAAACAGTACAGATACACAAGCTCAACCACCCCCAGCAGAAGATGCCTTCAATACAGAACACGCCCACAAAATAATACTATCGACAGAACTAACATCACAAGAGAAAAATACTTATACCTTACACAGTACCTCGCACCAACCAAAGAACCTAGATACTTCAACGACACCAACATTTCTAGACGGATAAAAAAAAAACCTGAAAAACGGAACAAAAGAAGAGGAGATCCAAGAAGAGAATGGGATGAAGCCAATCCCCTTACTCCCTACATCACAAGAACAGAAGGGCACTATCGATACCCACATCAAATGACAATAGATGAGGAAACAAAAGAAGTCAGCAACCCAATTATCAATCTCACAGACTGATTCAACAATGAAGCCGCCCTCACAAAATCTCTACTGCTCAGAGGCAACATAAAAGCACCCCAACTAAACACCCACAAACCAAACTGGGAACAACAAATAAACAAAATGACACCAAAAAGATCCACTGCAATCTAATTAACGCAAGATCAATGACCAAAGATGCCACCAAAATCTGCGACCTCCTAAGTGACAGAGGCATTGACATCCTTTTCGTAACCGATACATGGATAGATGACAACTACAAGATCACCCTCAATAACTGCCTGCCCGATACCTTCAAGTGCATCCAAGTAAACAGGAAAACCAAAATAGGTGGTGGACTGGCAGTCATCCACAAGGAACACCTGGAAACTAAAGCGGAAGACCCATTAAACATCAACAAATACGAATTCCTAATCATAAGTCTATCAACAAATCCCAGAACAAACCTGAAATTCATAATGGTATTATACAGACCACCAACGTACGATGCGGCCTTCATAGGCAACTTCATAGAAGCAATCACCAACCTAGCTATCGAGTGTAACCACCTGATTATCCTCTGAGACTTCAACATATGGTTTGATGAAGAAACCACAACCTCACAGAAATCTCTTACCAGCCAACTAACAACAATGAATCTACACCACTTGGACAAAGGAGCAACCCACACGGCAGTACATAAACTGGACGCACTCTTTGCCAACAAAAGAACGAATTACCACGGTGCCACCGATTCAGATCCTCTGGCGCGACCACCGCAGCGAAGCATCCCCTTCTTAATCACACTACCCTCCCAAAAAACCAAGAAAAACTACTGATCATCATGAAAAGAAACTGTAGAACCATAAAAAACTCCAACTTAAAGGAATGACTGGAGATCACCAAACCAGAAACAACAACCATGGGCGAAGCTGACTTAGACATTAAAATAAAAATACTTCACAACTGGATCACCACAACAATCAACGAGATCGCAAAAGAAAAACATTTCAATCCATCCTGCAAAAGAGCAACATCAAAATGGTTCACACCACTACTAGGTGCCATGAAAAGGAAAAAACGAAAACTAGAACTAGAATGGAGGATCAATAAAGACTGCAGAAAAAAATTCAAACTTCAATAACATACCCGTTCGTACAAAAAGGAAATACAAAAAGTAAAAAGGAAATACTACAACAATAGAATCCTCAAAGCACCAAACAACCAAAAAGAACTATTTAAAACCATAAACGAAATAAAAAACCCACCTGGCTGCAACAACGCTCCATTACCATCGAAGAAATTATGCAGTGACCTTGCAGACCAGTTCAATAATAAAATCATGACCATCCAACAGACCATACAAAACAGACCATGCAACCACAACACTGACAATGCCCACCGTTGCCAGGAACACCAGAACAAACTCTGAAACTTCCCACGCATATCAATGGAGACTTTCATCAAACTGGTAAATCAAAGCTACAAATCAGGCTCCCCGTGAGACTCAAACCACAGCCTCAAACCACAGCACCACTCTCATACTTTTAGACCTCTCACAGCATTCAACACAGTTAAACACAACATCCTCATCATGAGACTGGAAGAATTTGGAATCACCGACAACGCCTTACTTTGGATCAGATCCTTCCTAACAAACAGAACAGAAACAATATGGATGAAACCTTACAAATCAAGTCCACGAGAATCGTCATGCAGAGTCCCACAAGGATCATCCACCTCACCACTACTATTCAACATCTACCTGTCACAGCTAATTAAAATCATCTAAAGACATGTCCTCACCTGTTACAACTACGCTGACGACACACACATAATCTACAAAATTCAAGACACACAAGAAGACAACTCAACACTAGAGAACTACCTTTGTGAAATGCGAGGTACATGTAAATGGTCAAGCAAGTATATTATACCCAAAGTGGGCTTAGTAAAAATGATAGGCCATATCCAGAATAGAATTCAAGAGTGTTGGTAACGGGGACCACACCGATAACATGACAGACATTGAATATACAGGCAGATCAGAATCATAAATCAGAAAAAAATGGGACTTCAGCAGGAAAAGCAAAATTCGAAGTGTAGGCAGAGTGGTGCAGGCTCGATACAGTGTTACAGCAGGTACAATTCATAAATGCATGCAGTTACTTGAAAAATATAAATATAGCGATATTGAGGCAACATATAGAAGTCAATTAACTAAAGACAACTATCAGATGAAGCTAAATACATATATAAAAAGCACAGTATCGAAATAACATTGCTAATACGGTAATGACGCATAAGATAAAGTGCAAGTGCGATCAGAGTTAGTTAAACTCCAGATATAAAGTGCAAGCACAGTGGTATAAATAGCAGTATGTCAGCAAATCTTGTAGTCATGACGGATGAAATAAAGTGCAAGTGCAATCAGACTTCTTGGAACTTCAAGTATCAAGTGCAAACACAGTAGCATGAATAGCAGCATATCAGCAGATCTTAGGCACATCATTCGATGAAAAGTTACAGGTACAATTCTAATTACTTAACTTCAAGTGTAGAGTAAACATATAATGACATAAATAGTGGCATATCCATAGGTTCATATACTGTCCGCACCATCCCAGAAAAAATGACTGGTTGGAATCAAGATGCTAGTAGCAAGATATTAAAGTGCTAGTGCAGTCATAATGTCAAAAAGAGGACATACCTAAGAAATCCTAAGCAATTAGATTGATGATAAAGTGCAAGTGCAGGTCATAATAGTTTGGTTATAAATTTAAAATGCATACAAAATGGCATGCATGATAACATGTTCATAATAGCATAACTAAAAGGACGATTTATAGAAAAGTAGATGCTGATAGGTATTAACAACATCATACAATTCATACAATGAAAACCACTCTATAAGAGAGAATCAACTAATGAAAGAAGAAATGCGGATAATAATTAACAGCACCATGCTAAAGTGCTAGTAAAATTGCGAACCCATTGCATGAAAAATAAAGAAGTGACCATAGCTCTACCCCCGCACTACACTAAAGAAGATATGCCCAAATCAAGCACCAATCTACAATAATGTGATGTAATGAGCAGAGAGTAGACAATAAAAGGACCAATCAAACAAGGTCAGAAAAATTCTGACCAAAAATCAATGGAGGTGTGTGTTCCCCATATAGTCTAGTCCAAAACAGCCAAGATTCAGAAAAATAGAAACAGAAATAAACGTTAAAAGCATAAGGCCAAACCAAGGACATTCCTCCTAAATACCGACATGTTGTATACAGAATTCTAGGAGGAGTATCATGACTACAACAATTTAGAGATTAAAGCAGCTAAGAGTATTTATGTTCCCAAAAATGGGTTTGAAACTATATTCCCTTGTTGTATAAGTCTGGGCTTTTTAGTTTATCTGGAATTTGGCAAGTTACATTACTTACTGATTTAGAAGTATCTTCTCCAAATCACTCAGCAATCCTTAAAAACATATCTATTTGGGGAGTTTCTCAAGCTTTGTACAATTTTCTCTAAAAGTAATGTGTTCCTTTGCCTAATAGTGGACATTCTGAATTTAAAATAAAGTTTATCATTGCAAGGAAACAATGCTGAAAATGTCTTGAACCATTAACTGGATCTAGAGCACAATTAAATCTCGACTAGGCCTTTGATGTTGTGAGGGTGTACTTTTGCTTTATTTAAAAAGTCAATTACTTCTTCCCATGCATACTCCGCCCACACCAGTGTTCTCTCGTTCTTCGCATATTTGCTAAAATGATTGTAAACCTGCATTCTAAAACTTGATCTTTAGCTTCTACTTTTAAATTAGTGTAGATGCTTGTCATTATTATATGGTTATGACATTGTGTATTAGTCGTGTTAGCATCCCCATAACATGATATTGATAATTGACTTTCATACAGTAAATGAAATGTATATTCATGATTAACTATAACTTGATCACATGCAACTTGTCCTATATTCAGAGGGAGTCTATCATGTAATCTTTCCCCATCTCCTGTGGAAAACAATTGGACAAAACCTCTTCTATTTATTTGTCTAATACAGTTTTGGTAATGTTTATAGATTTTTTCAACTAACTTCTGGTGGATTTAATGCAAATCTTGTACTTTTTGTTTGTTCACCGTTTACTTATACTAACAATGGGTTTTTAAAAGTTTGATTAACTCCTAAATATTGTACGTTTTTATGTATATTGAAAGGTAAAAATACACCTTTGCTGGGGGGCGTGACTAGGCAACACGCCACAGAGTCGTGTCTGCCATGAGCGCTGAGTTGGGGCATCTGTTCTATTGAAATTCCTGTGAACCTGAACCGGTTCTTCCTTGATACTGACACCAAAGGAGCCCCGAAACACGGGCTCGAATTGGGGGTGCAGCCTGGCCTAACGGAGCTGCGGGTGAAGGGTTCCAGGTGCTGAAACCCTTGCGGTGCGGTGGAAAGATGACGGCCCGGCCTGGGGGTGCTGTGATCCCGCATTGCAGAAGCTCGTCTGTGCGGACAAATGAGTTATGCAGGGGAATGCCTGTTTGCCCAAGCTGATCCGGGCCCAGTACTTTAAGAGGTTGGCCCGGAGTAAAGTTGAAATAACTCGGGGTGGGGGGGCGAGCCATCCTCACCTTTGCTTCCGGGCAGCATCCCACATGGATTCCGTTGTCTGCCCCTCTGGGCCCGCGCAATCAGCGCTCCTGATGTAAGCCAGCCCATACGGGCATGATTATGGGGCCACTCAACCTTTTCTCTGGAAGTGGATCACAAGTCCGAGAGGCTTCTCTGGACTAGGTGGGAGGTGGGCCCATCAGCGGCAGGCACACAGCGGCAGAGTGGCTGTGGGCCTTCTCACTACCTTTCTCTATCTCCCCCATCTCCCTCAGTGTCAACAGCACACCTCTTCCCTGCGCCGGTGCAGCCCTCACTGTGCGGTGGGATTCCTGGAGACTGCACCGTGCCCTGGTAAGGGACTTGACGGCTGGAGTGACCCCCCCCACCCTGCTTTAGGAACTCATCAGGCATTACCAGCAATGCCTAAAGCAGGATCGAAAGGGAAGTCATCGGACATCAACCCCTTCTCAACCCCTGCAAGACACTGGGAAATCGGAGATGCAGGCTGTGAGGGCGGAAGTCCATTCACCACACCGGAGCCGATCCTCTCTGATCCTGGTCTCTCCAGAAGGGACCTTGAGGACACGTTGAAAGCCTTCAAGCAGGACATCATGCAGGAGCTAAAGCATGTAACAAAAACCTCCAAGGATACCCTGGCCTGATCAACTGCGGACTCAAAATCTCACCTACTGGGCCTCGAATCTCGAGTAAACAACCTCAAAAATACAGCATAGGAACAGTTGCACGATCAAGCAGGACTGGCGAAGAGAGTGGATGGAATTGAAGAGCACCTTGAGGACATCTGGGCAAGACAAGATGGTTTAGAAAACAGGTCAAGGAGGAACAATATCCACCTATGAGGGGTGCCATGACATGTCCCAGATCAAGAATTGGCAACATATGTGAGTGCCCTTTTCAAGTCTTTGCTGGTTCTCCCAGACACAGAGGAGCTTGTCTTTGATAGGACCCACCGGGTCTACTCCTCACCCCAACAGAGACGCAACCTCCTACCGGAGGTCCTCTCCTGAGTACACTTCTACCCTCAAAAAGAGGCGATCATAGCTGCCGCCTGGAAATCTGAACCGGTGGTCTTCCAAGGGGCCTCTCTCACGTTATTTCAAGACCTCTCGCCCTACACCCTGGCTAGCCGCCGGCATCTGCAAAAGATCACTTCATGGGTACAGGTGAACAAAATCCGCTACCACTGGGGGTTCCCTTGCAAACTGGCCTTTGACTACCGCAATCGTCACTACATCATTGGCTCGGAGGACGCAGCCAAGGAACTGATGGAAGAGGCAAACAACACTAATACCTTAGAGGGTGGTGAGTCGGATGACCCACCCCTAGAGACAAGAGGAGGAAACCCAGAGGACGACATATGCCAGCCCCTCCATCAGTGCCACAGAGGGCCGAACTGGAATCTCCCTGGCTCCCAGCCTGATATTTTCTACATCTGGAACCTCTCACTGGCAGTAATTTAATTAGAAACCGGGAGGAGGGCCGTCCGAAATGGAACTACTAGGAACTCACCCAGTATGTGGGCTCTGTAGCCTTGGAAGGGGTGCCAACCGAAGAGTTCTTTTTTCTGTCAGCTATTTCACCATCACTGTAAGAGGAAGAAGCGGGACATGGCAAATGATCGGGTGTCCCGAATGGATAACGTCCGCTACTGTTAAGGACATGTCATTGTTGGAAAGGTTTTGCCAAGTTTTCAAATGCCTAACCCCATTTTACTTATATTCACATTTTGAGAATATTTATTTGCACCGTAACACTTTGCCTGGGGATATAAATTCATTGACAAGTGAGGCCGCCGGGCCTCCTCAGCTATGGGGACGAGCCACCCAATGCACTATAGGCTTACCTGAACAGAATCAAGATGCCGACTCCTGATGTTAATTGTCTCACCTTGAATGTACAGGGTCTAAATCCCCTGTTGAAGCGCAATGCACTTTTCCATAGAATGTCCACCATTAATGCCTCATTCTTGTTTCTCCAGGAGACCCACCTCTTACCCTCAGATGAATTTTGCCTCAACAACAAATTGTACCCCACTTTGTTTTGTGCCTCTTTCGGCTTGAAGAAACTTGGAGTCACCATACTGATAAGCAAAGGTACCCTGCTAAAATGCTGAAAATCTTGCGAGACGGGGAGGGAAGGTATGTCATGGTGGTGGCGCTATTATATGGGCGAAAAGTGACCCTGGCATCGATGCATGGCCCCTACGGCCAACAGGACCTCTTCTACACCACCTTTTCAAAGACATTGAGGGATTTTGCCGAAGGGGATATTATTTTGGGGGGATTTCAATGCAGTGGTTAACCCCTTCGTTGACAAATACCTGTCCCCAATGACCCACGACAAGAAAGACTTTATAGCCCTCACCACACTAGTACGCGAACTTTCATTAATCAAGGCCTTGCGCTTTTTTATCAAGAGGAATGCGAATACACCTTTTTCTCAGCACTACATAGCTGGATATGTTCTTCCTCTCCAACGCCCTAATCCCGCAGGTAGTTAATATTGAGATTCTCCCAAAAGCCTTATCAGACCACACCCCCTTAATGCTCATGATGGCCCGCCCCTCCTAGACCCCTGGACAAACCTTATGACGTTTGAACGATTCTCTGCTGGAGGATCCTCTTACACATCTCTGAAGCAATAAAGCATGATTTTTTGGAGAATGACATTGGTGGGGAGGGAATTGACACCGTATCGGTCGATGGGAAGGCGGTGATCCGGGTTTGCATCATTGCGGGGGAGAGCTAGGCAGCTGCCCCAGACCCTCTTGGAGGAGGAGCTTTGAGGAAAGGAGGTGGCGCACAGAGAGAAGGGATCCAGATGCTCGCTTCGCAACCTGCGAGTGGCGCAGAAGGCCCTGGAAGCACATCACATGGGGCAAGCAGCGTACTTCTTAATGCTTGCAAAACAACACTTTTACACTAAAGGGAATAAGGGCAATAAGCTCCTAGCAGCAACATTGAAATAGAGGGCCAGGGGCAATTATATTGAGGCTTTGGCGGATGGTGAGGGCATGCTCGAAGCTTCAGAAGAGGGTAAGCTTTGAGTTATGGAAAACTTATGATTTTATACATAATTTCCAACTCACCCAGACCCAGCGGGATCCCTTGGAGCAGCCTATTACCAACCAAGAGGCTTTGCTGGCAATCCACTCTCTCCCCCTGGGAAAAGCCCCAGGGCACGACGGCTTCACTAATACGTTTTACAAAACATTTAGTACGGAACTAGCCCTCCACTTGACTAAGTTGTTTAACTCCTTTTTCTCCTCTGGAACAGTGACACACACTATGGAGGAATCGGCCAGCACGCTACTCTTGAAAACCAGAGAAAACCCCAATAGAGTGCACATTTTACCGTCAAATAGCCCTGCTTAACTCTGATGCAAAAATCTTCAGCAAAAGCATGGCGCAGCGGCTTGGGGAAGTTCTCCCGTTACTAATCAATGGCGACCAGACCGCCTTCATACAAAATCAGTCGGCTCATGACAATATCCGCTGAGTGATCGACCTTGTAGCCCTGGCCCCTCAAATCCTGGGAAAACTATCATTGCTATCCCTTGATGCCCATAGAGCATTCGATAGTATGGCCTGGGACGACCTGGAACTGGTACTTCAGGGTACTGGCGTTGGCCCGCGCTTCACCATGTTAGTGCTGGCAAACTTTCAGAGTTAACTCCCAGTGGTGCCCCTTGATACCCCATGGTACGGGGACTAGACCAGGGACATCATTTAGGGGTCGCCAGGGGTCGCACTTGCGACCACTGAGGTCTCCCTTGCTACCCCTAAAAAAAGAATAGTAAAACCCCCTTTTTTATTTTTACAAATTGAATCTCCTCGGCTGTGGCCAATGCCATGTGGCTCTTTGTTTCTAGAGTGGCTGGCTTTCTTATTCAGGCTTCTTTATAATAAAAAAAAACAGGGGGTTCCTCACGTGTAACACTTTGAGCAGTGGCCCTAAATAAAAAAGAATAGCAATAACAAATCATTTGTCTTTCGGGAATTCTATACAATAATTTCTAGACTCATTAAAGGTTTATTTCAGGCACACTTCTTGGGGTGAGTCACTGATTTAGTCTGTTCTTAAACACTGCAAATTCACAATGCAGACAAAATCCCCCAAAAATCATTTACAGTAGAATAAGCATCCATTTCGGGCTATGTATTTTCCTTTTTGCAAGTTTCAGTTATAGCATGTTTTTTTCTGCCAATACATATGGTGATCCATTCACGTTAAAATTATATTGTAACCATATTTTTCATAGTGTACTTAGGAGCAATGCTATATGATGCCACTTCCTGTTTTGTCAAGTGGTAAAAGGTTGTGTTCCATTGCTTCCCGTGATGTCAGTTCGGGGGTGGGGTCAAATTACATCACTTCCTGTGATGTCATCAGAGGTCAAGGGTCATGTGATGTCACGTCTGCTACCCCTGGCATTTTTGTGAAATGACGTCCCTGGACTAGACAGGGATGCCCCCTCCCCTCTAGTATTCGCTCTAGCTATGGAACCCCTAGCCCAAAGAGTTCACCTTCACCCCGACATCCAGGTCTTTGCATATAGGGGGGATTGCCACAAGCTGGCATTATATGCAGACAATGTGCTATGCTTTCTAAGGGACTCTCTCACCTCACTCCCAGTTCTCATAGACCTGTTGGCCCACTTTACAGCAGTCTCAGGGTTTGCAATAAACTATGGCAAATCTATAGGTATGGGCCTGACAGAAACTCTGGCAGCCCTGGCAACCCTATGGGAAAGTTTCCCATTACGATGGTCTGAAACAGATATTTCCTACCTGGGGGTACATCTAACCCCCAGGTACTCCGGCTTGCTGAAGGCAAATATCCCAGAGCTATGGAAAGAAGACAAGGACCTGCTTCAAAGGTGGGAGTCACAGGAGATCTCGTGGCTAGGCCGTATTTACGCTGTGTAAATGACTCTCCTCCCAATATTGCTGTATATGTTTCAGGCATTACCTGTACTCATCTCAGAACGGGAACTACTCGCCTACAGAAGGCAGAGGGACAGTTCATCTGGCAGCGCAAAAAAAATGTATCCCTCGCAAGCTCCTCACAAGAGGGAAAAGGCTGGGGGGCCTAGGGTTGCCATCGATCCCACAATACTACCGGGCTGCTCAAGTGGCGCCATGCTGAGTTGGGCGGGGACAGGCGACCATCCAAAATGACATAGAACAATTTGGATCTCTTTTTCCACTGGGTCATCTACCGTTCCTCCCTATGGAGGCAATCTGTAAGCGGGACACCATGCTGGCTACCACCCCAGCTATGCTTCAGAGCTGGGATAAAGCCTGTTCTCAAAGAGAGTTCACATCGAGCCTGGGCCCGCTCTCACCCATTACCCAGCATTTACCCCGGGTCTACAAGCAAGAGCTTTACAGCTTTGGGGCTCTGGCAAGCCCCTAAGGTTGTGGGTTCTCTACAGGGACACGGGGCCCCTAACCTTTATGGAGTGTAAGGAGAAGTTCAACCTTCCCGAATCAGAGCGCTCCGCTACAGCCAATTTCGGCACTGGTTAACTAATGCCACAGCGAGGCAGGCTGGCTCCCATCCTCCAAAGAGCATAGAACTAAAAGTATTGGAAGGGCAAAAAACACATAGAATTTCGGCTTGCCCCTGGAGAGTGCCATGCCAGAGGAAAAGTTTTCCTACATGACTGCATGGGAGAGGGAATTGAGTTTGGAGATCTCAGGGGAGTCCTGGTTGAGGATGTGGACTAGAGCCCGCAAAAGATTGCGCTGTACCCTAGTGAAGGAAGGGGCGCTCAAGTTGTGCTTCCATTCGTACCTATCCCCGCAGCGCCTACACACAATGCACCCCACCTACCCCAACAGATTCTGGCATGGATGCGGGCAGCTGGGCACCTTGGCTCACAAGTGGTGGCACTGCCCGATAATACGGTCATTTTGGCTGGAGGTTCGCTCCAAAATTAAAGAGATTACTGGCACTCACCTCCCCATGGACCCAGGTGTCTTATTGCCAGGGGAGGCCCCCGAGGATGGCTCGTTGCCTATGTTGGGCGCTAGGGCTGAATTTATCTCCCAACTCTTGATGGCTGCCTGAATCTCCCGTGCACGCTTCTGGAAGGCACCTGTGGGCCCATACATCTCCTACTGGTGGGTGAAAGTGTGGGAACTACTGGGGATGGAGAAACTCACAGCGCTAGCGGCTGGACAGCTCTCTAAATTCTCACGTACATGAGGGCCTTTCTTGGAACATGTGGCTGACAAAGAGCAGATGTTTTTCCAGCCTATACTCTTGAAGCATCTGACCAAACCATGAACTAACAAAGTCTGAACTCATGGGCTGAACCCTTCAGTGGGACCAAGCTATGGCATCACGTTGAGTGCAAAGTGTTACCTCTTCCCTTCCTTTTTCCCCCTTCCTCTCTCCCTTCTTCTAGTCCTTTATTGTCATCTTCCATTCGATGTTCAAATGGCTGTGCTAAGCATAACAGCTATATAATTATAAAAACTGGAATTTCGGTGTCACGCTGTTTGTTGGTCTTCAGAATGTGATATCTCTGTATTGTGCCCATCGGAATTTCAATCAAAAATACATGTTAAAAAAATAAATACAGCTTTGCCTTTTAAAGCTTTTGTTAATTCATTGGGTGTTGCTTTTGCCAGACTTGATCTGTGCCCTTATAATTTTTTGGAAAGGATATAGTTGTGAGTGAGAATAATTACATCTACGTTTAGATCTTGTAAAATGTTCGCAATGGTTTGTGGTTTAATTGGTAGTTTTTTTCCGTCTAAATGTTTACAGTAATAAGTACACATTTTAAGTTTTTACTCTCAAAGTATTTGTTCATCAATAAATAAATACACAATAAGTCCAAGCCACATTATGTTGTTTACTTCACTGGTCTTTTCATCCAAATTCTTACAGTTCACAGGCTTTTTATAGTACATGTTTCTACAACACTCACATACAGGTAGAGCATGCTGATCAATTTCAAAGGCAAAGGTTTCTGTTTGGTATATTTACAATGCACATGCTACTTGTTTTTTTGTTCTTTCTTATGGCTAATCTTCATTTGTGTTTTGCAAAAAATCTACTAGAAATTATCGGTCTTGTGTATTATCACAAACCTTGAAATATTTTTCTATAGTTTGATTTTTCATTGTTTGTTTTAACTACAACAGTAATTCTTCACATTTTTGCATACTTTTTCCATACATAATGTCTGATGTGCACATTACATCCAAATGAGATCAAATGTACTATTACAGTGCCAAAGAGTATGTAAAGGGCGCCTGGCGAAGTCCTGATATGCCCAGGAGGGTACTTGTAGGTAAATTGATAGAAATCACGGTGAGAGATCCGAAAACAGCTGTCAAGTATTTGAAGCTATTTTATTTTGCCTTCAAAACGATTTTGCACAGATGAGTATTTTTAAACATTTACAAAACTTTCGATAAGCATGAAAGGTTAGGTGGACAGATATTTCTTTTTTTGCGAAATACAAGTGAGTATCGTCCTCTTTTCTTGCGGAGGAACAATTTTCACAGTGATGCACGAGTATACAATACAGGTAGGTGATGACAGAGGATGTCAACAGTGTGCGGCCCAGGACTGTGATAGGTCCGGGGGTACTAGAACAACAATAGTGAACACAACACTATTCTACAAACACATATACACAGAGGTTGTGCCACAGAAAAACGACACGACGGTGTTTCGGCCAAGCTGGCCTGGGATTAAGCCCGAGGTTGTGGTGGCCTTCCTCAGGATGGTCTCTTAATAAAGGTTCTGTCCGTAAAGGAAATCTGTGGGGGAAGGGAAGAGCTGTCAGGATCTCAGGTAGTTGAGGTTTTATTTACGTATTAATAAATAATGGCTGATTAGTGCCTAAATATACACTCGAAGTGTATTACCATTGAACAGTTTACCGTCTGCTGTGGTGCAGCGGGGACGCTGTGCTGGAGTCCTGTTATGGTTGCCGGACTCTTGGAGACATGAGAGGACTCGTGTGAATCAGGTCAATCAGGCTACTTATTAACGCGTATGGTCTATGGGAGCTGTAGAAACAAAGGTAAGTATACCATTATCTCCACGTGTGGGGGAGACCGTGTATTTCAAGCAAAACATAAGGCCCAAGTACATTCAGCATGGGATGTATTGGAGTGGTGAGTATTGGACCCGGAATGATGGACACCAATGGTGTGGGTGTCTTGTGAGAGTGGTGTTTGTCAACAAAGCCATCAGGTAAAGGCTATCATTTTGGTATCCTGTCGATGGCAGGAATCAAGTTTAAACGCCATGGTGAACTATGGGCTATAAACCGCAGTTTTACTGTGATTAAAATTGACACGAGCATGCGAGAGGAGATTGCAATATGATTTTGTGGTGGGTACAAAGTCCAAACCAATCCAAAAAAAATATTTATCAAATGTTTTGTGCTGTAGCAGTTTTTATGCCGTGACTTAACATTGCTAAAGGAGTGCTTGTGCTGGATCAGGGTGGAAGCTGGATGCAGCCATTGCCGTGTTTTTAGACATATAACGTTTTCCAATTTTTTACAAGAATGGTGCTGCCGTGCGCGTTTAAAAGATGTCTAAATGAGGACTAAAAGCCTCTACAGTGCACAAGTTAGACTCTAAAGGGACAGTGCATCAGGTGGGAAATGCTGGAGGTACCTAGGCTGTCTGTTCCGATTTGTCAAAATGAGGAAAAGAGCATCATTTAGCGATGTGACTTACCGAAGCTTGATGCGGAAGTGTATGCGCTCCTCGCGGTAATGGATGCTACCGAGGAGTGCAGATACCATAGGTTAAGAGCTCAGCCCAGCCGGGTTGGCCAGCCAATGGGGTGCCCAATGGAGAGTGGGGTAGGGCAAAGATAGGATTGAGTAACGGCCGTGGTTATTGGTGTTCAACCTTCGGCCAATAGTGAGGAGACATGACAAGCAACAGATATGACCCGTATGTGTGAGCTCTCGAGGGGGCACCAATGGCTCTTATCATGGATGACTTAAAATAAGTGCTGGACTATTATGGACTCGGTACAGCGGGAGTGTGGCAGGGAGTCAACTGCTGCAGATTACTGGACACTATGAAATGTTGATGGCTTGAGAAGAAATTGAGTAAATCAAACGTGAGAGACATGTTTGATGAAGGCTCGATATGCATAACTCTGTAATGTGGTCCTGGTAAAAATGTCAGACAGATTGTGTGGAGAGATCCACATATACACAAAACAGTATAATCTATATAGTTTATTATGTGGTTAATGTAAAACATCAGGATTTGGAGAAACATACAATGCTTTATATACACGGTTGTTAAATGGCATATATGTTGATGTTAAAAATTGCAAGAAAAAATGCAAACATACAGTGTCAGAGATAGGACAGCAGGATGTGAACCAGAGCTCGGAAAGGACCTGTACTGGACAAAAACCATTGGAATCTACGGGGGTCACTCAGTCCCAGAAGTGTTTCCACTCTACGGTGATATTAAGTCCAGTTCTTACTGTGTTCAGTCTGTGGACCCATTTCTGTTCTAGCCTAGTGAGCGCTAGATTGATATCACCTCCTCTTCTTTGTTGTTGTAGTTGTTGTAAGATGGTCCAGGTAAGTTGGAGTTATTAAAGGTGTGTGTTTCTGCACTGTTTTGACTCTGTCTCTCATTGGGACCTTTTTCCCTGTTTGCTGCTTTGGTAAACCTCATGAGGTAAGTACTGGGACGAGGAAGAGTGGACGTGGAGGTAATGCTCTGATTACTTACCGGTAATCTTCATTAGTCCTAGTCCTACTCTTCCTCGTCACAATACTGACGACCCTCCTCACCCTCCCTGCGGGGAAGGTCCCATGCTACGGCTTGGTAATATGAAACTAAGTGACGTGGGTGTGGGGGAGGAGTTATAGAAATAAAAAGAAATAAAAGAAGGTCCTGTGTCGGAGACAGGTGCCTCATGAGGTAAGTACTGTGACGAGGAAGAGTGGACGTGGAGGTAATGGATCTTTATTTCAAACGCAAGGAGGAATCTCCACACAAAACCGTGACCCGGGGAGCCGAGCGTAACACAGGTGTGCCATGGACTTGTTGTCGCGCCGTGGCTCTCGTGCTAATGCGCATGCGTCACAAGGGAACTTTTCCCGGAAGGGACGCTACGGGGATACAGAGAGACAGTCATGGGGAAGATATTACACCACCTCCTTTGCTTGGTTTAACAATGCTCTTCATATCTGAATTTGGCAGGTGCAAACTTTAGGGAGTGGTATATTGTCTCACGCTTCCTGAATTTTTGGGACTCCAATGAGTTCAGTTTGTTGATTTATCTTCCTGATACATCATACAATGATACAACACAATTCTGCTGAGGTTCCAGACCTCCCCTAATCCCTTGAAGTTGGAATTGTTGAATGTGTAAATTACTTTAGTGGGAACACTATATTTGAATAAGTTTTTGTGTTTCTGAGGACGTTTATTTTTGCTTCATCTCCAACCAGTAGCGGTGGCAGCTTTTGGTGCTGGGGTGTGCGAGCCTGGATAATAGGGCACCAGCGGAGGTTTAGGGGGTACACTGGGCACTAGAAGCAGAGTCGCAAGGCAGTGGTGGTCTGCTGCCCCATCCCCACCACTGACCGCAATGCTTCCAGAAGGGACATGTGTCGACTTGTTTGAATTTGATGCGGCATGTTGTTGTATGGCCTGCATGTTTCATGGCAGATTGTTGGTGTTGTGTTCATTCCAAACTGGCTTGAGTTTGGTGTGTGCTTTGCTTCATCAAATTAGTTGGAAGGGGGTCACTCCTGGGGTGGAGTTCACGGTCAGCCTATGGGTAGCCACCACTGCTTCCTGTCAATGGGTTTTGGATGCAATAGATTTCTGCATAGTGACTTGGCAAACCTGTTGGCCCGTTCTACCTGCTTGTTCCCATGGGGGTTGTATAGGATGTGTCCTTGGTGGCTGCTTGCTCCGGGGGCTCTATCAATAAACTTGATACACAATAAAGCCATCATTGCCTTACCTCATCTTTACTACAAATGGCGATGAGGATGAAGTGAGCCCCCGGGGGAAGGAATTCCTGTTAGTCTATTCGGCTGAGGTTGTTGCACAGGTCGACTGAGGCTGTCAACGGCAGTGCATAAGAGCTGGTGTGCCACACATCTGTCGTAGAAGCGGATAAAGTTGAGACACAAGCAGGAATCGGCAAGTACCCCACGAAGCTCAATTGGGGGAAAGCGCGTGAGTGTGGAGGGCCTTACAGCAGTGCACATCATACAAACAAAGCCGTTACGCACGCTGATAGATGTTACGCTCACCTGGTATCCACAGGGACGCCACCCAGCTGGGTTACTCGCTGGTATGCTTCTCAGCTTTGCCCTGATGGGGTCTGCGGGGAAGGTTCTGCCTGAAAATACAGGAGGACTGTGTTCAAAACTGACCGACTGGGGTAAGTATCCTCCCTCCACCCCCTTATGCTTTCAGTCCCTCTGGCGCCCTCTCCTCACCATGTGGTATAATTAGGCGTGCTCTCCGTCCTGCCTTCTTTGCAGGGGCGCGTTGTCTTTCATGGGCGAGTGCAGTCCAGTTACTTCACTGATGCCAGCCCGTTTGATATTGTTCAGGTAGGTCTTATTGCTGTTCTTTAGTTTTGTTGCTATCCTGCATGCATTTCTTTGTTTAAAATGTCTCTTTTTTCTCCCTTAGGTATGCAGAGCTTCAGCGCGGAGAACTGGCTTGGTTGAGCCCCGCTGGTAAATGATGGCGCATTAAGAGCGCTATGATGCGGTAAGTAAGCGCTATGCGCAGCGCTGCAAAGTCTTGCCTTTGCTAACCTGTGTTTTCCTTCCTTGTAGGTAGCAGTGTTCTTCAGCGCGAGTGGAATGTCCGGAGTGGTGCCAGCCGAGAAGCGACCAGCCAGGTAAGCCTTTTGAGCAGTTCGTAATTTGTAAATGTCTCTACAGCTTTCTTTAATGTTGCCACTATCTTCCTCTTTCAGGTCGTTCTGTCCGGGAGGCGTGCATATTCGAGGAAGCTGTTCTCAGTAGCTGCAAGTGTTTAAAGATGAAGACTGCAGGTAAGATGCTGCTGCTAATGATGTTCCTTTTGTCTCCTTGTAGGTTCTGCTTCTCCGGGGTTCGAGGGAATAGCTGACACGGTGAACGTCACGTTGCAATCTGCAAGGTAACACGAAGCATGTTCTGGAGTCAGGGTGTGGTTTATATAGCCCAGGTAAAGTAGTACCAGGGAAAGTAGTTCCAGGCCTGCACACCCAAAACACTAGACCGCATAGCTTGGTTCTTTGGAACCAAGCTATGTGGATGCCTCCATGTTGGCTGACAATACAATAAAGTAGTTCCCAAGCACATTGTTGTTCATGGTGTATGAGCCTGGCGCCATAGGCGCCGGGACTGGCCTCATGAGGGCTTTTGAAGAGGATGCCAGGCTCTAGAGGCACGAGTCCTGACTCCACCTGGCCAATGGGTTTGCCAGAGGGGGTTTTGGGCGAGGGTCGTGACAGCACTCCCCCCTAAGGCCCCTCCCATGGTGTTCCTTCTGTCTGGCCCAGGTTTGGTTGGGAAGTTCCGATGGAATTTCCTGATTAGACGTGGTGCGTGGATATTCTCACTGGGCTCCCAGGATCTATCTTGTGGTCCAAATCCTTTCCAATCGACGAGATAATATAGCTTGGTCCTAGAGTATTTAGAGTCCAAGATATCTTTGACTTCGAATTCTGGTTCTCCGTCAACAAGTATGGGCTTAGGTGGTGTCCCAATCCATGTACCGGTTGCATTGGTTTTAGGAGGGACACATGGAATACCGGGTGGATGTGTAGATTAGGTGGTAAATCCAGTTTCACGGCTGCTGGGTTGATAATTGCCTTAATGGTATAGGGTCCTAAGAATCTGGGATGAAAGGTCCGGGTTCCCTTGATGGGTACGAATTTAGCGGCTAACCAAACTTTGTCTCCTACTTGATAATCAAGGGCCTTTTTCCAGTGTTGGTCGGCGAATCTCTTTTGTTTTTCTTTGCCATGAATAAGGTGTTCCTTTGCCCTTTTGAAAGCCTGAGTAATGGTTGTGTGTAGAGTCTTTACCGCTGGCATTTCCAAGCTGGTTGGAAGGTCTAGTTCAGAGGTACGTGGATGTCTGCCATGAAGGGTATAGAAGGGCGTTTGTCCCGTGCTTGAATGCAAAGAATTGTTATATGCATATTCGGCTATCCATAGTAGGTCTTTCCAATTCCTTTGTTCGTGGTGCAGCATGCACCGTAAATATTGCTCGAGTGTCTGATTGGTTCTCTCGGTTTGGCCGTCCGTTTGGGGATGGTGACTGGTAGATAGCCGAACGTCGATCTGCGCCATTGCACAGCATTTTGTCCAGAAGTTTGAAACAAACTGGCTGCCTCAATCAGAGACCAGAACCGAAGGTAAGCCATGTAGCTTAACCACGCCCTCCAGGAACACTTTAGCTAAAGTGGCTGCGTCTGGGAGGCCTTTGAGAGGAATAAAATGGGCCATCTTCGAGAATAAGTCCACAACTACAAGGATGGTGTGGAACCCTTGGCTTGGAGGTAGATCAGTGATGAAGTCAAGGGAAAGAGTGTGCCATGGAACTGGAGGAATGTCCAATGGTTGTAGGAGACCAGATGGTTTTTGTTTCTGTGATTTATTTTGTGCGCAGACACCGCAGGACTGAATATATTGAATGATGTCCTCACGCCAGGTAGGCCACCAAAAGTTCTCTTTCACCTTAGCTGGGGCTTTGGCGATCCCAGGATGCCCTTCGATCAGTGAATCGTGATAGTTTGAAATAATATGCTGTTGTAATTCCTTCTTGGGTACATATAGGCGATCCCTAAAAAAGGGTAGGTGGTCCTTGATGGTATATTGTTCTCCTTGAGTTTGCCATGTGAGGGAGGCATCAGGATTCATTGTCCGTTGTCTTTTCGTAGCTCTGCTTGTGTTAAGGCTGTCGTGATACCCACGAGTTTGTCTTCAGGTATAATAGGTACTGGGTCTGGAGTTGTATATACTATTTCATCTATGCCCATGCGAAATAAGGCATCCGCCTTTCCGTTTCTGACTCCTGGTCGAAATGTGATTGCATAATCATATTCGGAGAAGAAAAGGGCCCACCGTAATTGGCGTGAGGAATGGGCCTTGGCTGTTTTGAGATATTGCAGGTTTCGGTGGTCTGTGATGACTGTAATGGTGTGTCTGGCCCCCAGAAGGTAGTGCCTGCAGGCTTTAAAGGCGGATTTGATAGCCAAGAGTTCCTTCCGTGTGTAACGCTCACCTTGTTGGTCCACGGGGGCATCTCTCGAATAGCTGGGATGCTCTCGGGAACCTTTCGCCTGTCCTGGAATCTGGATAATCGAGGGGCAACTCTAGAAGATAGGAGGGGAAGATGAGCTTCGGTTCTTTCCTTGTAACCCACCTCCCGAGTTCCCCTTGCAGTTCCCCAGAGAATGTCTCTCACCTTGTATTCTATAAAGGTGCGCTCTCCGTCCTGCAGCGCTGGGCAGGGGCGCATCGAAAGGTGGCACCGTTCCGCCGAGTTTCTTCACTGGCAAGGGCGGGAGTTCAGTGCGGCTGCAACTCCTTCTTTCAGGTAAGTCTTTCAGGCGAAAGCAATGTCTTTTAGATGCAATCAAAGTCTTTAGTTGAATTTGCAATAATGTCTTTCTCGCTTCTTGTTGCAGGTGCCGTGAGCTGCGGAAGAAGCCGAAGCCCAGTTCGTATACGTGAGAAGAACACCAAGCGGCGCTGGGAGCGTCCTTGCAAGAGGCTAACCTGTGGTTTTGTTTTGTTCTGTAGGTCGCGACAACCAGGAGAAGAATGTTCCCCGGGAATCCGACGGGATGAAAGATGTCTTGAAGACGTTGGCCTTCCGGGCGACCAGTGGAGCTAGTAAGGATGGCGATGATTCTTGTCTTGGATGACTTTGAAGCCGATGAATGCTGCTGAGCAGGTAAGGATGGCGATGGTTCTTGCCTTGGATGAGTCCGAAGCCGAGGGATGCAGCAGAGCAGGTAAGGGTGGTGATGGTTCTTGCCTTGGATGAGTTCGAAGCCTATGGATGCTGCAGAACAGGTAAGGATGGCAGGGCAGGATCTGATGAGCGCCACACTGCAAGGCAGAATAACGCGAAGCGCGTGCCCTTAGTCGGGCGTGGTTTAAATAGCAAGGCAGTATCCCAGGTGCCTTTGGGGCGGGCCCCACCCTGAAGGCTAGACCGCAGAATGCAGTTCTCCAGTATTCCGCATGGGTTCGGCCATGCTTGTCCTCTGTCCATAGAAACCCCGTCCCAGCAAGCGTCTCCTATGCCAACAGTGCCAGGACTGGCTCCAAGGCATCCGAGGGGACCCGAATAAGGTCCTTAAGGCCCCGTGAGCCCTTGGTGGGGATAAGGTTGTGACACCGTGATGGCATAATTAATCTCTGGAGGTGAGAACTTTTTCGACCAGAAGGCCACAGGATGTAGCTGGCCGGTTTCCGGGTCTCTCTGTGAAAGGACAGCTCCCATTGCGAGACTGGACGCATCAGTTTCAACGACATAAGGGAGGTCTGGACGAGGATGTTGCAGGATTGGAGCGGAGGTAAACCTTTGTTTAAGTTCCTGAAAGGCTTCTTCTGCTTCTTCGGTCCAAGCAAACTTTTTATTGTTTTTTCGTAATAGTACTGTGATTGGGTGCACAACCTGAGAGAAGTCTGGGATGAACCGGCGGTAGAAGTTCGCAAAGCCCAGCATGCTTTGTACCCCTTTCAGAGACGTTGGTGAAGGCCATTTCAGAATGGCATCTACCTTGTGCACGTCCATTCTGATGCCTCCTGGAGTAAGGATAAAACCACGAAATTCTACTTCGGTGACATGAAAAAGGTATTTTTCAAGCTTTGCAAACAAGCGATGTTGACGGAGCTCGGTGAGGACTGAACAAACGTGCCTGACATGATCTTGTTCCGAGGCTGAGTATACTAAGATGTCGTCTATGTACACTAAGGCGCACACATCAATTAACTCCCTTAAGACGTCATTCATGAAATATTGGAATGCCGCAGGAGCGTTGCATAACCCGAAGGGCATGACTTGATATTCAAACAAGCCGTACTTAGTACGGAAGGCGGTTTTCCATTCATCTTCTTTTCTGACTCGGACCAGGTGGTACGCTCCTTGAAGTTCCAATTTGGTATAAATCTGAGCATCTTTAACTTGGTCTAGCATCTCAGGGATAAGTGGCAAGGGGTAGCGGTTCTTCACAGTGATCTGGTTCAATGCACAGTAGTCAATTCAGGTTCTCAAGTCTCCTTCCTTTTTCGGTACGAAGAACAAAGGACTGGCTGCGCGGGAGTTCGAAGGACGGATAAATCCGTTTGCAAGGTACTGGTCTAAATAGGATTTGAAATGAAGGTTTTCTGGTCTGTGAGAGCGTAGATCCTGCCGCAAGGGATTTGTGCACCAGGAACAAGGTCGATCTGACAGTCATAGGGCCTGTGCGGCGGCAATGTATTGGCTTGGTCCTTCCAGAAAAAACATCCTGGAAATCATGGTATTCACTTGGCAAGGTATTAGTTGCTACCAGGGTTGATATTGTAGCTCCGGGAGTCATGGGGATACAGACGTCCGGTTTCTCCTCTTGGTAATAGCAGGCAGGGGAGCAGTCACCGGGGAAGGTTAATTTTCGTGCCCGCCAGTCTATCAAAGGATTGTGAGCAACCAACCATGGCATCCCTAGTATTAGCCTGAACTGAGGTGCCTTGATGAGATTGAATGAAATAGACTCCCGATGTCCGTCCTGACACAGCAAGGTTACCCTGGCTGTGCAATGGGTTACTGGTCTGGAAGCGATTTCTGTCCCATCCACAGTGGGTACCTTGTCCATAGTTGGCTTAGAACACAAAGGAAGCCCCATCTCTGCTGCCAGTTCTTGATCAATATAATTTCCAACTGCTCCGCTATCGATGTATGCTTCAACGGCATGCATTCTGGACGACTGTGGGTGGTTAATTAAGATCACTGGTATTGCAAAGTGCGAGGTCAGAAACTCTTTCTTCTCACTCGACAAACTGACCTCTACGTTTGTCGAGCTTGGTAGTTTCCCGATTCCTTAGCTTCATCCTTCTCCGTGGCCCCGACTGTTCTTCTTGGGGGTTTTACTGGACAGTCCTTCAGGAAATGTCCTGGTTTCCCACAATACAAACAAAGCTGTTGTTGTCTTCTTTTGTCCCGCTCTTGTTTTGTTAATGGAGGCCGTATTCCCCCAATCTGCATGGGTTCTACAGCATTTTCAGGTACAAGAGGGGTGTTTTCCCTTGGTCGAACATACACGGTCCGAGGGTCCATCTTAGACCGGTCTGCCTTTCGGTCCTGCAACCGGTGGTCTAGCTGCAGGACCAGATTTATGAATTCTGCACAGTTTCTGGTTGGATCAACCACCTGGGCTAAGACGTCCTTTAATTCGCCTCGTAAGCCTCGATGGGATAACGTGGTTCTTTTGTTTTCTCGCCACCTAGCTTCGGCAACCAGTCTGTTGAAGGTAGCAATGTACGTTAACAAGTCCTGATTCCCCTGTCGGAGGGACAGGAGTTCATTGTCTACTGCTTGTTCCTGGGTATGGCGATCAAAACGTTTTTCCATTTCTCTCTGGAACCCCCCAAAGTCATGTAATAGAGGATCGTCATGGGTTCCCAACGGCACTGACCAATCTGCTGCACTACCACTCAGGTATGATATGACAAAAGCTACCCGAGCTTGGTCGTTTGGAAATGCTCCAGGCCTACAAAGAAAATTAAGGCGGCACTGATTGATGAATGCCGCATACTTCCGTGGGTCGCCTGAGAACCTTTCTGGTGGTGCCAGGGGCACTGTCCAGGTAACGTGATCTGTACCGGAGTGGGTGGTATGGCAGGGTTTTGCATCGTTGGATTGCTTCCAGCAAGAGGCGTCTGTCCTGCCTTTGATTGCAAGTATTGCCTGCTAATCTCTTTAGTGCGTTCTTTGGTCACTATAGGTCTCTCTGGAGAGCATTAGTCTCTTGTCGGGCAGATTGAACCTCAGCACGAAGCTCTCCTAGTAATTGGGCTAATTGGTCCATTTCTGATGTCTCCATGGCGCCCAGGTGGATTTGTTATGGTAGTCTTCGTGTTCTGTTACGCTCACCTGGTATCCACAGGGACGCCACCCAGCTGGGTTACTCGCTGGTATGCTTCTCAGCTTTGCCCTGGTGTGGTCTGCGGGGAAGGTTCTGCCTGAAAATAAAGGAGGACTGTGTTCAAGTCTGACCGACTGGGGTAAGTATCCTCCCTCCACCCCCTTATGCTTTCAGTTCCTCTGGTGC